>NC_060215.1:108120681-108744545 GCF_021130785.1 Homalodisca vitripennis | reverse complement strand
CTTGTTCCTGTCCAGTCCCTCGATAAATTTTTGGGACTTCTATTAGTTTTTCGACCCCGTATCCAGTAACAAGAATCGCCACTCTGAACATTTTCAGTGCCCCCCCCCTCCTTTCCCTGCAATGTCTATGAGTAATTTACCATCCCAGTGTAAAAGTAATGGATATTCAAAAGTGAAAGTTAATGAACATAAAGTAGGTGAAATTGATGCAACTAATTAAACATATTAAAAGAAAGTTTGTTGTAATTGTTAGCTGAGTTGCTAAAAATTAACATTTAAACAGTTAATTTATACAAATTTAAATTAAAGACTAGAATTTTCAATTCATAGGAACCTCTAAATGTTCTCCGATTTTTTCTAGTTATTCAGTATGCATAGTGGAACAAAGGCAGCAATGTGGAGATACATATTTAAAACTTATTATTTTTCATATATAATTGTATACCACCCTAATGTGCAGAGTACACGGCTGAAGTAACAGCCATATTGAAAATCTCTGACATAGTTTGTCCTAGAACTGCGAGAAAGGTGATCCATTCCCCAAACAGCTCAAGTACATGTTTTAAAACACGTTCTTGTGCAAGACATCCAAAATGCAAAACACAATCTGGCGTAACAGGGAATCGAAGTTGCAAAAGCCTGTGTTACCATTCATATTTGAATACTTGGAAACGGATATTTCCAAATGCAATTTCTTAAATGAAATATCATTACTTAAAACTACATCACTTACAACACCTTTAAAAGAAACATATGAATTTACTCTTTTAATATCAGAACACAAATTCAATAGAATTTTCAGACATAATATATTGTTACAACAAAATATATTTTCAAAAATAATTTTATCAATAAAACAACTGGAGTACATATAAAACTGCAGAAAAACGTTTCTTGGGAGGAAATATAATACCATAATAACATGTATGTATTGTATACAACAAATATTATAAAACTTCATTATCAACATCAAGAAATTAAATAGGCGAAATATTTTAATGCCGCCCAAACGTTCTCCTTAACTAAAGACATTCACATTTTAGTACATTGTTCAAAACAAACTTAAATAATTTTGAGTTTCAGTTTTATATTCTCTCTGTATTTCTATCTATTGTATCTTTAGGGTTAATAGTCCTATTCCTGCCTAATAAACGCAGTGTCTATTTCACTCTATTATATAATGTAAGTGTATTTACTTTTCTCTAACCTTTTGAACAGTGTTTTGACACTGACTAACAACTGACTAACTATAATAAATTTTTACTGATAATGGGTATTGAATTCGTTTCGTGTAAGTAGTCGTCATCTTAAAAACTAAAAGCTACTTTAACAATATTAGATATCCTACTACAACAAAATCCACGTTCATATAACTTCAAGGAGCTTCATTTTACTAACTTCCAAACAGTGCTAGCCGATATCAGCTTCTGTTGACAGAGTCGTTATTGTTTTTGTTTTTTTCCAAATCAAATCAAATCACGTTTATTTCCACACACAAAAAGAAATGAAATACAAAATAAACCTTTACATTGAAATGATAACAAATGTAGCATTTGTATATTATCTAATTCATATAAAACATACAGAAGTATTCTAGTAATACAATTCAAAAACTAAAATTAAATAATTAACGTTAAATAATATCAAAAGGACTTGTGTTACATAAATAAATCAATATAATGAATAAAGAGATGAAATATATATATATATATATATATATATATATAATATATATATATATATATATATACATATACATGTATATACACATACATATACATACATATCCACATACATACACGCATACCTAGTAGAAACAGCATTAAATTTGCTACATAATTTCTGGATAAATTCAAATAATGGGAAAAGAGCCTACATGGGCCTTAATGGCCTGTGCATAGACTCGAGTTGAAATTGTTACGATTCGAATTTTATCTCGAGCAGAGTGTAGATTAATTTTATAAAATTTGATAATTGAAATAAGACATCTAAAGCAGAATAAACGACGGATATGACCTCGAATTCCGATAATCAGCAATATAGTGGAGAAAGTAGACAAAACAAATAAAAATATTGAGTGAACAAAAATTACAAAAAATAGGCTAATTACTTAAGTGAATGGATTTTATTATATATAGTTTAAAGAGGAGAGGAGAGAGGACAGTGCCGTCAGTCAGTTGTCAGACAGTCTAGGTCCGTCTGTAGTCAACAGAGATAAGTAACTAGGCACTCTCACTGCTTATGAGAATCAAAAACTCCTTGACATGTTTCTTAAAAACCTCAAGAGAGGGAGAGTCGAACAGCTTGAAATTTCTAAAACTATTAGAATAGTTTCGATATAAAATGTGTGCTAGATAAAAACTGTTTGTTGTCGCAAATGATTTGTGTTGGTCAATAGTGTTAATTCCGACTATATTTGCATATCTTGTGTTATAAAAATGTGGGATTGTAGAAAAAATTGAGCCGAAATGTTTGTAAATATGAATAAATAAGACTTTAATAAAAAATTTTTTAATTGGCAGAATTCCTGTTTCTTGAAACAATAAATCAGAGGGATATCGTCTACATTTCGCAAAACCGGCTTTCAGAATAGATTTCTGAACTATATCTAAACTTTTAATATGTGAAGGAAAAGCACCCCCCCCCCCCCAAGCTAGAATGCCATAAGAAAAAAAGGGATTGCACATAAGCAAAATAAACGATTTTAGTTTCATCAAAACTCAAAATGCTATTTAACTGCCTAAAAGCAAATATATACTTTCTTGCTTTATTTTTTAAGAAATTAATGTGATCTATCCATTTCATTCGAGAATCAAACAACACACCCAAATATTTGTATGACGACACTTTCTCGATTTTATTACATCCACAGGCATTGTTATAGTGATTATTACAATATTATGAATAATTAAATCGTGTAAGTTGTAATCTGAATTTGATGTAAGTGAAAGGGGCATAAATTTAGTTTTTGAGATGTTAAGTGATAAAACATTTTGGTCCATCCATTTTTTTTATTGTCATGAGGTCATTTAAAGATTTATTTTTAACATCCTGCCAAGATTTACCTTTGATAATAATTAGCGTGTCGTCAGCAAAAAGAAATTTTTTACCATGAATCTGCAGTTTTGAAATGTTGTTTATGTATATCAAAAATAATATATGGCCCAGAGTGCTTCCTTGAACTACACCATAATCCACAGGAAGTTCATCACCATTCACACCGCAGACAGACACAAACTGCCGTCTGTCCGCAAGTTAGCTCCTAAACCATGCGAGAGCATTACCCGTTACACCTATAGCTGATAATTTGTAAATTAATTTGTTTCTATCTACACTATTAAATGCTTTCTTTAGGTCAAGGAAAATTAAAAAGCTCCTCATACCATCTGACAAAGTATGATAAATTTCTTTGTTTACATCAAAGAGAACGTCTGAAATGTTTTTATCAGCCCTAAACCCGTATTGACACTCCGCTAAAATATGATTGTGTTGAAGGTAATTTACAAACTGCTCTTTGACGATTCTCTCCAGCACCTTAGAGAACACACTTAACAAAGAAATGGGACGATAGTTATTTTTCTCCGTAAATGTGCTAGCCTTGTGAATTGGTATTACTTTAGCTAACTTAAAACTATCAGGAAATATACCGTACGCCAAGCTAAGGTTTAAAATATGTAGAAAAGGTTTAAAGAAAATATGAATATTATCTTTGAGTGCAGAAGCTGTGACGCCGTCATAACCAGGAGCGGACCCGCCACGTAGTGCAGTAATGTGTCTGAATAGGTCCAGTTCAGTGACAGTCCGAAGCGTGAACAGTGAGTCTCGCCCGTAATCTGCATCATCGATAATTAATGCACTTGGTGTTAATTGAACTTGCCAAGTTATGTCCAACGCTAGCAAAAAACATGTTGAAATCGTTAGCGACTTCTTTACATACACCGTGAGTAACACTTGGTACATTAGGCAGATAACTTTCTAACGGAAATAAACCCTTATTATTTTTTTACCTGCCAATTCGTTAATTACATTCCAAAACAATTTAGGATTATTTTGATATTCGTTTAATTTAGCCCTGTAGTAAATACGCTTAGACGTTTTGATAGAATTGGCAATAAATTGCCTTAACGTTCGATAATTATTTTTAAGAATTATATTAAAAGGCTGTTTTTAAAATTTTTTTTTCAATTTATCTCTATCGCGAATTAATTTGATCAGATCATTTGTAATCCAAGGCTTAAGCCTCTTGAATCTAGATGACTTTTTAATTGGTTTCCTAGAATTATCGATCGCTTGGCCTACCATTTTACAAAATTCGTATGCAGAACCGTTTACCAACATGCAGGGTAAATGCAGGGTTGGTAGGCCTGGTCCTATCTTGTTAACACGACTTCACGACGCTCCGCAATTCAATTGAATTTATTTTTGGTTTTTTAAGGACATAACGAAAGGTTTAGATGAATACAAGGGGTTATTTTAATATCATAAACCTGGATAAAGACGAATCGGACAGCATTACACTTGTGAGTAGTAAATGGCCATAAAAGCTAACCATCAAACTAATATAACAAGGTTAGACTGGCAATTTACAAGTGTACAATGACATGCTGTTTGACGTGACTTTAGAACGTGCAACATAAATACGAGTAATAACGAGGGTCATATTAACTGCTCTGGTGGCAGAAACGGTAGCGTACTTAATCAGTTACGCATGAGACATCAGTTCGTTTACCGGTTGTGACATATCTTTTTGCTTGAAGCAACCACAGAGACCTTATTATTTATTGCTCAGATTTTATTGTTGCTGTTGACTTTTATTATTTTTTTTTTATATATTTTATAAAACCGTTGTTGTTGTTATTGTTGTTGTTTGTTGTTGTTGACTAATTTATTTTAATAATTTATTTATTGACAAATTTATCTGTTGATTACATTATTTTATTGGAATAATTTATTTATAACATATTTATTATTTAACTTATTTATTTATTACCTAATTAATTTATTTATCCATTTCAACAATGTCTTTCTTAATAGAAAAAACCAAAACTGGTAGACCTTGTATTGTATACAACAATATCAAATTTAGGCAACAACGGACCCTACTAAAAAACGGTGAAATGATCAATATCATGGCGGTGTCTAGGGAAAAGTTGCGGAGCATCAATCAAAACTGATGAGAACATACGAAGTGAGATGACGGTTTTGTAACGAAAAGCACAGTGGGGAATCACCAGTTAACTATGCGAAACCCTCTCTTCGCCATTACTTAAGCTCCGTATTGCGTCCCACCGCGTCCCCCGACACACCGACGACGCCCGCGCCCCGCCTGCTCAACGCCCGGCCCGGACCCCGCCGCCTCACTCACCGCCTTCCCACCTGCGTCTGTCTCTACGGAACCCGGAACGACCCCTCAAACAACACCTGAGGATGCAGCAGCAGAGATCGCACGACTAAAAAAGGAGATAGAACGCCTTAACAAAGAGTTCCAGGGGCTCCTAGATCATACAATAGAATCCGACACCCGACTACTGCAGTTCACGGACCAGATTTTCCCTGTCGACACCTCGTCCCGCGTTGACCAGACGACCCACGCTCCCGTGACTTCGGACCGCGAGGTGCAGTGCGAGATGCTCCTCAACCCACCCGCTTCTGTGGAGGTCGGAGTGCAGTGCGACCTGCCGGAACAGCCAACCGCTGGCACGTGTGAACGAGCTGACCTTCTCGACAGATTGAGGATAACAATAGAGGTCTTGGAGGCTGAGAATCAGAGTCAGAAGCAGCAGCTGAAAACTTGCGAGTGCGCTGATCTTAAAGAGAACAACAGGTGGACAGAAGTGAAGAAGATGAAGCCCAAAAATATATCCAGTACCGGTACAAAATAAATTTATTTTTGCCCCCCAAACCAAAAATGTAACTCAACCAAAAAATTGAATCTTTCTCTAAAATGAAAAAAAAAACGCAATATTATCCAATTGACCCTAAAAAAAACCTCTAAAAAATCATGGCAAAGCTCCAAAAACCCCTACACGCAACGTACAGTTTTAAGTCCATAACTGTTCGAGGGGATAGCCACGCTCGCCACATTGCTGGACTCGTGAGGAAACAGATCGGCCCTGCAACCGCGGTGAGCGACGTCTGTGTTCCCGGCGGGCCGGTTTCTGGATATTGTGAGACCAGCTCGAACGGCATCTGAGCCCCCGGCCCTGCTGCGAGGTGCCTGATCGCCGGCACTAACGACCTGGCGGTCGGGCGGGCAGCGAAATATTTACCGCCATCTGGAGGGGTACATCGCTGCTTGGATCTTCCAGCACCGAGATCAATCCTCACCACACACTGCCGCATCGCCACGATCTGGACCCGACCCCACCCTGTCCACTATCAGACCGTGCTCGTGAATGCCTACATTGAGGAACTGGCTGTTAGACACAACATTAGAGTGTTAAACTTCGATGACATCAGCCGTAGGTATTTCACGAGACACGGCCAACATCTCTCCTGGCGGGCGCAAGCGGTTACTGGCTGGGATGATCGTGGGCGGCGATGAGACCAGCCACTCAAACATCAGAAACGAAGGCGCAGCCGCGACTTTGGGGGGAATCCCTCGAGCAACGGCTACTTCCACCGCCAAGCATGCCACCCGCCGCCCGCTGTTTGCCCGAGAAGAGTCGGCGACCAACCCTTCAACGGCCAGCTAACATACAGGATGTCTCCTACGCGGACGCCGTGAGACGCTCCCCCAGTCCAGACATTCTTAACTTAAAAGAAAATTCAGTTTTTTTAAAGGGGGCCCCCACTTTATACAGCAAAGGACTAAATTGACAGACCAGAATCGGCAAAATCAGACAAACCAAAAATTACATGTTCAAGGTTCCCTAAGAACTACTCCCACCAAAACGCTCAGTACGCAACCAACAAATTGGATGAAATTCAGCTGATTGTGAGGAGCTGAAATTCAGATATACTCGTTGTAACCGAAAACAGTTTTAACAACGTAAACCTTGAACTATGCAAAATTCCAAATTACAAATTGGCAGAAGCGTACTGTCGCCAGACCTCCAAAGGAGGTGGTGTAGCAATTTTTCTGAGACAAAATTTAGTTTTCACAAAATTTCCAATCAAAGAAACGACCGCGAAAAATTTCGAAGCAGTTGGGATCAAAGTACAATCTAACTCTAACAGGTCAACATTAATTGTGATAGGGATTTACAGGTCCTCCCAGTGCGAAATGAAGATCAGTTTTTTTATTCAAAATTCGAAGTGTTTACTCACTGACCTGACTAACCATCAATACGATTACGTCTTGATGGGAGATCTCAACGTGGATGCAATTGGACAGCAATCATCCATCCACCAAGCGACTAGTCGATCTGCTGAGGTCATTTGGCCTTGAACTGTTGGTCAAAACTCCAACGAGAGTGACGGCTACAACACAGTCGGCTAATTGATAACATCATCACAAACGTTTGAAAATGTCACAGTGTCCGGTGGTCAACACAGCTATCTCGGACCACTACGGCCAAGAGGCTATCATTAGTGGAAAACAAATCGCGAATGAACCAAGAATTACCAAAACAATAAGAGACACGAGGCCCAGAAAATATTGCTCTCCTCAACTCTTCCCTTTCAAAAGAAAAGTGGAATTTTTTAAATTCTTCACACCCATAGAGCAGCAGTTTCAAATTTTCAATTGAATGTTTGAATTTCCATCCTAAACACCTGCTCGCCCTACAAAAATGATCAAACCTCGTCCTAAGAAGGTAAATAATACTTGGATCACTAAAGGCATTTTGGTTTCGAGAGAGAAACTCAAGTTTTTATCCGAAATAAACAGAAAAACGCCAAAATGAACAGTTTTCAAAAATTTTTTTTCGAAATTATAAAAGAATTTATAGAAAGGTGATCCAAGCTGCAAAAGCGTATGATGTCTCGAAATCAATTATTTATTCAAAAAACGTTTCTAAAAACTGTATGGGGCATAATTAACAATAAACATCACGAAATCCAAGCAAATCACAGTCAAAATTGGGGACACCCCTAGTGAGTGATGCTTCTAGGGTTGCCGACGAGTTTAACGGATTTTTTGCGTCCGTTGCTTGTGGACGGGGCCCTCGTCCATCGCTGCCACAGGGGAATCCCACGCGCAGACAGAGTCCAACAGCCTCAATGGCTCTGACTCCTGTAGTTGAGGAAGAGCTCGATAAAATCATTCAACAATTACCAGCTAAAAAATCAAATGATCTAGAATCGAGATCCATGTGGTTAATAAAACAATGCTCAAAGCATATCGTGAAACCACTGACTCAATTGGTCAATTTGTCTTTTAACTCAGGAGTTTTTTCCCTCTCTCCTAAAAATTGCAAAAGTGCATCCAATTTTTCAAGAAAGAAAAAAAAACCCCTGTTCAATAAATAACTAATCGGCCCGTCTCAATTTTGCCTGTATTGAGCAAAAATATTTGAAAAACTTTTTCTAACGAGAATGCTTTATTTCTTAAATAAAAACAACCAGCTTTCTGAACACCAATTCGGATTCAGGAAAAATAAATCTACGATAGACGCAGTGGTGAGTCTGGTTGATATGGTTGTAGAGGGACTAGAACGTCAGGATCACACATTAAGTGTGTTCCTAGACCTGTCTAAAGCATTCGACTGCGTTGACCATGAAATACTGCTTGACACACTACATTCTCATGGCATCCGAGGTGTGCCGCTCTTATGGCTTAAATCATTTTTTAAGTCAGAGAACTCAAGTGGTCCAGATATCAAACCAACTTTCTAAAACCAATTCAACTGAGTTATGGAGTCCCTCAGGGCTCTATACTCAGCCCCAATCCTTTTCCTGTTGTACGTCAATGACGTACATTCATCGCTGCTTGCATGGTAAAATTGTGCAGTATGCTGATGAAACACGACTCTCTGTTTCAGAGATAACACACAAGAAGGTTTGGAGCTACAAACCTTTGTAGATATCAACAATTGTGTGCAATATTTCAATAGCCTCAACCTTCAAACGAATTCATTCGAAATCCAACGTGCTAAATTTCGCACTGCGTCCAATGGACTCCCAATGTGGGTCAGCCGTCATGTTGGCAGATATCCATATTGGAAGAAGTCTACTCCTCAAAATTCCTTGGAATACTCCTCGACCGAGGGTTGACATGGAATAATCACATTGACCATGTGTGTGCCAAACTGTCCCTCAGGAATATATGTTTTGAGGTCCTTGGCCCGGTACTGCCCCAGTCAGGTATGATTGCGGCATATTATGGGCTAATTCACTCTCACCTTTCCTATGGAGTGGGTGTTTTGGGGGGGCCTGCACAGGCAATAATTTCCTGAGGGTGTTCAAATTGCAAAAAAAAGCAATTCGTATCATCGCAAAGTTGAATTTCAGAGAGTCGTGCAGGACAGCATTCAAAACTTTGCAACTGTTTGACTTTGCCCAGTCTCTACATTGTTAGAAACATCTTTGTTCTGGTTTGTCTAAATGTGCCCTAACCAGGGGACGTGACATACACGGGTATGAGACTAATGAGGCAGAGATAACTACCGTACTGGAAGACACAGAACGGTGGTTTTTTATGAGCACTTGCCTTCGCAGGCAGGTGTTCATTTTATCAACAGTTTGCAAATTCTATTACAAACGCCCAAACGCCCAAGGCGTCAAAAGCTCGTCTTAAGCGCTTCCTCGTGTCAAATGCATTTTACAGCGTTGACGAGTTTTCTGGCGTTAAACTGGGAGACCGCCCCCAATTCGATGACTGACTCCGGCGCTGGAAGTGGGTTGGACATTGGCGATGGATGAATGAGACTGGAATGCATGAACATTATGTAAGTTTGGAACGTGGTGGTAATGTGGAATGCGAGTCTTAAATTTATAATTAATTCTGACGTTTGCCATACAATGTGTAATTGTGACGAGCAATTAAAGATTTGATTTGATTTGATTTGACATTTTCGTTCTGAAAAATCGTCTTCCAGTCAATATGAGCAAGATTACGGGACAAGAGTGCAGAGTCCATAATCGTCTGTGAAGCTGTATTTGTCATAACCGATGGTGCTGTAACGGGAAAAGTAATGGTAAGACCAGTGCTATAGTGATCAGTAATCTCAATATGTAACACAGCTGCCTGTACGTTGTTCATGTCGTTATATCGTATAATAAAGTGATCCAGGCATGACTTTCTAGATTTTGTTACCCTTGTTGGTTTATCTATACAATGAATGAGACCAGCACCTACTATACAGTTCAAGTATCTGTCAGTATAAGGGGAGTTTGTTTCAAGCAAGTCAAAGTTGAAATCTCCAGCTAAGATAATTATTTCGTCCTTATTCAAACTGTCAAGATAATGTTCTAAAGAATCCAAAAAAAGTTGAATGTCGCAGTCAAACGTACGGTAGAGAGCCACGAGACAAAAAGTGTTATGACAAAAATTAAAGTAGAGTTTTATGCCGTACGTGTCATCTATAGAAATCTGTGATGCAGTAACTGACAACCGGTTATTGTAGTAAACAACTAAACCATCAGCCTTGTTACGCTGCTTATCAGTAAGTACAAAGTCAAACCCGTCAATGGTCCACCCCTCCTCAACCCCCCCTCAACCAACACTCTGTCAATATTATTATATCTAGCGAAGGAAGATCATTTAAATAAATCAAAAGTTCGTCAAAGTTTTTTGAAATACTTCTGATATTGCAATGGAATATTTTAAGTTTATCAACAGAATTACTACTAAAAAAAAATCTTTGTATTCAAAATATGATTCCAGTTCTAAACAATCGTTGTGGAAATACAAAGAGTTGTCATAATTCTCACCCATTTATGCCGTTCAAGCCCAATCACCCGCCCGGCCGGCCTAAATATTTGAAAGTAATAAAAGTATACTTTATAAATGCGTATACGTAACCTGGCATACACAGAAGTTTAATTAGCACTTAAATAATGCATATAATATGTTACTTATTTTTACTTCAGTAAGATGCATTTATATAAATCCATATTATTACAATGTAATTACATTAAAATGGCAAATTACTGCAGACGATTAAAAAGATTGCATAATTATTACATTTTAAAGTCTTTCAAATTTAAAGATTGCAGTCTTACATAGACAAATTTAGAAGTTTGTGAATTCTGAACATTAAGTTTTATTATAAAATAGTTTCTGGTTAAATAATAAAGATATTAAATAGTGGAAAGACAAACCAAATAAAGACATCTGTGTACATAAATTAAATAGTACTAAATGTATTTAACTGTATAATATTAATCTTAATTTTTTACACCTAGGCCTATGATGCGTATACCATAATAAACATAATAAGTATAATAAACAAGCGTATGCTTGTATAAGTTGCTGACAATTTATTACCAAAAACAGACAATGCAAATATAACAATACTAAAATAATTGAATTTATTTTTTCAATGTTTTACTCACTTAAAGAAAAAAAATATTGCAAATATGTAGTTTAGAAAACATTTAATTGATTAGTAATAAATAGTTAGTTATATTCTGAAGTTATAACCCGAAAAATACTGATATTAAATTTTACATGAAAGGAAAATTGTATACAAAATTTGAGCCTCTCTTACCTATTAGTGCTGTATATATTGTGCTGTACTGCTGGTACGGAGCAACACAGATCGAATCCCTCTGGACACTATTTACTTTTTCCTTGATGCTAAAATGAATATATAAATAGAAAAGCCATGCTGACTGACCTCACCAACCAAAACAGGTTTACATCCATAAGATCCACTAAAATTGATTTCGCGCTTGACAAAAATTACCCATCCACAACACAGTTACTGAGTCTTACGTTGTCAGTTACAACACCAACGCGAGTGACGGTAACACAATCACCAGTTGGCAAACGTCATCGCCATCTTCCCAAGTGTCCTTGGTCAAGAGGCTATAATTAAGGGTGAAAGAATAGAAAGGGGGCCCAAAACTGCTAAAACTATAAGAAACACAAAGCTAGGTAATATTACTGTTCTAAAAGTCCCCTTTCCAAATAATACTGGTAGTTTCGAAGTTTACGTCTATTACTTCTGAGCAAGGTCCTTGCCCATTCCCTCCGCAAGTAAACCCCACGCGAATGCAGAGCCCAGTGTCATTGGCTCCTACAGTTGAGGAGGAGCACGAATTAATTAATCAACAGCTCATACCTACAAATTTCAACAATATTAATTTATTGCCTTTATAGTTCATTAAAAGTTGCTAAAAGCATATAGTGAGTGCATTATTCAAATTAGTCAATAGTTGTTTTCAACAAGGAATTTTCCTCGCTCTTTAAAAATTCGAAAGTAACGTCAATTTTTTAAATGACGAACCCAGTTCAACCAATAATTATACGCTTGTGTCAATGTGTGTGAAAATCTCTTTTTAACTAGAATGATTTAGTTTCTGACCAATCATAACCTGATTTCGGAGGACCAATTTGATTTTTGGAAGGGGAATTTGACCGCATACGTCCTTGTAAGACTGTTTAAATGGTTTTTAGAGGGGTTATAAAGTCAAAACCCAAAATTAAATGTGTTTCTCAACTTATCTAAAGCATTCTACTGTATTGAGCACTAAAAATTTCTCAACAAACTTAAATATCATGGTATTAGAGACGTGTCTCTTCAATGAGTCAGCTACTTTTTAGGCCAAAGAACACAAATGGTCAAAATTTCAAACAATTTCTCTTAACCGAGTAAGCTAGGTTACGGTGTCAGGAATTACATAAAACATTATAGTCGTATACATTTGATATGAAGTAAACAAATTACAAAATGTATGGCGTTTCATGTATCTCAAAAACACTCAAACTCTGCCAACAAAATATTGTAATTTTTATTTAAACAAACTCTCATTTATGCATATCCTGAAATCAAAATAATAATAATAAAACACGCTATGTTATATAATATGGTATGCAATCACAACAAAACATGTTACTTGTATAGTAATTTATGTTTCCTTATATTTTAACCTTACAGTTATCAATGAATATTTACTCGATAACTAATTATGTTTTTCTGTTGATTAGTTACCTGTTAAAGTATATTACCCTTATTCCCGAGTTGATACGAACGATATCGCTATTCTGCCATACAGTTACAAATATTCTCCGATTTCCCAAATTATTTAACGTAAGGAATAGGATACCATAAAACCTACGTAGCAATGATGATCTAATATCGTGATAAAACCATATTGAATGGACTTTCTGTAATAGGAAACCGAAATAAATAGTTATGTTTTTACTTAATCGATTCATGCATATTTTAAATGCCTAAGGTAACTTTAATTGAGTTTATATTTTGTTTCTTTTATGAGAATATGATTCCAATGTCATAATAAAAACCCTCTTCTCGTTCGAAATAACGGGGCAAGCTTCCAGTTGTTTGTTTGTGTTTCAAAAAATTTCTCGGAACCAGCAGCCCTGAGATATAACTTACTTTTGGTAGAGGAATCAAACATATTTTACCACCAGGCCGCGTTGTAGTTCAAACATACAAGTGGGTCACCCTCGGTTTATTGTAACAACAACAATTCAGAGTGACCATTGGCATTGTTTGTATTTAGTCGGGGTCGCCATTAACTACCCTCATACATGTTCTAATTGTCGACGCAGATGTGATACACCTTTTAGAGACAATCCTTAAAGTTTTGGTTAAGACCTTGTGGTTTCCACTTCCTTTGGACAAACTACAAGCATGTAATTTTTATTTTTCTGTACGAAATCGTAAGAGGTATACCAAAAACAAATTCCATTTAGACCTTAAAATCATTTTCAGGAAATGTTTGTGGCCCATCACACCGTTTGACTTACATGCCGATCTTTACTACTACTAGCACATCCATTAGATTTTTTCGTTTGCTAAATATTATTAATGCAAACTAATTTTAATTTGATGTTTTGTAATTTTTTCTCATACTTATAACGAGGATACGCTTTGTGTAATTTTTTTACAATTTATTAAAGAAATGGTTTGGGAGTTTTGTTTTTCAACGCAGGTTTTTAATGAAAATTTTTAAATAAATTTTAGAACATAAATATAGGTTAAATTTTCTTAACATATTAAACTTTAGATAGTAAGTAAAAGGTTTTATGTATTCATAGTGTGTATTTATAATTATAGAACACAAAATAAAACGTAGATATGAAATGTAGAATAACATGTTGATCATGACAACTTCTTTATCTGCTGTATAACAGTAACTCAATTTATAGTTCAGTTACATTCAGTAACATCGTATTTCAAGTTAATTTTAATAAATAGCCGTATTCCATATTTAATTGCCTTACGTAAAAAAACACAATTATTAATATTTATAGACTATTTCGTATTACAGTATTATGCAATGATTATATTTGTGATGTTTTTTTAAGAATCAAGTAACTAAAGCAATTGAATTTATATTGTATTCCTATTTAATTTTAGTAAAGTAATCCACAGTCAGTGTAACAATACTGTGCTAATTATAATGTACAAAAAGCGCCAACTTTGACGTAGTAGTGCTAATAACGCCGGCTGGTCGGCAATGTTAATGCGGCACGCGCATTGCAGTTCCACATTCTAAGGCGCTATACACTTGTAACATCAGATTATGGCTCAAATACTGTTATTCCTGTTGTGAAAACATTATTCGTTATCCAGCCACCTTCTTATATCTTATATACCACTGCAATCGGTGTCTGCTTACGTTAGTAGATAAAATTTTTGTCACAAATATAAGTGTTATTCAATCCAGTCCTCTTAAAAACATATTGGACAAATCTATATATCAGTCTTCAACCATTCTTCTGCCGGCCATAAAACTATAAACTACTAAAAGTGTTACTAAAAACTATATCAAATTCTCGTGAAGTAATAAAACCCTTTCCCTGTAATCAAAAAAGATTAGTAAGGGGCTGTGACCAAAAAGATATCTCAATTTGAAAAATAAACATCTCAATAAATAACTGATTGCACCACCCTAAGTCCGCGCCGAACACCATTCCACAGATGCTAACCCTGATGTGATCGTGGAAGATGTACGAGTAGAGAGCTACCTGAATCATTAATTTTCCCGACTGTATTAAGACAAATACTGCACTTTCTTTTTAATCTACAACGGCTAGTTCGGCCATGTTTGCAACAATATTTGAATTTGCTGAACACAAGTGAAGCTTGCCTTAAAGAAAATTAGCAACTGTAATTTTCTTTATACAGCCATCGTCGAAGAACACTTGTGCAATAAGTTACGTTCAACTCCTAACTGTGTTGATACTATAAATAAATTGTAGTGATCCCGTTAACTACTGATTGATGAGAAAAACTCTTGGCAGTCCAGGAAGATGACCAGCCTCTCCGTAAAAACAATTTAAATTTTGTATTCACTTTATAAGTAATACTCAACTATATAAGTAACGGTTAGTGTAATAAATAACTAATGTCACCGGTTTATATGTTATTGGGCTATTATGAAGGAAAGAGCAAACTCCAACTACTTTTTAATCCCATATTCCTGAACTGATACACGCACCACGAACGATATCGCTACTCTGCCATTCAAACGCCGCCTACCGCATCAGAATACGACGATCCAGTCAGAAATGGCAGCGCATAATGTACTTCACAATGTGTACCTAAAACAACCCGCCATTTCTGATTGGATAAACCTTTTGAGATGCGGTTTGCGGCATTCAACTCTACTAAGTGACCTCTTTAAAATGAGGTATCACTCGACCCATGCTTTAATTTAAGATTTCCATGTTTTCCTCTGTGGGCCGTCACCCCATGAGGAACGTACTTAGACCCATGTCAAAATAATGTACTTAGACCCATGAATCCAAGATAATCCTCTTATATACCATACACGCGCGCGCCTACACACACACACACACACACACACACACACACACACACGCACGCACGCACGCACGAACACACGCACGCACGCATACACAGTCATTCGATTTTTCAAGATCTAGAATTAAGATATTATTTAGAATAAGGGAAAAGAAAAAAAACCAAGTTTTTCCCAATCAATAAAAATGATTAGTGTCTTGGAGCTATTTAAAATCAACACGGTTGCCTTAGCAGCACAGGCCATCTTTTCTATCATTCTTCATTTCTGAGACTTTTCCATCTGTGATTTTTTGTTTGGTTGGCGATCATTGATATTATGAGAAGAGTAAAAGAATTATTAATTTTAAGAATTTTTTTATAACGAGCCTATTTTACTACGTTATTGTAGTCAATATTCATGTACATTTCAGCAATATTTACTTTACTGTTAGCCGGAGCAAAATTGTGGAGGCGTACACTTAAAATTTGCTGTGACTATTTTGAAAATAATCGGTTTTTAAACACTACCCTGGCAAACAACCACATTAAAGTAACGCTACGTACGTTTAAAACCTTAAATCAAAATGTTCTGTTTTAAAATTTTACTCCAATTACTTCTTCTTCATGTAATATAATATTATGATAGAGGATGCCAAAAGATATGAGTAATCTATTAATGCAGATATAAAACCTTTTCCTTATTAGGTTATTGTTTATGTAGTTATTACATTTCTATAAAATATTCTGTTCTCCCTGACTTTATTAAAATTCACTTACATTAGAAATTATATTTCATTTTCGTCTAAGTATTTATTTAATTATCATGGTAAATAGTTTTTAAATACCTTACTGTAAAATTAAAAATGGGTGTATTATGTCAATGTTTGCATAGTTATTAGTAGGTGGGTATTACGATTGCTATCTTCAAACTATTTGGAAATACACCGAACTTAGAACAAATATTAGGTAATTTTATGTTCCTACTAACTAGGTAATCGACTAATAATCTCAATTTCAGTTTTAGATCAATCACTCTAAATTCATCTAAAAAGGGAGGTTTACCTCTGTTTACTTTAATTTTATTTCGTTATACAAAATATTATAGTAAAGTAAGAGTTACTTAACAGAATATAGATTAGCTGTATGGTAAAAGTTTAGTCATGATGCTGTTTTCAAATAAATTTAAAACTCATAGCATTATTTACCATTTTTAAGAGTTTTAAATTGCTTTTATTGATAATGTATTTTTTAACATTAACTGATACTTACATACATTTCTGTTGAATTTCTGTGTTAATTTTAAAAAGTAAAATTCAGCAAATATATAATTTGCATTTTGCATTAACATTCATTAAAGTATTACAAGTAAGTACAAATTGATATTTTCACGAAGCAGTTAAATACTATTGAACGCAGTCATGTTTGTAGATGCAGTTCGAAAATACATTTCTCTCATTTTCACCAATGTTTATGAGTATTATTTGACTATTTCTAGCTTAAACGTTTTAGTTATAAATATTCTTAAAAAACTGAAATATACGTTCGTCTACGCATACAGCATCCAAATCATATTTTACAATACAGCTTAACTAGTTTTCTTTTAATATTTCTCCTCATACAATATAATTATTTAATACCAATTTACTACATACTGAATGTTATGTGACTTTGTCTTGCATTGCCAGAAATCAACCTATCAGGCAATGGTCAGCCAATCAGGTGATAATCAGCCAGTTTCTATAGGAAAAACAGCAGGGATTTGTATAGCATTATTTTTTAATATGTATATATATATATATATATATATAAATAATATAATATATAAATGGTCTAGACTTTAATTAAACAGTTCTTTATTTCTTTTTATTTCTTCTATAGAACTATAAATCTACCGAAATAAATTTCGAAAGCACAATTTAACCGAAAACAGACTCGTTTTAATTAGTGTAATTCTAGCTAGTCAAATTATTATTTATATCTTCCAAATATATTATTCATTCTTTCATGGTAACAATGCTCATCACTCTTTATGAGTATTGAAAATCACAGTGAATATTTGTTGTTTAATTAAGGAGCGAATCCCTCACGCTTTTTAAATTATACATTTAAAATGTAAATGATGAAACAGTAAGCAACAAATAAGTTAATTCATCAGTATCTGTTTCAGAAATCAGTAAAACATCATATTCATTACTGAACATGTAATTATATCATCAATATTTTCTAATCAACCTAAAATTTAAAAAATAAAACAATTAGATACATGAAAGGAGTATGAAAAACGTACCAAAAGAGGTGGTGTTAGTATTACAAAGGCAAAAGAATACACTCTGGTCTGTAAGTGAACGTCTGGTGTGGATGCATCTTATCAACAATGAGTCAGCCGGCCGGCCGTGACCTTGAACCAGAATGAAACAGCTGATCGCTCCTGTGTGGCATGACTCAACATAGACAATCACGGTTCTTTGTGTGACGTAGGGCTATGTCTGTCACGTCAATGCTATTGTTCGTCACGTCAGACTAGCGCATAAATTACGAATGTAACGATAACATTTGTTTGGTTTGAAAAGATGAGATAATAATTTTACCTACTCCATCCAGAAGATGTCTTATAATGGTGAATTGGTGAACAAAGACCCAGAATTTCATAACTTTCGGATAGTCAGTGTTTTGGTCACCTCTCGGAAACAAACGGCCGTCCGAGAAACAGCCATTCCCTAAATTCAATCAGATACAATTTCAAAGGCTGATCTTGTGCTATGCTTATAGTCATGGCAAAACATACCTTAATGAGACACCGCAACCGTTTATACCGAAATTGGTGGTCGAATAGAATCAAAGGTATTCTAAAAATAAAAACTCCCTCCTCCGCACCAGAGCCTGTGAATATGGTTGCTTGAATACAGTTTCTGTTTAAAGCCGTAACCTGCAGTAGCATGTAACTGCAAAGTTTCTAAGTAGAATTTTAATCTTAGTAAAAATCGTACATGGTAGTGAACTCCGTTATCCAGCTCCGAAACAAAGTCTACATGTGAACGTTGATGTTAGCTCCAGTTCACCTTCCCTTACTGCAGTGTCTGGAATCTGACGCTGTAACAGACCTTATTTGAATCTGGAGTCATATTCTTCAGGAGAGAGAAAAATAGTTTTAATGAACTCTTTTCATCGTTTCTACATCAGAAACACCTACACTACAAATTATAGAGTAATTCAGGAGAAGAAGTATTTTGTTTGGGTCATCAAGTGCACTACGATGTTTTAGAAACAATATGTATGTACCCCCCCCCCTTCCCCAAAACTTACATGGAATCAACCATTCCCACTACAGCTGCCTTATGTGTAGCTCGGCTGCTTCACCTTGATTAGTAACGCAGAGACGTTCTTCAACTTATTTCTTAAAATATGTTATGGGATGGTAACAAATAAAATGGTACCTATATTAGACATTCACAACAATCTATGTGCAGACTTTAATGATCTACACTGTGTACATTAGAAATGTATCCCCATTTATGCTTGTGGCATGAATATAATTTTGAATGGCTGAAGAAAAGTGCCTTCTTATACCAACACGACACTGTAGTAAGAATTACTTGAATTACTTTTTATTAGGTAAAATGCCTACTGAGATAGTGAAATACGAATACTTGGACTGTACAAATAACGTAGCTATGGCTGGAAGAGTTGATTCATTGTAATGTTGAGTTTAACCTTTGAGGTAAACCCTCAATTTGATTCTCGAGGATTGAAATTAGTCAACAGGTAGGATGATTTAAGTATATAGAGAAAAACAACTGTAAACTCTGTAAAACACAGTAACATACGGACTTATTGGATGTAGGCTACATTATTATGGGAATAATTTTGTGTGGCTAAGATTTAAAATACAAAATGTTAGCAGGATCAGGAACTATAAAAATTATGAGTTTCGGATAGGTTAAGCATGAAAATGCGTTAAAAATTAGTAAATATCGAGTAAACTGTGATGAAATTACTGTGGAGGATTGGTTAGCAAGACTTTCGTTACGTTCTGTCAGCTCCTTCCATACTCTGTTGTACAGTTTTGTTAAGAATACATTTAATTAACACGATTTACAATAAATAAAATTAGGATTGATAAACAAACCATTGCTGTTTAAAATAACCAAATGTTATGTGTATTCTTAAATATGCCATTATTGTACTGCAGGAACATGTGGGACCTGTTTAAAGTTACACTTAAACAATACAAAAAAAAGCAATACTAAAAATCATTATCTATTAACTGTAATCGCGAATTACAGACTCAGGTTTTACGTATGTGTTTGAGGTAAATATGAATAACGATTTAGTGAAACTAGCGGGTTATATAGACCAGCAATGAATATGTACATATTATATTTTGAAGAACAACAGTAAACACAAGTTTGTATCAGGTATGAATAGACTGAAATGATGATATATATGTTAGGAAGCTGTTACAAGTATCTTGATGAGAGACATTTAAGAGTTAGGAAACATAAACTTCATGGAGAGAGCAAAATATAAACAGTATTAAACAAAGGTTTTATTTATCTGAATACTAAATTGTGTGATGGAATGTAATGTAGTAATATGGGTCTTCGTCAGAACTTTAAATCTAACAAATTACTTTCTTTTCAAAGCATGGTTTTCATGTAGTATAAAATGAAAAGTCAATCCACACCTAAAGGTATGAACGAGGTTAATAACTAGAACAAATCAGTAGAATTTGTTAGGCTAAATCTGAGGCTAATACTTTTTTCTCTATGGGATTAAATTTTGCAATAACAATCACTAAGTCGCAAGGCAAAACGACGTCAGTTTGTGGCTTAGATCTGGGCACACCAAGTTCTTCATATTTACATGTGGCATGATCTCGCGTGAGCAAACAATCAAGCATATTTATATTTAATAAATACGTACAAAAAATATCTGGTACTCAGTTGCTAATAAAATTGTTATTTATTTTCTTTATATTAATTTTATACTTTTTATACTTAACTTTAATAATATATTAATTTGTTCCTTTTCCATTATAGTCATCCATAAGTTTAATAATAAGATATTCTTTCTTAGTATTTTATAAAAGGGTGGCCTACTAATATTCAGTAAGGTATCAAGGGACTTTTGCACACACCGGAGTTATACTATGTGGCCAAATATTTTGCGGTTTCAGCAGTTCTAAAAACCATCTGAAACAAACGATAATGTCCTCCTGGGGGAATTTCCCACCTTTACCCAGACTAGCAAAGATCGCGTAGTGGTTCCTTAATAATGCAGGACAGTCAAAGAGCAGGTATTGAGCAGTTTCATCCTGCTTGTCACACATTCCAAGAGTGGATCCTGTTGGAGAATGTCGACTCTGTAAAGAAGCTTCTTCATGTGACCATTTGCCGTAATTAGACCCATAAACCAAAAAGACACCGATCTACGTAAGGAGAGAAGATAAGACGCCACCCAAGAGAATGGCGACTGTAGGACGAATCTCATTCTCATTTCTGGATGCATCCTCCACCTTCTCTCAGGTTCATCGTGAACCAACTTCAAGACCGCTCCCAAGGATTTACACCTTGAAATACCACATAACAGCTGAGGCCCCGTCATGTAGGTAGCTCAGCCTAATTTGGCCGTGATTCATCTCATTAGTACCCTCACATGCCCTTTTAATTCTTCCAGGGAAAAAACAACTTTATAGCAATCCCAAACAACTGAAATTTCGGAACTGAAAGCACAAAAAATTCCAACGCCTTTAATACTGCCTGGATATCTCAGAAAATACTAATTGTCCTACTGACAAATAAATTCACGAGCTTATTTCATAAAGCTTTGACTTCTGAGGAAACTCTGTGGGATAAAGACCTTTAGGGACCACCAGCTCCCTGAATGGTATCACTTCTACAATCCCATCGCATTATTTTAGAACCATTCGTAAACCATTCAAGCCACGCTAATGGAGGGGGTTTTCTTTACCTCGGACTAACCCTACCTATAAGTTATAACAATCCTGAAGGATTTGTAGAAGGAAAATCTTTGTGGTATCTGTTCAGAGATAATTTAAAGAGCATTTCAATGACTCAGTATGCTAAATTTGTAGTGCACGAGGCCAAAAAAGCCACCTACTGAAAATAGTAGGCACTACTCATGGCCATAGACCGAATGACAATGAACAGGGAGGGAAGTTGAGCTGCAGAGTAAAGGGCCGGAGGCGACTACCATTATCCTTCCTGTCCCTATTTTTCAGATGACTCGGCGCGATGTCGAAGAAAGTGCTGAAATTGATTTTCTTGTTAGTGTACCACTTTCGCTTGTGATGATATAACGCGTGGTTGTGAGCTTAACTTCCCGTGCTAATGACTTGTGCTCACATCCTGTGCAGTGACAACGCCTGGACTAGACTCCACACTGCTCAGGTATGACTTGTTCATTTTAAAATAGATTGTAATTATGTGTTAGTTTATTAATTTTCTTTAAGGAAGAGATCAGATTGCAGATCTTGAAATGTAGTGTTATACAATTTGTAACACAAAACGATGGCAAGTGAATCTTAAAACCCTATTAGCCTTTCAAACCTTTTATCATCAATAGCAAACTTTAATCAAAAAGTAATTCTAATACATAAAATTTATGATTTCTGTCCATATTAGTTTTATAAAATTCATAATGTGTTCAGTCATCACCGCGATGAGTGTTTTGGTACCGTTCTGAATGTGTTAGTGGTTCCTATCAGGGCTTGCAGTATGTTAGGTTAGTTTAGGTTTGTACCGCTCCTCTCACTGCATACAAAACAATAGTTCCGGAGGTAACTTTGATAAAAAAAACAGCATTTCACTTTTAATAACCTTTAATTATTCTAATTTTAAGTTTCAGCCATTTTTCTCAATAATAAAAAACACAAACACAAAAAGCTGTCAAAATGATAAAAATTTTATACTACCAAAACGAATTATATGACTGACATTCACCCAACTCAATCATTGGAGATGAGAATCAATATTTATATTTAGTATTCCATTCTGAAATCATCATCATTAAAAAAAATAGAAAACAATGTTGGAAAATGGTAAAAAAAACCAAAGGATATTCGAAGGATCAGAATCTCTTTATTTTAATTTGACAATTTTTATTAATATCGAAAAAACTAACAAATAATCGTGTGGTATATTGCATTATACAACACATGAGTAATATAAATATTACGTTAATTTAAAAAAAAAAACATAATAATACTAAACATTAAGAATAATTTTACGTGTAAGATAAAGTCAAAACTTACGGAGGATCTGTTCTATGCAAACACGTTAAAGCTCTCATACAAATAATAAAAATAAATAAATTGGCAATGCAGGTGGCAGCTTAAACAGAAAAAGCCTTACCCTCAAAATGAATACTGTTATATACTGTTACATTCACCTGTATGTACTAAGATAAGATTCATTGGTTGTCAAACATATTTATAGTGAATAAAGGCTTTATTAAAAGGATTGGAAATTGAACTGAATATGGTTGAAGTTCTAGGCATCTAAAACTATTGCAGTTAATTAGTTAATACGCCTAATTTGCAAATATTTTATGACCAGCTATTGCCTTCTATAGGTGCTGGAAGAAGGTAAAATGATATACCGCGTGCTCTTCGAGAATTATAGTCATGTACCTCATTTAAACAACCAAATTATGTTTTGATTCTCTTAATCTGTATTGAATATTCTAATACAAAAATGCAGGAGCTGTCTCTAAATTATCATCAATAAAACATTGTTAAATACGTATAAGGTTAATGGCCAAATTGTCCCAGCCTTTATTTGTCATTTGAAAATCTGACAAGAACCGTTACTATTTCCCAGAGGATTGAAGTATATATCAAGTGAGAGTAGAATTCGCCAAACTGAGAGATAAGCATCATATCTCAACAAACACAAGATTTAAATTTTTGTAATAGAAAACAAGTGCTATATAGTTTTAAAATTACTGTATATTGTATGAGCCTCGCCAAATAAATTTCTTATCAATAGTCACTTCGAGAAAGTGAGCAGGTTTAGAACCACTTTACTTTATATTCAACTTTAGCAATGAGAAGGAAATCGATTCTGTTTTATCTGTATTAACTTCTAGGTTGCTATTAAAGCAAGGCTTCCAAGAAAGGTGCTATATATAGCACATACCACTACCTCATCAAAATGTGCTCTTATCTAACTGAATAATTTACTAGTAACTATGAATGCAGTATCATCGTCATATAGAGTAGTCTTAGTTGAGAAATTAAAAGGTAGATCGTTAAAAAAAGCAAAGGATAATGTCGAACCAAGTTATGGGCCTGAAGTCCTCTAAAAATGTTGTGTGTATGTATACAAACATAATTATGTACCGTACGTTTTACAAACTACCCGATTGTTACCAATTAGTCTTAGATACTTCAGTACTCTTTCTACGAGGTTAGCTCACTTAAAAAACCTGAATTGTACTACTGCTGATTTTTCAGATCTCTGTTATAAGGTAACAAAAATTAACCACTTTATGGACCAAGTTATGTATTAAAAACATCTGCCGTTCGTGCAGTATGATAAAAGTGGTTTTCTTAATGTTATACTCCATAGGAAATGTCAACACTTTAAGTTTGTGTGATCTGTTACTTGTCTTTTCTAAACTTTTACGTAAACTATATATTGCTCCACATTGTTAGTGTAACTACTTGTCATCTGTTTGTTTGTCCGTCTGTCCACTTTTCAACGTTGATTTGGTCTTCTGTCAGTCAATGGGGTGCGTTCGACTCTGTTTAAATAGGCAAATTAGGATTGGTCTTCTTTAATAAGTCAACTGATGTTTTAAAGGGGTGAAAAGAAAATGAAATACCAAAAGAAGAGAAAATTAACAGTCCCATATGTAACAAGAATGTAATAAGAAAGTAGAATATTTCAAACCGGAAAATGTAGCTTAGCACACCCACCTACTCAGTTTTCCAAAGTTGAATGTTAGTTTTAAAATTAAATGAATCGAACATTTGCCGAAAATTGTTATAATGATCGAAATAATGTTTACAATCGCTCTACCATATCATGAAAAGTTGATGGTTTTTGAACTACTGTTATATTTGTTTGGTGGTTGACTTATGAACAATTTTATATAAGATCGTACACTTTACTCACTGTTTCCTTAATCTAATTATATAGGACATATTCCAACACTATTTGGTTTATTGTATAGTAAGAAAATAATTGCTTTACAATTTTTTCAAATGAACTTACTGGCTTAAAATTAAATTTTTGTTAGTGTTATGTTAAACAAAATTTTTCTTGTATTCCATACACAAAGATCATTGAGGTATTAGCAATAAGAAATATTTAATAGCTAAAACGTAGTTTTTTTCATGTTTCATTTATATTAGTCTTTATCAAAAGCAGTACATTACTGTTAACTTGTTGCGTAGTTGTGTAGAAAAAGTACGGCTTTAGGGTGCTCCTTCCAACCCGTTATCTTACTTCATGATTTCTGGAACCTACATCGAGGACGAAAGACAAGTTTCCAGAAGAGTACACTAGTACTGTTATTGTTTTCGTTTTTCATGTTCAAGTTATTGTCTATAGTTCCTCGTACATACATGTGGCTAATAACGTAAAATCCTACTTAAGACTAAAAGTACAGCTTCCCTCTAATCGATCACCAATTTTATATAAATAATTAAATTGTGTAGTTGAACTCTTATTAAGAGTAGTCTTGTCCATTATCCATTACACACAGTATGGGCTGGCTGAATTCCTTCTTAACACGAGGTAAGTAACGTCACCACTATTTAATTACTGCATAAAATATTTAAGACTTCACAAAAATATTGGTAACTATATCCATAACAAACTGCCTTTTCCATAGATGGTGACAGGACCAAAAATAGCTTTGGTTAAAGAACCTGATTGAAATTTGTTGAGACTTTATATCTTTATTTATATTTTTTGGACATTGACAGTATCAGGGCAATGTTATTACTGACATTATGCATTATTCCACACTAAAAAATAATTGTAAATTTATAATATTTAAACACGAATAATTTCTACTTCCATTTCAATTTAGTTGAGTTGTAAAATAAGTATAGTTATTTTTTACGAACATGTAATTAAATATTCTAACGTATTTTGTAATGAATTCACTAGGATCAGGAAATTTTAATTTAAAAGGCTTTATGTATTATTACAAATGTTATTCATATGATAAATATTTAATTCATGTGAAGTGATTAATGACATATCAGCAAGTAATCTTCACAGCCCCTAGTGAGATGCTGGAGGATCTGGAACTACACGTGACCAACAGCCCCATATCAGGGCCACGTGGAACTTCATTGACAGTTTTCTACGTCATGCATCTCTATAGTCTCGGACCCAACAGTGAAATTTCTCGGACCTGTGAACATCAGATCAAATCAATTCTTTAACTGCTCCTAACAATAGCGCATTTTATGGCAAACGTCATAATTAATTCTAAATTTAAATAATCACACAACATTACCACTACATCCAAACTTGTATCATTTTTCATAAATTACTGTCTCATTCATCCTTCGCCAGTCACAACCCAATTCCAGCGCTGGAATAAGTCATCGAATTGGGCGGTCTCCCAGTTAATCGTCAGAAACTCCTCAATGCTGTAGAATGCACTTGATACCTGAAAGTGCTTAAAACGAACTTTTGGCGCCTAGGGCGTTTGGGCGTTTTTCAGGAAATTTAGCACACTGTTTCTGAAATGAAAACCTGCCTGCGAAGGCAACTGCTCATAAAACACTGTTCTGTGTCTTCCAGTACGGTATTTATTTCTGCCTCTAGTCTCATACCCGTGTATGTCACGTCCGCTGGTTAGGGCACATTTAGGCAAAAAGAACAAAGATTTTTCTAAAATGTAGAGACTGCGCAAAGTCAGCAGTTGAAAATTTTTGAATGCGTTCCTGCACGACTCCCTGAAATTCAACTTAGCGATAGTACGAATCTCTTTTTTGCAATTTGAACACCCTCAGGAAACTATTGCCTGCACAGGCCCCACACAACACCACTCCATAGGAAAGATGAGTGTGAATTAGCCCATAATATGCCGCAGTACCTGACTGGGGCAGTGCCGGGCCAAGGGCCTCATAATATATATTCCTACGGACAGTTTGGGGCACACTGGTGAATGTGGTTATCCATGTCAACCCTCGATCGAGGAGTATTCCAAGGAACTTAGAGGAGTAGAATACTTCCAATATAGAATCGGCCTAAATGACGGCTGACCCACATTAGGAATCCACTTGAAAGCAGTGCGAAATTCAGCACGTTGGATTTCGAAGAATTCGTATGAAGGTCGAGGCTATTGAAATATTGATAACAATTGTTGATATCAACTTATAGAGGGAGTTCAACTTATAGATTTCAATGACATTGGAAGACGATGGTTCACCAGTCATGGCATGCACCTGGCAAGAAGATACTGGCCAAACTGTTGGTCGAAATTCTGATGAGGGCTGAGCAAGATCTAGAGCCAGGCAAACTATCAACTGAAAAAGTTACTAGCTGTAGGTCGACTTCGCCAGGACATACATCCTCGGCAGTTGCAGACTGCTGCCTCGTGGAAATTGCTGGGAACCTGCTTCTGGTAGCACCATTTCTGTCTGCTCTGACACCACCAGCGCCCACTAATTTAAGTTTGTTAAACTTGTTAGGGTTGTTTGGTCTGCAATTGTCAGACCTAAAACGGTTTCAACAAAGAAAACCTTCACCTCTGCAAAATTCCAAATTAAAAATAAGTTTTTGTTGATCCCGCTCCAAAGGAGGCGGTGTAGCAATATTTGTGGAAATATCAATTCTTATTTTCCACATTTGCAACCCAAGAAACAGATTTTGAAATCGGTATCAACTTCAATCACACAATTCAAAATGTTTGTTATTGTAATCTATAGATCTCCCAGCGGAAACTACGAAATATGTTTTTCCAAATTCGAATCCTTACTTACAGACTTGAATTACCAACGATATGAATTCGTCCTGATGGGCGACTTCTACATCAACAAATATCCAACCACCCAAAAATGTGTGAATTTGTTGAAGTCTTTTAGCCTTGAGTTGTTGAACACGACTCCTACACAAGTAACTGTAACAACTCAGACAGCTATACACAACGTCATTTTCAACCTTCCAAACATCGCAGTTTCCACGTTTAACACAGCAATCTCTGACCTCTATGGCCTTGAGGTTAAAATTATTGGAAAAATAATTGAAATTGAGTCCAAAATTACAAAAACAGTAAGAGACATATGGCCTTAAAATATTGCTCTTCTCAACACTCCAATTAAAAAGAAATGATTTTAACTTGGTATCAGTTTGCCTCATAAAAAAAATGCTTTAAGCATATTTAGAGAACTTTAACTCAACTTATTAATTTATCTTTTCAATAAGAAGTTTTTCCCTCACTTATTAAATGGCGAAAATGAGTGCAATTGTAAAAAGGACGATCACAGTTCCACAAAAATCTACCGGTCTATCTCAATTTTTCTAGTTTTGAACACAAGTTTGAAAACATATTTTTGGCAAATATGCTGCAGTATTTGGATAAACATAGGAAACTTTCAGATGAACAGTTAAGGTAAATCGACTAAATATGCTGTGAGTCTGATCAACCTGGTTGTTAATGGATTATAAAATCACAATACCACCCTAGGTGCCTTCTCGATTTATCAAAGGCATTTGACTGTGTTGACCATGTAACTTTTTCTCGAGAAACTGGAATCACATGGGATCCGAGCCGTGCCAAACGTGTGGGGCTTAGATCATTTCAAAGCGACAGAACTCAACTTTTCCAAATTTTAAATCAGTTTTCAAATTCAATTCAGTTCATTTACGGGGTTCTCAGGGATCACTTCTCAGTCCAATTCAGTTTCTCATATATCTTAGTAACATGGGGTCATCGCTACTGTATGGAAAAGTCGTGAAGTATGCTGATACCACGATTTGTAATAAATATTACGTGATTTTATTTATTTTTGAATCAATAAGTAATAACAAATTAAATGGGACTCTTGATAGGTATTTATGACTAACACTTTTAGGTTACAACCTTAAAATTGTATTTTGTGGATGGATAGAGAATTGAATCATAAGCTAAACATTAGTTTGTACTATCAGAACTCATGTTTATATGAATTTACTGCACCTAATTCTGTTAAGCAGTAATATTATCGTCTTGGAAATTCTGGGATTGTACTGAGCTGTTACTTTGGCTGGGGAGAATGTTTTGCGATCGGGTTTTCGGCTTTTTATTGCCTTCAGCTTCACGATTGAGTGAAAAGAAACTTTTACACGTAACATAAACCCTGTTTATTTTGTAGTTATATTATAATTATTTAACTTCTGTTCACTCCAAGTGGACTAATACATTCACATATTTCTGTTCTTGAGCGAAGGAAATCAGTAATAAGGCAGTGAGAGATTAGGTTTTTATGGATACAGATAAGAGTTTTAAATATGGAAACGTGCCTAACAATCATAACATCGTGTGTAAAGAACGACATGACTCAGGTTCGATGTAATTATGAGTTTGAATTGAATTGAATCATAATTTTTTCCAATTTCGGTACATGAAATAGTGTACAAACTAAAACTTTAAACTCCTTAAAACATAAACAAAGAGTAACAATGTAAAAATTAAGCAGTAATTATAAGTTATTTAATAATATACAATTAAGGAATCTATTTATATAACTAGTTGTACATTCGTTAGTAGTAACAGTTAATTTATTTTAAGAAGTTGAACTCATTAATAAAAAATATTAGTGACCTAGGAAATAAGCCTACATGGGCCTGTAGAAAGCCTGTGCGTAAGCTCGAGTTGCTGCCATGAAACCGTGGACGGATTGTAGTTTGCTGTCTTTATTCAATATAAATCATTTGAACTATGTGGTGCGCTCGTCGCGCGCGCCCACGCACACACACACACACACACACACACCACACACACCACACACACACACACTTCATGGAATATTGTACTAATGTCAATCTTAGCGGATAATTAAAAGTATTAAAATTTAGGATGGTGTATTCCCCAGAATCAAGAAGAACGACAGAGTATTCACTTATATACAGTTGTTGTTGAGAGGATTAAAGTGAAGCAGTAAAGTTAAATATATAAATTATACTACGAGCTACCATGAATCCATTCATAATTGTCGGTAGTGGAGTAACAGGTTAAATAAGGAGGGTTAGATAAGGAGGAGGGGGGGCAACGTTAGAAGTAGTCCCGTCTGTATTCAGCCGTAATAATTAATTCAGCCTCGTCAATACTGATTAAGAGACAACCATTCATTTGAACGTTTTTTTACACATAAATAACGATGGTGAATCAAAAATGTGGAGGTCAGAAAATATCGACAAAGATTTCTAAATAGAAGATGGGATATATAGAAAGAGTTAGTTGATGATATGGATTTACTAATTTGCATTGGGACAACACCAATATTCCGTGCATATCGAGTATTATGAGAGTGTGAAAGTTGTTGAGAAGATTGTTGTAAAGTTGTTATAAATATGGATGAGGATTGTTTTTATGAAAATTTTACGGATTGACAGAATAGCGGTTTTCTTTTATATAAGGTATCAGTATGATATCTCCTACTTTTTTTTATAACCCGGCCTTTTAAAATTGCGTTCTGAACCACCTGCAGTGGCTGCAGAAGTGTTTTGTACGCTCCGCCCCAGGCTATTATTCCGAATGAAAACAATGACTGGGCGTAGGCAAAATAGGCAAGTTTAATTTCCTTTTCATTTAATATTTCCCTTAATTGTTTGAATGCAAATATGTATTTCCTTGTTCTTCTTCTCTTCACATATTCAATATGACAAGACCATTTCAAACGTTTATCAAAGATAACGCCCAGATATTTATAAGACGAGACATTTTCAATACCTTCACAAGAGCAAAATAACATTATTATAACTGCCACAACTGTGAACAACCAGTCCGTCCAGGGAATAGTCTGTAGACTCCCTGAGAGAAATGGGCATAAATTTAGTTTTCGAGGTGTTTAGTGAAAGAACATTTTGATCAAACCAATTCTTTAGGATCATAAGGTCATATAGTGCTTTTGAACGAGCATCAAACCCAATCGTTGCCCTTAATTAAAATAAGGCTATCATCGGCAAATAAAACAGGTTTGCCGTTCAGATTTAATTTAGAAATATTGTGTTTATGTAAATCAAAAACAGAATTGGGCCCAACGTACTCCCCTGGACCACTCCGTAGTCCACAGGAAGCGCATCACTCTCAGTCCCACAGATAGACACGGTCTGTAGCCTATCCGTGAGGTAGCTTGTGAACCAAGAAAGCGCATTACCATTTACTCCAATATACTCTAATTTTAGAATCAACTTATTTCTATCGATGCTATCAAACGCTTTTCTTAGATCAAGAAATATTAGAATAACACGTAAGTTGTTGGATATTGCGTCATTAATTTGCCTATTGACATCAAACAGAGCATCAGAAATATTCCTGTCCTCTCTGAAACCATACTGGGCAGTCACACAGGATTTGATTATTATAAAGATAATTTACAAGTTGTTCTTTAACCACTCGTTCAAGAATCTTAGAGAATACACTCAAAAGGCTAATTGGACGGAAATTATTTTTATCTAAAAAGCTCTCACCTTTATGCAAAGGAATTTACTTTTGCAATTTTTAAAAATATCTGGAAAAAATCCCAGAAGAAAGACTTAAATTAATTAATTGCAGAAGAGGTTTCGAAAATACATGAATGTTATCTCTTAACGTAGTGGCCGAGATACCGTCACGTCCAGGGGGCAGATCCCCCGCGCAGTCCAGTCACATGTCGTATTACATCGAGTTCAGTTATAGTGTGTAATGTAAACACGGTATCCAGCCTGTAGTCCGCATCACTCAAAACCGGGTCCCTACTTAAATGAATGGCGCTAGCTAAGCTATGTCCCACCGCGGAGAAAAATAAGTTAAAATCATCTGCTACTTGTTTACAACATACTATGAGTTATATAAGGGGTATCTGGAAAAATATTTTGGATAGGAAATGGATCTTTCTTTTTACGTTACCTGCAAGTTCATTTATAATAGTCCAGAACATTTTTGGGTTATTTTGAGAATTGTTAAGTTTTGATCTGTAATATTGTTTTTTTATACTTTTTAAGAGACTTACTTAATTTTTGTCTGAGCGTGCGGAAAACTTGATAAAGATCGTTATTAAAAGGTTGTTTTTTTAATTTTTTGCTTATTTTGTCTCTGATTCGAATTAATTTGATCAAATCGGGTGAAATCCATGGTTTTAATTTTTTTTTTGCGGGTGGAATGCCTTATTAGTGGTTTGGAAGAGGCTTTAATAAGACAGGAAATTGTTCTTGCAAATTGCTCTGCACATGGTGCGATATCCTGGCAACTCATGACAGGTTCCCAGTTCAAGTGAGCGAGGTTACAGCTGAGTAAATGCATGTCCGTGTAGTACTGCGTAGTGGAGTCGCCAGCGGGGTTGTCAGCATGAGGTACAGTGGCAGTGGGCAGTGGCAGTGATAGTCAGGCCAGTACTGAAGTGGTCGCTCACGCCAGTCTGGAGCACAGCTGATTGTACTTTATTCATGTCAAAGTAACGTAGAAAAATGTGATCCAGACATGACGAGCAGTTATTAGTCACTCTTGTTGGTTTATCAATGCACTGAACAAATCCTGAACCCAGTAAAATATTTAAATTTCTATCGCTCGTTGCAGTACTTTTTAAGTAAGTCAATATTTATGTCACCCAATATTATTCCCATCTTTCTCTTATCTAAATGATTATTACAAAACGTTTCCAACTCAGATAAAAACAAGTTTAAATCACTGTCAAAAGTACGATAAAGTGCAAGTATGTAAAAGTGTTTATTGTAGTAATTAAATTCCATGTAAATACCGTAAACGTCACCGAGTGTTATTTGTGAAGCAGTGGCTAGTAAACGTTTTTACTGTAGTTAAACAATAACACCGTCATTTCTGTTTCGTTGCTTGTCCGTCAGTACAATGTCAAACCCCTCCAATGCCTCCCCCTCCTCCCCCTCCCTCAACCAACATTCGGTCAATACAATTATATCTAAGCTTGGTATATCATTTAGGTAAACTAGAAGTTCGTTAAAATTTTTATAGTAGCTCCTAATATTGCAATGAATATTTTTAAACAATCCTTGCTCTCCTGACCTAGAAAAAAATTTGACAGTTGTTTGAGTACCAGAAATTTCTAAGCACTTGTGAACGTTTAAAAGAGCCGTCATCGTCCCTATTCGTGAGCAGGACCCCCGACACAGACTACCCCCCAGCTGAGGACCCATCATCCTTTACAGTTAAATATAACCATGGAATAGAGAAAACGAAATAATCATCAATACGTTTTAAAAAGACAGGTTTTCTATATCACTAGTGCTTGAATATAATATGTCTAATATTAGCCTATATACTGTTATGGTTATAATAAATGTAGCATTGTATGGTTAAGCTATAGTACATAAATATAGATTTAATTGAACTAATAACTTGAGTGTTTTACATGATATTAAAAAAAACAAATATACCCTTAGGTATACACTAATTAAAGCTGTATATAAAATTATTAAATTTATTAAATGTCATGAAAAAGATAGTCACAATAGTACAAGTATTACTTATTAAATAAAATAGGATGAAATGCCAACAAAATGTACATATAAACATTCATGAATTATTAATAACTTAATTATGATTTTTTGTTTGAGATTATATAATTTGAAGGATGAAATTAATTTAAGTTAACGACATTCTATTTATATGCCATTTACTCAAATGGTTTTAAACACTAAACGAGTACGATTGATATAAATTAATAAAACTATGGATTTGCCAATATAAACTTATGAGAACATTCTTACTGCAGTTCTAGGTATTAATCAGAAGGCTAAATCCATCAGCTGTGATAAACATTATTTGGTATTCTGTTCATACCTGTCTTGCATAAAATCTTGGTCTTAACAGGACTGCTAGTTTTAGAATTATGTATTTTCAATTTTGATGTTTCGGTTAAAATGCGCCAAAACGCCAATACGCTAGCCATTGTAATTGTTCGATACAATTTATTTCGTTAGCAACTCCCATTGCTGGAACTCTGCTGGTTAGTGTTTGGTTTACTTCCAAACTGATGTATCTACACTCTTTATTTCAAGAGTATTATAAATGTATTTTATAGTCGACTACTACGAAAGCCGTTCTTTTAGGATTCATGTCAGCAATGTTAGTGTTTATACGTGTTATGTGTCCATAGTTCTCAGTAATGTTTGTATTAACTACATTTAAAATCAATTTCCCTTATTTGCTCATTAAAATATCACAAAAAGTTGTAAATTATTCTGGTATACGACTAATCATAATTTTCAAAACTATAATCCCCAATTACTTAAATGACATCGCACCTGTACTTACACCACACACTAAAAGCAAAAGTTTCAAAAATAATAACTTTCTTGAATATATAGTGAAGGAAGTGAACAACAGTTTTGAATTTATTATATCCCATTACCATTCACAAGTTACATTCTTCCATCTACCACCAAAACGTCAGTTTTTTCTAACTCAATGGTACACAGTTTGTTAGTTGTACTGTTAAATAAATAAAAAACATAAAAAAGTAAAACCAATATGATATTTGTTAACGGTTATCCTAAAAATACGGAGGAGAAACTTATAAAAACCTCAAAACCCATAATGAAAAATAACACCATAAAAACATACTTTAAAAGTTTTGGAATACAGTCACACTTTAGAACACTGCTTTAAAAGAAAGAAGCATGGAATTGAATTGATATGTAAAACCTTGAACTGTGAATAATTAGGAATCATCTCGCACTGTAACAAAAAGCAACAGTAAAGCTCGAAATAACGGGAAGATATAAGATTACATATACTAAATGCTTTAGCGCCTACATGGTTCAAAGAGAGCGTATATAAAAAAAAACATTTAATTCAACATAAATCTGCCCGAATGAAAGCCAAAAACATACGTCCAGGTTCGGGAAACACCCGGTGGGCTTTGAGGACGACAAGGACGGTAGGAAATTCAATACGATGGAAAGACAATTTTAGATACTATAGAATTCGAAAATTGATTAAACAAAATACTACGTGTTGAATGAGAAGCTACACTTCATTCAAGACGTACTCCATATTTAACATAATAATACTATAGAAGAAATATAAGTCTTGATAAATTGACCCTTGCTCAGCTGATAACGACAGTGATAATATGGGTCATGATAAAATAATACCCTGTAGTTTTAGTCTCGTACCTATAAACTCCCGAACCGTACCGGTACACCAACCAATTAATTTAACATATCCGTGTGTTCGTATGAGCAAACGCTTTTGTGTTCAGTCTTCTATTTTATTTAAATTGTGACTACGCACAATGCTGAAATAACTTAAGACTTGTTGTACTGACAATGGTGGTTTTACATTGAAATGCGTAAGTGAAATATTAGTTTTCGGATTGTTAACTAAGCTTTTTACGTATAAACCTATATTAACAGTGATTATCCAGTGGAAGGGCTAAAATAAATTCTGTTGTATCATATTTTTACTCTCCAGCCTATACTCTATGATCAACTTGACAGTTGTATACAAATAGCCTACAAAATAAGCAAAGTAAGGAAATAGTTAACGACAAGGATACAAATAACAACATTAACGGTACCTTCAGCTATTATATCTAAGCGCCTTTTATTCAATTTTCCCTGATATTTCCATCATGATCAGGTAAATGTTCCTATGTTTGGATATTGGGCCTGAAACACAAGGACTGGATATCCGAGGAATCATCTGATTATAGTGGGTAAGTGTAGAGATAATACATTCTGTATGCTATGTATTAGCACGACATAACTGTGCAGCTCAACATTCCGGCTGCTACATGCTAGGTAAATCCCGATTTGCAATTTATAGTGTTTGGACCAAGAATAAGTTTCTTCATAAAGACCTGGTCTGATGTTTCTAGTGATTTGTAATACTATTAGGACTTTATTCTTACTTCCGGGGTACGCAACAGGCTCTTGAAGCATATAGGGTTGGCTGTAAGCCACGCCTTAAAAGAAGAAGAAATAATATTTACGTACTAGGCGATATGGAATTCAAGTATCGGCTATACTGTTAAACCTAATCGCTTGAAATCTTCCAAAAATCTCACTTCAGAGTAGTTGTATTACAGCACTCCGACACGACACCGACACTGACACAAGAATGCTATTTTAATAATTGCTTACTTGGCCATCAGAATATTATACTATTATCTGTGTGCACACGGACTGGGGAGGTGAAGCAAACACTGATTTTGTGCTTAAAGAGAACTGAAGATATATCGGGTTTAAGTTTTAAAACTCTTCACTTTATATATACTCAGAACGATATATTATGTGATAGCAACGTCTGTGGCCAAGGTAAGTAACTGTACCACTGGTGAAAATGATGAGGGAAATAAATGGTATGCGAGTAATATAAAATTCAATACTGCCTAATAAATACACAAAACTGAATAACCTAAAATCCTTCAAAGTTAGCCAACTCATGAAAAATTATAATCAAGTAAATTTCAGAATTAAATGTCTGAAGAAACCTTGATTTTAAATATGTCAGCAGTACAAGGAGGACCTACAGTAAGGGAATAACAATGAATCTACAGGTTACATGTTTAAGAAAATTTTAATGAGTACTGAGAAATCCTCTGAACTTTAATAGATTCAGAACGAACTTACTTTTTCAGTTTGGAATTTAAAACCCTTATATCAACAAAGTTTTAATTATTTCATCCCTGGTTGTTTGTTATAAAATATCTGTATGTAATATCTATCCTATACGGTATACTACCTACTTTATTATCAAATTAAGCTGAAGTCTATGGCAAGATTATACGAATCGGGTAGTGTAGTGGACAGACGTAAATTATAATTTATGATCTATCGTGTGGAACAAAACTCTAAACTTCTTTTTTGACCTAAAATCAAAATATTTGCGTTGATAGAAATATAAGCATGCATACGATTTTGCACCGTTATAGTGCATAGTAAAAATCATCAATACAAATAAGTTTAAATTTTAGTAATTCTGTAAGACTGATGACCATACGTATTTTTTTATTGTGAGTACTACCTATATTGTAGCATGTTACACATGAGTTTTATCATTTATCGAGATTAAAAAATTAATCTAGAAAATATGTTACCTTCATAGTCTTCACATCTCTTACCGTGAAGAGGGCAACTAATACTTTATGAGATCTAGTATAGATGAAAACATTAATACAACCGACATTTTACAGGATGGTAATGCCTACTAGGTGAATTGCAATGTGGAAAAATTTACTAATATTAAAGTGTTTCCTTAATGTTTTATAATTGTGTAGAACAACGTTGAACTAAGTCCTCTTCAGTATTTATAACTAAAACACATATCTTTGGTCGGTTGTAAAGTTGTATAATACGTTCTAAAATACAATAAACCAAAGAAACCGGTTAAGAGATATTTAAGTTTTGTTTAACAACAAGGTGTTAATTTAGTTTGTAATTATTGATATCATAGCAAACTATAACGTAGGAAAATAATCTGTGCCTGTGATAGTTATTTTTCTACCTAGATAGTTATTTATATCGATAGTTGGATTCAGAGCCAGCCTCGGTAGACTTTGGTGTACAGTGCGACCTGTCACAAAAACATGCTTCTACTGTGGTGTGCAAGTGTGCAGACAGTACTGAGCTTCTAAGTAAATTTAAAACCATGATAGAAGTACTAGAAGCTGAAAACCATTGCATCAAAAAATTAACTGCATACTTGTGAGTGCATGGTATCTAGATGTTCTCAGATGTGGTCATAAGTTAAAATAACGGAATATTCAAAAGAAATCGTCATTTTTATCACCAAACCAAATTAACAGTCTACCAGTCCACAAATCTACTGGAAAAATGTGACTAAAATAATAACTACATAATATAGAAGTGAATGAATATAAAAAATTTAAAAATACACATTACTTTAAAACATCCATTCCCCACAGTAACACAATTATTGTCAGTGGCGACAGCCATATAATGGGATATAATGGGACTTGCGAGGGAGTTGACCGACTCTGCGACCTCGTTGACACCCTACCGCAACACTATTATCTTTACCCAGACCTCCAGTCCGCGATGAGACAGCCCTCGTGATTTGTTACATCGAGGAACAGGCTGTCCGATATGCTAGAGTGCTAAATTTGGGGGGAATCGGCCGAAAGTTCTTCAAGAGGCACGGTCACATCTGACAATGAGGGGCAAGCGGCTACTAACTGGAATGATTGTGAGGGTTGCGTCGGACAGTCCTCTCAAGACAGCTGGTACATCAGACATGGCGATTCCAACAGTCACCTCCTCTCCCACCATTAGCTAGGACACAGCTGCTGTCACTCCTCAGCACCAGTGCTCCAGAAGACTGCAGCCCATTTCGTACGCTGAAGCTGTGAGGAAATACCCTGTACTGGACTGTGCCGATAAGTCCGGATCTGGTGCAGCCGCGTGACACGGGAGTTGACGTAGGTCAATCTGCTTCGATGACATCCGGAGTCGGGAGTCTGGCTGGTGCCACAGAACTCTTCAAGAACACATAGCCAACTATACGAGAGACTTGTACCGATTGTATTAAATAATAATTCTGGGGTAACTGGATTACCGGTGGAAGGAGTAGGCCCAGATGAATGATAAGGGCTGGACTGTACAAAAGAGGCTGCTATCGGCGAGGCGCGCATCGCAGATGGCAGTGTTTGATAACGAAATTGAGAGGTGGGGTGAGGTAGACGTACCGTACCTCCATCTCAGTTCATCGGAAGATTAAATAGTACTTGGAATAAATCTTTTTGCTAATTGTCATCGAACCTGAGGTAAGTGAACCTTTTAACTGGAGTCCAGTCAATATTCATTCTTAGATATTTTGAAATAATTTCGGGAAAGAAATATTCTACAAATTAAATTTAATGGAAATTTAGGAACTTGTTCTTTTGATCTGTGCAATATAAAACTTGTTGGTGCAGTGAGGACATGTATATAAAATTTTATGTAAAAATACTAAAAGAATGTTGGAGTTGTTACAGATGCTTTCAGCAATTTTTTGATTTTTAAATCTCTAACACTGAAGAATTTTGATTTTTAAATCACTAACACTGAAAAATAATTTTTAAAGTAAAGTCATTAAAATTAGTAACAAAATATTAATTGAATTTTGAAGATAAATTAAAGTGAAGAATTGCCAGATCAGATTAGAGTGTGAATGTTTGAATTTTGAAAATTGAATAAAAGACAAGCTGTAAGAACTTTGTACATTTTGGAAGTGAAAAATATATTACAAGTTTAAATTTAAAAGTCATCAAGAAGTTTTTGTTTTAATTTTAATTCCAGTTATTATTTTTAAGAAGAAGTTTTATTTTAATTTTAATTCCAGTTATTATTTTTAAGAAGAACCTTTATTTTATTTTGAACTTTATTTATTTCAGAAGATTTACTTTTATTTTTATACCTTCACAAAAGTTTATTTTAAATTTCAAAGCTAACCGCTCATGTGCCAGTAAAACGGTACAGACTGACTCGCCATCGACTTTTTTAGAGAGCCCACTTTTCGGAACAGGGCTAAGTTAGCCAATTTAAATCGGTGCAAACAACAAATATATAATGATTCATTACGACTGCTTCATAAAAATGCCTAATTAGCAACTAAAAAAATGGAAAAACTTGAACTTATGGCTAACAAAGTTCACAAATTTTAAAATCAAAGAAACGTCTGAAAAAATGTTGAAGCAGTCGGGGTCAAACTTGAAACAAACAAATCAAAATTAGTCGCTATAGGGATATACAGGTCTCATGGAGGAAATGAAGACGTTTTCTTTTCTAATTTGGAAGTTTCACTAAAGGACCTGGGTACAAAATAAAATTACACTACGATGGGCGACTTTAATATTGATGCAATAAACAGCAATCACCCATCTACCAAGCGTTTAATCGATTTGCTAAGGGCATTTTTTCATGAATTGTTAAAGAAATCTCCAACGAGAGTAACTGCTAACACACAATCGCCTACTGACAATATTATTACTAATATCTCTGATGTCGCAGTGACTGTGGTAAATACATCAATCTCTGACTTCTATGGCCAAGAGGCTATGATCAGAGGTAAACAAAAAAATAAAAAAAGATCCGAAAATAATAAAAACAATAGGAGACACAAGGCCAGGAAATACTGCTCTCATCGGTGCGTTCCTTTCCAAAGGAAGGGGATTTTCTAAATCAGATATAACCCGGTAGAACACCAATTTGAAATTTTTAATGAATACTTAAACTTCTATTTCAATACCTGCTGTCCTACTAAAACTGTTAAAATTGGTAAAAAAAAGACGCAAAATACTTGGATTACAACATTTATCCTTGTTTCAAGGGAAAAACTTTAGTTTTTTTTCAGGAATTGTGATTAAAGCCTTTTGTCGAGTTTACAAAAGAACTTACAGAAAAGTGATAATTGCTGCGAAAACATATTATGTTTCTAAATTACTTTTTTCTAATAACATTTCCAAAACAGTCTGGGATTTTATAAGCAACAAAAGTTGCAATAATAATGAAATAAAAGTCAAAATAGGGGATAGACTTGTGAGTGATGCCTCAGAATTCGCTAGCAAGTTTAACAGATTTTTTGCATCTGTTGCTGGTGGCGAAAACCTCGTTAGTTACTTCCACAAGGTACCCCCAGGTGTAGACAGAACCTAGCAACCTCGTTGGCGCTGCCTCCTGTATTAATAAAAGATTAATATGTATTATTTATAAAATAATTCAAAAATATCCAAATAATTATAATGACAGTAATTTGATGTCGATGTGGCTCATAAAAATGCTCAAAGCAACTGACCAAATAAGTTAATCTATCTTTCAAACAGGAGTTCCCTCTCTCCTAAAAGTAGCAAAATTCCATCCAATGTATAAGAAAGATAACCCTAATTTAGTAAAGAAATATTGGCCTGTCTCTATTTTGCCTGTATTGAGCTAAATTTACAAAACCTTTTTTTAGAATGGTACATTTTTGAACAAAGCACAACCAGCTTTTAGAAGACCAATTGGTTTCAGAAAGAGAAAGTCGACAATTGTCGCTTTAATGAATCTTGTCGATAAGGTTGTAGAGGTAATTGAAGGCCGTAATCACACATTACATGCATTTCTTTACCATTTTTAAGGGGGGTCAGGAGGGAAAAAATAAAAAATCCTTTTAATTTTGATTGCATATTAATATAAATTTCATGACCTTTAATTTAAGACCAAATTTATGCAATTCTGAAGAGTAGTTTTTTACTAATTATTTTGTGAAGTACTGCAACCATAATCCAGACCATTTGTTATGTTGCATTCTTCAACGCTGCAACTTTATATAGTACTCACTTTAAATAGTACATAATTAATAAATAATATTCTGGTTATTAATAAACTCAGGTTATTATGGAGGTAATCAAACCTATTTTCAACGACCTCTCCAACCCTGATCTGTTGAGGCGATGCTTAAATGGGGGTACTCAAAACCCAAGCGAGTCTCTCAACAATATGATATGGGCTCGGGTACCAAAACGTACATATGTCATGATCTCTACTTTGTAACTTGGAGTTCATGAAGCAGTAGCATGCTTCAATGAGGATAATATTGTAAGGTGTGAAGTTTTTGACAAACTAGGGATTGTTCCTGGAGATAATTTTGTAAAAACCCCCTTCAAGATTTAGACAATATGCGGATTAAGAAAGGTAATAAATAATAAAGCTGTTAATGAAATGGAGAAAAAAGTGCAGGAAGAAGCTAGCTCTGGCTAAAAGGAGATTAGAAGACCAATATGAGGCTGCAGAAGAAACTGACAATACATCTTATGGGGCTGGAATGCACTAAAAGGTAGGATGATTGTAAGTGTAACCTTTATCTTTGATTTCCGAAAGTTAGTTTTCTCCCAATAAAGGAACATTTTCTCAGTACCTGTAAAAGATAAATAGATGATATTTTTTTTATTTTTTATTTGGTGATGATTTTCAAAACTTAATACATGCTTTTGAAGATATTATAATTTTAAGATTTGTATTTTTTTATTAATGTTAAAAAATGATTTTTAGGGTTTTTTATTGTAAAAATGTTATTTTTTAAATAATTTAAAAATCCCTGTGTCAAAAGTTGTAAAATTGTATACAAAATGATATAAAAAAAGAATTACCATGTTATCTGTAATATTATAAAAATAAATGTTCCTTAAAAATCAGCAAAATAACTTTGCTAAGATACGGCTTCCCAACCCCCCTTAAAGCATTTGACTGTTTTGACCACAAAAGACTGCTTTACAAATTAGAATCCCACGGTATTAGATGCGTTCCACTTTCATGGATTAGTTCATTCCTAAACCATATAACACAGGTCGTCCAAATTTTAAAACGTACTGCACTGAGCTATGGAGTTCCCTAGGGATCAATAATCTGTCCAACTCTTTCCTGATATATTTTAATGACATTGAATCATCGCTAATGCATGGAAAGCTTGTGAAGGACGCAGATGACACGACTCTCTGTTTTAGAGGAAGCACAAAACACAATATTTATGTTTTAATTTGTGAAATACATAGCACTAAACTTATAGTAATTACATTTTGTACAAAATAACTAAATATTTACATTCTACTATCACGCAGTAACCACGAAAGTGAGGTTATCTTCATGGTACATGTTCCAGTACTTTTACTGCTAAACCCAGGAACGGCGGGAACCGTGCAATGTACTCGTACTTGATAAGAAGCAGAAGAGGTATTTTAAGGTATTACACAGTACTCATAAAATGGTACATTTACATGTTCCAGCTACTGTTATTGCTAAACGAGTCTGATTACTTTGTAGTAGGAACAGCAGATTATGTGTAAAGTATCTGTATCGTAAAAGTATATTTAGCAGTAACCAGTGACGGGTAGGCTACTTTTTGTTTGCGGTAACGTGTACTTACTCTCCGGACAGACGAGTATCCAGTACGAAGTATTAGTTACAGTTGTCCCTGAGTAATCATTTGTCACAGAAGTGACTGAGTTTCCCGAGTCTGAACAGTTTTGTACTGTGTTAGTTTGCTGTCATTTGTTGTCACCGCGAGGGCGCAGTCGGCTATTTGCGCGTTAAAACTAGCAGTCGCTGGTCAATTAACAAATTTACTCAATTTAATATGAGTTAGAACTGAAAATTGTTCCATAATGGTTTACAAAAATACACTATCGAGATAATGACTGTTAGCTCTATATAATGACAAGTGCCAAATTTTGTAAACTACCATGAATAAAAGAGAAGATGGTAATTTAATAACAACTTTATTTTCATACTATTATAAATTCTAAGTTTAAATTTCAATAAACATTGAATTGCAAAAAGTACTTGCTCAGCCGGGACTCAAACCCAGATCTCTCACTTGCCGGGTGAATGTGCTACCATTACACCACAGAGCCCTTACTTTTTACGATTCAATTATTTTGTATTTGGCCGTATCTGTCACATATGCGTTTAAATAACTAAACTAATAATAGATTCTAAGATTACACATTCCATTAGATTACTATTGTCTCTATCTTGTATATAAGTAACCATTTTCGAAGATTTGTGTCGTTCAAAATTAGGAAGACTATTTTTACGTATTTGGCAATATGGCAGATTTAGGAACTGAATATGTTAGTATTTATGTAATAAACAATGTTATTAATTTATGGTAATAAAGAAGCTATAAACTTGATAGACGTGATACAAAAGTAAAATTACTCTTTCATTTTAATATTTATTCTGAAATATTTTTGAAACAACCAATACCATACTTTGTTGTTTACCGAAGAGAAAGTAATATCTAAATAAATTATTACTTGTTAATATTACAAAATAAAATAAATACTTTTTTTCTTGAACCTGGAGCCTGGCTTACCAATACATGAAGTATGAGTTGGATAAACCATTACATGAGTTGGGTGAACTCTTCACTTTGCTCTACAGTCCATTTTTGTTACATGTGATATAGGTCAACTAAATAAAATAATCTACTAAACAAAGTATTATACTAATCAGTAAGTTCTTAATTAATAAAAAATATTTATTTATTTATGTACTGGAGCTGGGGAAAATATCCAAAAAGCGGTGAATACCATTAATTTATATTATTCTAGTTTTGTTTTGTTACAGATGCGTGTCGTTGAACTTTGGAGAGGACGACAAAAGTATATTTATTTCAATACATAAAACACGGAAAATTGTATAAAAATTAAATTACAATAATATAAAAACTTTAAAAAGCAAAAAAACACAAATAACAAATAAAACTTAAATAACAAAAAACATTTTTAAGGCTGCCATTGGAGGTTTAAAACCCGTCATGAGGAAAGCCGATGGAAAATGTAAAGAAAAAAAAGAGAAGAAATCAGAAGATTAGACGAAACCAACTTTGGAAAGACAAATGCCTTGTTACTGACTCCCCAGTGCATAGATGTGAACAGATACGTGTTTCGTATATTTCTGGATACAACGTAATATTACAACATTACAAAACATTAATTTAACTCTATAAAACTTTACAAACAATCAGCCAATTAAGGATTTCGATAATTATGTTCTTTGTACGTGTGTGTCAGCTTAATATTACAACATTACAAAAAAATAATTTTACTGTATAAAACTTTACAAACAATCAGCCAATTAAGGACTTCGATAATTATGTTCTTTGTACGTGTGTGTGTGTGTGTGCGTGTGCGCGCGCGTGTGTGCGCGCGTGTGTGTGTGTGTGTGTGTTGTGTAAAAAATGCCACAACGCCAAAGGCGTTAAAATCTTGTTTTAAACGATTTTCAGGCAAGCATATTACAGTGCTGACGTGTTTATGGAATACAACTGGGTGACCGTACAGTTAGCAGACTGACAACCAGCGTTAGAAGTGAGAAAATTGGCTTGCATGAATAATAATAATTCTTTATTGCAGTCAAACAATTAACAGAATTGTAATGCAAGCGTCATTTCATAATATTTATTAAAACATTTATAAACTAAACCTATCTTACGTTATCATAGGCACAGTCAATTCCACATATTAATGTGTGAACCTAACTGTATAGTGTATTTTGCATGTTTTGAATAACAGAAAAGGAGAAATAGAATGATAATACAGTGCTAATTTTCATCCCAGCGGCCCATCGTAAACTCATCAACGGAGTAAAATGCCTTTTACAACAAAAGTTTTTTTAATCGAGATTTGAATTGTTTGTGTTCATTAATTCGTTTGAGATCTCCTGATAGCTTATTGATTATCTTGACACCCCCTTGCGATAGCAAGTGTTCGAACCAAGTCGTTCTATGCTGTTCAGTTCTGAAGATGTTCCTGATTCTGGTCTCGTACTGGTGTACGTCCCTACCCTGAACCAGTTCAGATTTGAATCGACAGTACAGGGTGACATCGAGAATATAGAGGCTGGGTTAGTGGCCAAAAATCCAAGCTCCCTGAAGGAAATTTTCCAATACTCTCTGGGTTTTAATTCGAAATTATTCTAACAGTTTTCTTTTTCTCAAAACACTTTATCAAATATGTATTTAGAACAGCTCCCTCGTAGTCTCAAACCGTAGGTCAAATATTGATATACTATGCCTAAGTAGGCTGTTTTTAGTACATCCAACGACCAGAATTTTGCTACATTGCGTAAGACATAAATGCTTAAGGCAACCTTTGAGCAAACTCTGTCAATGTGGTCGGTCCAGGTACATCTCCAGAAACTTACTGGATTCGGCTTCATGTATGATAGCTTCATCCGCCATCACAATTGTTCTGTATTTTTCTTCTGGTTAAAGGAGACAAAATTTGATTACCTTAGTTTTGGTATAGTTAGTTTTCCGATTTATCAATGAAAAGTGCTCAATGCATGCGTTTAGTTCAAGAAAGGATTTGATCTCAAGATCTTGTTTCGTATTTGATCTAATACAGAGAGTCGTATCGTCCGCATATTGAATCATATCTTCATTTTGAATTGATGAATTCAATCTGTTGACGTAAATAAGAAAAAGTATGGGCCCCAAAATTGGACTGTGGGGAACACCATACTGTATTTTTAATTTGCCTGACAAGATGTTCGCAATCTGCACACGCTGCTCTCTGCCACTGAGGTTTGACGAAAGCCATTTATGCGGCTGACCTCGGACACCACATGTCCATAACTGATGCAATAGTGTCCCATGATGCACACAGTCAAAGGCCTTTGAAAGGTCGAGAAATATTGTTCCCGCCTCTCCAAGCCATCAACAACACAGTCAATGAGTTTTGTTACAGCCATTAATAGTCGATTGGTTTTTGTTAATCCGTACTGCTCAGGGTTAAGAATCTCAAACCGTTCAAGAAAAACTTCAAGCCTTCTACTAAACCTTTTTGAAAGTTTTGCTCATGACTGGAAGAATTGAAACAGGACGATAATTATTTGCGGTGCAAGGATAATCATTTTTAAAGATCGGAACCACTCTTACTGTCTTCAAAGCTGAAGGGAAAACGCCTTGGGCGAAGGACAGATTTATCAATTTAGTTAGTGGTGTCAAGATGTGCTTGAAGCGACGCTTGATAAGCCACACTGACATTCCGTTAATATCGCTAGATTTCTTCGGCTTGAGGTCTCTCAAGACGACTGCCACCTCCACCTCCCCAGAGGAAACAGAACCATGGGAGAGACCGTTCTCACGAAAACCTTTTCGATAGGGCTGAAAAATGTGCTTGGTACAGCCACAGTCAAGAAAAGTTATTGAATTCGCTAGAAAGAGGTTCACCTGTTAATTTACCGTCGATTTTAGTTTCGGGTTTGACTGTTTTGATTAGTTTGTGATGTAAAGCTTTTTATTACTTCCCACGCACCTTTTGAAAAGTTTTCTGCGTTCTCCAATTTTTGTTCGACATCCCGTGCTTTAGCGGCTTTTATTTCCTTGCGACAATTTTGTTTAAATGTTCTACAAAAGTTTTTGAAATTTTCCTTATTAGATTTTAAATAAATTCCTCTTAGGAATAAATTTCTCTTAAGTAGAGAAAGAATATCCTGAGTAATCCAGGTATTACTCCTTCCATGTGATCGTTCCTTTATCATTCTATATGGACAAGTGATATTTAAGTAGTAATTAAAGCAGTCATTAAATGCGGTGAATGCTTCCTATAAGTTTTCAAAAGCATCCACAAATGAACAAGATTATCTTTGGAGGAATCTGTGATGAAGGAAGTATGATAGACAAAATAAATTGTTCAACTGGGGTTTGAATTTAATGTAACTTTTAGAAAGTTTAGGTTAATATAAATGATTACTATACTATATTATATTATGTTTCTGACTATAAAATACATTATTTCATTTGTTTTGTTTAGCATAACACATGTGTGCGGCAGAGACGTAATAAGCACAGCGCACATGCCACGAACATTACAGGTTTACGCGTAAAAGTCATTGAGTTTTTAATATCGTATTTCTGGGGCTGAAAGATGGTTATACCGCCAGTACAACCAAAACTTCCTTTTTACTTTTTTATAATTTACATATGTAGGTTCAATAATGAAACTTGAGACTTTTGCAATAATAGTACATTTATGTTTAAGATATTTAAAAAAGAAATATTTTTATGTTTCTCTCCAATCTCCTCTTTGTTATATAGCAATAAGTTTCTAAATTTTATAAATTATTTCATCTTTTTCTTACAATTACTTTATTCTAATACACTAAAACTAAAATTTTTTAAATTTCGCTTTTTTCAAAGAACCGTAAAAATTTATCATGCCATTTTAATTTTTTCTCGATTTATTCAAATCGGTTCAGATCGTTTATTGAAAGATCTTTACTTATTCATAATTTTCCATTCAGTTCTTAGAAAATTTTAAGACTTGTCTACACTACTAATATACTTTCATCATAGGCTTTACAAGTTCTAATAACTTTCCTATAGATCCTGTGATATGTTCTGAAAAATGTTTTATAGTTTTTATTTAAGTTTTAATAAATATATCATGAAAAGTTTGAGCTATTTTCGAAAAATTATAACACCATTTGTAAACAATGAATTCTTTTTCGGTTTGCCGATTTGGATTAATTGTTTGAGTGGGCAAGCAATGTCCAAATAGTAATATAAACTTTGGCTGAAAGCTAGGCAAATACCATTGATATCTTCAAATTAATTTAAAAATCCAAGGATTTTTTTAAGCACTCAATTATGCGGAAAATATTTGTTTTAATGAGTAGCACTCATGACCATAGGTTTAGAATTTTACTTTTTTCCTGTTTTGCACTCATGAACCACAACCAGTGATCGGAGATCGCTGTCCTCAAAACAGAAATTGTAATATCTGGGACATAGGTGATCGTGATTTCGATGGTGGTACTCGTCCTAGCATTAACTTGTGTTTGTGTGTTCAAGGACAAATTTAAGTAGGAGTCGAGCACATCGTGAAGCCGCTTAATAAGTGGGAAACTTTTGATCATCACAATAACGCTTATTTCAACAACTATAAGACATTTTCGAATTTCGTCTAATTTCCTCAAAATTCTAGAGTTTTCAAAAACTTTCAAAAAATGGTTGCTGCTGCCATTGAGTAATCTGTACAATCTTATAAAAAATCATAATTAAAAAAAAATTATAATTCCACTTAATTTTTTCCTCTCAAATTATAAGTCTGAACGGCTATTACATTTAGGAGTAAACATTTTAAAGGCATATTTGACAAAAATTGCAACACTAACCCCTTTGAATAGTTTATTTTTAAAATGTTTCATTATTTAGTGAATTTTTATTTAAAAAATGTTTATTTTTTTTGGTTTGAAGCCGTGCTCCGAAACATTAAACTCATCAGATTTAAGGTTATCACACATCATCAGCATTCCTCTACTTGTGCGTTCTGTTAAATTATTTTAATTTGTTCTATTTTAAATTTTGAGTTTTGTAGAAGTTTTGAAAATGTTTCTGACTGTTTTACTCTGTTGTTACTAGGACCTAAAGGTAATCCTAGATGTGTGTTACTCTGGCCATTTATTCTCTAAAACTATCACTTTTACATGTCTCGGTAACTGTTAATGCACAGCAATCGGAATCACACGGTGTCATTATGTTGCAGGGTCGCTGGTTTGACGGGCGGGTGGTGATTATACAAACTGTTCCGACTATAGGATAAGACGTAGGCTTCTGGCGTCCAGAGCAAACTACATTCTATACGTGTATTCAGTGTTTAGTGGACTCGAGAACTAATAAATTAGTGTTAGACATTCGATACACTCAGTCAGTGTTTAGTGGACTAGGCCAGGCGTGTAATATTAAGCCTTATACAAACGTTATGGAGAAGACTATGCCGCTCAAAAACTAATAAATTAGTGTTGGACATTCGATACACTCAGTCAGTGTTTAGTGGACTAGGCCAGGCGTGTAATATTAAGCCTTATACAAAAGTTATGGAGAAGACTATGCCGCTCAAAAACTAATAAATTAGTGTTGGACATTCGATACACTCAGTCAGTGTTTAGTGGACTAGGCCAGGCGTGTAATATTAAGCCTTATACAAACGTTATGGAGAAGACTATGCCGCTCAAAAACTAATAAATTAGTGTTGGACATTCGATACACTCAGTCAGAGTTTAGTAGACTAGGCCAGGCGTGTAATATTAAGCCTTATACAAAAGTTATGGAGAAGACTATGCCGCTCAAAAACTAATAAATTAGTGTTAGACATTCGATACACTCAGTCAGTGTTTAGTGGACTAGGTCAGCTTGTAATATTAAGCCTTATACAAACAGTATGGAGAAGACTATGCCGCTCAAAAACTAATAAATTAGTGTTAGACATTCTATACACTCAGTCAGAGTTTAGTGAACTCTTACTAGGTGTATCCGTATTGAGAAGAACTCAAACAATATCAGCACATATTTGGCCACAAATACAATAGCTGGAGTGTATTTCCCACTGTATTGTAACGTATTTGTAATAGACATTAGGGTAAGTCGAAAAAATTAATATTTTTATTTATAAACGCTTTTGTGCGGAAATTTTGTCTATTGCGTTAAAAACACAAATGATTCAAAAAAACAATATCGGTTAACATCTTCTGGTTGCGCAGTGAACTTGAATTTTATAAACATTTCTGAAAATCTGTCTATTTTGTATTGTAATTTTTTCCTACTATTCAACGCTTTTAGAATAAGCATGTTTTAGTTTGACGTGTTTGTTTTATAGTTTAAATAACCCAAATAAATTATAATATAATCTAATGCAAATAAATTATTTCCTATAACTGGCTCAAGCATCCATAAATGTTATTGTCTATTTCAACTACTATTGAGTCATGGTTTTTGTATTAATTCTATATAACACTTTCTGCTTCAAAATGATAGCCTTTCAAAACTTGAAAAATAATTATGCCTATTCAATTAGTTGCTATGTATTGTAGAGCAAAATAACATAATGCTTCAATATTCTCAGTCATATTTTATAACATATAAATAAATATATAATATAACTTATATAGTTCTTATGTAATTTTCTATTAATATAATATTTTATTACTTTTAAGTTTATTGTTGTATTCGAACGCAAAATTACATTTTGTTTCTATGTACTATTACAACAATTTCAAACCCTATCAATCTATATCATACTTTACTGCTTACACATGAGAAATACTAAGTTTTAAATAAACAATTTTTTGTCTTAAAAATAGAAGGGTTAGTATTGATATATGTTCTTTACAATGGTGTTTAATCAGACATTGCGGAGCTGGATACATCTTTCCATGACTGCTCAAATTTATTACTTCGGTGCTTAGTGCACGTGGCGCGTGGTGCAGACATTGAAGTAGTAAAATTGTCAACTGGAAACCCTCATCATTATGCGGTTCCTTCAGTAGGAACTGCATTGCAAAATAATTCAAAGCCTTTCTGTAAAATATTATAAAATACATACACTTTGGTATTAGGACAGAAAATATTAATAATTAAATATCTATGTACAAAGATTAAATATCCAAAGGAAACATTTTTGGGGTGAATGCTTATTTCAATCCATACACAATAAATATCTTAATAACAAAGTAAGTAGCTAGATTTTGGTTAATATGTAGACTTGCATACTAATTTTACTCATGCTACATACGAAAATGATCACATATTGGGCAACCACACTATTATTATTCTTAAATAATACTTATTTACGATAAAAATTATGGCTTCACTATTCGAATGTAACAAATAAACTTTTATTGTTACCAGCATTATGATTTACATTACCAGCAACGTACCTATGATGGAAGGAAACAACACCACGTTATGAAGAGTAAAATTCCTAAAATAGCAAGTTCTTATGTTTTATTATTATGTATTTAGGAATTAACATAGGGACATTCATTATTAAGGAAGAATTTACAATTCTCAATATCTTCAACAAATTTTTTACTGATATATTCTATGTTTTCGATATTACATCTTCCTGTCTCCTAAACATTTGTTTTACAAGTTTCAATCAATGTCAGATCTGTAGGTCAGACCATCTGCTTTACTCTTTACATCGAGGTCTACGCTTTGGGTTCGGTTTTTGTCATGTGAGGGTCTAAAATTGATACTTTCCCATTCTGCTTTATTCTGCTTTGGCCTTCCAAGTTGACTTCCGTAAAGCAGGACAATGGAAATGAAAATCTGACCCACATTTTCCACAAGTACCGTAATCCCCATATTTAAACAGGGATTTCTTACACGTCTCAAATATCATAGTGATAAAAATTTATATTTATAATTTGTTGAATGGTTTGTAAGAGTCTAAAAGAATATTAATGAATTTGGTTAAGTGTTTTATATATAATACGCGATGTTATCAGGCAAAAGCGTTTAATGTAAACTACCTTCAAAGTTGGCTTGCACACAAATAGTTAAAATAATTTATATTCTTATTTTATATGCTGACTTTTTCAACCAATTTTAATACTTATGTGTTATACAAATTATAAGACCTTAAAGTATAGTGAGTTTTAAAATATTGCTTGCATACAACGGTACTGCCACACATGGCAGTAAAAAAATCATTACGGCTGATTTTTTTTTTAATATGAATAATGCCAAAAATTATATCAGAGATGAGAAATATTTGCAAGTACTAACAAAATACTATAGAAAAAATAGTTTAGTCTATTGCCTTAGTTTTCCTTTAAACTTTTATGTTACAATAATACTATCTTGTGATAATCAAATAATTTTATAATAAGATGGATATGGTAATAAATAAAACTAATAGTATGATGAGATAAAGTAAACAGTTTCAATGAACTTGCATGGAGTAGGGTTGTCTATTATGTACTCTTGTACTATTAAGTACAAAATGCGCAATATTCTTGTGTGCTATTGATATACATTAATGTTATGAAAGACAAGCATTATATTTGTAGTATGAAAATTAGGAAAACTGTAGTGCATATACACCATTTCATTAAGCGTGTGCAGTCAGCCGTTTGAAAATCACTCCCTATTGAAGTGATTATCAAACATTGCCCAGTGGATACGGGGTCTGAACAACTAACTGCCCAGACCTCTCGGGGACGTCTGCAACTCCGCTAATCTCTGCCATGAACATCGTGTGATGTTTAAGACAGAGTTCATCCACCACTAGCCTAAACTAACCTAGACATATTACTACAAAAACATTTTTATTACACTACACTACTGCCCATGCAACTAACTAAACTAAAAACAAACTAAAACTAACTTAAAACTAAAATAGTGTACATGCCACACTACCTGAGAGTCCATTCGTTAAACTTAACTAAAACGCACTGAAATTATGTAACCTAATTGGCATTCAAGTCTTCATCGTACTACTAATATTTACAAAAAGGGTTTCATTATACAAATTATAATATCAATCACTAACAGAAAAATTATTATTCCTAACAATATTTAGAAAAACAACAAAATGTATTAATGCTATCTGTATAATTCGTGCAACAATGTGAATTCACAGCTATAAGATATATTAAATTATATAAGATATATATATATATATATATATATATGTGTGTGTGTGTGTGTGTGTGTGTGTGTGTGTGTGTGTGTGTGTGTGTGTGTGTGTGTTTTAACTCGTGGCTGCAAGATGTCCTGCTTGAACGCTGTGACTTGTTGACCACTAATCTGAACCCGTGCACTGAGCGCCGAAGTAATAAATCTTATCTGTCGATCAAAATGGTACCCAGCTGCAGTAGTCAGCTGAGAACATAATCAAACCAAATATATTCATTCTAATATTTAGAGAAACAAGAAATAATGGTTTATCATGGTGTTAGGTGGGGTTGTAGGAGGAAGGCTTATATTTCAATTTTGTTCTGTGTACTGTATCGACACCGTTTTGTTTAAAATAATATTTTCTTCAAAGTTTATTAAAAACTTTGATCAGTCACTTCGTAAAATAACAGAGTTAGGGTTGTCCAAAGATGGGTAACGTGTCATTTTTCCCAAATTGTTGCATTTCACACTGGTAAAAAGAAAACTTAACTTACAGTTATGGGACTTTTTTAATTCAATTTACTAAATATAAATATTTAATAGACGATTGAATTTGCGACTTAATTTACATTTTTTAAAATTTTAGGAAGACTTTTTTACATTTATGATGTGAAATGCAGGTGAAATCTTTCGCTACCCCTAAATCGCTTACGAAGCATCCTCTGACACGATATATATATATATATATATATATATATATATATATATATATATATATATATACATATACATATATACATAAACCTGGTCTCATTATTTTACAACTAGAATATACACCCGCAGCTTCTGCATATCTTCCGTGAATCACTCTGTATACAAAGATTAGTATTAATACCGTCCCAAACATGGAATTTGAACAGCTGGTTTAATGATTTAGCTGTTAATGACTCTTAACATATAATCAGCATCAAAGTTTTTCGAGATGCCACATATCTTGAAAAGTATGTATGGGCTTAACAAATAAAAACCCTCTTTATTTAAAGTTTACACATGTACTGTTCTAACAGTAAACCTAATGGCGTAACCAAAATAAGTTTTAGTTTTAATTTAAGGTTGGTTTTAATTAAACTTAGAGGTCTATATTAAAGTGTACGATTTACGTTTTTAGTTATATTTCGAACTCATTGAAAAAATTAGACTGAAAAAATAGTTATTAGTCATTGTTAGGTGTAGTTATTGAATGCAGAGGTTACATTTACGATATCAATACAATTTTCCTTTTGTCAGACAACAGTCATGTGTTGAAATTCTTGATTATAATTATAATTATTTATTATCATTATAATTAGGTTAGTTATGTAATCTCGACCAGGTGCCAGACTGACCTCTTAGATGCTGGAACCTCCTCACTTTGTTTTACATAACATTTGTTACTTAGCTTCTCAATGCACGGTTTCCAGCTCAGCGCTCGGTGCAAGACATCTCTCCTGGTGAGGGCCTGCAAAAAAATGAATGATTATTATTAGGATAATTAGCAACTAATTTAACATTCATTACAGCATTAAGTTAAGATTGTTCTATCTTACAGCCAAATTGATCATCTTAGTACGTGTATAAATATGTTAACATCTAGCAACTCACCTCACTCGGCATATATCGTTAATAGCTGGCTGTATTTATGGCTATCGGGAATTTAACCCCATAAGTATTATGTTAAACCGCATGCACTTTTTCGACCCTATTTTTAGCGATAGAACATAGGAGTAATCTCATTTTAAAGACCTTATAAAAGAGTATCAAACACTATATGGTTTATTATTACTGTGAATTGCTATTTAAATTTTAAATATTACTAATTTGTACTTTATTGTTTAAATATTCAAAATATTTACTGTATTCAAAATATATGTTCAAATCAATTGTCTGCTTATTTGTTATATCTTTAAGGCGAGACATCCTCCACAGCAATAGGAATTAAAGAGGGGGCATAAAAGAGCATAAGGTTGGACATACTTCTTAAGAGGAAAACTCGATGTAGTTTACTTACAGCCAGCTTCTGTTACTTCGCCTTGCGCCTGTCGTAGCGCAGAATTTTGAAGAGTGTTTGATCTTTGCCGTGCACAACGGCCTGGTAGGCGTCCGCACTGCTTGCATACGTAATGTATGCAAAATTTTCTCTGTTAAAAAAAACACACTCGTGTTACAAAATATGAATGTTAGTTATGTATACACTATACTATCTACTTTCACACTGTAACAGTATAACATACATTTCAAGCTCTAATACTTACGTTTTCTCTTTGAAGTCCATGTTAATAATTTTCCCAAATCGTTGGAAACATGTTTTGAGATCATCCATCGTCGTCTCTTTCAAAATCCTGCCGATAAACAGGACCCTTCTCTCCTCTTGAGGCAAAAAACTATGCTGTGGAGAGTGTGACCTGAAATACATAAATCGTTAATTTTATTGTAATTGAGTAAAATTCTGCTATAAATCAGTAAAACTGCGTACATAGACATCCGTTGCCTTACATGCGAAAACGAAAACAAAACAAGATCAGAACTACATGACACTGTTCAAGCTATCCATGAGAGAACACATCTATTATTTATTTTGAGTTATCCTAAAGATAACACGTCAGAACTACGATTTCACCCACAAAACCTTATTGTGAACTAATTAATTACACATGAATTTTAAATGTAACCAGTTGATTTTAAAATAATATGTACCACAATATGTTTTAATTTGACCTTAACTAACAAATCAGCTTAACAAGTATATGGGAAAGACAATATATAGTAAGTGTAAAAATTACCTACTCATTTATTAATTAATTATCAAGCTCTCTAACATCTACTCATTGTATTCAACAAAAATTCCAATAAAAAAATCACACATAACTATTAAAAAGTACATTTGGTATATTGTTATTTCCCTCCAAATAACAATCTTGGAAAGTTATTAACAACACTACGCCTATCCAGTAAAATATCATTACTTAAATCAATCCCTCCCCTACCACAATAAAAAGAGGATTTAAATAAAACGTAAGGACACTAGTTAAAACCCGTACAGTATATCGTGTTTGTTTTAACATAAGTATGGGCAGTCATCGTAAACATCGTACATCATAAACCGTTTGACGTACAATAAAGAGACAGCACAAATGTTGGTCTATTGAAGAGTAAGGCCCACCCAAGAGTTGGCTCTCTACCCCATATACCCCAAGTGGAATACAATCGATGGAATTAGACCCTCTTTGACTGCAGTATGATTCTCAGTGTTATGACTCTGTGTATATTTTTTTCCCTAACATTATATTTCTTAGAAATTAGTTTCACTTTAAGAGTAATCGTTAATTTCATATTCTTCACAAACATTAAGAAACACTTATTATCGCACATGAGAATCAACACAACTAAAATCATTTCAAAAACTACTTCAATAAAATAAGTTGTTAACTAGTTATTACTTTACTTCAATTAATTCTGAAATTTTAGCTCTTCAGAAAAAGATTAGAAGAGAACAAATTTTCCTTCGGCGCTACATATTTCTGGATCGTTAAGTATGCTTTTAAAAAACGATACGCCTATGTTGTCTCTGATATTCGATTTGATATTACATGTTCAATAAAAGCGGATATTCTTTAAAAGTTATTAGACCTGGCATGTGATGACATATATACATGAAGCCTAATTGTAAAAGTAATGTATAAGAACTTACCCTGATGATCGCGATCGGGATCTGGATGATGACCTCGAGCGTGATCTCGACCACATCCGAGAAAAATCCGTCCTTCTCCTTTTACTGAAACAGTTAAAAATCATTTTAACTATCTGAATATTGTTCTGAACAATTCAGGAACATAATATTGTATGACATAGTGTTATCGTTAAGAAATGTTGTCAATAAATATAATACACGTCATACAAATACATTACTAATACTAGTATATTTAATGTGTTATTTGTAAAATTTTTTGAAAGGGAGCATTTTATTGGACCTTTAAAGAGTTAAAAATACAAAATAAACTAAACATTCATTGTTTGTACCTAGTTAATGTATGTATTATATATGAAATATCCGTTGGTCATTTGAGTGACAAAGGAACACACCTAAAACATCCATTGCAACATTCATGCTAAAGATTCAATAGCAATTCCTTCATTGTAAATATTTGTATGGGCGATGAGGTTGCATAAAACAATTGTAATAAAAGTACCAACTCAAAATATTAACTGAAACATTACCTTCTAGAAAGATGCGTTGACTTTTTATCTTCCTTCAAACCCATTCTTAAGATGCTCCACAGACTGCAACAGACAATACTAATTTTAAATTTTCCATAAATGAAATTTATCATTACAAATTTAAAAACAAAACATTTTTTCTCACTTATTACTTTTAAACAACGCTACTCGACGTCTTGCATCCTCAGTCCCGCCGAAATGTGTTTTTTTCATGTACAAGCCGTGTCTCAACACGAACATGAAGCTCTTTTTATAGGAAATACTCGTAAATGTATTAAAATACGATTTAAATTACACATTTCATTGTCTTCTAAACCATAGCCCTAGGGTAGTGTTAGAGCAATAACTGGTCGTGGCGGAGCACTACTTTTTGTGACAGAAAAGGAAATTAGAAAATGTAGCTACATAGCGTTGTATATATATGAACTTAATACATTTTCTATTACGTTATTTAATATATTTCAGACTAATGCATTACTATTCCATTACAGAACAGCTAATATGTTATCAAAATTTTTATAAAGTATAACCTGATTTGGGATTTTTCCATCGATAATATTAGAAAATAAAACACTGCCCATGGAGAATATGAGTATTCCCCCACGATAATATTCAAACATAGATCCAACGGTTGTCCTCAAACAAGGACAAAGATGTCAAATTTGTTATGAACTTTAAAAAATTTCGTATTTTATATCTGGAATGAGATGTAATCATGTTAAATATATTAATATTTTAATAATTTAATTTTTTTAAGTTTTGAGTTAACCAGAGTAGTTATATCTCTGCATTTCCTATCAAGATAAAATACTAAAAAATAGTTCATTTTACAAAAAAGCATTTAAAACAACGATTCTAATCGCTAAATATAGTATAGCTAATTAATGGACTGAGTTAATTGACATGATAACGGCTAGCTGCATTTATGTTTTTCAATTTAGGGAAGCATACAAAATCAAATAAAATGTATAATTGGGTGCATATCAAAGTAATCCTTCTGATTGCTTGCAAACGTCGTTAAAGATGTATAATTATTTTTGTGTTAAAAGCAACACCCACTGTAGAATAATACTGTGGGATATAAACGATTGCAATGACCAAATAACCCTACATTTCAGTAATGTTTTATTTTGGATTGAATTCGGCAATTTAAATGTATTACAGCCTTTTGTCTTCATGGAGTTTTTGTCAAGGAGACAAAGATTAGTAATAATTTAGTAAGTAGTAAATAAACAATAATAATGTGATATTGGCTGCTAGCCAATTTATCTATATTGCCTGGCAAATTTTCTTCGGTAAAAAGATATTCACAAATGACATAAACAGTGACATTAGAAAACATTATCATGATGTCATCAGGGCGTTACTTGATTAATGTATTGAGTATAATTTAGCGGAATAACATAAATAATATGTTTAATTTAAGCATTGCTACCTGTAAAATAATGCCATAATGGATACATTGACGTATAAATCATACAGGATAAGCCAGTGCAGCTTATTTGACCAAGAAAATAAATAATTAATCAGCTATTTTATCTATAGAAATAAAAATAACATGTTATAGTTGGTAAGTACGCCTGGACCTATGTATCTTTTTTAATTCTCCAAATAGCACTAATTAATCATTATTTGAAGAAAACTGAGAAAAATGAAAGATATCACAGATTCCAATGAAATATTAAATACGGTAAACTTAGGGTACTGTAAAAGTGTAAATAAACATTACTATAATAATTAAATAAAAATGCGAAATAAGGAGATGATTACTTCAGGTTTAGAAAATATAAAAATATAATGTATCTAATTAATTGTAATAACAAATATATTTAATTTAACTACATATAATTCCAGAAATAGAATACTGAATTGTTTAAAGTTCATAAAAACTGTAATATCTTTTTTGATATATCATAAAATAAGAATATAGAAAAACAATGGTTTTAGATGTAAGTTTTATTATTAAGAAAATCCTCTAAACGCAGTTTTAGTTTTGTAATATTAACGATAAAAAAATATTCGAAAATTGTTAAATATTACATCCGGTTTAACCATTTGTATGGTTGTTACAATTTATGAGAAACCGCTACATGAACCGAAACGTGTTGGAACAAATAACTTGTACTAGCTACAGTTTTTTTATTTATTTTTTTTATTACCAGTTATAAATACATTGAAGTTGTAGATGAATTATGACAGTTGATTATATTCCTTAACTTGGAATTTATATTGTTAAACATAATATATAATGCATAGAACAGGAACTTTGGGATCTTAGGCCGATATTTTTCTAATGATCGCACTAAGCTCTTAGTCCCACTCAGCACATAAGTATAATCTAAGGCTAAAAATTACACCGATGCTACACGTAGATTTATATTGTTTGTAATATTTGTTGTGACAATTCGCAAGTCATGGAATTTTTTCAAACGTTTGATAATGTAGGAATTTTATTTTCAATTCAAATGTTTTTTAAAAGATTAACTATAGCATATTTAGTTTTCTCTTTAGACTAAAATCGCAGTTATTCAATCTTGAACTCCTAATATAATCTTAATTGAAAATTAATCCTTGAATGTCAAGATATCATAACTGTTTAATATTCTACAATAACAATCAAATGTAGTATAGAACTGTTTATCAATTATCGTTACTTAGTTTTTGAAAATGATAATCAGCACCCCAGTCGGGTCTTGATTTTTAATTTCTCTAAAGTGATTCTGGTTACAGTGTTATGGGTGTTAAATTTTAATTAGGGTAGGTTTATGGCCGACCCCAATGATTCAGGGAAGTGCGCCGATAGTCAGTTTCTATTGTTGTCGTTACAGTAGCCAAAGGAGAACTCTTTCAGTCAAAATCCGGGTATCGCGGCGAGCTAGAGTTACTAATTCATCTCTGAGTAACTACGGTTATTGAGGTTCCTTGGACCACCCAACTCTGAACGTTAAAAAAGGAACATAGTGAAATAGGAATAAAGGCGTATTTAGTTTTGTGACAACACTATTAAGTTTTGTTCTCTAACTCTGAAATAAGATGTGATAAGCAGGAGGGAAGAAAAATATTATCTAAATATATATTAATAGTTACATTGTTAATAAATAATAATAAAACAAAATATTACTTTCAATATATGTAAAAATTTGCTGTAGTAATATATACGTTTATAATGTAACGACTATATTTTTTTATGTGTTGTCAGCTCACATTGACTACTCCAATATAGTAAAGGGTTATTTTCAAGTCTATGGGTTAACATGAAGCGTAATTGTGTAAAGACCATATATGACTATCTATATCGGAAAAGCAATTATTTCATTTACTTTCAGCTCACATTAAATACTCCAACCAGTCAAGTATCATGCTTTAGTCTAAGGGTTAACATTTAGTGCCATTGCGTAAGACCATAGTAAGATATATGACTATTTATATCGAAACTATAATTATTTCATTTGCTGTCAGTTCACATTGACTACTGCTATAAGTGTTATTCTATAGTCAAAGAGTTTACTCCAAAAGAGTCAAGGGGTCATTATGTAGTCTAAAATCACCATTTACTACCATTGTCGAAGGCCATACGCCGGAAAACTACTGTCAGCCTATCGTCTGTGAAGTATTTATGGCAGTTGACGTCACTGGCAATAAATAACGGTTTATATCAACTACATAAACAAGTAATAAGATAATACCATAATACCTAAATAATAATAAATACCTACATTTTAGGCTCAACTCGAAGACATAATATGTTGTTGCACAATAAATAAACGATTAAAACCTTCTACTAATTTGTTATTAGTCAAAAATACCTTAATAATGAATTAGGTTATATCTTAATAAATACTCGTGACATTTTATGCACTTCGGTATACTGTCTCTCACAATCGATATAGGTAAGTGCGCCGATGGTCAAGTTTACATTGCTGTCGTTACAATAAGCACAGGCCACTGCCGCCTCTCACAATCGATATAGGTAAGTGCGCCGATGATCAAAGTTTACATTGCTGTCGTTACAATAGGCACAGGCCACGGCCGCCTCTCACAATCGATATAGGTGAGTGCGCCGATAATCAAGGTTACATTGCTGTCGTTACAATAGGCACAGGCCACGGCCGCCTATCACGATATGGACGGTTAGGCGCGCCAGAGTCGGTAACACAACTCTATAGATTATTATTGTAGTCCGCCATCAACAGTTGTGCTCAAAGTAGGAGAGAGGTTAAGTTTTAATATATATTAAATACTTTTACTGATTAGTTACGGAGCAAAAATATTTAAATAATATACGGACCCTAAACTACCTCAAATGTGAGTTAAACCTTCATTTAGCACCAAATAGAAAATAAAATAAAAAACTATGTCGGTTTTAAACGGCGCTAGTTCTAAAAAGTAATTATTCTATGTTACTTTATATGTTACGTAATAAAACTGTAGTTAAACATTTAATAACTCGAAACATGTTTTTTACTAGGCTACAGTGTATTTAGTTAAATGTATAAAACTTCAATTGTATACAATTTAAATAAAATTATGTATTATTTTATTACATTTATACTCTCAATCACAGTGAAAATTCCCAAATCTAATGTATTAGGTTTTCAGTGTAGAACGTTGCAATGAACTCATATAAAAATATAATTTATTAATGTTTACTTTAAGAAGAGTCCCACCAATTTCAGTTCGCAGTTACTAAGGGAAATATAACAAAGTAGCAGGAATAAAATCTTTCAATTATTTTTTTGTTACAAAATTATTATTTAAGTACAGGATAGTGAAAAATTAAACTTAAAGTTGGTTACTATATTAAGAAAATGGTAGATGTTTGTTGAAGTGTAATACATTTTTTATGTCTCTAAAACATGTAAATATTCCCTATTTTAATTTTGATGTATATTTTTTTTCGTTTTTAAACCTTGATGGTAGGTCAAAGAAATTAAAGACATATATTATAAGACACACTTCAACATATTTTCGTTGTCTTTTTTACATTTATGTAAAACGGATTAACCATTACAGTAGTATCGAAAGAACAATGCTCTACATAACATAATATTAGGTCAAATTTAAACCCAGAGATGCCAGAAGTGAATGAAACTGCTACGTTTATATTTCCGCATGATTTATATTTATGCTATATTTACTATATAATAGTGCCAAAATAAAATATGTTACGATTGTTTAACTCAAAACATATTCTAAATCAATATTTTGATAGTAAATTTAATTACGGGCAAGCAGCTGCAATTTAGATATATTTAGATATAAAAATAATTCGTCAGATATATTTATAATTCAGAAATTTTTTATTAATAATTATTTGTTATAAAAATACTATCTGCCACTAATAAAAAAAGCCGAACGGATTAAGTACAGTAAAATATTTAAAAAAGGGTTTCATTTACTCTCTCATCAATTGACATTTCTTTTTAAATAATATTAGACTATAAGTTAATAGGTGCTCCTTAATATATTTAGTTCATTAACGCATAAATGATTATTCGAATTTAGATTCTACAAATGAATATAAAATAATAAAACAGAGCTTACCTTTTTAAAAAGGCAAGCCAAACTGCAGGAGAGATGTAGTTCGAACAGGTAACACAGCACAACTGAGAAGATTCGGAATTCTGCAAACAATTAGTTGTACCTGGTAAGGGAGGGGGTAAGGATTTGGAAGGCAGTCACCATGCCCACCCCCAGGATAGTCCAGCAGTAGTAGGGGTAGCTTTCTCTTTTTTGTTTATACCTGTCTCTATGTTAAGGTAAAATAACTTAAGTTCACATCAATATTTTTCCCTTCTGTTTTAGACATAGTTTTCTCTAGTTTATGAACAGTGTTATAAATTTAAAATATATAATTAGTAAGTATAGCAATAAAACTCTAATTTCCTCCCAACAAATAACTGATTATAGTTATTAATAATGATTGAATAATTAGTTTGTATATTGATCAAAATTAAAAGAAGTTTTAATGAATTTTGAGAACGAAGTAAGGGTTAAAGTTCCTTCATTATTACTCAACTTAGCCATAGTATAGTACAGAGTCGCCGGTATATTCAAAGGGAATACTACTTGTGTATGCTACACTCGTGTTGGTAAACCATAAATAAGTATAGTATATTATGTGACCTAATATAAGTATGAAAGCCATTTTTACCGAAAAGAAATGAATCATCGAGAGAGTTAAATATATTTTTATTTATTGGCATACATAAATATACATGATGAAACGGTGCTTTATTCGAAAGGATATTATATTTCAATAAATCTAAAAAAAATAACTAAAGAAAATATTACATATTAGTGTAATGCTTTTTTAAAATTAATGATATAAACTTTATGCAATATATTCTTAAGAATTATAGTTAATTAGATATTTAGCAATAACGGTTAATAGGAAAAAATTATTAAGTTTAGAAATAATGCTTGAATTACACATCAGTCAGTCGTCAAAATGTAACATTATTAAGTAAAACTATATGAATGCCTTAAAGCCAACGATATTAGTATAAGTCAAAAAATATAAATTTTAATCATAGCACTGAACTGCATTATTGAAAGTTGTGACTAAAATTATGATTTGTCGCGTTAAAGTAACTTTACACCATATTTTGGCAGCGTTGGAAAGTTGTAAACACATGTAGTTTTACCATATGCAGATGTCTTTCTCAGACCTGGTGACCAATATTGTTGTAAATTTGTTTCCAGTCATTATTTTATTGCATTTCCAAGAACTGTTTGTCGGACTGAGGTACTTTGTTTTCAGGGCTGTCGCAGCGTATTTGCCCTCCCCTGAGGCACGCCATTGTTCTAATCAAAGGTCGTCCTGTTGTCTAAAGTCATCATGGAGTCCCTGGTGTGAGGCCATCCGGAAAACTCCTGTCGGCCTTTTGTCACTGAATTATGTTTGTCCGGTGCCGACACTGGCAGCTTAGTCGCCATCTGAAATAGAAGATTAGAAGATCAAGAGTCTTTAGGTAGATCAAGAAACACACTGAATATGTGATTCTGACATTTGTTCCCTCTACAACCATATAGAGAAAGTGTGCTACTCCGTAAATTGATTATTTACTCTTTGTACACCGAGTTCCTCTAAAAGCTTGTTGTGTCTGTTCAAAAAATTAAGCATCTATTTTTATGTGTCTCTTGGACATTATATTGAGTTTATTGTATTTGTGTCTAGTAGTTGTCTAATGATTTGATCTATTTCTTGCTCAACTACAGGAGCCAACTACAATGAGGAAGATGGCTTCTCTCTGCGTGGTGGTTTAGGCGAGGTATTTGCTCATTAGTAAGATATGGGAAACTAAGAAAACTACAAACCTTCCCTCACCCTCCTATCCCAATTTGCAATTTTATTTCTTTACTATAAAGAAATTTATTATTTATTTCGTTCCAAACAGATATTCAAACATTTTTTGCAAGCAATCTTTATTTTGATACATCTTAGGTGTTTGCTGCCTGGATCAACATCCTGTAAGTATTTTAGTAAACGTAAAAATGTTTTGAACATCTTATTGTATTTAGTTTGTCTCTAGAAGTTAGAATTCTCTTTTCAACGCAAGCGTTGTTCGCACTGTTAGAGCATCATACCACATTTTACCTATTAGTTACATAACGTTACATTTTCACCCAAAAGTAATTAACGAATGAGATAAATAAAAAACTATTAGCATATATACATAATGAAACGAAATTTTATTGAGAATGAGAAAGATAATTCAAATTTCAATAAAGCTAAATAAAAGTTATTATTCATTATTGTAATTTTTTTAATAAAGTAGGATTGTTTACTGTATTAAATATATTCTCGGGTAATATATGTATAACTATTTGCACTTGAGGTTAAATATATAATAAAACTTAACTTGCATTTAAAAATAAAGCATAACTTCCGCAACATTAACGCGTTGAAATAAACACTTTTATGATACAAATATGCAAGTCTTAAAGACATCAATATTAGTATAACTTATAAAATATCATTTTAATTATAGCAATAGATTTTATTATTTTCGGTAGTGACTCATGGAATTATAATGATGTAGAAGTAAAACAAATTTTGTCACATATTATTGCAACGTGAAAACTTTTAAACCCAATTTACAATTAGTGTCACCCTAAACGGGTGTCTTTTTCAGAATTGGTGACTAATCTTATTGAAAATTCCTTAGAGTTTACACTTATTTCCAAGAATTGTCTGTGGGACGAAGGAGCTTTGTACTCAGGGCTGTCACAGTGCATTGCCCTCCCCAGCGGCGCCATTGCTCATTTCAAAGGTCGTCCTGTTGTCTAAAGTCATAATCGAGTCCCATAGTGTGAGGCCATCCACCGGAAAACTCCTGTCAGTCTTTTGTCACTGAATTATGCTTGTCCGCTACCGACACTGACAGCTTAGTCGCCATCTGAAATAGAAGATTATAATTACTTAGTTAGAACGGGCTTACGTTACAGATAATCATTACATTAGAATAGGCTGATGGTAACTAGCTACAAGAAACGTTACATGTAATAGGAAATAACTAAAAAAGTAATTATCCAAATATTTAATTTATCACGATATAATAAAGTACATGCCTTATATATACATATACATATATACATATATACATATACATTACTTTATAGTCGTCTACTTGTGTTTTTATTTTAAATTGTTATTGAAAATTATTCAGGTTCCAAAAATACAAATTTGTAAATGAACTTACTTTTTTATAACAAGCTTTTAAATAAGTATTTATTAGATTAAACACGTTTAACTAATTAGTTAGCACTGATGTTTAATCCTAGAGGCGGCTACACAACTATAGATCATCATATTAATGTTTTAACAATACATAATATCACAAGGTTGTATAAAAACTGTGTTTGCCGTGTAATGTATTCAATTCTACAAAACTTGGATAAGAGGTAATTAATGAATTGTTATTGGGAAGCTCCTACTTGAGCGGGTTTTGATAATTTGTACTTTTATTTATAATAAAAAATTAAAATTAGACTTTATTTTATGTTTAAATGTTTTATTCGTACATAAATTAAAACAGTTTGTTTTATTTAAAATTTGAAAAAGCGATCTAAATTGAGCTTTTGGTCTGAAGTTAATTTGATCTACTGTAGGCATGCGTTATACACAATGGACTGACGGAAACTACTTATAGTAGAAAATGTTTAAATTATGTGACCATCAGTTTAATAAAAACACAAAATCTAAAACGCTAAATTATTGATAACTAGACAATAATAAGATCTACAAAAAAGCTCTAGTAACTTTTTTCGTATATCGTTGCGTAAGTCCGAAAAACACTCTCAACTGCTAAACGTCGTGAATGGGTAATCTTAAGGGTTATTAAGTTTTATGCCGCCTTAATTTGTGGAGTTCGATTCAGTTCGGGATTGAGCTTCTAGTTCAACGTAAACAATTGACTTGTATACGTTTTGCTATGTCGGTATGACCTATATGGTTGATAAATATACCCCAGAAAATAAACCACGTTATCTTTTATCCCCCGATAACATTAAACCCCCTCCCGGGAATTTCCTGGTATAACCAGAGAAACTCCAGAGTAATTAAACCCCCTGATCAACTTAAGAATCTAATAAAGGTTACTGTTTTAGATTAAGTACTACGTCTTAGGTAATAAAACAGATTGTGTCATATTTACTCAATACACAGAGAATAATTCACTTGTCCTGGTATGGTAGAAATTTGAAACATTGCGCAATTCTAGATTAGTCCGTGATATCATTAGAAATCCCCTGAAAGACAGCAAAGTCTTTATTTAAGTTACTCTAAAAAATCAGAAGGGCTGATCAGTGCAGTCTATCCTCCCAAGTTCCACACCGAGAAAATCCCAGAAGTCGTAGCTCAAATCCGAGGTCAGAATCGAAAAAAGATCAAATTAAATTTCCGACAAGAAAGGTCCAGTCACTTTTTGTCGTACACCTAACGGTTAAGCCACAAAATCTCCGTGAAGTCAAATCTTTCGTTATATTTGGAAAAATTCAATAAAATAGGACTGACTTAAACTCGCAGATCTCTAATCTAATCTCATGCTCGGACTTGACCTGCACTCGAATTCCGCTTATCCCTGGATTTGAAAATAACCCCAAATCCGATTGACCCATCAGATTAGCAAATTACGTGATTTACGGAAAAGGTCTAGTAAATTTTTGCCCTATCTTCATCGGTATGGCCGCAAAACGCGATTATGTGTAAAATTTGTATAATTTTTACATGTAAATGTAGTTTTTGGGGTCGATAGTGGCAAAACCATTGGTCGGAGGTCAAAACAAAACGTAAATTTGCATTTGCATAAAAGGTCAAGTGACTTTTGATCCTATCTCCATAAGCTAAGCCACAAAACGCGGTTATGTGCAAAGTTTTTGTAATTATCACGTGAAAATTTAGTTTCAAGGCTCGATCGTGGCCAAACCATTGCTCGTAGCTCCAAACACATTATTTCACAAGATTTAGCAATTTACATGATCTACAAAAAAACCTAGTAATTGATTGCCCTATCCTTAATGGTTTGGCAAAAAACCCCGTTTAATTGGAAATATGTTATAATGTTTACGTGAGTATTTTGTTTGTGAAGGTGGTAGCAGCCAAACGATTGGTCTTAACTTAAATGTTAAATTTTTAATAACTAGACAATGTTGAGCTCTAAATAAAGTTCAAGTATCTTTTTATCGTAGGCCTATATGCTTACTAAAATCTTAATCGCAATTGGCAATTTTAGGAGTTGTAATTTTGATGTGACTATAATTTGTGCAATTAATTCTGGTTCCGGATTTAACTTGTGTTACTACATGAACGAGTGACTACAACCCCACATCGTCAATTGGTTGGGCGTTAGCAAACCGTCAATAATAGATAGGGACAAAGTAATTTTTAATTAATTTCATGAAATAGTGGTCATTGTCAAAACTCTTGCGTGGAGTGATAATATACTGAGGTAAATGAACCCCTGATTAACATATTCTTTTGATAAAAATACTGTGCGCATATTCTCGTAGCACAGAAAAAAAACCCTGTTATACTGACTTACTCATATTAACAAAGTCAAGCCTACTTCCTGGTGTACCACAAACTTAAAATAGTGCATAATTCTAGATTAGTCCGTGTGTTCACTAGAAAACACCTAAAAATTCTTCATTCAATTTCTTCATTTAAATTATTCATTCATAGTGGATGGCCAGTGCAGTGTTCCTCCCAAGGTTTGTACCACCTAAACCAGAAATCGTATCTAAAATATGTCGCAATCAAAAGACAAAATTTAATTTCCAAAAAGTTTGGTTCCAGATTGAGTTAGCTTTAATAAGTAAATTATTTACTTTTATACGTTTTGCTCTGTCGATATGGCCAATATGGTCGATATATATCGCCCAGAAAAGAACCATGTCATCTTTTAACCCCCAATAACATTAACTCTCCCTCCGGGAATTTCGTAGTATGAACAGATAAACTCCGTGTAAATTATAACCCGCTGATCAACTTATAATCTGATAAATATTATTGACTTAGGGACGGTTTTTATATGATTTTCACAAAACACTTCATAATAGCTGACCGGTGCAGTCTTATTTCCCAAGCTCTGTACTGGCTAAACCAGAGGTCGTAGTTCAAATCCGAGGGTAAATCCACACTTTAATTTCTAATTTTCTACAAGAAAGGACTAGTCATTATTTGTGGTATCTCTAGCAGTTAAGCCAAAAAATGGCCTTAAAGTCAAAACTTTCGTTAAAAATTCTACAACATATGTCTTTTTTAAACTCCTGATCTAATGCTCGGACTTAACCTATCCCCGAATTAGGGGCCTGGGGGCACAGTCCCCAGCGAGCCGAAGGCGAGTATATATACATACATACATCGTTCTATGGAAAACCTAAATCTGTAAGTGCTAAGCCATTTACAATTTTAGGGCTAAAACATAGATTGAAAGACATAACAGAATGGTCAAAAGAGGATGGTTGAGTGGGTGGAGTCAGCCTCACACTTAGCCCCACCCACTCAATGGATTAATGAAGAGTAGGCAGCTACCAATGGAATGGACAGATCCGGGGGGCGGACGACCATTTATTTATTTATTATTTATTTATTTATTTTGTCTTCCAACGGCTTAGCCAATTTACAATCAGTATAGTTAAATACAGGACATTATACATATATAGTAAGCAAAGTAGCACAATGTTGAGACGGTGTACGAGAGATATACAAGAAATATTAAATTGTACAATTGCAAAAACAAAACAAAATATTTTCTAAATAATGGAGACAACAACGTGAAGAGTACAATGGCAAAGATTAAGACAAGATGCTGACTTAACGACTAATAAATGCCGACAAGTCAAACGTAACAATAAGCTAGAAGTAATAACAAACAACGGTGCAACAGAAAGCAACAACAATCAATAAACACAACAATAAACTGCAATAACAACAAGCTAATAAAAATATGCAAAAATGAATAATGTGTGGTTAAAGCGATAACAATGACACAAACAAGAGATAAACTATGACACTAGCGATAACAACAAAGAATAATCAGTAACAATAGCCTGCTAACAATACTAGGCATGAAATGTAACAAGTTAATTAATACGGGAGCAACCTTGATCAGGCCATGCATAACAAAACCACTTGCACTGGTTGTAGTTTATCTTTCATATTATAGGCTAAACTACTGGCTACTTGGATATTTAACACACACTAAAGCAACATAATTGATTGATAATGATGAGAATTTATACTTGCCCATTTACCATATAAACAAGACACAACTGCCATTTTGGAATAAATTACTACAAATATATTTTATGTTAACATAACGTAAGAATGACTAGAAGAGTTGATTGAACCCGAATGTTGGGTTCAACATATATACAGATACCAGGAGTGTAGTGTGTGACAGCGTTAATATCAGATGCTGCACTAAGTAGAGGGTCAAATGCATCTGAACCTTTTTTTATTTATTCCTACAGACTCTGCTATTTTTAATTGTGTACTTGCAAAGAACAAACTCGTTAAAATTATTGTGCCGTTTACCGATATTATTTGTATGTATATCGTTTTTTTAATCTTAAAATTTTCTTTACAAATCAACCAACATCATATCATATATTTCAAATCAATCCTCACAACCCCGGCCTAACTAATGCCCTCTAATTATTAATGGTCAAGCTATCTATCGTCATAATTAAACAAATATCATTTCATACTAACTTACCAGAAGCGCCTTAACGGCTTATCAAATTAAATCGGAGATTCGCGTTTATCTATGTATAAAGCACGCTAAATTACCGCTCACATACTTACAAAAGTCTCAGTAATAATTCTTTTCTATATTAAACTTTTTAAACAATTAATTACAACACGAGTGTTTTTAGTCATCCCCACATGAACCTGCTCTACAGAGAAAGGATGAACCCTCCACCACTTCCAGTCTCAAAGAAAGTTAGTGCTACTCACGCCAAAATATTTGTATTCAATTATTTTTACGTTTGTTTTATACAATCCACTACTCTTAAAGACTTCACCTTTACGAATGTTAAGTTTATTTACCTCTATTTTACCTTCCACTTAGCTTCTGAAGTGTAACGCTGCGGCAGGTTGGACTCTGGAATCTGGAATGTTGATTCACAAAAGTTACTGCTCATAACTGTACCTAAAAGCGATATCATTATTAAAACCTGAACACGTCTCCATAGCTTGATTATTAAATTTATAAATTTAGGATGGTATACATTTTTTTAAATAAATAAACTTCCAACGTTATTATATTATTCGAAGTTAAATATAACTAAAAACTCCTTAAACTTCTTTCCCACTGTGGAGTACCCCTCATTCCGTATTCATTTTTGACTGTAGGGAAAAACAGTAGCTAACCTACTGTTTTTTTTTTATTTAGGTTTATAATTGAGTTTTTGTCAGTTCAGTTTAAATAAACCGATAAAATAGAGAATAGAAGGACTCAACAGAACATATAGAATGTCTTGTCAACCTGTCCAATGATGAATATTTATCACATTTGTTACTATGTCAAATAATAAAAAAAATGTCACATGAACGTAATTATTGTATTTATATATTTGTTTGATTTATGATTTTCTCGTTGCCATCGAGATTACCCATAAGACCCTATGTAGAAATTGAGTTTTATTTTTATCTTTAATCTTGATATGTTTCCTCCATAATCGATTGAGTTCCTCTTTGGACCGTGCCGTACCTTTTTTCAAATCCAAGGTCGTTCTATCAAGAGTAATCACATAAACTGACGGCGTGAATTTTATAAGTTGGGTACTTATTATATATAGTGTCCACCTTCATACCAAAATAATAGGTAATATAAATAAGTATAAAATTAAAGAAATAAAGTTGGATATTACAAAAAAAGTGTTACTATTTTGATATTCCAAATAAATTTACGTTACGCTAGTGAACTATTTTGATATGCCTGTGTGAACTAACAGGACATAACTATGGTGTGAATTAAAATAGCTTACATTTTTTAGCGTTCAAGATATGTTTTAATCCTGAAGATGGGCGGATCTCATACGTGTTACTATTGAACGTTTAGGAGATGCTCCATGTATATGCTCATTGGAGGGTTTAATATAGGTAGTTTTACAGCTTTATAGATTATGTTGTAGTTTATTTTAGGATCTTATTGTAGAGTCTTAGTAGAAATCTTGATCGTGTAATACAATAATCAGAATTGTACTCAGAGCTGTTACTGACTCTGGCGAGCCGCACCGCTCGGGTTGTGAGGGACGGGTCTGGCCTTTACCTACTGTAACAACAATAGAAACTGACTTATCGGTTGGGTCGGCCATAAACCAGCACTAATTAAAAATTCCGACCATGCGCACAAATAATTTGTACCCCGGCTAAGGCACCGCTGTCTGGAGTGGACAATCGCCCCTGAGCAAGCCTGTAATATTACGCGAACAAAGCTCGTCAGCCCATGTGACAGTTCTTGGAGATGCGATAAGCTAATGTCAACTCTAACTTAGTGTAGGGTTTAAACATTGTAAACATATTGGTAAATAACGACAAAATCACTATCAAGCAACTGAACTCTTCTAAAAGTGTGGATTCCTCTAGACAGTTTTTTTGTTTATAGTTTAGTTTACCGCCAGCTGTAGCAATGACGTAAAGACTGTGTACATAGTGTTAGTTTTCAGTTGGCTGTAGTTAGTTTTTTATTTAGATTTATTAATGGAGGCGTTGACACTTTCGTATTGCTTACGTTCTTTGTAGTGATACGTTTTTATTAATTTTGGTAGCAGCTCACTTAACTTCTGATTCTCACTACTTTACACAGTTTTGACATCAGATACACCTAGACTAAAGCAAGACAGTTTCCAGTAATGTTAGTTTTATGGCTCAATAAAGATAAAAGAAGATTTTTATTACTATCACTCACTTTAAGTAGATTTCTAATTATATCTGTATGCAAAAGAGTTATTAAATTGCTATGTCAAAACCAATGTTTAAGGTTTAATAGACAAAGAGACGACACTACAATGCGGCTTTTGTCGCTATAAAGAATTTTTTTATTTCTTTTGGATTACGTTGGTTTTGGGTTCTGGTAACCGTGATAGAAAAAAAATTTGAAACGTCTCCCGGAAATTCTGCCATGAGGGTGATTATAGTACACAGATTTTTACGACATCTAGTTAATACTACAAATTTGGTAGTAAATATCGTTTTTTACTCCTTTAAACTTTAGTTAAATACATATTTTTCAGTGAAAAAGCTGCGTCATATTTTTATTTTCAGATAATTTTTTTCTAGAAAACTATTTACATGTGCAAAAACTGAGAGATATGTAAAGGAATCCCACAAACATGTTATAATTTTTAGAGGATGTAAAACTAAATGGTGTAACATATTAATGACAAATGATTGTTATATTAGCAGCCTGGTAATAGTATTATTTAGTTACATAATTAAGAGTACCCACTGTCGTAATAAAAATTTTTATCAAGTGTTATTTGAAACCCGATCATAAATATTATTTACTATTCATCAAATTGCAAATTTCATCTTATCCCTGCTGCAGTTACTAGGTCTAACACTCATGACATAAATGTTCTTGGATGCTTCTTAAAAGAAGATGAAAAAGTAGAGTCCTTTTATATCCTACTACCATTTTAAGCATCAAAGTGGATGTCAAGTGAAAATTTTAAGAATATATATATATATATATATATATATATATATATATATATATATATATATATATATAATATTATAGGGGAGATGCTTGTACCTTGGGCCACAATGTACCTTAGGCCACCCAGGGTATTTCTCTCTCCATGCAGGGAATTTCAGTTTTTAAGATAGCAGTGTAGTAGCATCACTGCAAGAACCTTACCTAGCTAACACTCCAATGTCTAGCCTTAGTTGTTGTTCCCCCAACGCCTTTTTAGCCTTCTGAGCTAAATCGAAAAAACTTAGTTGTCTAAACATATGTGAAAGTTTGTTTTGCAAGTGCAAAAGTAAATACTTTTCGACTTTGTTTCAACTTCAAGTGTTCTTATAGGCTTAAATTGACGCTATGATTAGGTTTGTAGACTATTTGTTCAGGTAACTTAACTTAAAAATTGTTTCTACCATCATTGTACCATGACCAGGGCCGAGAATAGACCCTTGAGCCGCACCGGCAGTGACCTCTTTTGTTCTCCTCCCGTCTTTGGTTTCATACAACAGCCGACGGTTCTTCAGGTGGTCCTGCACAATGCCCAGGAGATAGTCGGGCACGCTGAAGTCCCGCTGCAACGCCTCTAGCATGTCCTCCCACCGAGCAGAGTTAAACGCGTTCTTTACGTCAAGGGTAACCAACAGCACAATCGGCCGAGCCTGGTGACAAGCTGTTTCGGCTTGCTGGACGACACTGATCACCTCTGTAATGGCGTTCAGAGTTGAGTGTCGCTTTCGAAAGTCGTGCTGCCGGGGAGAGAGATCTCCGGCAGCTTCGATGGACGACTGCAGCCTGGGTATCAGCAACCTTTCATAGAGCTTCCCCGCGGTGTCAAGCATACAAAGTGGCCTGTATGCGGACGGGGAGTTCGGATCACCTTTGCCTTTGCTGATCAGCGCCAACCTAGCAACCTTCCAGCGCGACGGGAACACACCCGCTACCAAACATGCATTAAACATATTCAGCAGCAAGAGTGGATAACTCGCCGCCACAATCTTCAAAACCTCAGCTGGAATGCCATCAGGTCCTGGAGCCTTCTTGTTGTGCATGGTAGACACCGCCGCTACAAGCTCCTGCTCCGTAAAAATGGGAACGTCTGGAACCGTCTCGCTACTCTCTCCTCCCGCCTTACAGGGTGACTTGGGAAGAGAGCTTCCACGATCGCCGAAATCATTCCAGCAGGCATTTCCGTGCTGTTCCCTATTCCTCCGAGCTTTTTTTCTCACAAGTTTGTATCCTCTTCCCCAAAGGTCCGAGTCCACCTCCTGGCAGAGCTCACGCCAGCATCGTGCCTTGCTCAAACGAATTGCTTCACTCAGAGCTTTCTTAGCAGCCTTGTGCTCTGCCGACCTAGTTATAGCTTCAAGCCGGTTTCGAGCTCGCTGCGCTCTACGTCTGCACATTAGTGCAGTTCTCCTGAGCTCGCCGATTTCGTCCGTCCACCAGAAGGCTTGGCGACGGCCCCGGTAAGGTCGTTTCCGAGGCATTGACGAATTGCAAGCGTGTTCATGGAATTGTATCAGTTTCACGGAAGAGTCGATATAAGCCTCAACCTCAGCTGTTTCAGTGGACTCGGGAAACCCCGGAACACCAGCCTCGATACTACGATCTAGCTGCTCGACGAGTTTTCCCCTGTCCAGCTTAGCCAGATTCCAGCCAGAATAGTGTTTCGAGTATTCGCTCTCCGCGGCAGCCGATTATCTATAAGATGGAAAGCGATGAACTCGTGGTCACTAGCAGTGTAGACGTCCATCACTCGCCATTCCGCTATTAAAGGAAACAAATCGGCCGATACCATCGTAATATCTGGTATTGACTCACCGAGAGTGCTTCGGAAGGTCGGCCTTGTCCCTCTATTCACGACTTCCAAATCGAGTCTCGAGACCATCTCCAAAATATGTCTTCCCCTCACGTTAGTCACGGGCATACCCCATTCGACCGCACGGGCGTACTTAAAGTTAATTGTAAGTAGTGTACATAGTGTAAGTAACTTATAAAGGGTGATTTTTTTTTTATTGGTGTGGTTTATAAGTTGGCACCACTATTAAACACAACAATTAAATTTGAATAAACCAGCTGATCTTTGTTTATTATCTTATGTCATTTCGATATTTGTATTGTCTAGTGCGTATTATTGTATAGTAACCATGAACAGACTTACAAAAGAAGAGCGTTTGCGAATAGTGCAAATTTATATTGAAAACCGTAGTTCAGTTCGGGCAACTTACCGAGCTCCTCGTCCGATTTACGGACCTCATAATCGTCCATCAGAGTCAGGTATTCGAGCTTTGGTTAATCGTTTTCGTAATACCCACACTCTTGTTGACAAGCATCGGCAGAGACGCCGCACAGTAAGGACCGAAGAGGCTGTTGATGCTGTTGCTCATAGTGTTGAAGAGGATCCAAGTGTGTCGATTCGTCATCGTGCGCAGCAATTAGCGATCTGCTACTCAACTCTATGGAATATTTTACGGAAGGATCTACGCCTATATCCATACAAGATTCAGTTGGTGCAAAAACTGAAACGATTAGACTATCGCAAGCGTCTTGATTTCGTTGAATGGGCTCAACATAAGATAACACGTGACCCAGCTTTCGCAGGCAAGATTTTTTTCAGTGATGAGGCTCATTTCTGGTTATGCGGCTTTGTCAACAAACAGAATTGTCGGATTTGGAGTGATGAAAACTCAAAAGAATTTGTTGGTATGTCCCCTTCATCCACAAACACTTACCGTTTGGTGCGCCATTTGGGCAGGTGGTGTTATTGGCCCTTATTTTTTTAAAGACAATGCTGGCCAGACTGTTACGGTAAATGGTCAACGCTATCGGGCAATGTTACGGGACTTTTTCTTTCCTCAGCTAAACGAACTTGAAGTGGATTTAGAAAATGTCTGGTTCCAACAAGACGGCGCGACGTGCCACACGGCAAACGACACAATTGGCCTCTTGGCAGAAACATTTGGTGAACGTATCATCTCATTTAGAGGTAGTGTCAACTGGCCCCCACGGTCGTGTGATATCACGCCAACAGACTACTTTCTGTGGGGATATGTTAAGTCTCAAGTATACGCTGACAAGCCACAAACTATAAATGACTTGGAAGCTAACATTCGTCGAGTTATTGGCGGAATTCAACCACAGCTGCTGGAAAGAGTATTCGAAAATTGGACTTCTCGATTGGGCTTTCTACGCGAACGAAATGGAGCCCATATGCCAGAAATAATTTTTAAACTTTAACGTCATGACACTGTAGTTCAAATAAATGCATTTTTATGTCAATGCAGGTTGTTTTTCATTTTTTTTATTTTAGTTTTAAAAACCGCACCAATAAAAAAATCACCTTTTAGTTTTACATGCAATTAAACATTCTAAAACACATGAAACAACCTAGCTGAATAAAAATTTTTATTTTGTAATTTGCATCCTATAACATTTCATAAAAGAATTAGAAATGGGTACTTTTTAATCAGTTATATAATTACGTAAATTCAAGATAATGGATAATCTTCATAAATTTCAGAGCATTATTAATCTCAACGTGATTGGATGACAACATAAGAATGGACACTATATTGAAAAAACCATTTATTTTCAGGTACGAATAGAGCAAGCTGCTTGAGCAATCAATCGGTTATATGAACCCATCATGAGGTTTAGATAAGAAATAACGATAGAACTTACACAATTAGTGGTAATTATCTGAAAGTCCTTCAGATACGCCTAAAGCATTTCGAGCAATAATTAGACGATAAGAAGACAATAGAGAATGGCATCGTAAAATTTCAACCTTCCACAGATCTTGTCAGTTCTAATTAGGAAATAATTTGTAATTTCGTGTAATTTATAATAATCTAGTGCTTTGATTAAAAAAAAAAAAAAAAACAGGGGAATAATTCTGAATCAGTAAATAATCTCTCTATATTTTACGAAAAGAAGATGTATAATATATCGATATCCCAACACTTCAACACAACTGTGTGAATATGTCAAGGCCAACCTCAGCCAAGGCCCAAGGCGGCGGATGCGGCGTGATGTGGATAAAAGAGGACCACGTGCAGGGGTTTATGGCTTTTTTCGTCTACAGTAGGTCCTATGTCATGATTTATGAGGTTTGCAGGTGTTCATTGGTTGAAACTTTACAGCTTTTATAATCATAAGAAGCCGTTTTGTCTGAGTTACTAGGTTTGGTTCTATCTACGTAATATCCATTCATAAGTTGATACCTACAGCACGGTATTCATTCCAGATGAAGAAATACATATATTTGTTATACTTTACATGTAATAGTTAATTTTATTTATTCGTGGTCTTTATATTACAAACTTTTTGCTAAAAATACAACTTACAACTCTACTGCAGTACTAATATTTTAAATAACTTACAAATCGCTACTAATATTTCTTAAAATATTCACTATAATGTTTTTAAGTTTTAAAATGATTTTTTAAATTATTTGTACATTTAATCAAATTAATTTAACCATGCGTTTTCAACTATATTACACAAACGATTACAATTGGACTTTTAATTCGTTTGAACGATAACTGAAAAGTATAGTTTGTGCTTTTTTGTCTTGTAATAGACAATGCGTCGACTAATATAAAAGCCTCTGTATAAAACGTGTTTGTAATTATTTCACCAACAATATGATGAATATAAAATCATTCAGCTTTCTTCAAACAAATTACGTATTCGCAATCTACACACGCATGATGTTTGTCACGTTGCGTTTGTTAGTAACGCCCCATACTATGCACAAACTATAATCATGATTAGTTCTTAAACTAATATTTTCTGTACACTGGGGATACATCTTGGCTACGTCACTAATCACAGGACGATCCACTAGCACTGGCCGGTAGTAAAATAGTCCATTGGCAATTAACTCTTTATTGTAAAGACGTGGTTAACGTGTATAGCAAGTGTCATTACATTTAATATTGTTTCCCGTTCGCACCACAGCAGAATCGATACCTATACAAACCTTCTTTAAGATTCTAAATAAATGCCCTCTAGCGTGATGAGGCGTAGCTGTAGGAGGAAGAGTTGATCCATTGAATGTTGAGTTTAGTTCCAGTTCACCTTCCTTTTATCGCAGCGTCTGGTATCTGACTTTTTCTCAGGCTTGACTCCCGGAATCTGTCGTCATATTCGTCTGAACAGATCCAAAGAAAGTCGACGACGAAAAAGGTCAAAACGAAAGATTGACATCGTTTCGACATGAGAGACACCTATAAGTAGGTGAACTGGTAGTCTCATTGTCTCATCAGGTATGCAATTGAGTGCACTACGATGTGATAGACACGATCTCAGAGATGGGGATCAATCGGTCCATAATACGCCGTGATCAGATCCTGAGTAGGGCAGTATTTCATTACATACTCCAAAACATAAGTGATTGAGGATAGTCCTGGGCAAAAATGATCCAATGGTCATTCAACCCTCGATCAAAGTGTATCTGGTAATTTTGAAATTTCAACTCGTACAGTATGGAGTCTGCCAATTCTATTAGAGCAGAAGGCCACATTCTATTTCTACAAAGTGCAAGGTTAATAATTTCAAGCAAGATATTGCATTTGGATGTATTTGTTTTGATATTGACTCTGTTTAAAATACTGAATACAATGTTTTTCAAATTAACAGATTTAGCATTAGCATATTGCATTACTCATCTGTGCAATAGTGATAACCCAATGTCGTTACTATATATGTTTGAACAAACTTGACTATACATTGATAAATGTATTTCTGCAACTGTAATAAGATAACTGATCTAATATACTATCAAAACTTATAAAATTAAACTCATTGTCATACAATCTGATAAATTTTCACAAAAGCAATTCTTTTAGAAATGTTTATGTAGATAGGAAAAAGTATTATCTATTATACTGTGTAATACAACAAACATACGAGTACACAGGTCATTAAAATGCGGCTGCAATGTTATTGCCTTATCAACACCTTCAACTATAGGACACAAATCAGCGTAGTTTTGCTCACTCTGCCTCTATGATATTGCTGGCCTATATCACGTGTTTTAAATATGGTTTCAAGTTTAAACCCTGTTAGTGCTAAAGCCTCTGTCCTACTGCTATACCAAACATCGTTGGCCGGTTATACCCTAAAATGTATTAGTTTAAGGAGCAGTTCATAAAATACGTATTTGACGAAATAATTGTAAAATTGGTTTTATTTTTTGTTTGTTATAAAACTTTAAATAGCCAAATATAAAATATTTTGATTTAGGGCAGTCGGCACGGCGGAGGGTGGCATAGATTTATACTGTGCTTAGCTGATTGTGATAGCTTGCTTTTGGTCTTTATTACTATAGGGGTAAGGAAACATTATGCCGATTATTATATTGACAATAATGTTAGTGACATATTGTTTATTTTATATATTAATACTCTTATATATGATACAATTTTGGAGAGTTTCTATATATTTGAATGCTTGAATATATTTTAAGTTTGGATGTGTTTTGATTGTGTTGTAGTAGTGTTAAGTATGCGAGGGAGAAGCGGTAGCCGGTTCGAGAGGTTCAATTAACGGTTTACGGCCTAGTGTCCATTTTAAAATTTGATTAAATCCCTTATCCCTAGTTGTGGTTTACCTGACTCATATCTTCATTGACGATTATGAAATATCGATAACTAAAAATTTTTTTTTATTATTTCCATATACCGGTTTATGTTGATAAATGTTGATTTATTGCAAAGAAATTCGATTGCAGAAAACACTTAGACCTGTTGGAGGCTGTATTTCAGCAATGCGACTCAGTGACCTAGATCATATAAAATCCGCCAAGTTTCAGACAAAAGCCACATTAGATCGTTACAGCACTGCCTCACAATCAGTGATACACTCACATTTACCACGCTACAGTGGTGCAAACATATATAATCTATACACTACTCATTCACTATTGTAATAATAACTTCAGTTGTTGTTCCAACCATTGCACCAGAATTAACTCTGTACAATCTTAAAAAATACCACGTTCATGTATGTAGACTTTAAAAACTGAAACCTTGAATAACGGTGGATTTGATTATAGAAATCATATTCATGGATAAATAAAATAAATTATGTAAGAACATCCAATCTATTTATATTTTAATAAAAAACCTCGTATTTAGATAACTGTTAATAATGAGTATAAATAAAAGAATTTCATTATTGTTACCGATTAAAATTGAATAAAGCCTCTAATATTTTCAAAAATTTTACGATTTAAATTATTGTTTTCTAATGACCTATAGGATGTAAATTTGGCTCACTTAGGTTTCCTTGTAAGGTCACCTGCGTAACTGTATACATTAAAGCCTTCGTTATAGAGTCTAATCAAGCGACCTTCAATAACAAGGCACCAGAGGAGAGACTTGCCTATTACTGCGCTCAGTAATTGTGTCACCACAGAGCCTGGCTGTTACTCTGCGACAAGGCAACATGGTAGCACTGGTCCACTCTAGAGTTATAAAGTCTAATCAAGAGACCTTCATTACCTAGGCACCAGAGGAGAGACTTGCCTTTAACTGCGTTTAGTAACTGTGTCTGGCTGTTACTCTGCAACATGGCAATATTGTAGCTCTGGTCCACTCTAGGAGTTATAGAGTCTAATCAAGAGACCTTCAATAACAAAGCACCAGAGGAGAGACTTGCCTATTACTGCGCTCAGTAATTGTGTCACCACAGCGCCTGGCTGTTACTCTGCGACAAAGCAACATGGTAGCACTGGTCCACTCTAGAGTTATAAAGTCTAATCAAGAGACCTTCATTACCTAGGCACCAGAGGAGAGACTTGCCTTTAACTGCGTTTAGTAACTGTGTCTGGCTGTTACTCTGCAACATGGCAATACTGTAGCTCTGGTCCACTCTAGGAGTTATAGAGTCTAATTAAGAGACCTTCAATAACAAAGCACCAGAGGAGAGACTTGCCTATTACTGCGCTCAGTAATTGTGTCACCACAGAGCCTGGCTGTTACTCTGCGACAAAGCAACATGGTAGCACTGGTCCACTCTAGGAGTTATAGAGTCTAATTAAGAGACCTTCAATAACAAAGCACCAGAGGAGAGACTTGCCTATTACTGCGCTCAGTAATTGTGTCACCACAGAGCCTGGCTGTTACTCTGCGACAAGGCAACATGGTAGCACTGATCCACTCTAGAGTTATAAAGTCTAATCAAGAGACCTTCATTACCTAGGCACCAGAGGAGAGACTTGAATTTAACTGCGTTCAGTAATTGTGTCTGGCTGTTACTCTGCATGGCAACACTGTAGCACTGAGCTACTCTGCAGTGTACAAGGGAAATACCTGGTTATATGTTACATTCTTGTAATTACACTGTATCTTGAGCCTACTAACAAATTAAAACGAATACATCTTATCCACTTTATAATAACTGTTAGCTAAGAAAAAAACTAAAATACATAACTTGGTTTTAAAACTGATCTTAACACTAAATGAACATGGATTTCTAAAATTAACACAAATCATACTTGAAAAGCAATAGTTACGCTATATTAAAAGAAGAATTGACTTAATAACTATATTTATACGTTCTAAAGAAAATCAACATCATTAATATTTCTTAACCAATTTTAATTCATAAGTACTAATTTTTTTAATTGTTTCTCGGCTAGAATCAGGTTATTAGGTTTTGGTCCCAAAAAGCGAAAAAGTGAGGTATAAAAGTGGTTTTGGATCAGGTAAATATTCTTGCTCTCTTAATTTTCTTTAATAGTTATTGTTAGCACAAAAATATTTACTAGTTATATACTACTGTTTCAAAATATTGAGATTTTTCATTGCAGAAAGCTTTAAAAACATATATAAACATCTTAAAACAATAGTTTTTTTTTAATTTTGTACATTTACTATTTATTCCAAGATCAACAATAATTCTATATAATATAATTTTATTGGTCTGGTCAACCTTCGTACATTAGAAATTGAAATGTGTCTGTTGAAACAAACAATCAGCACATTTATATAGAATATTATTTGCGATATTATGACATGACAGATATTTGAGACATTTGAATCTTTGTTAATATGTTGACTACATTCAGCCAAATCATCATTGATATAATGCAATACTGTGTCATTTGCAAAAGAAGTCAAACTGGCATTATTATGCCATATCTATATTTATAAGAAACAAAATAGCTCTTAATCGATAAGTATCTAAAATTCAACACAAACCAATTTATAATAAGAAGAATTTACTTCCGAGAGATAACTTTTAAACGAATCTTAAACATTGCTTATTTGCGTTTAAAATATAAAATTACAGACAGTATCCATTAAATTATGAAACGATTATTAAGTATTTTTTCTTGTTTTGAATCAAAGTTTTGTTATACTAAATAAATTTTAATTTCAAGTAAACTTTAAGTTTGTTTCTTGTTGATTGGTCATAACTTTTTGAAGAAGAGCAATCAGTCTGATTTTATTGGTCATTGTTTTATCTACTTTTATATAATGGAATCGAAACAGCTTGTGTTATTATGATTTTGAAAAGGATGGAATAATTTGAAAAATTTTAAATATCTTAAAATTACTTAAAAAGTTATTTTAAATTCAGACCAAATGGATTTTTTAATGATTTGATGAGCTTGCTCAATGTGCTTTAGTTTTAATCTGTTGTAATTTTCATCAGAGCATGATGGTATTTGGTGTATTCTTTTTAATGTAAAACACTCCTCAATTTTGTCTTGTTTATTTTCTAGGCAATGTCTTGCTAATGGGTTTTCCTTATCTCGATGGAACGTATCAGACCTATGCACTGTCATACGACTTTTTAAATGGTTAAATGTTAGTCCTTTTGAAACAAAATTTGAAGTGTCAGGGGAACTTTGAAGTAAATCAAAACCAATTGTTCAATAGAGTTAATTTTGCCTAGACCAGGGAAGAATTGAGTAATAAATTTACGTTCTTTTGAATTATCATATGAATAATTTAGACATTTTGGTTTGTTAATTTGATTTTAGACAATTTTTTCAGGGTAATCCAAATCTGTGAGTGTTTTACCTAATTTGTCAATATAGTTTAAGAGATCAGATTGGCTGCTGCATAGTTTCTTTGCTCTTACTGATAATTGTTTTGGAGTTGAGTTTTAGACATACATTAGGTAGCAGCTGGGGAAATGTATATAATCCATAGTGTTAGTCTCTTTTTTAGTTTGGAGAAATTCGGATCCAATAAAAAAATCTAAATCTAGAAACGTAACATTAGATTTTGAAAAGATCCATAACAATTTTAAAGAAGAGACTTCTCGAAAATCATTAAGAAATTGTATTAATAAATTAACTTTATGATCCCAGATGAAAAATATCATCTATATAACGTAGCCCTTTCAAAGTTAATAAGCGTGGTGTAACTAAAACTTCTCATTAAAATACACCTATAAATAGATTTGTATATGATGGGGCCATTCTAGTTCCCATTGTAGTACCAAAAGTGTGTAGGTAATTTTGGTCATTGAACTGAAAGTGGTTCATAGTAATTATAATTCTGATTAAAGTAACAATAAAAGTGTAATGGGATTAGAATTGCTTGGTCGTGAATGAAAAATTATATTCAGCAGCTTTTAATCCTTCTTCATGTGGAATGTTAGTGTTTAGGGAATTGACACCCCCTGTTACTAAAATAGAGTAGATATTATATGTATAGGTGGTATCAGGATTAAGCATCAAAATCATAAATGTGTAAAAAGTTTAAGTTAATTTCTTAATTTTAATTTTCGTTCTTCAGATATCCTGCGGACTAATAGAAGAGAACTTATTCCAGTTCCCGAGCTATAGACTTCGCCAGCGTTCAATGATTAAATTACAATTGATTACTTAAAACACTATTATTTGATAACACTATTTACTTATAACTAAACAACTACGTAATTCATCTCACTTTAGCTTATCGTCTCTTCTTCTTTTTGTTCCTTTTGTCAGCATTTTATTCCCTATTGCGAAATAACAATAATGTTGGCAAAATAACATTATTGTTCCTGATAAATTTTTAGTCTATAACTTATATTTAACAACCTGAAAAATCTCGTAATCAGCTGCAAATTAGATTCTAAGTAATAAAACAACTATCATAAGTATATAATATTGTTCGGTCTCTTAAAAATGGTATATAATTACTACCGAGTTAACCTCTACAAGGTCTCTTTACACTTGTCATCAATCTTCAGCTTTGTACAAATAACGTCTCATTACATATATACACAAGTATTTTTAATAATAAAGAATTCTTCCACAATACTATTTGTGTTAATATTAAATAGTGTAGTGACAAAGACAAGTGACAACGACTGTAACAAAGCTCCAGTTCTGTATTTTTAAATTTAATCGAGTTAATATTACATTGAAATGGATTTTTAGATCAACAATATTTGGGATATGAGTTGGGTAACATTTACTAACAAAATTAGAAAACTGATAGCGGAAGTTTGAGAAAATAAGTACCTTGTGAGCATCTTACATTTACACAGTATTGAGTATTGAAGCCTATTCCAACGCAATGTAACTAAAGTCTAAACTATTAATGCATCTGTAGTTTGAAATTTCGAGATGACAGCCACATGTAAAACCTACCTTACCTCCGCTTAAGCCTAAAGGGATATGTATAATTAAGATAGGTTTTTGCGGTTTGATGAGAATCACATTTCGAGATAAAATAAGTTATTCTCTCAAGTGGACTTCCTGGCTCCCTCCCCACCCCAACATTTCAAAATACTGAAACATTCCGATCTCATCAGGATACAATCGGAACCGAATTAAACTCGTAAGCCACTCTTACATCACTTCCTCTTTTGTTTTTCACTGTATTGCGTAATAACTGATGAGTACACATTCCTCTTTCTCACAGTAAAATTAGTAAGTAATTGAATTAATAAGTAAAAAGTAATTAAATGGCGCCATGTTGAGAAAACTTAAGACATCGAAAAAATAAACGAATAAAATTATAAGTACGTAATAAATTTAATAATGTATTGGCTTGGTTTTATGTTTGGAATTTGTTGAGTTAAACATTTTGCTAGAATGCGAAAAGCTGTCATCTTGAAAGTTTCCAATGGTTAAGATTAGTTAGCAACCTTATCAAAGCTATGTACAAATACTGTCTATGTAACCAATTCAGTCTGATTATAATAAGAACTAAGGTAGTTATCGTGTTCACAAAATATTCACGGAATGTTGTATAGAAGTTAAAACTTTGTACGCCCACTATTTGGAAATTATACAACTATTACTATAAATAATATACGGTATATACAGTCATAGTTCTCAACTAATAAACATATTCATTTATAAATCACTTATATTTTAACTTTTCTATTCTATATTTATGAACATTATTTTGTCATATGTGAGATTCATTTCGTTTCATTAGAAGAGAAAATAACTTAAAACATTGTAGATACATTTAATGTATCCAAACATTACCACGTTGCGATTAGACAGGCGCGGCCACCGTGAAGTAAACGACGCCCTGCTCCGCCCAGTCCAATTTGTGTGTGACATGCACGATTGCCTATGTACTCGTAGATGGTCGGCAAGGTTCGGCAGGAAGTGCCGAGTGACGCCATCTTGGGGGGGGGGGGAGGAGGGAGACGTGTGCCTCCGGGGACAGCAGAAAAACAACAATAGAGTGATTATATTGCAGCTATGACCCTCAGCCGGGTCACCACCTGCTACATCACGATGTAGCCCCAGCAAAACCTAGCAGCTATTTGCAGTAAGGTTTTAGATTAGTTTAATTATTGTGGAATGTACGTGTTGCTAAGCGCTAATCTCGGGAACGGCTGGATCAGTCTGGCTAATTCTTGTTTTGTTGTATTCGGTGAGGTTTGTTTGGAGAGAAAAAAAGTGCTCCTGAATAAATTAGAAATCGGAAAATTATGATAATATTTTTTATGAAAAAATCCGAATTGTAATGGCAGCAAACAGCCGTTCACACTTTCAGACGAAGTTCGCCAAAGAAGCAGAAACATTTCTTTGCACTTAAATTTTATAAATTATTAAATGTGTGCTTCAATATAATAATACAGTGTTTGATCAGTTTTGTAATGCAGATTGTAAAGATAAAATTACTATATAAATTGTATTTCTGATTACGCAAGTGACGATTTTAAACCATATAACGCATTAGAAATATTAATTCAATTCTGTTGTGAAACCTACCTTAATTATCAAAGTTATGACTAAGCGAGCAATTATTCCCAGACTACAGTCTGAGAAATCGACAAGACTTCTATAACGCATAACTATTACAAATTTATAATGTTTTGTAATGTTGAATGAGCTTCAAGTTTCAAGGATTTTTTACTATTCGCCATATATCGGAAACAGAACACAAGTGATTGAAGCAGACGCTTTTTGGGTCAAAGTAGTCTTTAGTAAAGTTTACGTATTAGTAAATATCAGTTATAGGAATAACTATATTTTAGACTATAAGTGGGCACTTTTTATCTAATTTGGTGTCCGATACTTCAATATAATTATATTTTCTTGGTCTGGGAAACCACATAAACTCAACTGTGGAACTGTAAATTAAATAGGCAGTAAATCAAGTTTAAACCGTCACAATGAAAACTTTATGACGGCAGTAACCTTTCAGTCGTAAATAATTTAGGTTTAATTTTCTTCATCTTTATGAAAAGACAAACTCATTTGGTATTTGAAACATTTTAGACAGGAGTAAAAATTAAGGACCGGTATTGGACGCTTTTTGATTGAAGTAGGTCTTGAAAACCTACTACTACACACACACACACACACACGCGCGCGCGCGCGCGCGCGCTCTTATTTTTGCTTGCGTTTTTACACATGCGTTTACTTACTTCGTTACGTGCTTACGTTAACGTTTTCTATATCTCTCTCTATTTTTAAATTCCTACCAAAAATATTTTGTTCCTAAACATAAGAAACGTATATTAAGGTAAATTTTTAGACGATACTGCAGGTACTCCTTTTATTTCAAGAGTTTCCTGTTTTAAATATCAGTCAATTGTTTGTAAAATTTCTTTTACTGCATATCCAAAAGTAGAGATGAGAATGTATTTTAACCGACCTTATTAAGAAGCTTACTAGTTGGAAATCATTTGAAAATATGATCCATATAGTATTTAGAAACTATTGGATTTGGTTAACTGGTGTGATTGGATTGTTTTCACATTACACTGAACCTATATGACTGGTTAAGCGGTGCCTAAAATAAAATATATATATATATATATATATATTTATGTTATACACTTTTAAATAAACATTTTGCACTATTTATAAAAGCCATACTATACAGGGTGTTCACAAAAGGGTGTCACAAACTTATGTAGCTAATAGTATACATCACTTGAAACCAAAAATGTCATATAAATATATGACACTCGAGAAACGTCTTATTCAGCCGATTGCCACCACTTTGTATTGAAAAAATACGAGAAAACTATTTTCTTTATATATATATATATATATATATATATATATATATATATATATATATATATAAAGAAACAAAATTCAACACACAAGTTTAAATAAATAAAAGGAAAACTTCAAAAAATCTTTTGACAATTTTTAAAGTCTAATAACAAAAAAAACACTATAGTTATACGAAATGTACTAGAAACTGACTATTTAATCTATTTTATTACAATTGCAACGGCACTTGTTTCAACAAAATTCGTCAATGCATAAGCGAGCACGACCATGTGTGTTCTCTGAAACGCGACAACACGACGTCATACTACATAAGGGTAGGTCTGACCATGATAAACTCAACAACAATAGTAGAGGTGACCTTGACTCGGTCTCTGGTGAGAGTCGCGGACATATCGCTAATCACACCACACATTGTAGCAACCATTCATTTCATTACAGGACAATATCAACCATGTATGACTGACAGACTACAGTTCTAGTCAGATTGGATGTAGTCACCGCTATGAAGAGACATCACAGATCACAGGTGTAACACTGGATAGCGATGTAGGTATAACATTTGTCAGCAAGCTAATCCTGATCTCATACAGAGACAATCTCTACAAGAAGTTATTTTATAGTGTTTGTAAACTTAAACAAGTCAAGTATATAACTGACCTTACAATAGCATAAACCCTAGTACTTTGCACCGAACCCTGGTTACACAAATATAAATCAACGAACAATCAACCAACAAATTCATTCTTATTTCAAACACAAGCAGTGACAGAGGAAAACATTATATTGATAATATCCACCAAAATAGATATAATCCTCATAGTTAAACAACCCAAATACTTTTCCAAAAAAATAAAAACAAAACCTAACTTTTACAACTCTTTTTCCATGAAAGTATAATTATCTTGAGTGAGCACATTATAAAACATCGGAGATGTAAATTGTTTAAACAGTTACATGTTAAATGCTAACATGATGTTTAGTATAAGGAACAAAAGCCATGGCTGATGGGAAGAAAATAAGAATACTGGCATTGTGATGCAAGAATGAAAGAGTAAAAGTCGACAGATGGTTTGGGAGTTGCTGCGGTCATCTGTTTCCTGTTTAGACATAAGTCAGATAGTAACACAATCTTCAGCTGCTGAGTTCTCAGAACTTTGCTGCTCACCAAACTGATAACAAATTGTACGTGACTCTGGGTTCCAGACTAAACAGTAATACTACTACAGTGGTGAATCTAGAATTTGACATTAGGGAGCCTAAACCTCTCATTTAATATTTTATTAGTTTTATGTATGTATTATTTGAATTTTTAGTATTAAGGGTGATAGTGAGAAAAAATTGAAATATAGAATATTACTTAAAATACAGCCTGATTGCAATATACGAAGCAAGATTGAGATAAATGGTAAACTCTTTAAGCCTGTAAAAAAGTTTCCTCCAGTTTCTATTTTATTTTGCTTAGCATTTGCCTCCATATAGCATGTAGCAGTAACCTAACCTAAACAATACCGTCTTCACTTTTCCTTCCCTCGTAGAATCCAAACTACTTTTATTTCTTCTTAATTAGAGTTTCATTGCATTTATATGTAATATTATTATTAGCAATGTAAGATGTCAGTTATATGAATCTACCACTCACACTCATTTTTTTGAAATAAAAGCAAATTAGATGTATAATTTAATATAATAATAATATTAATAAGTACAAGTATACACTTGTTGAACAGTTTGGGAGGGGAGGAGGGCGTTATGCTTCCTAGGTAGGTCTACTTCTTTTTTAAACACTCCACTGGTTCACTAAAATTTTGATATCAATTATTAGAGCACAAACTAAGTAACTTTTCATTAGAAAGTTGAGTACTGTTTCACTGGAAGATCCCAATACTGTGTGGTGGAGACAGCCATGTTACATGTGGTGTTCGTGTTACAGCTAAGGACAGCTGGAATATTTCTTTATTTTATTCCAAGCAAAGGAAATTAGATACTATTAGTTATTATAACACAAATTAAGTCTAATTTCATAGAAGTTCACACTAATATTGACTCAAAAATGTGAAAGCACTGATTCTTGGTAGGAGAAGGCAGCCATGTTTGATATTGCCCCACCATACCCAACGGCGTAGTGTGGGGGGGAGACAGTGGATAGCGGAACAAAGGGGAGCCTTTTCCTCTCCATCCTTCAATCATTGACAACCTCGAAAGCAGACAGGTAAGATACATCATACTTGTGAATCTTTTCACATATTTTGTGGTCTGTTTGAGAAACCTAATAAACTTTTAACAATCAGTGAAATAAATCTATTTATTTATTTCCAACGGTAAACCATTATAATTTTATAACAAATTTGACACAATAAGATGGCATAGTTCACAATACATGACATAGAATCAACTGACCAGAAAGACTGCAATAATATACTTACAAAACTATAATATAAATTATAATATTAACAAGTGATAGCCACCATAATAAAGCAAGTCAGTTGCAACACAAATAGAATAATAACGTTCACACTAAGCATACACGTTCAAATTTATAATAATTTCAAACATTTTTTTCACGCTTAAAAAAATAAAATAAATAAAAAAAACCTGGGCATAATTTAAATACCTAACAAAGTAACATAGAATAAACTATTTGTAACAGAGTAACAGAGGAAAGGCTATGTAACAGTACGTAACAGGGAGAATGACTATACACATAAATAACAAAGAGAATAACTATAGACGGTAGATATCAAGGTAAATAACCTATGTACAGCGGTACAGATAAACCATAACAATATTTAACAAGAATAAACTATAAAGTTTCAACAATAAATAAAGCAATAAATCTACAGTTAACGGTAAAAAAATAAAATAAAATAAAAAGAATTTATAACAAGTAGGCCCTATAGCCAGATAATTGAATACAATTTAATCAACCCAACAAGCAAATATTTTCTAAAACAATTTAAACCATGATTAAATCTCGCTCACCTACGGATTAGCACTACACATGATATTTGAGTACGCTCCTGCGGAAAGGCTGAAAGGATAAACCAAACAAGTCCACATTTCTAGAGAGTTCATTCCCCTCGCTCATCAGCCGAGGAATGACGCTGTGTTGGATTTAGAGAGAGGGCGAGGCACGCCTGTAAAACATGTCTTGTGAACGTGTAGCCGTTCACAATCTTGTGCGATAACATCACATCAGCAATCTTCCTTCTTGTTGACAGAAGTAGGAGTCCAAGGGAAGGTCGAAGGGCATCAAGCGGCGTCTCCAGGTACTGGTATCCAACACGCAACCCAATGAGGCTTAGAGGTCTGATCTGCAGCCGTTCAAGAAGGGCAATATGTCCAAGTTGGTAAGGACACCAGACAACGGAAGAGTACTCCAGGACCGGTCTGACTATGGACTTGAAAAGAGTGGCCAGTGTAAATGGAGAACGAAAATCCCTTGACGTTCGACACAAAAATCCAAGTAGCGAGTTAGCTTTGTTACACACATGAACGACATGGTCCCAAGGACTAAGCGTGGGGTTCATCATTACCTCAAGGTCTTTTAATGTGTTGACCCTACTCAGGTCATTGCCATTGAGCTGATAGTTGAAGGTGATAGGAGCATTTGATCTAGTGTATTTGAGAATAGCACTCTTGCGAGTGTTAAGATCCATTGCACTATGCTCACACCACAATCCAACAGATATCAAAGTGCTCTGTAAGCGTTCATAGTCCACCAAACACGAAATTTCAAGAAATAATTTGACATCGTCAGCGAACATTATATAATGGGTTGAAATTGCTATGCTGATGTCATTAATAAATAAATTGAATAAAAAAGGAGCTAGATGTGACCCCTGCGGAACACCAGAGGTAACTGAAAAAGTGCTGGAGAGGGAACTGGCGAATTTCACAATCATAGTACGCCCTCGAAGATAACTAGAAATCCATTTCAATACAGATCCAGACACACCAGGGGCCCTAAGTTTTGCGAGAAGAATATCACGGTTGATCCTGTGACGTACTGTAGTGAAAAAAATATTCGGCTAAATTTTGATGTTACAGTTAACTACTACACTCATCAAGACCTCTTAAAGGCAACTATACTGGCGAAAAATGTATTAATGATTAGGGTAATACCCTAATGTGTTGTTATTTTAAACTAATGGGCAAATTTCAACTGATAAGGGAAAACAAACAACCCCTGAGATTTTTCCTTTAAACATTCCAATGTTTACGTAGGAATATTTTTGGAATAACCTCGAAGGTCAGAAATTTCAACCTATTCAATAACATATTATTATGAAATATTGGTTAGAAATTCGAGAAATTGTAGTGGATCTTATAAAAAAACTTCGCTCTCCAAGACTCACTCTTACTAAGTTAATTATTCTGCTTTTTTCCTCTTTTACAACATGTTTATACCAGTGTAAAAGAAATCTTGCTTTGACAATCTATGAAAACTTAAAATTAATAAGTATTAGGATATCTTTAAGTAAATATCACTTATCTAAGGATTGTTGGAAAGCTATATAAAAAGTATATAGTGTTATAATGAAAATTTACCAAAATTAAATTGGGTGCAAAGCCGCGGTTAAGTGCCAGTAAAAAAAAATAATAATAAAAAATGGTGAAATAAGATTTAATACGGTTCACTGTTGCACTTATTGTAATATAATTGTTTTTCTAATATCTCAAATAATATAAGCTCATAACAAACTACGAATAATGTATTACAGTACCAATATATATTATAAAGAGTTAAATTACTCTCAACTTTATATTGTATAAACCATTTATTGGAAAATTGTTAATATTTTACCCTGACAAAAGATACTTATTTTGCTTGTAATACAAACATAATCAAAAGGTACAATATTAATAGGAAAAAATGAAAAATGCCTTTATTAAAGAGGCGGAGTTAGGGCTATTAGGCCCTCTTTACCCCTCAACCTCATATTGTATACAGGAAATTTACGATAGTTTAATACAATGTATTTAATTATAACAATATATTTATTTTTATAAAAAAAAACTTTTTCATGTGTACCGGTGTCTTTCTTAATATATAACAAAGTCTCTAAGGTAGTCCAAAAACGTCATTGTATAAACATTCATAAATAGGTCTCTATTTAAATATTTGAGATCTATTAAATAGAAAATATTATTTCTTTCTTTACTTGGTGAAGGCTATATATTTGTGGAACTAATCAATCAGACAAAGTATCCTCATCACATGTTGTTCAGTTACTGGAAAATATCATAATATGGTTAACCCTCATAGTGTACTCTGTTAACTAAACTATTTACTAAACTAAACTAAACTAAATAATTCTGTTTTTCCTCATTGCCAACATCGTTATACTAGTCTAAAAAACATCTCCTTTTGACACACGAAAGATAATCTGCAAAATAATGCACTCATATAACCATTTTCTAAAACGATGAAGAGGTACTAGTTATAGAGTTTCATTCAAAACAACTCGTGCTGTGCGGTATTGTGTTACAACGTTGATGAAGTTATATAATTATTCAATATTTAAGTTTAATGACAGTATAACTCAGTTTAAATAGGTACTTCTATACCAAACGTTAAATAAAGGCCAGATGCCAATTATTTCTTAATTGTTTACACATAATAATTGATTACGTGAAGTATCCATGCAAATGTTGCGCTCATGTAGATCTATTTTTCGATTTAAAACACAATAACTAACGGAAGAAAAAGTTATAGATTGATTTTATTATAAATAGTAAATAAATATATTTTATATTTTTATCTGTCCGCAGTAAAAACCCAGATTTCTAAAAAGTAATCCTTTTCTGTTATCACATTAAATAATTCTATGTAGTTTTGAACATTCGATTCTGTTCATATGTATAATCTGAGGTGGTGATTAATTTAAATTAATTACCAAACTTAGGTAGTTATGCCAAATATAAAAATAAACAACATCCAATGTTGAACATAAAGATTTAAAAATAATATAATTTTCAAAACATATTTGAATAAAGATATATTTTACAAGTAGTTCTGCTGAAGTGTATGACTCGAAGGATATTACTACCCATTATTCTGCGAAGATCTTTAAAATATCTATTAAGAGTTGTTTAAATCAACATATTTCTATATATGTATCCCGGAAGGGTTCTTTTGTAAATGGTTGATGCCTTCCAGTTGAACGTTCACTGGGTAAACCAAAACAGGTGTGTCACTGATATCTTGGCAATCTTTTAGATGACATCACTAACCACAAATGTCGGCGGTGGATAACCTTTTAAATATTGGGGGTGGATATGATGATCGATAGGTCTTGTCTACTTCGGAGGATGACTGTTGGAGAGGTAGACCATGATGCACTGCTATCCCTGACTGTAGAAGAGATACTGTAATAGAGCTGGCCTCCGCTTCTGCCAAGTTGAAAAGACTAGAGAGAGCTATCGTGAGTAAATTGCTGCTCATGGGATCTGGACAGGAGGCGGTCCCTACACCCAAAATTATGCAACCGGAAGATCCTTTCACTGTCCTGTCAACATTCATATAAGGACTAAGTACAAAATATGGTTTCTCAGGCTTACAACCTAAATACATTAATTAAAAGGTTTGTCGTTCATTTTAATGATTTTCGCGTGACAGAGTATCTCAGCAGAGCAAACCTTATCAAAGATTCTCTTTATAGGAACTTGAGATTACCTGTGTGACTGAGATTAACGCTTAGTACGATTGTCAATATCGTGAATTAGAAAAAAAACACACGTGGGGTGACTAATTAGCAGCTATACAATTTTTTAAGTTATTAAATAAATATTTCAAACTGTTATTAACATAAGGACATCATATGTTAGAATTGTTTAGGTGGAATATGTATTTGATATATTTACACAGTTCTGTCACACATGGATCATGTCTATGTGAGCGTTGTGTCTGTTCGTTCAGTTCGGAAACTGTTATTAACATAATGACATTATATGTTAGAATTGTTTAGGTGGAATATGTATTTGATATATTTACACAGTTCTGTCACACATGGATCATGTCTATGTGAGCGTTGTGTCTGTTCGTTCAGTTCGGAAACTGTTATTAACATAATGACATTATATGTTAGAATTGTTTAGGTGGAATATGTATTTGATATATTTACACAGTTCTGTCACACATGGATCATGTCTATGTGAGCGTTGTGTCTGTTCGTTCAGTTCGGAAACTGTTATTAACATAATGACATTATATGTTAGAATTGTTTAGGTGGAATATGTATTTGATATATTTACACAGTTCTGTCACACATGGGGCCATGTCTATGTGAGCGTTGGTGTCTGTTCCTTCAGTTTCGTAAACTGTTATTAACAAATGACATTGTAATGTTAGAATTGGTTTAGGTGGAATATGAATTTGGTATAAATAACACAGTTCTGTCACACAGCCGTGGAGTCATGTCTAATGTGGAGCGTTGTGTCTGTTCGTTCATTTCGGAAACTGTTTATAAACCATAATGACATTATATGTTAGAAATTGTTAGGTGGAATATGTAAATTGATAATTTACACAGTTTCTGTCACACATGGGCCATGTCTATTTGAGCGTTGTGTCTGTTTCTTTCAGTTCGGAAACTGTTATTAACATAATGACATTATAAGATTAAAATGTTTAGTGAAATATGTATTTGATATATTTACACACACAGTTCTGCACACATGGATCATTGTCTAGTGTGAAGGCGATGTGTCTGTTCGTTTCTCAGTTCGGAAACTGTATTATTAACATAATGACATTTATATGTTATAATTGTTTAGGTGGAATATGTATTTGATATATTTACACAGTTTCTGTCACACATGGGCCATGTCAATGTTACGTTTGTTGTCGTACGTCAGTTCGTAAACTGTTTATTAACAAAATTGACATTATATGTATTAGAAATGTTTTTAGGTGGAATATGTATTGATAATTTAACACAGTTCGGTCACACAATGGCCCATGTACCTATTGACGTTGTGTGTCCTGTTCGTCTCAGTTCGGTAAACTGTTATTAACATAATGACAATGTATGTTAGAATTGTTTTAGGTGGACATATGTATTTATGATATATTTACACAGTTCTGTCACACAATGTGAGCGTTGTGTCTGTTCGTTCAGTTCGGAAACTGTTTATTAACATAATGACATTATAGTGTTTAGAATTGTTTAGGGTGGAATATGTATTATGATTTAAAAAAATAACTTTACACAGTTCTGTCGCACATGGAACATGTATATGTATGAGCGTTTGTGTCTGTTCGTCTCAGTCGGAAACTGTTACTAACATGATGAGACATTATATGTTAGAGATTGTTTAATGTGGAATATGTATTTGATATATTTACACAGTTCTGTCACACTATGAGAGCGTTTTGTGTTCGTTCGTTTCAGTCGGAAACTGTTATTAACATAATGACATTGTATGTATAACAATTGTTTAGGTGGAATATGGTATTTGATATATTTACACAGTTCTGTCACACATGATCATGTTCTATGTAGCGTTGTGTCTGTCGTTCAGTTTCGGAAACTGTTTATTAACATAATTTTTTGGGGAGGGGAAAAAAAAAACCCTAATATGATAGATTTGTTTAGGTTGGGAATTATTATTTGATATGGAAATTATGGACACGAGTTCTTGTCCTAACACTATGTGAGCGTTGGGTCTGTTCGTTCATTTCGAAACTGTTATTAACATAATGCGACAATTTTAGTTAGAATTGTTTAAGGTGGAAATTGGTATTTGATCTAATTACACAGTTTCTGTCACACATGGATCATGTCTATGTGACGTTGTGTCTGTATCGTCTCAGTTTCGGAAACTGTTATTACTATTTATGACATTGTATGTTAGAATTGGTGATCAGTTGGAATATGTATATGTATATATTACACAGTTCGTACACACATGGGCCCATGTCCCTATGTGAGCGTTTGTGTTCTGTTCGTTCAGTTCGGAAACTGTTATTAACATAGTTGACATTGGTATGTTAGAATTGTTTAGGTGTAATATGTATTTTGGTATATTTACACAGTTCTGTCACAATGATCATGTCTATGTGAGCGTTGGTGTTCCTGTTCGTTCATTCGGAAACTGTTATTACAATTAATGACATTGTATGATAGAATGTGGTAGTGGAAATATGTTATTTGATATATTTATACAGTTCTGTCACACAATGGATCATGTCTATGTGAGCCGTTTTGTGTACCCTGGTTCGTTCCCGTTTCCGGAAACTGTTTATTAACATAATTGACATTAAATGTTAGAATTGTTGCAGGTGGAATATGTATTTGATATATGTTACACAGTTCTTGTCACCCATGAGGCCATGTCTAATGTGAGCGTTGTGACTGATTCGTTTCAGTTCTGAAACTGTTATTAACATAGTGACATTGTATGTTATAATGTTTTAGGTGGAATATGTATTTTATATATTTAACACAGTTCTGTCACACATGGATCCTGTCTATGTGAGCGTTGTGTCTGTTCGTTCAGTTCGGAAAACTGTTATTAACATAGTGACAATATATGTTAGAATATGTTTAGGTGGAATATGTAATGATATATTTTACAACTGTTCTGTCACACATTGGCCATGTCTATGATGATCGTTGTGGATGTCTGTTTCGTTCAGTTCGGATACAGTTATTAACCATTATGACCATTGTAGTTAGAATTGTTTTAGGTGGAATATGTATTTGATATATTTACACAGTTACGGTCACACAAGGATCATGTCTAATGTAAGCGTTGTGTCTGTTTCGTTTTCAGTTTTCGAACTGTTATTATCATAATGACATTATATGTTAGAAATGTGTAGGTGGAATATGTATTGTGAATATATTTACACAGTTCTCACACATGGATCATGTCTATGTGTAGCGTTGTGTCTGTTTCGTTCATTTCGGAGAAACTGTTATTAACATTATGACATTGTATGGAAGAATATGTTTAGGTGGAATATGTATTTGATATATTTACACAGTTCAGTCACACATGGATCATGTCTATGTAAGCTGTTTGTTCTGTTCGTTCATTCGGAAACTGTTATTAACTTAATGACATTATATGTTTAGAATTGTGTAGGTGGAATATGTATTGAATATATTTACACAGTCGTCACACATCGATCATGTCTATGTGACGTTGTGACTGTTTCGTTTCAGTTCGGAAACTGTTTTATAAAACATTTGACAATGTATGTAAAGATTGTTTTTAGGTGAATATGTATTTGATATATTTACACAGTTCTTCACACATGGATCAATGTCTATGAGCGTGTTTGTGTCCTGTTCGTTCAGTTCGGAAACTGTTATTAAACATAGTGACTAATGTATGTTAGAATTGTTTAGGTGGAATATGTAATTTGTATATATTTACACATTCTGTCACACATGGATCATGGTCTATGTGAGCCGTTTGTCTGTACGTTCAGTTCGGAAACTGGTTATTAACATATAGTACATTGTGCATGTAAGAATTGTTTAGGTTGAATAAGTATTTGATATTATTTACACATTTCTGTCACACATGGATCATTCTATGTAAGCGTTGTGTCTGTTCGTTCAGTTTCGGAAACCTGTTATTAACATAATGACATTATATGTTTAGAATTGTTGAGGTAGGTGGAATATGAATTTGATATATTTATTACACAGTTCTGTCACACATGGATCATGTCTATGTGAGCGTTGTGTCTGTTCGTTCAGTTCGGAAACTGTTATTAACATAATGACATTGTAAGTACGAATTGTTTAGGTGGAATATGTATTTGGATATATTTACCCAGTTCTGTCACACAATGGTCATGTCTAGTGGAGCCGATGGGTGGTCTGTCGTTCATTGCGAAACTGTTTTATTAACATAGTGACATTTGTTAAGTTAGAATTGTTTAGGTGGAATATGTATTTGAATATGTTTACACAGTTCTGTCACACATGGATCATGTCTATGTGATCGTTGTGTATCCTGTCGTTCATCCTTCGGAAACTGTATTAACATAAATGACTTATATGTTAGAATTGTTTAGGTGGAATAAGTATTTGATAAAACTTACACAGTTCCTGTCACACTATGTGAGCGTTGTGTCCTTGTTCGTTCAGTTCGGAACTGTTTTAACATAAGACATATATATGAGTTAGAATTGTGTTTAGGTGGAATATGTATTGATATATTTACACAGTTTCTGTCACACTATGTGAGCGTTGTGTCTGTTCTTTCAGTTCGGAAACTGTTTTATAAACAAATGACATTATATGTTAGAATTGTTTATGTGGAATAGTTTATTTGATATGTTTACCAACAGTTCAGTCACACATGGATCATGTCTATGTGAGCGTTGTGTCTGTTCGTTCAGTTCGAAAACGTTATTAACATAATGACATTATATGGTTATAATAGTTTAGGTGGAATATGTATATTGATATATTTACACAGTTCTGTCACACATGGATCATGTCCTATGTTAGCGTTGTGTCGTTCGTTCAGGATTCGGAAAAACTGTTATTAAAAAACTATGACATTATATGTATAAATTGTAGTAGGTGGAATATGTATTTTGATATATTTTACACATTCTGTCACACATGGATCATGTCTATGAAGCGTTGTGTCTGTTCGTTCAGTTCGGAAACTGTGTTATTAACATAATGACATTATATGTTACGAATTGTTTAGGTGGAATATGTTATTTGATATAATTTACACATTTCAGTCACACATGGATAATGTCCTATGTGATTGCGTTGTGTCCGAGTTCGTTCAGTTCGAGGAAACTGTTATTAACATAATGACATTATATGTTAAATTGTTTAGGTGAATATGTACTTATTTTTTTTTTTATGGAAATCATTACACGTATCTGGTCACACATGGCACATGTCTAAGTGAGCGATGTGTCAGTTCGTTCAGTCTTCGGAAACTGTAACTAACCATGATTCGAACATTTTAAAGTAGAAATGATTAGGAGTAATATTTATTTGATATATTTACACAGTTTTTCTGTACACACTATGTTAGCGTTGTGTCTGTTCGTTCAGTTCGAACTGTATATTAACATAATGACCTTGGATGTTAGAATGGTTTATAGGTGGAATATGTAATTGATATATTAACACAGTTTCTGTCACACATGGAACAATGTTCTAAAGTGATCCGTTGTGTCTGTTTCGTTCAGTTCGGAAACTGTTTATTAACAAAATGACATTATAATTTTAGAATTGTTTAGGGTGAGTTTGTATTTGAATATATTTACACAGATCCTGTCACACTATGGTGAGCGTTGGTGTCCTGTTCGTTTCATTTCGGAAACTGATTATTATCATAATGACATTGTATGTTAAATTGTTTAGGTGGAATATGTAAAATTGATATATTTACACATTTCTGTCACACATGGATCATGTCTATGTGACGTTTGTGTCTGTTCGTTCAGTTTCGGAACTGTTATTACTATTATGACATTGTATGTTTAAATTTGTGTAGGTGGAATAAAGTATTTGATAATTTACAACAGTTCTGTCACACATGGGCCATTCTATGTGAGCGTTGTGTCTTGTTCGTTCTGTTTCGGAAACTGTTATTAACATAGATGACATTGTTAATTTTAGAATTGTTTAGGTGGAATATGGTATTTTGATATATTTTTACACAGTTTCTGTCGCACATGGATAATGTCCCTAAGTGAGCGTTGTGTCTGTTCGTTCAGTTCGAAACGGTTTATTACTATTATGACATTGTAAGTTTAGAATTGTGGTAGGTGTAAATATGTATTTTGATATATTTATACAGTTTTCTGTCACACATGGATCATGTCCTATGTGAGCGATGTGTCCTGTATGCGTTCAGTATTCGGAAACTGTTATTTACATAATGACATTATATGTTAGAATTGTTTAGGTGGAATAAGTATTTGATATAATTTTACAACAGTATCTGTCACACATGATGCCATGTCCTATGTGAGCGGTTGTGTCTGTTCGTTCAGTTTCGGAACAGTATTAACATATGACATTTGTTTATGTTAGAATTGTTTAGGTGGAATATTATTTGATATATTTACACAGTTTCCTGTCACACAATGGATCACAGTCTAATGTGAGCGTTGTGTCTGTTCGAGTTCAGTTTCGGAAACAGTTATTAGACTTAGTGACATTAATATTTTAGAGATTGTTTAGTGGAATATGTATTGATATATATACCACTGTTCTGTCACACATGGGCCATTCCTATGTGAGCGTTGTGTCTGTTTCGTTCAGTTCGGGAAAACTGTTATTAACATTTATGACATTGTATGTTTAGAAATTGTTTAGGTGGAATATGTATTTTGATATATTTTACACAGTTCTGTCACACATGGATCATGTCTATGTAAGCGGTTTGGTGTCTGATCGTATCAGGCTCGGAAACTGTTATTAACATAATGAGGACAAATATATGTTAAGAATTGTGTAGGTGGAATATGTATTTGATCTATTTACACAGTTCTGTCACACATGGATCGCATTGTCTATGGAGCGATTGTGTCTGTTCGTTCAGTTTTTCGAAAACTGTTATTAAACATAAATGACATTATATGTAAGAATGTTTAGGTGGAATATGTAATTTGATATATTTACAAACAGTTCTGTCACACATGGATCCTAGTTCAATGTGAGCCGTTGTGTCCTGTACGTTCAGTTCGGAAACTGTTATTACATAATTAAATTTATATGTAGAATTGTTTAGGTGGAATACGTAATTGATATATTTACACAGTTCTGTCACACCATGGGCCATGCTATGTGAGCGTTGCGTGTCTGTTCGTGCATTCGGAAACTGTTATTAACATAATAGACATTGTATGTTAGAAATTGTTTTAGGTGGAATATGTATTGGTATATTTACACAGTTCTCTGTCACACGATGGATCATGTTCCTATGGGGAGCGTTGTGTCTGGTTCCGTTCATTTTATCGGAAACTGTTATTAACATAATGACATTATGATGTTAGAATTGTTTAGGAGGAATATGTATTTGTAAATATTAACACAGTCTGTCACACATGGGCCATGTCTATGTGAGCGTTGTGTCTGTACGTTCAGTTCGGAAACTGTTATTAACATAATGAACATTATATGTTAGAAATTGTTTAGGTGGAAATATGTTATTTTGATATAATTACACTAGTTCGGTCACACATTGGGCCATGTCAATGTGAGCGTTTGTTCTGTTCGCTCAGTTCGGAAACTGTTTTATTACCATAATTGACATTATACTGATAGAATTTGTTTAATGTGGAATATGTATTTTTGATATATTTACACAGTTTCTGTCCACACATGGATCAGGTCTATGTGAGCGTTTGTGTCGGTTCGTTCAGATTCGAAACTGTTACTAACATGATGCATTTATATGTTAGAATTAGTTTAGGTGGAATATGTATTTTGATATATTTTACACAGATCTGTCACACTTTGTGATGCGTTTGTGTCTTTTCGTTCAGGTACGGAAAACTGTTCTATTAACATAATGACATTGTATGTTAAAATTGTTAGGTGGAAATATGTTTTTTGATATATTTACACATTTCTGGTCACACAATGGGATCATGTCTATGTGAGCGTTGTGTCCGTTTCGTTCAGTTCGGAAACTGGTTATTAACATAATGACATTATATGTTAGAGATTGTTTATAAGGTGGAATATGTATTTGGATATATTTACACAGTCTGTCACACTTATGTTGAAGCGTTGGGTCTGTTCGTTCATTTCGGAAACTGTTTATTAACATAAGACATTGTATTTTAGAATTGTTTAGGATGGAATATGTATTTGATATATTTACACAGTTCTGTCACACATGGATCATGTCTATGTGAGCGTTGTGTCTGTTCGATTCAGTAATCGGAAAACTGTTATTACTATTATGACATATGTATGTTAGAATTGTTAGGTGGAATATGTAATTTGATATATTTACACAGTTCTGTCACACATGGGGCCATGTCTATGTGCGCGTTCTGTGTCCTGTACGTTCAGTGTCGAAAACAGTTTAATAACATAGGCCATTGTATGTTAGATATTGTTTAGGTGGAATAAGTATTTGGTAAATTTACACAGTATTCCTGACACAACATGGATCAAGTCTAAGTGAGCGTTGTGTCCTGTTCGTCCTCAGTTCGGAACCTGTTATTATGCACTAATAACCATTGTATGTTAGAATTGTTTAGGTGGAATATGTATTTGAAATATTTATACAGTTTTCTGTCACACATTGATCATTCTCTGTGAGCGTTGTGTCTGTTCGTTCAGTTCGGAAACTGTTATTAACATAATGACATTAAATGGTTAGAATTGTTTAGGTGGAATATGTTATGTATGATAATGATTTTACACAGTTGCTGGGGAGTTGGGGCACATAGCCATGTCTATGTGAGCGTTGTGTCGTTAGTTCAGTTTCGGAAACTGTTTATTAACATAGTGGATCTTTGTAATGGTTAAGAATTGTTTAGGTGGAATATGTAATATTGATATATTTACACATTTCTGTCTCACACATGGATCATGTCTATGTGAGGCGTTTGTGTCTGTTCTTCGTTCGGAAACTGTTATTAACATAAGTGACATTATATGTATAGATTGTTTTAGGTGGAATAAGGTATTTGAATATATTACACTGTTCTGTCATCACATGGCCAGTCTATGTGAGCGTTGAGTCTGTTCGTCTCAGTTCGAAACTGTTATTAACATTATGACATTGTGATGTTAGAATTGTTTAGGTGGAATATGTATTTGATATATTATTTACACAGTTTCTGGTCACACAATGGATCATGTCATATGTAAGCGTTGTGTCTGTACCGATCATTTCGGAAACTGATAGTAACATAATTACATTATATTTTAAGAAATTATGTAGGTGGAAATCGTATTTGATATATTTTACACAGTTCTGTCACACATGGATCATGTCTATTAGAGCGTTGTGTCTCTGTTCGTTCAGTTCGGGAAACTGTTATAAAAAAACAATTATGACATTGATATGTAAAGAATTGTTAGGTGGAATATGATTTGGCTATATTACACAGTTCTGTCACACAGGATCATGTCTTGTAAGCGTGAGTTTCTAATTCGTTCAGTTCGAAACTGTTAATAACCAATAATGACCATTATATGTTAAATGTGTAGTGGAATATGTAATTGATATAATTACCAGTTCTGTCCACACATGGATCATGGTGCTATGTGAGCGTTGTGTCTGTTCTTCAGGTGTGTCGTAAACTGTAATAACATTATGTCATTGTATAACGGAATTGATTAGGAGGAAATATGTATTTTGATTATAGTTACAACATTCTGTCAACACATTGGATCATGTCTATGATGTGAAGCCGTTTGTGTACCTGTTCGTTCAGTTCGGAAACTGTTATTAAACATAGTGACATTGTATGTTAAATTGTTTATGTGGAATATGTATTTGATTATTTTACACAGTTCTGTCACACCGGATTCTGTCTATGTGTAGCGTTGTGTCTGTACGTTTCCTTCGGAAACTGATTATTAACATTATGAGCATTGTATGATAAGAATTTTTAGGTGGAATAATGTATTTATTATAATTTACACAGTTTCAGTCCACACATGGATCATGTCTATGTATAAGTCTTGTGTCTGTCGTTCAGTTTCGGAAACTTTGTATTAACAATAATGACATTTATATGTTAGTAATTGCGTCTGTAGGTGGCATATGTATTAGATATATTTACACAGTTCTGTCACACAAGGATCATGTCTATGTAGCGTTGTGTCCCCTGTTCGTTCAGTTCGAAACTGTTATTAACATTAAGACATAGTAAGTAAGAATTGTATTTAGGTGGAATATGTATTTGATATATTTACACAGTCTGTCACACCATGGATCATGTCTATGTGAAGCGTTGTGTCTGTTTTCCGTTCAGGTTTCGGAACAGTTATTATCATAGTGAACATTGTATGTTAGAAATTGTTAGGTGGAATAAGTGATATATTTGATATGTTTACCACCAGTTCTGTCACACATGGATCATGTCAATGTGAGCGTTGTGTCTGTTCGTTCAGGTTCGGAAACTGTTATTAACTATAATGACATTATATGTATAGAAATTGTTGTTGAGGTTGGAATTGATTTAATATATTACTTTTTTACACAGTTCTGTCACACAATGTGAGCGTTTGTGTCTGTTCGTTCATGTTTCGGAACTGTTATTAACCATAATGGACATTAAGTATGTTAGAATTGTTTAGGTGAAATATGTATTTGATATATTTACACAGTTCTGTCACACTATGTGAGCGTTGTGTCTGTTCGTTCAGTTTCGGAAACAGTTTATTAACATAATGACATTATATGTATAGAAATGTTTATGTGGAATATGTATATTTGATATGTTAACAAGTTCTGTCACGAGAACATGGATCATGTCTTAGATGAGCGTTTTGTGTACCTGTTCGTTTCATTCGTAAACTGTTATTAACATAATGACCATAATATGTTAGAATTGTTAGGTGGAATTGTATATGATATATTTACAACAGTTCAGTCACACATGGATCATGTCTCATGTGCGTGCGTTGTGTCCCTGAATCGATTCAGTTCGGAAACTGTTTATTACGAAATGACATTATTGTTAGAATTGTATGTAGGAGGAATATGAAATTTGATATATTTACAGCAGTTCTTCACACATGGATCATTTCTATGTGAGCGTTGTGTCTGTTCGTTCAGTTCGGAAAACGTGTTATTAACATAATGACATTATATGTTAGAATTGTTTAGGTGGAATATGTATTTGATATATTTACACAGTTCTGTCACACATGGATCATGTCTATGTGAGCGTTGTGTCTGTTCGTTCAGTTCGGAAACTGTTATTAACATAATGACATTATATGTTAGAATTGTTTAGGTGGAATATGTATTTGATATATTTACACAGTTCTGTCACACATGGATCATGTCTATGTGAGCGTTGTGTCTGTTCGTTCAGTTCGGAAACTGTTATTAACATAATGACATTATATGTTAGAATTGTTTAGGTGGAATATGTATTTGATATATTTACACAGTTCTGTCACACATGGATCATGTCTATGTGAGCGTTGTGTCTGTTCGTTCAGTTCGGAAACTGTTATTAACATAATGACATTATATGTTAGAATTGTTTAGGTGGAATATGTATTTGATATATTTACACAGTTCTGTCACACATGGATCATGTCTATGTGAGCGTTGTGTCTGTTCGTTCAGTTCGGAAACTGTTATTAACATAATGACATTATATGTTAGAATTGTTTAGGTGGAATATGTATTTGATATATTTACACAGTTCTGTCACACATGGATCATGTCTATGTGAGCGTTGTGTCTGTTCGTTCAGTTCGGAAACTGTTATTAACATAATGACATTATATGTTAGAATTGTTTAGGTGGAATATGTATTTGATATATTTACACAGTTCTGTCACACATGGATCATGTCTATGTGAGCGTTGTGTCTGTTCGTTCAGTTCGGAAACTGTTATTAACATAATGACATTATATGTTAGAATTGTTTAGGTGGAATATGTATTTGATATATTTACACAGTTCTGTCACACATGGATCATGTCTATGTGAGCGTTGTGTCTGTTCGTTCAGTTCGGAAACTGTTATTAACATAATGACATTATGTAAGCGTTGTTCCTGTTCTTCAGTTAATCTGTAGAATGTTATAGGTTTTCTGTCACTCATGGGATCATAGGTCTATATATTACTTTGAATATATTTCACAGTTCTGTCACACCACTTCATGTCATTGTTATGTGAGCGTTGTGTCTGTTCGTTCATTTCGGAAACTGTTATTAACATAATGACATTGTATGTTAGAAATTGTTTAGGTGGAATATGTATTTGAATATATTTACACAGTTCTGTCACACATGGATCATGGGTCTATGTGAGCGTTGTGTCTGTTCGTTCAGTTCGGAAACTGTTATTACTAATTATGACATTGTATGTTAGAATTGTGTAGGTGGAATATGTATTTGATATATTTACACAGTTCTTGTCACACATGGGCTCCATGTCTATGTGAGCGTTGCGGTCTGTTCGTTCAGTTCGGAAACTGTTATTAACATAGTGACATTGTATGTTAGAATTGTTTAGGTGGAATATGTATTTGGTATATTTACACAGTTCTGTCACACATGGATCATGTATATGTGAGCGTTGTGGTCTGTTCGTTCAGTTCGGAAACTGTTATTACATAATGACATTGTATGTTAGAATTGTGTTGTAGGTGGAATATGTATTTGGATATATTTATACAGTTCTGTCACACATGGATCATGTCTATGTGAGCGTTGTGTCTGTTCGTTCAGTTCGGAAACTGTTAATTAACATAATGTGACATTAAATGTTAGAATTGTTTAGGTGGAATAATGTATTTGATATAGTTTACACAGTTCTGTCACACATGAGCCATGTCTATGTGAGTGTGTGTCTGTTCGTTCAGTTCGGAAACTGTTATTAACATAATGACATTGTATATGTTAGAAAATTGTTTAGGTGGAATATGTATTTGATATATTTACACAGTTCTGTCACACATGGATCATGTCTATGTGAGCGTTTGTGTCTGTTCGTTCAGTTCGGAAACTGTTATTAACATAGTGACATTATATGTTAGGAATTGTTTAGGTGGAATATGTATTTGATATATTTTACACTGTTCTGTCACACATGGGCCATGTCTATGTGAGCGTTGTGTCTGTTCGTTCAGTTCGGAAACTGTTATTAACATTATGGACATTGTATGTTAAAATTGTTTAGGTGGAATATGTATTTGATATATTTACACAGTTCTGTCACACATGGATCATGTCTATGTAAAGCGTTGTGTCTGTTCGTTCAGTTCGGAAACTGTTATTAACATAATGACATTATATTTTAGAATTGTGTGTAGGTGGAATATGTATTTGATATATTTACACAGTTCTGTCACACATGGGATCATGTCTATGTGGAGCGTTGTGTCTGTTCGTTCAGTTTCGGAAACTGTTTATTAACATTATGACATTGTATGTTAGAATTGTTTAGGTGGAATATGTATTTGATATATTTACACAGTTCTGTCACACATGGATCATGTCTATGTAAGAGCGTTGTGTCTGTTCGTTCAGTTCGGAACAACTGTTATTAACATAAATGACATTATATGTTAGAATTGTGGTAGGTGGAATATGTATTTGAGATAAATTTACACAGTTCTGTCACACATGGATCATGTCTATGTGAGCGTTGTGTCTGTTCGTTCAGTTCGGAAAACTGTTATTAACATTATGATCATTGTATGTAAGAATTGTTTTAGGTGGAATATGTATTTGATATATTTACACAGTTCTGTCACACATGGATCATGTCTATGTGAGCGTTGTGTCTGTTCGTTCAGTTCGGAAACTGTTATTAAACATAGTGACATTGTATGTTAGAATTGTTTAGGTGGAATAAGTATTTGATATATTTACACAGTTCTGTCACACATGGATCATGTCTATGTGCGTGAGCGTTGTGTCTGGTTCGTTCAAGTCGGAAAAAACTGTTTTATTAACATTATGACATTGAATATGTTAAGAATTTGTTTTAGGTGGAATATGTATTTGATATATTTACACAGTTCTGTCACACATGGATCATGTCTATGTAAGCGTTGGTTGTCTGTTCGTTCAGTTCGGAAACTGTTATTAACATAATGACATTATATGTTAGAATTTATGTGTAGGTGGAATATGTATTTGATATATTTACACAGTTCTGTCACACATGGATCATGTCTATGTGAGCGTTGTGTCTGTTCGTTCAGTTCGGAAACTGTTTATTAACACATTATGACATTGTATGTTAAGAATTGTTTTAGGTGGATGAATATGTATTTGATATATTTACACAGTTCTGTCACACATGGATCATGTCTATGTTGATGCGTTGTGTCTGTTCGTTCAGTTCGGAAACTGTTATTAACATACAGTGACATTGTATGTTAGAATTGTTTAGGTGGAATATGTATTTGATATTTTTACACAGTTCGTGTCACACATGGATTCATGTCAATGTGAGCGTTGGTGTCTGTTCGTTCAGTTCGAAAACTGTTTATTAACATATGACATTATATGTTAGAAATTGTTTAGGTGGGAATATGTATTTTGATATATTTACACAGTTCTGTCGGTCACATGATCATATCGTCTATGTGAGCGTTGTGTCTGTTCGTTCAGTTCGGGAAACTGTATATTAACATAATGTGACATTATATGTTAGAATTGTTTAGGTGGAAATATGTATTTGATCTATATTTACACAAGTTTCTGTCACACTATGTGAGCGTGTTGTGTCTGGGTTCGTTCAGTTCGGAAACTGTTATTAAATAAGTGACATTATATGTTAGAATTGTTTATGTGGAATATGTATTTGATTTTTATGTTTACACAGTTCTGTCACACATGGATCAGTCTATGTGAGCGTTGTGTCTGTTCGTTCAGTTACGGAAAGAAAACTGTTATTAACATAATGACATTATATGTTAGAATTGTTTAGGTGGAATATGTATTTGATATATTTTACACAGTTCTGTCACACATGGATCATGTCTATGTGAGCGTCTGTGTCTGTTCGTTCAGTTCGGAAACTGTTATTAACATAGTGACATTATATGTTAGAATTGTGATAGGTGGAATTATGTATTTGATATTGTTTACACAGTTCTGTCACACATGGATCATGTCTATGTGTGAGCGTTGTGTCTGTTTCGTTCAGTTCCGGAAACTGTTTATTAACATTAATGACATTATATGTTAGAATTGTTTAGGTGGAATATGTATTTGATATATTTACACAGTTCTGTCACACATGGATCATGTCTATGTGAGCGTTGTGTCTGTTCGTTCTCCCCCCCCCCCACCCCCCCCAGTTCGGAAACTGTTATTAACATAATGACATTATATGTTAGAATTGTTTTAGGTGGAATATGTATTTGATATATTTACACAGTTCTGTCACACATGGCTCATGTCTATGTGAGCGTTTGTGTCTGTTCGTTTCAAGTTCGGAAACTGTTACTAACATTGACTGACATTATATGTTAGAATTGTTTAGTGGAATATGTATTTGATACATTTACACAGTTCTGTCATCACTCTGATCTTGATGTGAGCGTTGTGTCTGTTCGTTCAGTTCGGGAAACTGTTATTAACATAATGACATTGTATGTTAGAATTGTTTAGGTGGAATATTGTATTTTGATATATTTACACAGTTCTGTCCCACACATGGATCATGTCTATGTGAGCGTTGTGTCTGTTCGTTCAGTTCGGAAACTGTTATTAACCATAATGACATTATATGTTAGAATTGTTTAGGTGGGAATATGTATTTGAATATATTTACACAGTTCTGTCACACTATGTGAGCAGGTCTTGTGAGTCTGTTCGGTCTGTTCGTTCATTTCGGAAAACTGTTATTAACATTAATGACATTTGTATGGTTAGAATTGTTTAGGTGGAATATGTATTTGATATATTTACACATTGTTCTGTCCACACAATGGATCATGTCTATGTGAGCGTTGTGTCCTGTTCGTTCAGTTCGGAAACAGTTATTATAAATTATGACATTGTAATGTTAGAATTGTGGTAGGTGGAATATGTATTTGATATATTAACACCAGTTCTGTCACACATGGATCATGTGAGCGTTTTTTTTTTGATCTCTATGTTTTTTTTTTTATTGTTGTTGTGGTCTGTTCGTTCAGTTCGGAAACTGTTATTAACATAGTGACATTGTATGTTAGGAATTGTTTAGGTGAATATGTATTTTGAATATATTTAACACCAGTTCTGTCACACCATGGATCATGTCTATGTGAGCGTTGTGTCTGTTCGTTCAGTTCGGAAACTGTTATTAAAACTATTATGACATTGTATGTTGAATTGTTGTAGGTGGAATATGTATTTGGATATATTTATACAGTTCTGTCACACATGGATCATGTATATGTGAGCGTTGTGTCTGTTCGTTCAGTTCGGAAACTGGTTATTTAACATAATGACATTATATGTTTAGAATTGTTTAGGTGGAATTATGTATTTGATATATTTACACAGTTCTGTCACACATGAGCCATGTCTATGTGAGCGTTGTGTCTGTTCGTTCAGTTCGGAAACTGTTATTAACATAGTGACATTATATGTTAGAATTGTTTAGGTGGAATATGTTATTTATGATATATTTACACAGTAGTTCTGTCACACATGGATCATGTTCTATGTGAAAGCTGTTGTGTCTGTTCGTCTTCAGTTCGGAACTGTTATTAACATAGTGACATTATATGTTTAGAATTGTTTAGGTGGAATATGTATTTGATATATTTACACTGAGTTCTGTCACACATGGATCATGTCTAATGTGAGCGTTGTGTCTGTTCGTTCAGTTCGGAAACTGTTATTAACATTTATGACATTGTATGTGACAATTGTTTAGGTGGAATATGTGTATTGATATATTTACACAGTTCTGTCACACATGGATCATGTCTATGTAAAAGCGTTGTGTCTGTTCGTTCAGTTCGGAAACTGTTATTAAAATAATGACATTATATGTTAGAATTGTGTAGGTGGAATATGTATTTGATATATTTACACAGTTCTGTCACACATGGATCATGTCTATGTGAGCGTTGTGTCTGTTTTCGTTCAGTTCGGAAAACTGTTATTAACATTAATGACATGTCATGTCAAGAATTGTTTAGGTGGAATATGTATTTGATATATTGTACACAGTTCTGGTCACACATGGATCATGTCTATGGTAAGCGTTGTGTCTGTTCGTTCAGTTTTCGGAAACTGTTATTAACATAATGACATTATATGTTAGAATTGTGTAGGTGGAATATGTATTTGATATATTTACACAGTTCTGTCACACATGGATTCATGTCTATGTGAGCGTTGTGTCTGTTCGTTCAGTTCGGAAACTGTTATTAACATATGACATTGGTATGTAAGAATTGTTTAGGTGGAATATGTATGTGATATATTTACACAGTTCTGTCACACATGGATCATGTCTATGTAAGCGTTGTGTCCCTGTTCGTTCAGTTCGGAAAAACTGTTATTAACATTATGACATTGTATGTAAGAATTGTTTAGGTGGAATAAGTATTTGATATATTTAACACAGTTCTGTCACACATGGATCAAATGTCTATGTCTATGTGAAGCCTGCTAGTTGTGTCCTGTTCGTTCCAGTTCGGAAACTGTTATTAACAATAATGACATTTATATGTTAGATAATTGTTTAGGTGGAATATGTATTTGATATATTTACACAGTTCTGTCACACATGGATCATGTCTATGTGAGCGTTGTGTCTGTGCGTTCAGTTCGGAAAACTGTTATTAACATTCAATGACAGTATATGTTAGAAATTGTTTTAGGTGGAATATGTATTTGATTATATTTACACAGTTTCTGTCACACATGGATCATGTCTATGTGAGCGTTTGTGTCTGTTCGTTCAGTTCGGAAAACTGTTATTAACATAATGACATTGTATGTTAGAATTGTTTAGGTGGAATATGTATTTCATATATTTACACAGTTTCTGTCACACATGTGTCTAGTAGCGTTGTTGTGTCTGTTCGTTCAGTTCCGGAAACTGTTATTAACATAATGACAATTATATGTTAGAATTGTTTAGGATGGAATATGTATTTGATATATTTACACAGTTCTGTCACCCACACTATGTGAGCGGTTGTGTCTGTTCGTTCAGTTCGGAAACTGTTATTAACATAATTGACATTATATGTTAGAATTTGTTTTAGGTGGAATATGTATTTGATATGTTTTACACAGTTCTGTCACACATGGATCATGTCTATGTGAAGTGTGTCTGTTCGTTCAGTTCGGAAACTGTTATTAACATAATGAAATTATATGTTAGAATTGTTTAGGTGGAATATGTATTTGATATATACATTTACACAGTTCTGTCACACATGGATCATGTCTATGTGAGCGTGTGGGGTCTGTGTCTGTTCGTTCAGTTCGGAAACTGTTATTAACATAGTGACATTATATGTTAGAATTTGGTTTAGGTGGAATATGTATTTGATATATTTTACACAGTTTCTGTCCCCCCCCCACACATGGATCATGTCTATGTGAGCGTTGTGTCTGTTCGTTCAGTTCGGGAAACTGTTATTAACATAATGACATTATATATGTTAAAATTGTTTAGGTGGAATATGTATTTGATATATTTACACAGTTCTGTCACACATGGACACATAGACATGTGAGCGTTGTGTCTGTTCGGAACGATATCTCAGCGGAAATGAACTCAGGAAATAAGGAAGCGCAAATTGTGTATGAAATGTTGTAAAATATTTACATTTATCAGGTTAACTTCAGAACTATGTCCTTCAGTACTTGTATTGCATTATCTATTTAGAAATGTATGCTATAAAAATACTGTAAATTATAATCTAACAAAGAATAATACATAGTTTGGTAATAAACTTGCTAGACAGTGCGCGTTTTCTCATCTTCATGTTAGTCTTGAAGTCAAGAACCAATTTGCTATGTATAGTGACAGATACTGGTTTGCCTTGAAATCGATAAAAGAGTCAATGAAAGAGAAACATAAACAAGTTATTCGTGACTTCACATGCTTCACAGTTATAATTTTTTATACAGCTTAACGTGCTTCACTGTTATTATGTTTAAGTGTCTGAATATACAATTAATTTGTGATTTTGACTACCGCTGTTGCCGAAGACTGCTGTTTTTATTCTGTTGTAAAAGAGATTTAGCCGAGTAGTGTTAGGCATTCAACCATCCCTGAGCTTTAAGAGCCAGCTCGAAGTGCCTTGATATGGTTTTCTTAACATGGGGCTTACCATACAAATATTTCTACAGATATAAAAGTAAGTAAATTACAATAATGCAATTTACTGAGGTTGTCCCGTTAATGAGTTTCTATTTGTTTACAGCAACAATAATATGTATGACAGTTTTAAAAGATAATTGTATTTCCTAACCTTCCGTAAATTTCAGTGATATTTTTATACCTTTAGTAAAAGAAGAAATCCATTCCATAATTATGAATTGCAAACCATATTTTTCTACATAATACTTTTATAATTTATTAGTTTTTGGTCTTTACAATTAGCTTTAAATTTTATTCTATTTTATCATATGTTTTTTTATATTTTATACATATGTTTTCGTAAACAATATCTAACTGATGATGCCTTATCCGGCGAAAGCGCTTTTAAAATAAATGTAATGTGGAAGAATGAAAAATGTCTTATGAATTAAAACCTACTCACTTCCTTCAAGAATAAAAAGCAGAAAAAAGCAAAAATAATAGTTGTAATAATAGGAGTTTAAGTTGCTACAGCTTCTTCTGAAGTATAAATATAACAAGTAGGTTTTTTATATATAAATTTGAATTTGGAAATTATTAATTCACTAAGGTACAGTAGCATTTAAAGTATGGAAATAAACTGCAATGCTTTAAATATATCAATAAAACGATATAAAAACGATATGTATGTGTTCTGATTGAACAAAAGCTTAAATGCACTATAAATATAAAAGAAGCTTATTTTTTTAACAGTCTCGTTAACTGGACTGAGGTTCGAGAAACTTGTACTTGAACCTCGAAGAAATAATAATTACACATTAGTAAATATAGATTTACTAAGTATTTTGAAATAAGCATGTTTCATCATTTAAAAGAATTTTAAATAAACTTAATAATAGCTGGTGAATGCTTAATACATAGTCTGTGTTTAATGTCCGACCGCATCATTTTAGCCTAAGAAAACGCCATGCTGAGTCGGAATTGAAACTGGGATGATAATATCACTAACACATATATACACATAGTGAGGAAATAGAAATAAGTAGATATTACTCACAGATAAAGTAACTTATTTATTCAAACGAACTGTGCTAAATTCCAAAGTAAAACCATAATCAATATTTGGATTCACAAATATCCTTCCTCCACCGTCTGTTTTATATCAGAGCAAAACATTTTCAGTACGTCCCCTGCAGGCAGAATGTTTATAACATATTCATTTTTTTCGCAAAGGCTAACAAAATATCTGTATGCCACTCCTTTATCAATTCCTAAATTGTCCAACATTTCATTCATACTTGGCTTTATGGTATGGAAGTATGAATATTCGATGGCATCCTTCAAACCTGGAATCCCGGTAACCTCGTCTACTCCGTCAGCCTTCAGGCAGTCAGGACACAGGCTGGATAACGTGTCTAATAACCTATGTTGAAAACTCTTTGGGTATCCCCATGTTGGTGCTCTCCAGCCGGTGTAGGTGCCGCTGCTCATGTAGTTCTGTGGAATAAAACATTATTAGTCTATACAGAGTTTGAGGTGGCATAATCTGATTTCGGTTTAGTAGTTTATTAATTAAAAAATATATTTTGTATCAAAATAAAAAGTCAAGGAATGTCTAATTTAACCAGGCGAAGTTAGGGCTAAGAAGCCCTTTCTAACACAACCCGGGACCAACGGCTTGACGCTGGCTAAACCAAAACCAAGGACCTGGCAAGCGGGCTTATTGGGAAGACAGGATCACTCATCCAATCAGCAGCATCGCTAGACGTTGCTTGATTAATTTATCTTGCTATAACCATCGTACCTGCTATAATTATTCGAAATAGGAATTTTCTAGTCAGATCTATATAAGAATGGCTAAAAGTAAGTATGTGATTTTTTACTTTATCTTATAACATGACTGGAATGTTATTTATTTTATTTGAGAAAAATGTTTATTTTTAGTTCACGTTGCAGCAAAACCCTCTTTTCCAGCATTCTTTCACATTCATGATGTAACTAATTTTAATATTTATTGCCATTCTATTCCATTAAACCTGGTTACAACTCATTAATTTTCATTACTTTAAAGACCTAGGGACTGAATATAAAAGAAGCTTATTTTTTTAACAGTCTCGTTAACTGGACTGAGGTTCGAGAAACTTGTACTTGAACCTCGAAGAAATAATAATTACACATTAGTAAATATAGATTTACTAAGTATTGTGAAATAAGCATGTTTCATCATTTAAAAGAATTTTAAATAAACTTAATAACTTTAAACTTAATTTTCGAATTTTTCTCGTCCTTACAGAGAGTTATAGTAACCGATAGTTATAAAATTAAAAAGTAAAGCAATTAAAAACTTGTAATACCACTTTAAGTCACAACTATATAAATTTTTGTCGTTGTCCAATTTAATTTCGAGTTTAAATTTAAACAATTAAACTTAGGTACTATACAATACACACAGCGTAATCGGCATAAATTGAAAACTTTAAAGGTTTCACTCAAGATACTTTCTTAAATTATTCACTGCATCTAATATCACACACAATACTACTACGTATAACTATCTCTTTTTCATACAAAAGTACCACATTATTTACAGCTGTAGAAAATAATAGTTAACAAAAGCTTAGTAAACAATATATGTTACCGAAGTAAAAATGTGGGATTATGTATTTCTTACAATATAGTACTATAGTTCTACCCTTTTAGAAAGAATTGCATACATCCTTAGCTAAAAAGATTACAATCAACCATATTTTGTACAGTTAAAAAATTAAAGCTGTTACGTAGAGTTTTTAAAACAAAGATGTAGTCATTGGAAAAATTTGTGGGTTTTTAAGTATTATAATGTTAATGGCCTCTATTTTTAATCAAATTTAGTTGATATTGTTTACACAGACAACAGGCATCGGTATTTTTTATAAATATTTTGTTTACTTGTTTAATTCGTAAAACAGCGTAGATTTAAAATATGCATATTGTTGTAAATATATCATATATAGAGGAAGACGGACGCTGAGCCGTAATAACTTAGATTGTTATGGTTACATAATGATTTAAGTTCCATTTAATTCAAAGTTACATTTAATATTTAATGCGGGATTAACGTTTAAATTACGAAATATTATTACAGCCAAAATAAAATTGGACAAAATACCAATGCTAGACAAAACATTTTGGTTTAAATCTATTTATATATTTAACACAAATCTTTATAAGAAATAAAACATATGAAATTCTTTACATAGAGAAGGCTATAATTCATTAAGAACAATACAATTTGGGCGTGAGGAGTAGGTAATGAATATCGACTTAGAATAATGCTTGCATTTTAATACTGTATTCAAAATGTATGACTCATTCAACTGAAAATTGGATATCGTAATCGTCTGGTATCATAAAATATAGATAGAATATTATAGTTTTGTAGTATAATAGTAGATTATTTCTCCCCATTTTGCTGTTATGAGTCCTTTCATAATTGATTGACAATTGAATAGTTCCTTTATAATCTTACCTTCGATTACAAAATCAGTTTAAATAAAAATCTCGAACTATATTGCCTCGGTATTGAGTAAAATAAAATTCAAGCAAGGATACTGAAGTGTATCAATTGTTGACAACACCATTTCTCAATATGTTGAGTTTAAAAAAGTCTTGATCTTTAATACACCGCATTCTATTTTTTTATTTACAAAACAATAACAATAATAATAAACATATTGTGGATGTATTAAAGGGACGAAAGAACGCTGTACGTTGCCGTCATAACCAACGCACTCGCATAGTACATTACATGGTAGAGTTGTATAATATTAGAGAGTTAATATAAAATGTTAACAACTGGAATCTGTTAAACTGTCTGAATACATTATTTCAACCAAATTTAAAAGTATATATCATCCATAATTTCTTTCAGGTTTTCGTCCCTTCAATAGTTCATTGGTTCTGAGTTTTCTACTGTGATCATTACAATTTATTACTGCCATTTAAACTAAGAGAGAACCATGGAGTTCTAATTATCAAATAAAATGATAGTAATATATTTACATGTATAGTATAGTACTATTAAATAAGGTAATATAATATATAATAATCACCACTGTAGAAAAACTGGTGGTCCTTATCGGCTCTAATACAAGTCACATAATATATTACTGGCCTGCGAATGTGACTTAAATACTACACTTGTAGCAGTAAACCTGAACAAATCATGTGAGTTTTCCAATAATGCAACTGATAATTCTATAAGGAATTTGACCGACTAAAGTATCTAAATATATATTCATGTTTACCTGTGGATAAGAATAGGAGTACTGGTAAGGCACCCCATTTTCCAACACAGTAGCGGAAGTTAACATAGCAGTTGCCAAGACAATAATAGTCCACATGTTTAGTCTAGAATGAAGAATAAAATATAATAATCTCTTAAAGAGTTCCAAATAAATAGAATAAAAGAACTTAATAACTACACAATTTCCTTTACGTATTTATTGTGTGTATGCATCTAGAGCTGTTTAATACAGATTGATCCACAACATGTATTGCCAAATTTTAAACTAAAACATGGATAAATTATTTGCCCGTTTAATATGTAAATCATACGCCAAAGAACCCTAATCTCAGTGATTCCAATCAATCATGTGTTCGTTTCATAATATACAATTATTTATCTAGGAAAAAGATGGCAGCACCACCTAAAGCTGTCTCTACAATCAAAACAAAATAAATAATTATCGGTGATGCGTAAAGTTGGTTGTTGCCCAAGACCTGGCAATGAACTTCTCACAATATTACGAGAGCATCCTATGGGCCCTCAAGCCGCAGCACACGTAGCCAGAAGAAATGCTCGTATTTTATAGAAGTACGGAAAGGAACGTAGTAATGTTTATTGTTAGCTTGTAAAGTTTGTTTTAGTTGCGTGTAACATTTTACTCATTTTGCAAACTACGCGGATATTTTAAACTACTTAAGTATTTTTCAGGGGACTTGAGAAGTTTTCTATGTCGATTATAAAGTATTGACTCGGAAAATGAGTAGATTTCAAAATATCTTTTGATGTTAATATAGCCACGATTTCATTATCGCCAAAACTTTAAGTGGAAAAACACCGAATTGAGTGTTTGAGATTCATATCCTGGCAACGTAACTGAAGTATCCAGCTGAGGGGCTCACGTTTGTTATACCTTTATGGTAGATAATATTTAGGCAACTATGCAGATCTCACAGAAATATGATACAGTCGATTTGTCAATCACTCAATAAAACAACCGAAAACAGAGTTTTATTTACTGTAAAACAAAGACATAAATACCCCGACATACATTTTAACAATATTTTACATGGTAATCTATATAAAATAACTGCCTATATTATGCAAGCCAAAATATTAGTCGTTACTAGTCGTTTATTAAATAGAGTGTTTTCGACGTACATATAATTTTCCACTACATTATATTGACCTTTAGAAGTACCGATTCGGATTTGATATGTAAGGGCCCAAATGGTCATTTTATTGTGATATATATTTAGGGATCAGGATTACTTAACTTATATAGTAAAATACTACATGCCCTATAAAACTTAAAAGTTATGTCTTACAATTACTATACAAAAATTAAATATATAAAATTAAATTACCGTTTCTACGGTATACTGTACTTATCCAAAAGAATTGCGATCCACTATCAATTTACTTTGAAACAACTAAAAAGTATTGCTCTTTCTCTTAGCATTAAAATAATTATGTTATTAAAAAAGATTCGTGCAATGTAGTCAAAAGTGGGTTTTACATAAATTAATATGAACATTTATATAGAAAGTGTAAAAGCAATAGTTCAGTATGGTATAATGTACAAACTTAATTCACTTACCTGCTTCAAGCAAAGTAGAGGAACGTTTATAGTTTAGTCAAACTTTATAGTGTTCAGGTGCTCTAATATCTCTGACAAGAAGCCGTAAATATCGACACAGTATATGGCCTGACAAATGATAATCATGTGCCGTAACATTTAATTAAATATTAGATAAGAGAACAATAATTCATTTACTAAATTTTACGCAACATTAATAAATTTTCATTATAATTTATTGATTGTAAAACATGGAACAATGCTCTGATTTTAGAGAAAACGTGATAAATGTATTTCCTAATTATAACCTAATTAAAAGTCAACACCGAATCAAGGCACCAGCGTGACTCATGGCAGTAATATTTCTTATCATCCTTGGCCTGATAGTTTTACGCCTTTTTCTCTCAGTTTATTAGATTTTTGGTTCTGCCTATAAGGTTCGCTCGTAATTAATATCAGCTAGGCTCTATGGTTTATTATGGTTAGGACTAGTCACCGGCCATATTGTAGTCTGAGCATTATCGAAGCCTATTACTCGAGATGCGGGACAAATCTCATTTCTGTCCGTCTGTTCCTATGATATCCATAAAACAAACTGGATATAGACTTGATCTTTTCCGTTAAGATTTATTTCTATATAGGCAACACTGAGTTTAATGACGCGTAACCATAATGGCGACGAGAACATAGCAGAATAAATATTTGTAAATACACTTCCAATATATTAATACGTATTAACTAACAATCTCAATAAAAAAAAATAATAATTACTTAGTGAATTTATTTGTAAATTCTTATATCACATAAACTTTGGTATGAAACCCAAATATAAAACGCAAATTGTAACTGAATGATATGGAACGATGTCCCGTGGAAAACTTAACCTACGCACTTTAAATTTTGGATGGAAATTCATTGAAAAATAAGTTAGAAAAAGTTCTGTGATGATAATGCTATCCAAAAATAGATGTTAGCTAAACGTTATTGAATATAATCTCAGTCGGCTGACAAACAATTCTATTTTATCTTCCATGGGATGAAAGGATACTTTTGTATATTGCCTGTCCTTCTGTGATATCTCTAAAATATCATAAGCAATAAACTTCAAATTTTGAATTGAAACTTTGCGAAATATCATTCATAATTTCCAGTTTGAAGTAGGATTTGACTTTGCAGGCCAAAAAACCGTAGTCTTTCCACTGATCAATGACGAGTTCCTGCTACTTATTTCTAGTTTTCTTTAGTGGTGTATGTAAATATTATTCACTCAGCTGGTTTTAAGTTTCCTTTTTATGTTTTTAAAGTTTCTTTTAGATTGATTTCTTGACATTCTACATTAAGTAAAAATTTGTATTCGATTTAAAACTGACTTTCGTACGAACTATAGACTTTAAATCGTCAACACAAATCTGAACTGAAAAAAACGAAGCACGTAATGAACACGCACACTCCTGGGTATGACACAACCATAAGAGGTGATAATACTCCCCAAAGGCTTAACATTAAACTAATATGGGTCATTGATTTCTTTTCTATTTTATTCCGCTATGTCGCCATACAAAATGGCTATTGTGTGTGCACTAGTAAAACCTATAGCTATCTTAAAATCCATGTTTTTTTGTACTTGTTATTATCATATTCATTATGCATATCTCAGAGTCACAGAGGTGAATAATTCGTTTAAAGTCAGCGTCTTGACTAGTAAATTCTCAATCGACTAGACTAGATTTTACGAGATCAGCCTCTAGTCTAGCTAAAATTCCGAACGGCCTTTCACTGATCTCTGAAAGTACTCCTTGGTTATTACGTAAATACCAGTATGTAAACTCTTTTGTCCCTTTAAAAGATCATTGATGCCAGATTGACTAAGGAACTCGAGTCCTGTTTTAAGAGAATTTTAAAAAAGGGTTTGATTTTTAAAGACTTAAACAACATGAAATCTGATTAGTAAGTTGAAAAAGTATGTTATTACTCATAGCCATATCAGGAATTCAAAAGAAATATGTAATTGTAAAAGGAATGAAATGAAGTAATTGGATAAATAATGAATCGTTCTGTTTTCCTTATCCCATATATTATAATGTGGAGAGGGAAGAAGACTCTCAGATCTTAAAATATTTTTTTAGATTTAGTGAAATTTATATTTCTTAGGGAATGTCAATGATAATTCACATATGCAAGAAAGACTAAGACTAAATCTGAGAATTCGGTGCTATGAGACGACCAAACTGTACTAAGTAATCGGAAATTGTGGATAAAATGTCTTCATCTACAGGTAGGACTAAACATTGGAATAGTTTCATACTAAACAACTTAACAGAAAAATATTTGTAATCAAAGTTTTACGCTTTATATAAAAATGTTACGCTGGTTTAAAAGATAATGGGGTTCATGAGGTAAATTTGGGTTTTTAATTGTCAACACATATTTTTATCACCGATTAAATATTTATTTAAATAAATTTAAATTACATCTCAAAAGCCTTTTTAACTGAAATACTTATAAAAATAGAAAAGAGAGGCGTGGAAATGTGTTTCACTTCGGTTGGTGTCAGTCTTCCCATAGAAAGTCAATCAAGTTGTTTGTACTAACCTTTTTAAGTACAAAAACTTAAAACTATTAGTATGTATATTAATATCTCAGACAAAAGTGAAAAATATTTACCTTACGAAAAATATGACACAACGATATTTTATATATTAAAATTATACAGGCATTCTTGGCAAAATGTTCTGATAAAATCAGTGCATGTGTAACTGAAAGATAGCTAAAATTTTATAATTAAATGAATTTAATACTATACATAGTAGCCTGAAATGATTGATACATTTTATTGACAAACTTTTATTAGTGCTCGAATAGAACTAGTTAATCTGGTATATTTACAGAAGTTATACTACTAAAGTACTAAAGCACAAGTAAAGGTAACGGTATAGATTTACTATTTTTAAATTATTCATAGAAATAAGTAATCTTTATGCCATAAATTAATAAAAATTGTATTGCTTCGCAGGAGTGTTCAATAACTATTCCAATCTGTTTATTAGGTATAATAGACTTTGTTTCTTTTTTTATAGTGAAAGTCAAGAATTGTTTAAGCAAGAACAAGTAAGTAAGTAAGTAAGTTGTTTGTTTTATTCAAGAACAACTTTTCAAAAACAATCGATAGGATTTATATGAACATCATTACACCTTGCATATTTTAGGAAAATGTCTAAAACTAACAAAACATTTTCATACATTCATTGTTCAAAATACATAAATTAATGATTAAAATGCTTACCTTTTGTGTTGTGAATCAGGAGTCAACTGAGGAAACTCACTTCTTCACTTCCATATATAGCTTCAGTTAATAACGAACCTAACATAAATATCTATCTATGACAGTTTTACGACCGATGGATGTATTGTTTTCGTTAAATTAGCGTAAAAAGCATGTAAGTCGTATATCATACTTGACAATACATTATTAATGAATTCAATCAACTGTGGTTGTTTCGTTCGCTGATAAGAAGTTTATTGTTGTAGCGTCTCAATCTATAATTGTTTCACTTGCAAACAAGTGGAAACTCATAAAATAGTACTGCGTCATTCATACATTCCTACAAAACTTGTTCCATTATGTCTTGAATTATATTATATCAATATTAACCATATTATTAAAACTAATCGAGTAATAACAATGGCCTGTATTTAAGTTAATAAATTATTCATTTAAATAAATTCAAGTCAGTGCAAATTTAAGTAAAGCTAGTAGATTTTATAACAAAATGATAGTTTACCTTATAAAACTAAAATATAGGAGTTCAAATTGCGACAGTGATGTTGAGAACAGTTCAAATGTATCTGTTACAAATTGAAAATAGATTAATTTTAAATTTTTCTATTGCTTATGCACTTGAAAATTAATAGACAATTTAGGCTTGATTTATTTTATACAGAATTTCTGTATTTAATCATAATTCATATATATATATATATATATATATATATATATGTATATATATATATATATATATATATATATTTTATATATTACTATACTAAAGTTATTGTAGAAACAATTCACAAAAGTGACGTTTGTTATGAAATAGATAACCTGAGACCGATCAAATTTATTTTAACTTTCTGTAAAGTATTTGAAATATTCACGATGGTGTTATTAATTTAAGATAAGTTAAATAACCCGAAATAGGTATTAATCACGACAATGTACTCAATGAATATCAAGTGGGTAATTATTTGTATTAGAATGTTTTACAATCTGTTTGATAGTAGTTTAAAAGAAAGTAAATATGTGAAAGGTTTATTTTTATTGAATTTCGAGATATTTTTAACCTAGAAAATCAAAAAATAACATTTACAGTGATGAAAGCTGTTCTATGAGAGACACACGACTCCGCTATATCCGGATAGTTCTAAGCAGAGGAGAACAACTGCAAGTATGTGACCGGCTCAGCTCGTCACAGGGCTCGATTCCCTCTGCGACATTGCTTTTGCGAGAGACACACACGTCTCCGCTAGATCCGGATAGTTCTAAGCAGAGGAGAACAACTGCAAGTATGTGACCGGCTCAGCTCGCCACAGGGCTCGATTCTTTTCTGCAACATTGCTTTTAGAGCTTCACTAACTATTGGTGTAAGAGGCACACGACTCCACTAGATCCAGATAGTTCTAAACAGAGTACAACAAGTGCAAGTATGTGCCTGAGTCAGCTCGTTACAGGGCTCGATTCTCTCCGCAACATTGCTTTTAGAGCTTCATTAACTATTGGTTTAAGAGGCACACGACTCCACTAGATCCAGATAGTTCTAAACAGAGTACAACAAGTGCAAGTATGTGCCCGGGTCAGCTCGTCACAGGGCTCGATTCTCTCTGCAACATTGCTTTTAGAGCTTCACTAACTATTGGTGTAAGAGGCACACGACTCCACTAGATCCAGATAGTTCTAAGCAGAGGAGAACAACTGCAAGTATGTGACCGGCTCAGCTCGTCACAGGGCTCGATTCTCTCTGCAACATTGCTTTTGCTAGAGACACACGTCTTCAATTTGATTTACGGTTAGCAGTAAAATGTATGCATTCAAATAAACGTTAAACATTACTAGGCCTACAACAAAAAGTAGCCAGCAAACCTAAAATTTGCAAACTTTAACTTGTCTACAGATAGCTAGTTACATTTTCCCTGTTTAGAACATAATACAAAGGAAATAGTGACTGTACGTTTTAAAGAAAAAATTTAATACAATTTACCAACCAAAAACTACTCATATTATTTACATACTATTTATTATCTGCAACTTTTATTCCAATGATTATTTTAATCTTGCATTTAATGTTTTTAAATTTGAAATGACAGATAAATCAGAATATTGCTTTGACATAACAATAATTAGGATACTAATAATGCCAGTATTAAAAATGACTGGAGTCCTATAGGCCCAATTTATTAAATTTACTTAAGAGTAATCTTTTGCAAAAGGCCTATTAATGAATGTCGATGAATGAATAGTCAACCAATTTCAAATATCATTAATTGCCAATAAGTTAATATCACCATGAATTTTTACCGTACATAGTTACAAAGTAATGAATCAAATTAAATCAGTTTTATTGCAGTGACAATAATACAATGTATAGCAAACGTTACAAATTTTAATCTAAAATTTCTTACATTCACACCACAAAATTCTCATTCACACATACAGTTTTACACTTATGCATCTTTCATCCTTCACCAATATATCCCACTTTGAACAGCAGAATCAGTAGTGTAATTGGGCGGTCTCCCCGTTAAATGCTAATAACACTCCCCTCCATTATAAAATGCTTGTGACACCAAGTGGTTTTTAAGGCACATTTTGAACGCCTTGGGCGTTAGGGAATTTTTCATTGAATTTGGCAGTCTGTTAATAAAATTAACAACTGCCTGTGAGGGCAGGTGTTCAAAAACCACTGTTCTGTGGCTTGCAGTTCGTAGTAATTCTCTACCTCGTGTCTCATGCGTATGTATGTCCCGGGCTCTGGTTAAGGCACACTTATACATACAAAACAAAACGGTTTCCGAAATGTACAGACACGGGAGAGTTAACAGCTGCAATTCCTTAAAAGCTTGCCTGCACGACTCTCTGAATTTTATTTTTGCGATTATTCGAATAGATTTTTTTTGGAGTTTGAATGCTCTCTGAAACTGAGAGCTTGCGCACGCCCCCCACAGGACCACTCCGTAAGACAAATGGGGGTAAATTAAGCCACAATACGCCGTTATCAGTACCTGACTTGGGCAGTATTTTGCTTAGGATCTCAAGACATAAATGCCTGAGGAAATCTTTGCGCAAACATGATTGATGTGTTCATTCCAAGTCAACCCTCGATCAAGGTGTATTCCTAGGAATTTTGAAGAGAGGACTTCTTCGAGTGTGGAATCAGCTAACAAGACGGCAGATCCACAATGGTTGCATACATCGAGCAAATCAAAATTTAAAACGTTGGATTTTGAGGTGTTTGTTGTGAGATTGAGGCTTTGGAAGTATTGTACACAGTTATTGATGTCAACAAAGGCCTGTTACAAACACTTCACTTGATATTGCACTAAAACAGAGAGTCGTATAATCAGCATACTGCACTAGTCCTCTATGCAGAAGTGATGATCCTATATCGTTGATATAAAGCAGGAAAAGCACAGGACTGAGAATGGATCCCTGGGGAACACCGCAACTCAGTTCTATTGGTTTTGACGATTGATTTGATATTTGGACAACTTGGGATCTATGACTTAAAAATGGGCTAAGCCATGTAAGGGGCACGCCTCTGATACCATGGGACCCAAGTCTGTCGAGCGGTATGTTATGGTCAACGCAGTCGAATGCTTTGGAATGATTTTATATGATAAAAATTCTGCCTTACCTCTTAATAAAATCCACAGGGTTTTTAAATAGCCAGAGAAGAGGGTTCCTGACGAACTTTACATCAAGAGTCTAACGCCAACTGCCTGTAGAACAATGTCGTACATCCTGACAGTAACTCTCGTGTAAAAACTTGTGGGGTCCATAGTTCCATTGGGGAAAGTACGTGTGGCAACGTTTGTAGCGGTTGGAATTTAATTGCTCCTTCAGTGCAAGATAGGCAAATGCAAGTCTTCAATATCACGGAAATGAAGGCGTTCCTGCAACATAGCTAAATTACGATCGGTTGATCTGACTGATGACCCAAAATGTATTTTTCACGTAACGATGACGTTACATAGGTTTCTCAAAACCTGCTTTAAAATATTAATTTTAAATGTTGTGAGAACTTAGCAAGGACACCAGAAGTGGATTACAAGCACCAAATAGTATATTTTGATAGAAGTTGGTGTCAAGCTCTTAACCCAACGTAAAAGTATTTATATTTTCCTCGTCGGGACAAGGGAATATCAACTATGGCATTGAAAATATTTTAGACTACATGACGTATTTTTCAAAGGACAGAAATAAAGCCTTTTTGACCATAGCAGCCTTGAAAGTATTAAACAATTATATATTTTCATCGAAACAACAAGAAAAACTTAACTATTCACTTACTTAGTTCATTTTCGCCACATGAGTGCTACATTACATTGAGTGATTTTGCTTATTAATGTGATAACATAAAATCTGTAGTTAAAACTTAAATATAAATTAAATCAATTCTTGTATGTGGGCTTGGTGTGCGGTTTTGGGCCTTCTCAAAGCATGTAATATCATGCACGGACATCAATTTCCAAATATTATGTACCTCAATCCCTGGCTCCGGGTCATATTTGTGAATCTGTGACTGGCTTTAAAAGTGCCGCATTTGGAATAGTTTTAGTTCATTACAGCAAACATAGATGAGTATACGGATATTTAGCTCAGTATTAGATAGTAACTTCAGAAATGATCTTATAATGATTGCATTGTAGAGTACAACTCATACAATGCAATCATGTGCAGTAAGCAGTTTATTTGGCTGGTGCGATAATTAAAAATTAGGCCATATGAAAATCTACATATACTAGGTATATATTGATATAATATCCAAGGATCTTAGGCATTATTGGGAATATCCTTCCGCTCAAGTCAAGATTAACTTAAGTCCTACTTTAAATGGGAAAAAACTAAAATATAATCTTTTCTTCAGTAAGCACATTCCATATCGTATAGACAGGGATCGATGTTACAAAAGCTTAAGTGCTATTATTGAGAAATAAACCATTTGCATCTGAAATACAACAGCACTTCAGCACCATTATTTTATAAGCTTATTCCAGGAAAGTGATTCACCACTCGGTTCTACTATAATGGTCACGGCCGAGTCGACCGCATCGTGTTTATAGTTCCTCAAACCACAACTGCGACTTAGTCTTAAGAGAGGATTTATACGGCATAATATAGAACTACTAAAGGAGTACTTTATTACGGATCATATTTATAAATAATGTAAAGTGATTGATGTTCTGCATCTGGTGTTTTTGTCTTTCTTACATTACAATGTGTTCCAAATAACTCTAAAGCTATAAAGTACAAATTTTGAACAAATGCTATACTCAGAACTGTTACTGAAAATACCAAACACAATTTTCTTTAAAAAGTCCTAAAATAGTTAAAACACACTTTATTTAACACGTGTTATTCTTATGCAACATGTATTTCGAACAATTCCCTTCTATAACTCATTAGATAACCAAGGAGAGGCAAGATAAAAATCAAATTCCTAATTAGTACGTTTTAAGACGATTTCTTTATTTTTTATATAGAACGTTGGCTATCCACTATGTAAAAGAATACCTCACTACAGCATTGACTGAGTTTAGTATGTATCTCATGACTATTACAAGGATTAACGTCGAAAGTTATAAAGATATCGAGAGTACATCGAGTAGTTAACATCGATATGGAGATGAGGATGAGCAGCTTCAATATGTAAGGTACAATATGCAGGAAGAGAGGCATTCGTGTGATCACTCCTTGCTAACCACAACGTTGAGCAGAACACCCTGTGCATTAAAATCTTCTTTATTGTCTGATAGTTTAAGCTATTAGCTACATTAGAGTATACAGAAACTTGTATCAGTGTAAGAAACAAGTATATAAAAGGTGTATCATTTTGCGACCTAATTTTACCAGCAATGATGTGACGAAATGATGTATCTAAACGTTTTGACTTTTTAAGAGCAAAACTTAATTTCAATTTCACTTTGTGTAGTTAAAGGTCCTGTAGATTCCAGACACTGTAAGTGTTTAAAATTGATTGAGAGATAATTTATGAAAATAGTGTAATACTTCATTGAGAGGACAGAACAGTAATACAAAAGTCTAGTCTACTACTCGTAGAATTATTCGTGAATAATAATCGTTATGCCATTTCCCTGTAATTCTTTATTTCTTGAGTTTTAGAGAAACATCATACTATTTGAGTTTCATTTATTTTTTTGGTATATTTGGTACTTTTTCTGTCACTCTTAATGTTATTCATAAACACTAAATTGACGCGTGTTACTTAATAACTCATCTACGCGCACATTAGTAACCATTTTCAGCCTACCAGCAGAACAAATTAACCGATTTGAACCATAATTTTGTTTTTTTACCATACCGACGGTGTCACAGATATACTATATATATATATCCCGTAATCTGGGACCAGTAGATCTTTTTGATTACATTTCAAATTATAATCCAAAACAAGTACAATAGTTTTAACATTCAGGGCTTAAACTTAATTTGTGTTCCACATTTTTAAACGTATCAAACGTATGCACCCCCAGCGTTTACAGCGATTTTTTGTGTTTTAAGAGATCTTATTAGATTGTTTACTAGACGGGTATACTTAACAGAGCAAAAAACTAATTTTTTATAGATGCAAGGCTTAAAATAATTTGACCTTCTAATCCTTTGTTTAGAAAATATGAATCTAGTAAGTCCCATATTTTTTAATTCTTTGCCCTACATTTTTGGTTCCCTATAAATTGCAAGATATTCCAGGTACATTTTATTTTTTTGCGACCATTGAAGTTATTTTTGATTGGTTATAATTAGTGGAGTGAAAACAAATGTTGTAGCAATGGGTTTTAAATCCTCTTCTGGGGGGGGGTGGGGGGGGGGGGGGGTGGGGGGGGGGGGGGGTGGGGGGGGGGGGGGGTGGGGGGGGGGGGGGGTGGGGGGGGGGGGGGGTGGGGGGGGGGTGGTAAAATTGTGTCAGTAAGCTGATCGACACGACTCTCTGTTTCAGAGATAACACACAAGAATGTTTGGAGCTAACAAACCTTTGTCGATATCAACAATTGTGTGGCAATATTATCAATAGCCTCAACCTTCAACCGAATTCTTCGAAATCCAACGTGCTAAATTTCGCACTGCGGTTCCAATGGACCTCCCCCATGTGGGTCAGCCGTCATGTTTGGCAGATTCCATATTGGAAGAAGTCCTACTCCATCAAACTTCCTTGGAATACTCCTCGACCGAGGGGTTGACAATGGCATAATCACATTGACCATGTGTGTGCCATACTGTCCTCAGGAAATATATGTTGTTGAGGTCCTTTGGCTCCGGTACTCGCCCCAGTCCAGGTATTGATTGCGGCATATTTATTCGGGCTAATTCACTCTCACCTTTTTTTTTTCCTATGGAGTGGTGTTGTGGTGGGGCCTACACAGGCAATAATATCCTGAGGGTGTTCAAATTGCAAAAAAAAGCAATTCGTATCATCGCAAAGTTGAATTTCAGAGAGGGTCGTGTGCAGGACAGCATTCAAAAACATTGCAAACTGTTGACTTTGGCCCAGTCTCTACATTTTAGAAACATCTTTGTTCTGTTTGTCTAAATGTGCCCTAACCAGGGGACGTGACATACACGGGTATTGAGACTAGAGGCAGTGATAACTACCGTACTGGAAGACACAGAACGGTGGTTTATGAGCACTTGCCCTTCGCAGGCAGGTGTTCATTTTTATCCAACAGTTTGCCAAATTCTATTACAAACGCCCAAAACGCCCAAGGCTTCAAAAGCTTCGTCTTAAGCGCGTCCGTTTCCTCGTGTCAAATGCATTATACAGCGTTGACGAGTTTCTGGCGTTTAACTGGGAGACCGCGCCAATTCGATGACTGACTATCCATCTGCTGTAAGTGGGTTGACATAGGCGATGGATGAATGAAGACTGGAATGCATGAACATTATTGTAAGTTGTGGACGTGGTGGTAATTGAGTAATGCGAGTCCTTAAATTTATAATTTAATTCTGAACGTTTGCCATACAATGTGTAATTGTGACGCCAAGCAATTAAAGATTTGATTTGATTTGACACACACACAACCCACAAACCCGCGCGCCGCGCACACGCAACACGGGCACACGCGCTCACGCGCACAACACGCACACTCGCCACGACTCACACACAATCCGCGCCACATGGAAACTTCAGAGAGTCGTGCAGACCTGCTTTCAAAAAATTGCAGCTGTTGACTCTGCCATGTCTCTATATCTTGGAGGCAGTTTTATTCTCCAGAGCAATTTGGATTTAGAAATAAACAGATCCCCAATTTACGCTGTGAACAATCTATTGGACAATGTTGTCGATGGTCTGGATAGGCGAGAACATGTGCTTTAGCATATTTTCTCGATCTGTCCAAAGCCTTTGAACTGCGTGCACCACGAGGACATCTGTTGCACCAGTTGGAGAAAAGTGGCATTCGAGGTCTCCACCCCATTTATTGGATCGGTTTTCTTACCTTAAGGATCGAACATTAGTGCGTGGAGATTTCGAACGTCATTTCAAACAACAATTTAAAATAGGCCCACGGTGTTCCCTCAGGGTTCTATCCTCGGGCCTCTCCTGTTTTTGATTTATGTCGGCGGATTTGAATTCAGTTATACCAGTCATGGAAAACTTAAAAATAAAGTTCAATATGCCCCCGAATGACACGACTTCTTTCTGGTTTTTAAAAAGTAAATCAATATACAAGAATTTGGGGAAAATCAACCTCCTTTTATGGAACTGAACACATGCATATCAGTATTTCACTGAAATGGAACTCTAAAAACAAATCAGTTCAAAAACAATAGTAGTAAATTTCGGCCTTCGGTCCAGCATGGATCGAGTCCGTGCTGTCCGGCGTTATTATATGTTGACGACAACCGTTCTCGAAGGAAAAATAATTCCACAAAGTTTTTGGGAATGATTCTGGACGAAGGACTGAGACCTGGAGCGATCATGTTGACAGGGTCTGTGCTAGAAGTTACCTCAGGTATTTTGTTGGCTCTGGCGCAATTCTAGCAAAATATTTGTTCCTCAGATGTTTTAAGAATGGCCTACTATGGCCTAATCCATCCTCATATTTGCGTATGGTGATATAAGACTTTGGGGAAGTTTTGTGCAAAAAACAAAATGGAGCGCGTCTTTAGACTCCAGAAAAAAGCTTTGTCAGAAAATCATTGAAAATTTGAATTACAGAGAGTCGTGTAAGGGAATCTTTCAGGGAGTATGAGATTGCTGACTATTGCCCTGTCCCTCTATATTTTGAGGTGATCATGTACTGGCAGATCAAGGTTGCAACCTTGATTCGTGGCGGTGACGTTCATCAAATATGAAACCTAGAGGCAGGGACAACTTTGCGAACTCGAATCAACGCAGATTGACATTAGCGTCAACCATTTTTACCGCAAAAAAAGAAAGTTGGTGTCCAGATTAATCAAGCAGGCTCCCTTGTAAGAAGAATCAAAATTTCCAATAATCAAAGAATCAATTTTAAAACGGCGTCTCAAACTCCTATTGGTTGTCCCAAGGCCTTTTTTCTACCTGACTCTGTTTGATTGTAATTCATAGATAAGCCCGCTGGGTAATAATTTTGGAGAGTGCTGGATCTGAAGGTCAGATGCGATTGTGTCTTGGGAATGATTGTAGGGAATTTGTGAGTAATGAGGTTTGGCGTGAAATGTGTAAGATAATATCGTGTAAATTGACAAACCTATTGACGATTGCGAACTACGATGTCAAAAATTGTTTAAAAGAATGCAAATAAAAGAGATTATTATTATTTTTTATGATTCTGTAGAGTCAAGAAAATGTGCCCTGACTAGGGGCCGTGACGGTGCAATGAATTATGAAACGAGAGGCAAGTAGGACCAACTAACGCGTTTTCTGGGCGACACAGAACGGTTGGTTTATGACAACACCTGCCCCTCGCAGGCAGGTGTCCCGTTTTTCCATCAATACAACAGTTTTGCTGCTGATTCCATGAAAAACGATACAAACGCCCAAGGCGTTAAAGAACTCGTCTGAAGAGCGCTTATTTACAGCATCTAAAGCATTCTTATAGGCGTTCCGTCGAGTGTTTTGAGGAATTATAGTTGTTGGTGAGAACCTCCAATTTAGAAAGACTGACACTGGCGTTGGCGGTGGACAGAGATTGGGCGTATTGGTAAGTGGTATGGATGAATGTAACGATTGTAAATGTCTGAATGTGGTATTTGTGAACGGAAGTGTAAAAAATTTTAGATTTATTCGGTATGACCTTGCTGCTGCCCCCACATAATTGTATTAGTTATAATCAATTCAACGGCAATAAAAGACTTGACTTTGACTTTGACTTTGACTCCACGCACTCCACGCACAAGTCACGGCACAGTCCGCGCACAACGCCCGCACACGCGCACACGCACAACCAAGCACGGCACCCACTACGCGCGCGGCGGCGCGCGCCGCCATGCACACACACACAAACACACACACACACACACACGAAAAACCCAAAAAACAACCAAAACGGTTTTTTCTTGTTGTGTTTAATGGCTTTATCTATGACGGAGTTTTGATTTGGATTTGGTTTTTGTTAATTATCTATTTATTGTGAAACTATTGTGGTGGAGAGCACTGGACTGGATTATATTGCAAATTGTGTGTGATAATTGCATGTCCATCTTGAGATTTAAACATGCTCAATGTAATTGGGTGTGTAACCTGATAAATTGTTTGTAAATTGTAAATTATATATTCTGTTCCAGTATTTTAATGCTGGTGGTTAACATTTTAATTATGGCCGGACCCTTAATTCGATAAAGGGAAGTGCTCCGATGGTCAGTTTTTCTAATTGTTTGGTTCGTTTTACATTAGACAAAGGGAGAAACTTCTTCTTTCAACATCAGGGATAGTGCGGCGTGCCATAATTAAATAATTCAGATCTGTAAAAAACTAACTACGGTTCTGGAGGTTCCTTAGACCAATCTCAATGATGTGTGTACAAAAAGGGCAAATATGTAAAAAAATAAAGGCCAAATACATTTTTAAATTATTTTACGTAAGAATCGGACACTCTTAATGCTTTCGAATAAAAAGAGAAACACTTAATATTTCTGAAAATTGTTGAGAAACTAAACTTTATTGAATTTGTAAGAGTTTTTTGTTTCCCCTTACATTGATTGTGGAAAATTGATACTGTGATTTTTGCCGAACCAACTGTAATTCCTTCTTTATTAAGGCATTTCCTCAGACTTCAGCTGCGTCTTTATAGTCTTTGTTTGTTTGGTCACTGTGATCATCGTCAGAGCTTTTAAAAAATGTTTGCAAGAAAACATTATGGCCTTTACATGAATTTCATTTCATGAAGTCAATTTTTGTCTCAACCAAAACCAAGATGAAGTTATAATTTTTTCCTCTTTAAAAAAAAAAACTGAGTTTTTTCCTGCTTTTAGGATATTTTAGTTTGCTTTATTTATGATTTAGGTGCTTTTGTTCGTTAAAGAAGTAAGTAAAAAGAGCTGTACTACAATTATTTTTTCCTTCTTGGATTTACTAAACAGAGTTTGTGTTTCTAAAAATTCTTTTTAATGTTGGAAAACAAGTTTATAGTATCTCTCAAAACACAGGGAAAAACCCACCAAATTAATAATATTAAGTTTTACAGTGTAGAATATTACAATGATCGCCTGGTAAAAACTATTTTTTCTCACAATGTTTAACTGTAATAAGCAAGTTTTTAAGGGAGACATAACAAAAAAATTTTTAAACAAAAGGACTAAAATCTTGTTTCTAATCAAAATTATTATTATAGGGTGTTCGAAAATTTAAAAAATTTAAAAACTTAAAGATGATCACTATATTTGGAAAATAGTGGAAGTGTTGTACAAGTTGGTATTAATACATTTTTCTTATGTCTCTAAAAAACAAGATAAAAAGTTCTCACTTGTGCTTGCTGTCCAGATCATATCATCTTATGATGTATTCTAAAATTTGTATACGTTTAGCCACAGAGATAATGAAGAGTTTGAAAAACCCAGAGATGCCGGAAGTGAATGAAACTGTTAACCGTTGCATATTTTCGGTGTAATTTATAAAAAAATTTATCCTAAATTTTACAAACTAATAAACATACATTCAAAAATATGTTAATATTTTTAACTCACCAAAAACATATTCACGCAATCAATATTTGAGAGTAAATATTAATTTTTTCTGGTTCATGCAAATGAGTAATGAAATAGCAACAATAAAAATTACCATATATAAATAATTCCTCATGTTTATCTTAATAACGTCCTTTGATAATATTATTAGAGCAATTGTTTCGCAGAAACTTTCATTATTTTAATAAAAAATGTCCATCTAACACTCTTAGAGTTTTTAAAACAGCGTATAGTTGCATTAAAATACTAACCAAATTAAAAGCCTTCTTTACTCCTTGTTTTTCCAATTAACATGCCTCTATTCATTAAATTATAAAATTATATAGATTGGCTTCTGTAAAAAACGATTTAGTAAATTAGTGCATAAACGAGTTTATTCCAATTTAGATGCTGCTATGAATAGAAAAGAAATAAGAACATGAGCTGAACCTTCTATAAAAAACTGGTCAGAAATTGCAAGAAATTTGGTGGTGCTAGTAGATTTCAGTAACGGCTCAAATCCTAGGAAACCGCCTAACAGGTCACTGGTAACAGCTGACAACTGAGAAGATTCGGTATTTCTGCACCACCAATTAATTAATGAGTGCCCTGCGGATGATGGGGGTGATATGGGAAGGAGGGATTTTATAGTCACCATGCCCACCGGCCAGGATTAGTCGTGGAATAGTCGGGGTAGCTTTACATATACAACTGGTTCTATTTTGAATGATAAATTAATTTTTTAATTAGTGAACAGACTAAATTTATTCCCTTTCTGTCATCTAACTACACAGGACAGACAGATTTAATTAATTACATTAGTAATACATTAATTAGTGAGTAAAGTATATAAAACAATTCCTTCCTCCAAGTATACTCTACCTGGCCTGTTGACAACTATATTGAATCAAAAGTTTAGGAAGAAATTGTAGTGAATTGATGGGGAACGAAGTAAGTGTTAATGTTCCCTCATCATATTAATCAACTTAGCCATAGTACAAGCACAAAATCGTTCAGTAATCATTCAGATAATAATTATAGCTTAAGCATCACACCCCTCGCTACTGCTGGTAAACCATGACGATAAACTATTGTACATTTTGTGACAAAAAAAATATCAAGGCGATTTGCTTTACAAAAATTCTTAAGTTTGCTAACATTAAAAGTAGCCCGGCATCCTAGTTGAACTCAAACATATTGTAAAACTAGGAAAATTATTGATTTTTCTTAAGATTTATGGACTGGTTCTTAAACAAGAGTGGATGAATAAAAAATAAAAATCAATGTAAAGAACGTTAATATTTCAGTTTCATACTTCTTGTGATAAATATTTTGCAAAAATAAAACTATTCCTGAATAGGCCTTACTCTTTGTTTGACTGTTGTTATCCCTGGGTGGTTTATGTTACAGAATTAAAAACCGATTTGAAATTAAATACATTTTCACCCAAAAAGTACTTAATAATTTTAGAGAAACATATTAGTTGATTTAATTTATTGGGTTGTATCAACATACATAATGAAACGGAAATGTTCCAAACGGATTTGGCAAATATTTTTTTGCAGGAAATACAATAAATTTTTTATACATCTTTAATTTTTTTCTCGCCTGGATCAACCGTTCTAGTAAGTTTGTTTAGAATCGGAGAAAAAAAAAATTTTTTAAACACTTTAATTGTCCGTTTGTTTTGGTCTCTAGAAATTAGAAATTCCTTTTGCAATTTAAAGCGAGGTTGTTAACATCAATGTTAGAGTTTCATTATACCACATTTTTCATCTATTAGTTTTACATAACGATTTAAATTTTCAACACCAAAAGTAATTAGCCATTGAGGAAAAAATGGTTATTTGTTTATATATTTATTGGTATATTTTTAAAAAAAAAAATAAAAAATCCAACATACATAATGAAACGGAATTTTACTGAAGAATACAGAAAGAGGTGTTGTAAATTTTTAATAAAAGCTTAAGAACAGTTAAATAAATAAAAACATTATGTATTATTGTAATGAGAAGAAAACCATAATTCACTATTATGAAATATATTACTTAGGGTATTAGAGTATAATCTAAATATTTTACGCAGTTATAGGTATATCCCTAAATTAATCCAACTTAAATTTGCTAATTTAGAAATAAAGGCTTCACCCTTGCAACAACATTGAATGCGTTAAAAAGTAAAAATTTTTAAGATACATATATGCTAAGTCTTCAAGGCAACATAATTAGTATACACTTAATAAAATATAATTATAATAATAGAAATGGGATTGCATTTTTTTGTCGGAATAGTGACAATGGAATTAAATTTATATAGATAATACAAACAATTTAATAAAATATTAATTTCAGTCTAAAAACATTTTTTAAAACACAATTTTACAAATAGTGTCACTCCTTAAGCGGTTGTCTCTTTTAGGATTGGTGACTAATCTTGTTTTATAAATTCCTTAGAGTTTACACGTAATTTCCAAGAATTGTCTTGTCCTGAAGACCTGAGGAGCTTTTTGTATTCCAGGACCTGTCCTCAGTGTAATTGCTCTCCCCAGAGGTACGCCTAATGTGTTTCTCATCTCAAAAGGTTTGTCCTGTTGGTCTAAAGTCATCATCACTCCCATCCCAATCGGAATAGACTGCCTGTCAGCCTTTTTGTCACTGAATTATGTTTGTTGCCCCGCCTACCGACACTTGGCAGCTTAGTACCGCACCATCTGACATAGAAGATTATAAATTAACTTAGATAGAACAGGCTTATGTTATAGATAATCTTTATATTAGAATAAAGATTGAATGGTAACTATCTGATAGGAACACATGCTTATTACAGTAGATGTATTAAAGAAAAAAAAAACTAAAAAATGTATTTATTTTCACCAACAAATAAGTAAGTTTAATCACGATAATCAAAGGAGAGTGGCAATGCCATTGACATTACTTTTATTGTCCAATTTTCCCTAGGTTGTGGTGTTTTTTGGTTGAACTTTTATTTTTCTTAGTAAATCGGGTCGTTGTCAACGCGCTTCCTCGAGAGGTAAACGACCCTGCTGTTTATATTTTGAAATTTATACAGAAAGGGTCGATTCGAGGTCAACGATTAGCAGTGTAAAAGATGCCCAACCACTAAATATTGTCAAAGTAATAAAAAATAGGTGTCCGGCAGAGACATCCGATTGCGTAGAGTAATACAAGAAGCTTGCCCCCCCTCCTCAGTGTGTTGACGCTGTCTCGCGTCCGTATGCTAAGAAGGGTCTGGTTCGATTACCTTCCACCGATCTCAATATTAAATTTTACTGAATAAACCAGGTATCTTTTACTATTGTTGAAAAGAGTTTCACTTTGCGTGCTTTTACATTGAGTGCAAATTCCATTTAATTGTGACCATCGACAAAGTTAGTTCTTAGTAAGTTTAAGTTTACTACATAGTTTCCATTTTCCATACGACGCAGTGGCTAACGTGGCAATTGTAAGGTAAGTTCTGCAAGTCAATTGCAATATTTGGGTAAGCATCTCTTTAGGCTGGTACTCTTATGAATTACAGGCCACAATTTTCCCCTAAGTGAGGATGCCGAGCGCTACCTGTTCAAACAGCTTCCGTTCCATATGGTAATTTTGAAACTTTCAATTTCTCTTACTATTTCAACACTCTGTGCTGTATTTGACTGCAACAATAAATCCTTTTAACAACAGGTTTCCAAATCGGAATCTGTTGTTTTTTTGCAGTGGGTGGTGGCCCTGATAAGAATCCAAAATCATCTAAAAACCTGTTGTGTAAGGCCTCTGATCTTTTAATAATATCGGTTATTAATATTTGTATTATTAAACACAAAAGTATTCTCGTTTTGATTTCTTGTCTTGAAGGTATGAGGCGAACTTCCATCCATTGCCATTTTCTGATGTATATGGCCTGTTGATTTCTCTGAATCTCCGTTCATTTGGAAATGAACTCTCAATGCCTAATTTCATCACAAGTCTTGATACAGCTGTGAAAAGTTAATATATGCATCCACACCGTCATGGAAACTAAAGGAACAGATAAAGATAGCGACTTCCTTCTTCTTATATAATAAATTATCTCACAAATATTTAGAAGCACGAGGAACTAGCCAGTATACGTTCTTCTTTCACTAACTCACTGAGCCGTGATTGAACTAGACGTGTCCTGTAAAGTTAGCCCACCGCAACTTAAAAAATAGATGGAATCGATATTAGTTTTTTTATCCGTTAGTTTATGATTGTTTAAATTTTGTACCGTTTGATTTTGAACTCGCATTCACATAGTTTTTTGACATTACACATATTGGATGAGCCCCTCTAATACGTAATTTATAGACCTACATTTCTGCCAGTCGATGGGTTTTCGTTAGTTTATGTTAGTTTTTGTGTCATTTCCCGATGTTGTTATTGAAGTCTTTAACTATTAAAAACAATAAGTCCCCATTTCGTGGGTGGGCCAACTTCAGATTAGCCCCACCCATATGTTCACTTTGGGGCAAACTACATTGCCAGTCGTTTATTTTAACGTTAGTTTTGGGGGGGCATATTACCGAATGTTTGTGTTTAGATGATCGGATTTCAATTTTTTAAAAGTAATGTGAAAGTTCCTATTTCGCGTGGGCCAATTACACGGTTACGTTTGTTATTAGGTGTTAATTTTTTTTTAATTATTTAGAGGGTCTAATCCAATAAGTTTTTAAATTAGTTAGGAGAAATCTCCATTCATACTTTGGTTTTTAGTCAAACCACAAAATACATAATGCAATATTCCGGGGCCCACCAAAGCTGTTTACGGCCCTGCTTGATTGTTTACATTTTCTAACATCTTGCTCCACGCAGGTGTTGAGAGGAATTCGTGCGGTTTATATAATATTTTTTAAATTATTATGAATATGGCCAGATTGTGGGTGCGCCACTATTTGCGAGGCAAACAACAATAACATACATTGCCAGTCGTTTAGTTATTACGGCCGTTTTTTTTTTATGTTTGTGAATGTTTATATTTCATATTCAATGAGTAGTTATTCCCGAGTTTAGGAACTTTAAATTGGTTGTTCCACTTACATGAAAAATGTAGTACAGATATGCTATAGAAATGAAGTTTCCTAAGTGCTTTTTTTTAAATTTACTGAAACAATTAATATACTAGAAATAATAACTTACGGTTTAAAATTACAATAAATTTTATTCAAGAAACGGGATTTTATATACGAAATACTTAATAAAGTGACTAAAAGGCTGGTTCTTCATACAATCATATTTAATTGCTCCTTTTAATTGGTCATTAGAGGTATAGACCGTATTATTATCTAATTGCCTTTCCCTCATCGAAGCCCTAGAATTTGGTTAATAAGCTGTAATATACAACTTCCTTCACTGCTTCCCGTCCTCTAAATTATTCTTTTGTTTATCGCGGGCTGTAGAGAGGGATCAGAGCAAGGGTTCTCTACCTCCTTGTTGTGGAAATATTGGTATATAACTTTTTTAGTTAAGCCCACCTGTTTAAGAAACAAGTTCCATTTTAGAAGAAACAAATCAAGAATATTCAGTACACTGACAAATATTCAGGATAAAGTAAAGTTTTAACAAAAGTTTATAAAAACAAATAAAGTAATTTTCAATTTTAAGGTATTACATGAGCTAACTTTAGGTTAAATTGCAATCAAAAGAATATTTTTTTGTTTAGGTAACCGTGTAAATAAAAAAAGTTATATAAAAGATTATATTTACACAATTGCTTCATAAAAGTAATGCATCAGCCTTCTGTGTTTTAAAATTTATAATTAATTTTAAACACACATATAAAAACAGAAAAGGTTCGTTGTAATGTAGTTTTCATCATCAGAAATTATTAATACAAATATATGGGCCAAGAGCTGTTAATATATAATAACATTAACAACGATTAAACAGTTTTACATGAGGTTTCTCTTGAGACTTTTCAGTTATTTCTTGGCGCTGCGCACAAGGCAATCATTACAACACCCTTCTATGAATTCCAAATGTAACAGCAACAAATCTGTCGATGGGAATTGGTTTTTTTGCAGATCCCTTGTAGAATTTCGGGTCTTCAGGTCAGCAAAACACTTATCCTACTGGTGCAGAACGAAAGTCTGTTTATGTTTGGTGATTTGGTACAAATTTACCATAAATGCAAATCAAATGAGGAAATTCCTTTAGCTAGGTCGCTTAATTTCCATCGCTAACATCGGGAATAGTAATAAGGGTTTTATTTTTTGAGTCTGCCCTCACAGTTTTAAGATCTTTTGATCCAAATATCCCTTATATATTATGTCCAATCCAGATAGTTTTATACTGAGTTATTATATGCCAGCTATTTTGTCATCACAATCCTCATCAGCTATCATCGACTAGTTTTGTTGCTTCTACATGTGGTATGTTTCACTTCTGTCGTCTTGATATATCTTGATCTCATCTCCTTTTTTTGAATAATCTTAGCTAGACTACTCCTCAACAGTAGACAGAGTTGTTAATGAATTTCAATGCGAAGCTGAACCCAAGAATTGAAGACATCACGAGGAACCTCCATGGAAGTCTATAAGGGCACGTTAACTTTTTATCAAAAGCCCCACAACAATCTCAAATAAAAGTCTTTCAGTTTACGGTACCTCCTTGTTCCTCCAAAGCTTTTCCATTTTTTTAGGCACGTTATTTGTCTCAAAAATGAAATGGGCAACGTCTAGCTTGAGATAACATGGAGTTAATTCATTGCGTTGTTCACTTAAAGCTAAAACAGCTTTTGTTGTAGATAGTCCATTGATATCGACTGAAAAGGTCAAAATGATCTTACAACACATCACTATTTTAAAAGGCTGGCGAATTATCCACATTGATCTTCCTTTGGGACATGAAGCACCATTCAATTTCCCACTCTTCTAACCAGTACGAGCACACTCAACATAAACCCCTAAATTGCACGCATCCTCTTTTGAGGTTTGCTTCGCGTTTCGTAAAACAAATTCGAGGTATTAGAAACGAAACTAGAGAGGCTCAATGTCCTCCTTGTTTCATTAACGTGTTTTTGCGGTCACTCTTCTATAAAATTAACAGCTGATATATTTTTTAAAATTGCATTCCTTCCCTCTCACTCCTATTATCTTTTTCATCTTAATTTCTCCTACTAATGGTCCGTTTTCCCTCGACATGTATTGAATTTTGCCGGAGTATCAATTTTGCTAACCATTTCTAACTGGAACATCACATCCACGGAGCAGGTTTCTCCTTAAGTGAACACGTCCTCTGGCACTTGCAACCCGCACTCTTTATATTCTGCTTTGCAATTCTAAATATACCCCCCAAAAAATCTGTCTTTGTTAAACGGTGGCTCCTTTTTGAAAGTATATGGAAAATGGTGGAGCTTGTGTTGTTATTCCTTTGTTCCTGTTCCACCCCCCCCCCCCGTCCTCCCCCCTCCCCCCCTCACCCCCGCCCCCCCCGCTCCCCCGCCCCCCGCCCCCCCGCCACAATATATTAATTTTTGACAGCGTCTGTGTCCCATCGCCAACTTGAGGGCAGTACTTTTGTAGTGTCTTGATTTAACTTCAGAGGTCCTTTTATACTAAACCGTTTGTTATAGGCTTTAAAATTTTCCACATTCGCTTTGAGGAATAACTATCTTAACAAACGATTTCTGAGGCAATATTTGTTCCACTGGAGTATCAGACGAGATCGGGGATTTATCTGTACTTCCATTAGACTCAGAACTGTTGCTTATCAAAGTTATTGGTATCAGGAGCTGATATTCCGTTTGTACTTTTTAAATTCAGTGTAACTATTATGTCTGTTTTCCTTGACGTACTGATATACATATGAGGGCATGACTAAAAACCTTAATGATTCACTTATTAGTGTCCATACAAAATTAAAAAGGTCCAGGTATTTTTCCATTTGTGTCAATCACGCCTTCTCCATTCAAAATTGCAGCCTTCAAACGTTCATGAACAACTGCAGGTGGTCTTGGCAATCCAAAAAAAGGTATATAGACACCTATAAGTTACCACATATATTTTGAATAAATTCAATTTTAAACTTACAAACTTAAATTTACTCGGAACAATTATGACTCATATCGTGCAAAATCAATAAATCATGTTTCTCTATATAATTAAAATTACGTTATTTTGTATAGCCATAATTAAATAATATATTTAATTTTAGAGCTTCACGAAAATGGAATATTTTTTTCTAAGTTTAATTATCTCAAACTACAAAAACCTAATATAATTTTGTTTGTTAATGGATTATTAAACCTCTTCACTTCACGATGTTTTCTGACAATCAATTTAGGCTCGTATATTAGACAAAAGAGTTTACTCTTAGAGTAAAGAATTGTTCCTTACTGATTTTACATATGGCCCAAAACGAGGTGCGAATAACAGCTAGTAAACATATAAAAGCCTTTATATTGAAACTGTGCTGATGACTCGGAAGATTTTCCGTGAGGTATCATGTTTGGCTCTGCAGAAGGACTTGCAGGGGATACGGATATGTTGTTCGATAAATGGAATGGACCTCAATGCTGCTGAATGCGCCTTCAATGTCATGCACCAGATCTCACGCGGCTTTGCGATACGACTACAGTCTGAGTGAAAAACCTCTGCAGAGAGTTACTTCTGTTCGTGATCTCGGAGTCTTCAAATTTAGATGTTAGTAACCACATTTCTGTCATCATCCGGCAAGGCTACAGCAACTCGGGAATTTTTCATCCGCAATTCTTGCCATTGTTTCTCTGTGACGACAATACATAAATTTAACAATGATCATGAAATAAATGTTTCTCCTGTATATGCTTGGATGTTATAGTGTTGATGTAAACATTATTTGCACAATTTCAAACTATAGTGGTCATTAATGCATGTGAGGCATGTTGTAAAAGTTTGCAATTAGAATCCATATCATAACTACAAAAATGGATTATTCGAATTGCTCAAAGTGTATTAAAAAGATGAGGGACGCTGCTTTAGCACCCCTTGGAATAAGCACCTCTCCGGACCTTGACCTCACGGCAGGGGGTGCTAATTCAGCGCATGTACATGGTCGAGGCCCTGAATTAGCACCCCCTAGCACTCAATCAGCAACACAAACAGATTTGTCTTTTAGAGGTTTAATTTAATAGTAAATATAGTTTTTTGTATGGGTTTTTTGTGACGCTGTTCACTTATAAGCTACAGTCTACGATTGTGTTGAAATTTCTGATAAACGATGAAATAATATGTTTCTCAAGTATGCCTACTTACTCTTGGACATTACCATACGATTTAATATTACATAATAAGTGTTCCGACTAACAAAACTAATAGACCTTACAGTTTTTCCTCCCTTCTCGCCACCCCATTATCCCTAATTATTGTAAAAAGTTTGTCACTCATGTGAGTTTGTTTTTCTGATATTGTTATAAAATATCGCTAATTAACAGAAATTAATTAAATCATACCCATCTATTTATTCTACTTCAGCTTAAATCTTTTCAATCAATATGTTTTAATAAAAATTAATTAATACACTGAGAGTGAAAGGATAATAAGAACAAAAACCTACATTTTTCAACATTCGAGAATGGTACGCACGTCAAGGTCCGTTTAAAGCCCCATGTATGGCTCTTTCCCTTTTTAGATTTCCTTAATAAACAGTAATTAGATAGCAAAAAAAAGTAAACGCTAAATGATAAATTGTTTATTTTATATTTAATATTCATCCTTTTTGAGATATAAGATATTGTTATTATTGCATATTAATGTTTCTTTCATGTCAGCAGTAAGAATTATATAAAATAACCAATAGTTTGTTAATTTTTCCTCTTCAATAAATGATAATTCACTGTTGTATGCACAGTTAATACATTTTTTGAAAAAAGCAGATTTCCTTATTTTATTTGAACGTTTGGGTTAATTTGATTATTTTGAACAGGAAACATTCGATTTTTGGAATATTAACGGAAGATAAAAATTATAAACTATGGTTTTTAATACACTTAGTCAATTATATGTGCTGTGTCATTTTTACTGTACAGGCATTGCTTCTATTTTGGGTGTCCTCACCAATAGAAAATCTACCTGATAGTCTAGTTAAGGGGTAATTTACTGAGCTGTAATCAGAGTGCAAGTTTTAATCCCAATCGTGATAAACTCAATAGATAATGTGTTCTCGATACAATTAAAACTAACGCTATCTGTAAGTATGTATAGCCATAATTTAAGATTTACGTATTTGATATTTAAATTTTTTAACACAAAATGTAGTTACATATTAAATTAAAAAAAAAAAAAAACTATATACATTTTTTGTTTAACTTTTCCGATGTCTCCCGACAAAAAATTTTAGGCTCATATTTTTGACCAAAAGAGTTTCACTTGTTACATAATAAAATTGTTCTTGTGCAGAATTTTTATGGATATCTAGACCTAGAGAATAAAAAATGTGTTTAAAGTGTTTTGGTTCATATCAGTAAAACTAATAACCGGAAAGAGGTTAATAAGGTAGCCTATGTGTTTTGGAATAGTAACAAATTTATTAAACAACTGAGCAAGGTGGTAAAGGTAAGACCTTACGTCCGTTTTGTAACACAATAACAGTTTTATTTGAGAAGAAATGTATTCAATAAATTAAAATCAAAATACATGAAATTATATTCCTTACTATACAAAGTATATAGCGCGTGGTTCTCCACCATGTCGAGACTTATTGACAGTCTGGGCATTGTGGGCCGCTATGAAATTTCAGTATTGAAGTGTTTTACACTAAAATGCAAAGCCTATTTTAGATAGGCCAAGATAATTAATGCCATATGCTCATGTTAGAAGCGTTGGAGGCCAAAGTATGCATAAAGTTTGTGTAAGCATTTTAATACATCTGAGCCATGAAGAGGTGCACACAGTACATAAAATTTATTTTAGAATAGTAATATAGCAAAACTTTGCCTACAACACCTTCAGCAACATTTGAAAATAATATCCACTAAAATGTGAGAACATTAAGCTCAGAGTATAAAATTTAATATATTAAGTGAATATTTGGGCTTGTCATAACCGCAACATTACACATTCTTCTTAGTTCCAGTGACAAAAATTACAGGCAGTCATCCTGAGATATGACAGAGGAGGCACGATGATTGATAACATCATTCACATAACAAACTTTATAAACTCACCAATCGTCGAGCTTTGTCTGACCACGAATGCCTTTTTTTAAATAGTTTCTCAGTAGAAATTATACTGAACCTAAAAAAACATTAAAGTAAAAAAGCTTTATTAAGAAAACCAAATAAAACTTTTGTGAAAATATGGTTTAGTTTAACTGAGGCAATATTTGAAGCTAGTGTTTTCAATAAAACATATGTTGAAAACACACTTTTATTCACTTTAAATTGCACTAAAAAATATCAGTTTTAATTAATAAGCAAACCTTGATAGATCATAAAAGTAGAAATATCAGACTGAGAACTTCAAGAATATCTTATATTTAGCAGATGATTAGTCCCCCACGGAGATTTCAATGATTTATTGTAAATGAAAGAGAAGTTTTTGAAACGTAAAAATTATTGGCTAGAGTAAAATTTGACCATGAACTTGATTGTTGCCAATCACATCCCTTGTGAAGAGCAAACTAGAAAATTATTAACAATTAAAAAATTTTAAAAATTTATTTTTTTAATTATCATTAATCGTTATCTGTCACCGTAAGGTGGGCTCAATGAAAACTCAACGGGTGTTATACACAATCTCAAAGAAATTTTGACTGAATTACATTAAATAGTCAACATTAAAATCTAAATCCTCTTCTTTCCTCAAATATGCAAGTCTTTATTACTGTATTAATCCACTGTAAAATCGTCATTTTTACTAATTATATAATAAATTCAATTTCCTTTCTCAAAAATCCAGTCCTTTTAGTCTCTCGTATGGATTTACATCTTTCCTAAAAAGGAGTATTTTTAACAAATGAGTTTTTATTTGTCCTTTTTACATTAATATTAAAAAATATGATTTGAATTATCCCCTTCATCTTGACTCTCCTGTGATCAACTATCCTCTATAAACTCCAGGTTGTTCTTCACACAGCACAGTTTGATAACCTTCAACTCTATAAGTTTATTCCCAATTTCTTAAAAACAGAAACTTTTAATCTTGATAATGCTTCATACTAACACCGAAAACTCCAATTGTTTAGAAACATTTTTGAGAAAAATAGTATACCATGCCTAAATTATCTAATAAGCATTATTGTGATTTTACATAGTATACTCTATATTTAGATCAATACTATACTTTAATTTCTTTGTCTTTTTATACTAATAATCAATGCAAGGCTGCTTGGGGCAGTTACTAAACTTCTGTAACCGGCCATGAAAAAAAGGTGTACAGCCTTCTTTTTTTTATATGATACATCCTTGCTGACTTTAAGTGACTGATTTGTAAATGAATTAATGATACTATAATAGTGGAATATACATGAGCAGTGCATTGTCTGATTGATTTTAATATATAGAACTATAAAATAAAATCAACGAGTATTAAAATCCTCTGTATTCCCACCAGAATTTTACTCTTGGTCTGAAGTGAGCTACTAATTGCTGGATGTGGTGTAATAATGTAAATTGGTGCAATATATGCTAAGCAATTATAAATCTGAGCATGTTTTTGTGGCTCTCCAATGTCCTTACTTAAAAATAATTGAAGAGAATGGTTCTTCAGTTTTAGGTAGTAGGGCCAACAGACTCTCAGAAAAATAAATCAGTTAAGCTTTCAGGAACTTACTTTAGATTTTAACGCTTACCTTGGTGTGCTTTATACCAACAACCCTCTTCTCGCCCGCTTCTTTTCCCAGAGGTCATTTTTTTGTCTAAAGAAACATAAATTAAGTACAAGTTCTGAATTTTACTTACCAACAGCCTATTTTTTCACATTATTCACTTGTTCACATTTTGAATGGCAATATTCTTTGGGGGGCAACTCTGCTGGTGCAAAGAATTTTTTAAATGTAAAAAAGCTATTCCTCAGCCACATGACCATTAATCGAGAGATTCTAGTAAGAACCTTTTCTTTATAGAATTATGCATATTAACACATTCCTTAGTCTCTACATTTTTACAGAGCCTAGTGTATATAAAAAGCAAAATCTGATCATTGTTTAGTTATAAGAAATTAAAATTGAGTACACTCACAATACCCGATTTTGCAAAATCTAACTAATGTGATTATAACAATAGACTAAGCAAGTTCCAACATAGCTTTGTCTACATTGGTACAAATCTTTTCAGTAAGTTATCTCATTATGCAAAAACAAGTGTGCACTAAGAATCTTAAGAAATGTTTTTGTTTTACAGTAACTGAAAATGAAAGCATTTTATTAAGTTGTGGAAAAGGTGGTAACCTAAATGATTTTAATGATATTGAATTTTTTAAAACTAATTATTAAATAAAATTTCAAAATAGCTATAAGAGGGAAATTTTAAATCTATTTATAAGGAAACTGTAATCTTAAGTTATAACAAATTAGTTATAATGTATAGCCTAACTAGTACAAAGTGATAATAGCCTAATTCATGCCAATCCTGTGATATTCTTAATTGCTTAATGTGGGATAAACAATAAACAAATTCTTGATACTTTTGATTTTTTTTTTATAGGAAATTGTTACTCTTTTCCAGATTATTCTTTTAGTGGATCTTTTGTTCAAGTTCAACAGAATAGTCACGGAACTGGACCAATGCTACTCTGAAACATTATAGGAAACTCGGGTGTGTATGGGATGGGTCTCTGTGTCAACTCCTTGCCTTGGCTGGCCGTGGGATTGTCTTGACAAGAGGACGTTCAGTTGGAGGGTAATTGTGGTCCATTCTCATTGAGAGACTCCTCTATTGAGTATAAAGGTCTGAGGTTCAAGTATATAATCAAGGACATCAATTTGTATGGACACCAGTGGTTAGATTTTTTCGGTCAATTCACTATTGCCCTTTCAACTAAAGAACAGATATTTTTCCTTTTAATATTTACTAATTTGATCTCTAATAATAAAAAATTAAGTGTATTAAAAACACTTGGGGAGTTGGTTCATTTATCTCCCTCCAAAATTCCTTCAGATATACATTTGAGACCAGCAAGTCCACTATTTTGGTTTTTTTGGGGTTTATAAACCCATCAAATTTTGGCCAATAAAAGCCTATATAAAATGTTCAAGTTAACTCCTTTAACTTATATTAAATTGAACACATATACTTACCCCCAAAAATGTTAACAATGTAATTTTGTGTTATGAAAGCTTTAACTTTAAATTGTTATGTGGCTCAAAAGAAGCCTAAAAAAGGGCTTAAGTTTGTTATTCTGAACCCACCACATATTTGGACTGAGTATAGAAGATCTGATAGATCATGGTGGGAACTTTTCAAGGCGGCCTAGTAAATCTTGGCTAGTTTTTATTTAGTCTATTGTAAGCGTAAATAGATGATTTTAATACATTAACTACATGATATTTATTCTTATTCCTATATTTATTGTCAGTACTAAACCAGAATTCTATATTAAACAGATTTGCAGCTATGGTGGTCCACAGTGGCGGGGCGGGGTATACACAATATACAGTATTGTGTATATTATGCTATTAATGTTACTAAAATTATTTGTTTTAGAAATGTAGTTTAGAGATATTGCGTGATATGCAGTCTCAAAAGCTTTTATAGTTTATTATAAATTTAACTGTTAAATGTACTCTACAAATTTTAGTATTTTACTATAATAATTTGTGAAGATTATGACCAAAATTAGGTAAAGAATACTGAGTATTTATTAAGCCTTTATTTTTTGTGCAAACCAGATTTCCAAATATGTCCCCCCGTAGCAACAATAAAGACTATAGTGTCCTCAGATAGTCTAATGATAGGTCTGACGTTTATCACACTGACATAGACGCAAAGCTAATAACTACAATAAGGAAGTTGGTAAAATCCATCTTGAATATCTGTGTATTTTTTTGGACCTGTAGGGGGCTGGCTTCAATAATCAATTGTTTTTCTATATACTTCACTACAACAGCCAGGATTTGCAATCTAAACAATAGAGTAAATACCAAGTTGCCATTTTTAATTTTAATACTCATACAACAAAAATAATTAACTAAGTTTGCTATCTTATTCAGCAAGTGTGCAAAAAAGAAAAATATACTAATCCACCAATTCACGTAGTTGTAAAAGAAGTATGGTTGAATGTCCATAGAGTAAGTGGTAAGAGATTCCACAGAATAACCGCAATTCTCATCATATTATCATTTCAACTGATTTTCCAAAGTGGAAAGTAACATGAGTCAAGGGCACGGTAAGTGAGTTTTAGATAAAAAGTATTTAATAGACCTCAACGCTCAAGAATTTTTTTTAACAATCACCTGACTTGTTAAAATACCCAAGGAGCCAAACCGTCTATGGGTTTTTGTGACCAAAGACAAGTACTACAATAAGCCTAACTTGTGTGGACTATGATTGCATAGCTTTGAACAGTTAGTTACAAGGGTTAAAGAAAACATCTCAATTATTACCTCATTCAATAGGTTGTGTAGCGAGACAATGAAGCAATTGAAGATTATGTTAAAAAACTTGTAGATTTTCAAATACCGGACTGGAGCAAACAATTGAGGTTGTATTATGTTAACAAATAAAATCGATTTTACAGATTTTAAAAAAATGGTTTACTATAATCCTGACCTTAAAAAAAATTTAGAACTGTCATATCTTTTCAACAAAATCAGAATCTGCAAAGAGTGTCATTGGAAAGCCAGGTGTTATAAGGGCCCATCCACGAAAAGAGGAGCAAGACCAGCGATGGCACTGACTGCCCTTCCCTCACAGTCTCCCATCGATACCAACGAAACCTATGGCGGGAACATACTCTCCACCTCGTTAATTGGAAACGAAAATGAAAGGGTGGGCTGAAAATATAATGAGTTTGATTTGGTCTAGCACAGTGTTCCCTGATGAGGTTGGTGGTGTTGTGTAGTTCATGATTGAAGTGAGTCTTGAGCTGTGAGTTACATTACCATTAGTAAAAGGCCTAATTTACCCTTGTCTCTAATGTTCCAACCAGCAGCAATTTAGCAGTGAAATCGTATCAATATAACAGATAAGTCAAGGTGCTCTGTAGACCAATCGTTCTCAATAGCTTTAAATTTGATTGTTTTTGAAATAATCAGGGGCTCAGACGAAATAACGTTATCCTGTTTTGGAAAGAGATTTCCCTTGGCGGAATTTTAAATCTATCCTAGTTTGGTCCCTGCGCCTAACTGAAAATTGGTTGTTTGGGAGATAAAGATCAGTTTTTTTAATATACCAAATGGATTTTCCGAATAAGAGGTGGAACCTTGTGTATTCGTTAACAATAAATATAAGTTTTTAGTAGAGATATGCGAAATATATCAAAATTTAGCAAATAAGTTAACATTTGTAGCAGCAGCTATAAATTTTTTGGATTGAATTGTAGGAACTGTTGTGTGTTTTCAAGTTTTTAAAATATCTGTCTGCTAATGGTAATCCACAGCAATTGTATGTATGCTGTGAAAACGTTTTTGTTTTGGCATTTAATTAGTGAATATGGGAAATGTCAAAAACGGTTATTATCATAGGAGGGATTTTAAAAGAGAAAACTTTAATATTTACAAACAAGTAGTAAAAACAGAGCGAAAAGGTTTTCCTTCATATTTTAAGAGAGTTTAAAATGTTTCCACTAATCAAAAATGCAACCTAGATGAAAAGTTTTTTTTTAATACTACGTATATTTTTCAATCATTTGTTTTGCATTTTTGCCTTTGGTTACAAACTTTCCCTCATTCCTCTACTCGCGATGCATGATGGGATATTTGTTTAAAACAGTCCTTATAAAGTACCTGTGTTTGATTCAAGAGATGTATCTTGGTGTAATAATCATAATCAAACTGATCCTTTTGGCCTAAAAATAAATTTTGAGCTTCTTTCCTTATTGAGTTGGCATTGTAAGGATTGGTCAACATATTCTTGGTTTAAGTTGAGTGTAGTCAATAAAAGTTCTGTATAAACACTATTTTTTCCTAAGATGTTTGATGTTATATTAAATAAGTATAAATAATTTCACAAGGGTGTTGTGCTAATCTAAATAAAAAAAGAGGGTGGGCATAAAAAAGAGCATATACAGCCAAAATTAGCATACCTGCTGAACTAGTTCATGAAGGAAGAAAGACTGCTGTTCTTGGGATGTAGCAATTGAAACATAAAAAGTTAATAAAAAAAAAATAATAGAAATATTAAAATTAATATTTAGTAACATTACAAATGTAATTTCAAAATTGCCTGTAATTCAGAGGTGGGTGGGTATTGGAGCCCAAAATGTGCTAAAAGATTAAGGATTATATAAAAAATAAGTAAAAATAAATGTAAAGCTGCCTGGTATGTCATAAAACATAATACAACCAAATAACAAAACAGAGATACTTTTTTGTATTGAAAAAAAAATACTGATTGGTAATAAAACATTGTTAATCTTAAATCTGTCAAAGATATAAAAAGGAAAGTTGAGAATCCCAGGTATAGGCGTCAAGATTTTTACATTTCATAACTTTATGGTACGAAATATTATTGAATAATACGAGTTAATTTTCCAAATTTACCATAGTAACGCCAAATGAATGTTATAAATGGCTGTCAAGGGAATGAGAAATCCTGATAGTCCCTTGATGTATGTCAAAAACAATTTACTGAAAAATAATTATTGTTGGTGAGTGGCTTGAACATTTGGTCAGTGTCCCATAAATTCTGTCTTAACGAGAAATGGTAATTTTCCCCAAGTAACTTAAAACTCTCAAGAGTATGTCCCAATTTTCAAAAGTGGTCCTAAGTAGATAAACCTACCAAAGCTACAGACCCAGGTCTCTATTAAAAATTCCCTGTTTTAGGTCAACTAATTGAAATATTGGTTGTACTAGGTAATTTACATTCTTTTTGGGAAAATTTTAATCTTTTAAATCCTTTACAGTATGTGTTTTAGAAAAGGACAAATCAACTGTTAATCTGGCCTTCGTGCCAATCAGCTTGTTAACAACATGTACATATTAAATCGTTTTAGGAATTGCATTCACTTAATTAAAATGTTATGGTATTTTCAGGAATTGATATCTAAATTTCCTCCTGAGTCATATCTCATTAAATCGTAGTACAATTGGATAAAATTGGTTCCAATGGCAGGAGGTCGGTGAGCATAGAACTACTGTGGGAGTGGTGTGTTTCCACAAGAATTCCTCGATTTTGGATCCAACACATTTTCTTAAATCTATATAGAATATGATCCTTACCTTATGGACTATTAATTTGAAAACCTTTTTATATGACTGTCAGATGATACAACCTTCCCTAACGTCATTAAAAACTGTAAATGGATACTTGAATTTTTTGGCAAAAATTAAATACATAACAAAATGCACCCACAAATTTTTTGTTTCTATAGTGCAAAATAGGGTTGTTGCTTTAATAAGGGCAAAAAACTAAATGATTAAAATGTTAGGTACAATTTGGATTCATTGGATATGGCTGGTTTCTCCAAACATAGTTTAAGTTCTTGGGTATTTAATTTATAGACAAAAATTTGAACATAGGGAACACACATAGATCTTACTAAATAAAAAACTGTCACTAGTTACGTAATCTCTTGAGTAGACTGAACGATAAAATACCAGTAAATTATATTACAGATGCATATATTTGGGGCCTTCTTACAACTCCATTTATTTTAAACATATGTGATTAGTACTACTAACGGAAAACTGTTCTTATTTTAGAAATATAAAAGTCTGTTTTTTGCGAGCAAATCTTTACTAGCTACAAAGGGCTACACTAATAATGATAAGTTTTCCAAATTTTCTTGACCCTCAGGGTGAAAGAGGGGTTGGGGTTGGTAACTGAAACATTTGTCAAATAGAACTTAGTCCCTTTGTAACCACCGTCAATTTAATAGGATCTTGGTTAGTCCAACAAAAAAATACCACTTTAAGAGAATTGAAATCGGAACCATTCTAAAAGAAATAGAGTATAGGCCCCCAACAAACGTAACTGACGCATTTATTATGATTCATAACTTAGAGTCTGAATAAGCCTAATTTAAAAACCAAAATTATCCCTGAGAAAATTAGGAGATACAATTAATGTTTATTGTTTTTTAGGAAGTGGAGTATGTTGGAGGAAAATTAATACCCCCTCTTGTTTATTCTGATTCTTAACTTATGCAATGCCTTTTATCCTAAATCAGATTTCCCAAAATTTCTAAGACAGTTCACTTGCAAAGGTCTGACTTGTTTCAGTATAAACTAAGTACTGAAATTCCTGTCCTACTCGAGTTAATTTTGGTAGTTATTAAATTCAGAGTATGACGTAGGTTACAGCTATTATTAGGATAACACCTCCCCAAAACTTTAATGGTGTAAATTCAGTAAACCCTCTCTGTTCTAGAAAGAATCAAGGATAATATCAGCTTGAGTATGTGTTGGTCCAGCTGATGGCGTATTTATGATTGGCAAAGAATCGAGGTAGATATATAAACAGCTAAGCATCATGGTATTACTGCAATACAGTGTATCACCAGAGATAATTTTTGAACACTGTAATTTGAGGCTATAAATATGTGATCATCACTTAAATTAAATTGTAATATTTACTAAAAATATATAATGTTATTCATTATTTTTTAAAAACAGTTTGTATTTTTCATTTATTGAATAAGTTTATTAAAGTAAACGGTATAACAAAAATAACTTAGTTGAAAATGGTATCTTTCTTCAATCTGTCCCTCTAAGGTTAAAGCCAATTGTTTCTTGACTTTGTATCATTACCTCTTTATTTTTCTGAAAAGAATTTGTCATTCAAGGAATATACAATCTGATGCAAATTAACTGTTTCAAACATTATACCGTTTTGGCCATGCCGATTTCATGTAGAGTGGACCAATTTCAATTCTTTAAGTGCATTTTTCTTTTTGACTAACCAAGAACTTTAAAAAATTAGTATGTTACAACCGGACTATAAGTGCTATTTGAAAATTTTTAGTTACACTCCTTTTTCATTACTAGTGTAACCCTTGTAGCTAGTAAGAGTGCTGCAAACAGATTTGACATAACTAAAATAATAAACAAGTTTAAGGGGGAGTGAAACTTACTTTTCAAAACTGTTTTGGCTGCCATTTTTTGTTAGGACTTGGTGCAATTACAAATTCTGTAAGTGTATTCTTTTAAATAAAATTAACCAAGAACTTTAAAATGATATGTTAGAAGACTAATAAGTGCTATTTGAAAATTTTTGAGGTGCTCCCCCACCCCTCCTGGTCTCACTAACAGGTCAAAAGATTTTGAAAAGCTATCACTATTAGTGTTTGCCCCTTTGTAGCTAGTAAGATTCTTACAAATAGATTTATTATATACTAAAAATAACCAAAAATTTAAGAGGGGGTGCAAATTAAGTTTTTCAATCAAAACTGTGAAATATTACAGAGTGTCCCACGAAAGGAGTTTTGAACATTATGATTTTTATATTACTTGCCCGTTTATGCACCAAACATTTTAAAACTCTACACAATTAATAAAGGTCGGTTTTAAAAATAGTCTGTGAAAACTAAAGCTGGCCTAACAATTGTAAGAAACAAAATGGGTGACTAATTATTGAAAATGTTTACTATTTTGGCCTCCTATAAAAATTCATTTCTTGAAATAACCTGATTTTGATTATTGCTTATGCAATTTTAAAGAACAGCCTGTTTGATTGAAAGAATATTGCTCTTATACTCTATAAAACCATAAACCTAGAACCCCCTCCATTATAGTTTTACTGGTATAAAAGTTCGAGAAATGGCTTTTAATTTTAAAACTGAAAAAGTGAAGTGTTGTACGTGGGCTTTTGGTTTTTTGCAGCATTACAGAGAGTCAATTAGACAATTTCAGATTTGCTTACCCAGGTAAGTTGGACCACTTAGCAATCCAACAATAACGTATTGAGATGAAAATTATTTTGTTAGGAACTGGAAGTGTCGTGTAAGTAATGTGTGTGTTAAAAAAGTACTACTGAGAGGATTCAACAGTGAAGAAATAGTAAGTACTACGTACGCAACATCAATGCTACCACCTATCTCTCTAGATAAAACACAACAATCACTCAATGAAAGGTTTTGGAATCTTGCAGAAATGGTCTTTCCCAAAGTCCTTAGATAGTACAGAGAATAAATTAAGAAAAAACCAACCCTATGTTAGATTTTTAGAAAAGGTTCATTCTAATCCATAAAGTCAATCTTGAAGATGGATTGCGGGACAGACGAGAGTAGTAATCTGTTCTCATGAATGGATTGTAATTTTCAATGAGCTAGGATCCTAATTAGACATACTCAATTTTTTTTTTTCAGACAAGTCCACTGTCTACTACCGTAATTGGGTTCCTTGTAAATACGGCATAATTTCTGTAATTTATTAACAGAACATTGGTTAATCTACACATTTCCTTAACACAGGACTCTTCTCAAATCAAAAGGAAATGACTGATTGGGCATGTTGTGTGAATTCCAAATACCTGTTAAAAAAACTTTATAACTTTCTCATTAAATTTTTTTATATAACCGCTAATAGTCTAATTTATGGCTCAATGGAAATCGAACCACCACAAGTTTACATATGTATAAATAGGGTTTTAACATGATAGACGCCAAATCAGTTACAGTAGTTAACCAAAATAACAAAATTTGGGGTAATAAGGCACAAAACATATTATTGCTATAGTACCATGTAATGTTAAGATCTAACTCACATTTAACCATGGCTGAGAAAGTTTAGATCTTATAACAAATAACGATACAATCATGATAACTAAAATACATTTATAGTCCAATAGCAAATAACAAAACAAGAAGACTATAATTATTCCATATAATTAACAAATAAAAATAGGACTGTAAATTAACCAGCTGCACAATTACAACAACAAATATTATTATATGGTCAATTAGGGTGTAAACAAGCAATGAACGTGTTACAGTTGAAACTACATAAGATAGTAATTAACCTAAATGTCACCCATAATTAATATAACTTGTTTAATAATTGGACAGAAAGGACTTCATTCGAACGATAATAAATATACCTGTCATTGACTAGCTAAGTAAAAAGAACTTAAAATAATAGTCGCCCATCTTTATCAAGAATCCTCTAGGTAACGCAATTATATCGTGAATTTATTAAGAATAAGCTATATAACTTAATAATGGAGTATAATAGTGAAAAGGCTTGTTGTCCCCACTTACAGCCATGGGTTGTTATAAAAAGCCAAAATAAACAAAAAACAAAACTCCTAATGGCAGGATTAGAGGTCTATTTCATCCATGAAAGGTGGATTTCTCCTCAACCTTTATATCCTCTATAGGTTTGCAATTTCTTTTTTTTCACTTTTTAAGAAGTTTTCTTTACCTTTTTACTGTAACCCATTATATTTTTTTATTATTATTTAATCAAAATGTGTTTTTAGACTTTTGAAAAAATAAGTTATGTGTACTCATTTCTCATAAGGTTGTATTGAGAATTGGTTATAACATTTCTAAAAATAAACGTATTTATGATGACATTGAATATTTACCCTGTATCGTAATAATAGCCTATCATGGTATATTTTATATATATCTGCGCACTCAGGTTGTATGTGGTGTATTTATTTGAGTTAGCAATACTACAGATATCTAATTATTTATAACAGACACGGTGACTTCTTTTTTAATTCTTGGCCAAAGAGAAAGTTGTCAACTGGTTTTTAAAATGTTTATTCAATAAACGGTTATTTATCATGTTTTATATTTCTGAACACATACCCTATACACTTTGCTAGTGAATTTAAAGATTTCAGGGATGAATAATAAACTGTGGAAACATCAATATATATCTATACTATTACTTATTAATTGCTGTGATAGTTCTCATAGGGCTATCTTTGCGTATGCATTTGCACCGTAAATTCGTCCCCCTTGTAAAAATACACCCCTGTGTACCTATGTAAAGGTAAACGCTAAATTATACTAATATACCCACATCACCATTTGAGGCTTCCTCTTTTAGATTAATCTGCAAATCCATAACATGATTCCATGAGAAAAATATTTTTATATTTCTCACTGTCTAGTAAGACTATTAAAAATGAGGATTTTCAGATGCTAAAAAAACATTTAAAATTATGCAGGATGCTGTTACTGTGTATAATGATAACCAGTTATGTCTACTATTTTGTTTACGTCCAAGTAACGTCTTTTTACAGGTGTACGGTACAAGCCATTTTTTGATGATAGTAAATATTTAGGGTCTAATTCTAGATTAAAACCCTTAATTAAGGCCTAATACATTTAATGTGTCACAATAATTATACTACTGTATCCTTGGCTCCATATTAACTTCTTGTGTAAAAGTTTAAGTTATTATTATCAAAATGAAATTATTTAACGAATCTCCTGTCGTCACAATTGCATGCGTTCAGCAGTATAAATTAATGATACTTCAGAAGTACATTATACACCAATGCAAAACATTTAGGCCATCGCAAGGTTGCTTTATGTAGGCATATTAGTCCCAATGGGAATCAGTTAAAATTCTTCTTGATTACTTGAGTAATAATGACAATAGGATGTAACACTCTTATAAAATTATCACCGTTTTAACTAAAGATTCAGATACCAATATGAGGCCTTGGTATTTTAAAATCTTACAAAAACATCTATTTCTGGATTTTAAAATTTAACCTTCGATTAGGCATGTGTAAAATTGTAAAAAGTTGTAATATATTTTATCAACCCCAGTCGTGTGTGTGTGTGTGTGTGTCCCTCCCTACCTCCGTTGGGGTCAAAAGTGTAAAGACGATAAGCATAAATCGCTGTAAGTTGATATAATAATAAAAAATTCAAATATAGTTTATTAGGTAAAGCATGATATATCACACACTGACTGTTATGACAAGATTTTCCTACATATAAATACTAAAAACATAATGCGTGTATGCTATAGTCTAAAAGTGTTGATAAGAGCTACTAGACCTAGGTAATAATACAACATAGACATATTGTATGCTAACATCTTCAGAACTAACTGCACTGTGAGTTGTATTGCTATTGTATGTAGAAATCTGTGCAATTACAGTAAAATAACACATAATACACTACAGATACAATACTTATAAAATCAAACGCCAAAACTCTGATTAAAAGGAACAAGCTACACATCAGTCGTAATCTCAAATATCAACACTAGGAAGGAAAGAGATGGAACTTGAATTAAATGCCACCTCATGAGCGGAAGGCTAGCCATACGCAATAGACATGGGGACGTTGCATAAGTGTAGCGGTTAGGCTACACACTCAATAATGTGTGAGTTGTGTAGTGGACAGCTGGTATATATACAGCGGATGATGCTTTTGGGCTGGTGTTTACTGTATTCACCGCCATAAAGAACAATCAAATGTTGCGATAATTATCCCATTACTAACCACTCTGTGAGTCTTTATAGAATTTCTGAACTAGCCAAGTACTTCTCATTCTCGAATCAGACTGAGTTAAACAATATACTTTTTAAAGGAGCCCTCAGTTTCCCAATTAACATTTCAACTAGAGAGATTCAGTGTGTGTGTGTGTGTGCATGAATAAACATAGAGATGCTTCTCGAAGAAAAACCAAATTTTATTGTTGCTCAAAAAAGAACTATGTAACCTAATAGAAACTCTCTCTTCTACTCTCCCCCCCTTTTACCCCACTCCCCCCCTCACGCCCTCCACCTCTCCACCAGGGTCCTTGTAAATAAAGTCTTGATATGCCCTGGATTCTATTCCAAAGCAGATTAGGATATCGATTGTTCAATTTGTGTGTGTGTGTGTGTGTTATTAAAATACTTATTGGGATTTTTTAGGAAACTACAAAAAAATCCCCACTCACACCCAATTTTCCAAAAGGGACACAGTAGAAAGGTGGGGTGAGAATTTAGATTGTCAAAATTTACAAACTCCTACATTGTTTGACTTGCGCATTTTTTAAGTCCTGCAATAAGAAAGAAACACAATGACGTTAAGATAATGTATATACAACGTTTCTTGGCATAATGTTTATAGGCAAATACAAAAAAATAATAATGTTGTATAGAAGGATGTGTGTGATTTTTCACTTTTGTGTATTCTTTATAAGAGGGCAAATTGCCAATATCCCTGCGTATCTGCATACAACATTTGTATTGCTCTAATTATTATACAATTAGCTTTTAAGCTAATCGATGGACTCATATTTGCTGGGAAAAAAATGCATAAGTAATACTGATAGAATTCTTTGCGGTCTATATAAAATAAAAACTAAACTCTGATACAATGACGACATATTATGATCTTAATGTATTGCTAGCAAACACAATAGTCAAGCCTAAGCATATAAGAATATATATTTATATAATAGCAAACTTCTTTCGGTTTTGTAATATCGATGCCGTGGATAAAGTTAGCGGTGTCCTCAGCAGGCTATTCAAATAAACATCAGAAAGCTGGTTGGTATTGTAAAAAAACTTAAGAACATAATTAATATAAGCTTACCTGTGTTATAAACTTATACATCTGCATACTGTATCAACCAATAGAATTAATAATTTTACCAACATTTTACTTCTCTATTTAATCACAACGAAAGTCAGACTGCCGATACAATCCTGGCTTTCTTCGCTGAGCCACTTAAGGATGCCACATGAAAAACTTCGACTGCAACAGCGCATTAGGAAACAATAACAAAAATTTCCACGCATATATCCCATGTAAGTAAATAGTACATTGATAAGTACAATTAATTGGGCTGGAAAATCATTCGTTATAACAAATACCAAATAACATTATTATTGCTACAGAAGTGTGAAATTCGTGTCAAGGAATGTAACTTACAGAGCGATTTTGTTAGTTAATATAGTGGTTTCGTTGATTTATGATAAGCCCTACTGTATCTGTTTAGCACTCCGCTTTCCAAGTCGCGACCCAACCCTCCCACACGAAGTCCTATATACCTGAGTGTTTGAATGACACTCGAAGCAGTAAGTTCCAGCCACCTGTGAATGTATCAACTATTAACACACGTCGATAACGTTACAACATACCACATGTACTGTACGAAAAGTGCTTTATTAATGCCATGATTTAATCTTCATAACTAATACAGTTTGAGTAGACCTTTTCTTTTTATTTGTCGGTGGAGATTACTCAACACTCAGTGGTTATCGCTTACTAACTTTTCTTCTTACTTAATGCTATGATTGGGTGTTTTAGTTCAGTAGTTTATGTACACTTACAGTTGTACAGCCAAATCGTGTATAAATTAGTGAATCTTCGCTCTTACTGATCTAGCATAGCCTCAACGTTTTTGATCGTTATGTGTTTGTATAGTATGATTTATTGTGGATACTGTCACTGTTCTAATAAGTCCATGTGTCATTATCAAGTAAAACAGGAGAATTGCAAAATCTCATACAATGTAAGTTATGGCAACGTTTATTTTCATGGTGTTGTGTGGATCTGACTAAGGCAGATATTAATGTTCTCTCTAATAACAGATCAGTGGAGTTGTGAGACTTGTAGCAAAAAAAAGACGGCTGAGTAACAGTAACTTAGACTCTGTCCCCGTCACTACGTCATCTAGTCCATCTTCCTCATATACGATCATGGTCATTACAATGTATATGCGTAAGTAAGCTGTTAAACGAGATGAAAAAATTAAATCACCAATGGGCAAGTTAATATTCAGAGGGAACTCGGTAAATCGTTCTGTATACTCGTTATTTATGCTCCGTAAGAATAGATGAGGAGTAACACTTAAATAATAACCAACAGGAGGTTATTAATAAACAACAAGAAATGATTCGTAGGATTAATGGAAGAAAACAAGTTAATGAAAGGCTCACTGAAGGTTGTGTCTTTGGCAAGGTGATTTGGGAAAAGTTATTCCACCGGAAAAGCTCAGTGGGAAGGTTTTTTGGTTGTACCTGAGTCAGCTGGCGAAAATTAATGTACCAATAAGATGAATGGTGAATTGAAATTGGAAACAGCGCTTGGTGTAAAACTAACTGAAGGCGGGACATATAATTGACGCCTGCATTCGCATATAGGTGGCAAGAATCGACGAAAATTGTAGACGTTTGCAAGTTATAGCCGACTTGGGATCAGTTACAAAGGAATCTGGAAAATATACAAAAGGTTTAGCTATAATTTACGCCAATAAAAATCAATGACTAGGATAAAATATGAACTATTACTTTTAGAGTGCCTTACTCTCATGATTTGTTATCCTGTATTAAAATTGAGTAAACATGCTTAAAAGATGAAAAATGCACTTTTAAACGATTGTGTATCAACTAAGTTACTTTTAGTTTTTCATCTTAATGTGTATGCTATGGCTTTGCATATGGTCTTATACTTTGGCTGTAAATCTCTAACAAATTTTCAATTAGTCTATTCTAAAATATTTTTTTGTTTATAAAATTTACAAATTAATGCATAAAAATCGTAAAAAAGACATATTCAAAAAAAATTTTGTTACTAAATATATATTAATTTTTGAAGTAATTACATGGTTTGTTATGTTTTTAATGGATATCCTTTTAGAGCATTACATTTACTATATAAAAACAAACCAGTTTTTTTCTATCTCTATTAAGCAAATGTACAATTCCATTCCCCCACACAAACCCAAATCCCAAATTCCCCTGGCCAAATTTCACTTGGCTCTTGTTCTAGATAGGCCATGGATTGAAGCGGATGAGTACTAAAACGTTAAAATAACCAATATATTACTGGACAAAAAACTGAGCCCTATAAATCTGTGAGAAAAATAAGGGAATAGAAAGTGTTTCAGGTACAAAACATGGTTCTTTTGTTGTTATGGACTGCTTTACAATTGCTAAAGTCAAAATGGGTCAATACAAGCCTCTTCTCAACCGTCACTAAAAGCTGTAAATGAACGAATTCAGATAAGGGATGAGAAAAGGACTGCCTACAAAATAAAAAAATTTAAATTGATAAATGACTAAGGAGAGATGGGGGGGGGGGTGGGGGGGGGGGGGGGTGGGGGGGGGGGGGGGTGGGGGGGGGGGGGGGTGGGGGGGGGGGGGGGTGGGGGGGGGGGGGGGTGGGGGGGAACTAGACAGATGTTTACAATAATAATTTAACTTTAACTTTCTTAAAAAAATATGATCGCTTGTTCATTAGAAGGAACCTAAGTTGTTCAAGTTTAAAAGAAAGATAATAAAGCTGATCTGTTTAGTTATTGCCATATTTCTTTAGTACTAATATTTTGTAAGATTTTATAAAATTGTTTCATAGAACACCATTTTTGTCAAAAACTATTTACTCTGTAAAGAAACAATTTGACTTCCCTTTTAGATCTAAAGAGCTGTTAAATCAATAGTTTAAAATAGAAGTAGCTTCATCAGCAAGATTAGTTTACCGAGATAAAGCTTTTAATATAAATAATATGCTTTCTTCTGAATAAATATAGCGGTATTTTACTATCTTTTTCAGGTAGTAGAACACAAATGATTGCTATGTGGGAAAATAGATCAATAATAAAAAAAAAAACATGGAACAAAAGTACCTTAGAGATCAATGCTAGGCTCATTTCTATTAATAATAGCTATATATGATTGTGCTTATAAAATGTGCCCCTGCGATTGTGTGTTGTACGGTGATGATACAATACTACTCTCATAAATTGTAATGAAGACTCATTTAATCGTATTGGCTTAAGAAATTTCCTTAAAATTAGCTTCAGAAAGGTTTAACAGGGTACAGTCTCAAAATGTTCCTAGAATTGGTTTATATATATTTATAGAACAAATTTAATAACTTGCAAATCTATTTTGCCTCAAAATACTCTCCTTCTGTAATAAAAGAACTAGCCCCGACGTTTATAAAGCTGCTCAAAACACTTTTGGAAATCATTTTGTGAAAGTTCTTTAATTGTTTTCGTATCCATTTCCTTGACAGCCTCAGCATCTGCAAACCATTTTACCTCCAATGATTTCTTACAACTGCAGGAATAGGAAGGAATAGGGAATGTTCCTTGTGAATTCTTGTTAGACTTTAAATCAACATAGAATTTGATTTCTAATGAAGTTCGGAAATATCATCCTCTGATAGAAAATATTAAAATAATCTATACAAACTTCACCAAGTAGTGTTAGCAACATGTGTTTGTTGTCATTTATGCCACATTCCGGCATTGTTGTTACAGTGTATTGTTGACCAACCCTTGGTGAATTAATTACTGTCTTATAATAATAATATAATAATTAGCATAAGCTAACAAGTTTATTATTATATCTTCATAAAACCTAAACAACCTACATTTTCTGTAGGCGCTACAGGTAGAGTAGTATATTAAAACATAAAGTTAGAATATCATTTCTCACCTGTCACAAAGAAAAACCAAATCCACATAAATATGCCAAAGTTTTGTGTTTCAGAGTACAGGAAGAGTACAGACCATATTCCCGACATCGGATGAGGAAATACTGAATGAAGCAGAAAGACTTGCTTCTGGTGGTTATTTCGAACAAGAGTTCGTAGATATGGACGATTTATGTCTCAAGTGCCACGTGTGTGGTTATTGTATGGTTGGGCAAACCGAAGCTGTCAAACATTCCATGGAGACTATACCCATGCCAGTTTCAATGAAATCTAGATATAATCTCCTCTCAGGCTCTCCCTAGTCTATAGTTTTGAAAATTCAAAGACATATCTGTTAAATACTTTGTTTATTAAGTTTTCATGTTCAAAAGTAGACGCAAGTTTTAATTATCGTTTTCTTACTTTTTCAATATGTCCACAAATTATTTAATTTACTTTTTTCTTTTAGTCAGATTAATTATTTGCATTATTTATTTAATTATTTCCGACTTTTATTAATAATAATTGTACCACTTGTAAATGAATATTAGTTTTTTTGGAAAACTTACATGACATATCTTTTAATGACGTGGCCATAATTTTAGAGGAGAAAGTGTGCAACATTCTGAAAAAAAATAGTTCAAATTGATTAAATAATTTCAGTAAAGGGTTTTAGTTTCTGGCTGTGTCAGGTTTCGTGGACATTTTTTTGGTTTTTATCTGATATCTAAGCACTTTTTGTAATGAAAAGAGCTTGACAATAAGTATTGCAAACTATCTGAGAAATTATGACATATTATATTTTTTCAATAAGACTGAGAACAGAAGTGAATACCAAATTACGATCAGTGGTTTGATGTATATGTCTAAGTTAATGCTCTCATGTGCATGTAAACTAGGTCATTTCATATAGTATGTAATTATTTAATGTTTACACATCCCACTTGCTTGTGTTAATCTATTAGATAGTTGTTAGTTATTACAAATATTTCTCTTCACTTTATTATCAAGTTAATGTTAATACTAAAATTTTAATAATTTAAAGGTGTTGTTATGTTTTATATTTTGGTATAAGTTATATTGAATCTAATTTAACTTTCAGTATCTTAATATATTTGAATCTCACCATTGTTACTTGTTTATTTCTAGCTTTATTTTCAATGGTCATAATTTAATTATGAATGTGGTTTTTACTCACTTTTGTTGATGTTTGTTTCATTAAAATGTTATTAAAACTTTTCAAAATGAAATAAATAAATCAACAAACACAAACAGAACATAATAAATAGTTAATAACAATGTAATAGAAAACACCATGTTTAATTTACGCTTTAAGTAATATTAATACGCTTTGTTTGTAGGACCAAAGTTAGGGTGGAACACCTTATCTTGTTGAGGTTTTGTTTTTATTTTTATAAGGTTGATCTCAAAGATCAAGTGATTGCGTATCCTAAGAGATACATGGTTTAATATTAGTGTTTATTTTATAAAGGTTGATGAAAAAATAGTATGTTGAATATTTTTAAATAAATGTTTCAATGAAAATCGCAAGTATTTTTTATTTACACCTCTCACATGAAATGTACATGATGGAGCCTAACTAGTAGGAATGTGTGAGAATTTTTAGATGAAAGGAGTCCTAGTGGCAGCTCTGGTCTTAGCAAAATATCAAATTATACAAAAGCAAACTATGGATCCTTTGTTTAAACATCATTACTGATGGGTTATTTGTGAATATAAACAACATTAGAGATACCTTTATATCTAATGTTGTGGTACAAGGTGGTAATAAATAATAATTTCATGCTGCACAAACTCAGCACAATATGAAATTCTTTGTCCCATTAAGGCCTTTCAGACCATACTGGACATTCAGACGTTAAACAAGCCAGATATAACAGAATTTCTGACATTTACCATCATTATAGGTTATTACAAGATTTTATACCTTTTATAACCTATAACGATGGTAAATTTCCGAAATCTAGTATTCCTTTCAAAAACTCTATTGTCAATAATAAAATTTAAGTATAGAAACCAGATATCATTAACCATTAATGTTAGCATGGGATATTTTGCATACATAACTGCTAGAAATATACTTGTTTAAGTTTACTGAAATGAACAGGTGTATTAAAATGAATAAATTCAACAAACAGCATATCACAGTAGCAAAACAACAAATAATTTTAAAATTCATTCACCCAAAAATAATTATATTATAAGTAATTGGTACGTTAAAAATAAGGTAAAATTTCCAAATAAAAACGTCATTAATCATCATATATCCGATTCAGATTTTATCAACAATAATGTCTCTCTACTACTGTTTGTTGGCCTTTGTCTAATAAAACCAAGTAAAATCTCAAAAATGTCTAACACTTAGTTGGAAATGAAGTTTTTAGATTTGGTTAATGAAAGCATCTAAATATAAAGTAATAGTCATTAGTTATAGACTTTGCCAGGCATATCACATTAGTACAAATGAACAATTTTTAAGTCCAAAAATATATCTAAGGTAAAAATGTTGACATGTATGGTAATCCATTGAGGTAGTCTTTATTTAATATGTTTTTCGGGGGACTGTAGGGATAATTGTGCTACCAACTCTACAGCGCTCTGTTATTCACCTATCACATGCTGCAATCTTGCTGCTGCAAAACTCTAAAACTTTTCATCCTTGTTCTATATGAAGTATGCTTACTTTCTCTTACCTCAGTATGGCCTGAAAACACAAGACTACTTGTCCGGTTAGTGTGAGTGAAACAAATACAGGACACATGAATGTTATTGTTCATATTACTGTGCTTTTTTGTGTGTAAACAAACCCGCCTCGCTGTGCAATTACCATGCTTAGAGGACAGAACCATATGAAAATCAAGGAGAACACATCATCAGGAGGAATCACATGGAAACATTTCTGGATATCACTCAGCACAACTGTTAAATTATTGTGACTTTAGACCTACCTTTATAAAATATGAGCCACTGACCAGACGGTCCTGTCGATTACTTGTGCATTAGAACATAACAACAGTGAACGTGTTGAGCCTCTGCAGGTCTGGTGGTAATAATTAATTTTTGTGGCAACCTATAAGTTTGGTTTTACCATGATAATTTTTGTTCGTTTACATTAGAACAATGAAATTTGTAACAGTGTTTTAAATAAATGTTGCTTTTATATTTTTTAATCAAATTTAAATGATCATAAATGAAAATATTTGATTAAAAAAATGTTTTTGTGTAAAAATGTTTACAAAAAAGAAAATAAAAAAACTATCTTTTTAAAGTAAATAACATTTTTGTGTGTGCCTTTTTAATAGTTGATAGTTTTACATAGAGAATATAGTTAACTACATATATCTAAACAAGAATTGCACTACACTACACTACACTACACTACACTTTGCTTATAAATAACTCAAAAACACACAAACTTTTTCCAATTATTGTACGCAATTCTTATTTTGGTGTATTCTAGTCTTAACTCTGGAGATCCTATATATCTGGCTGACAAATTCAAATTGATCTCTGAAACAAGCGCAAGAGAGACAAGAATGGCCTCATCAATGCTTCTTATTCCCCGCCATCGAACCTCAACTTACAACAAATCATTTGTCGTTACTGCTTGTCGAGCTTGGAATTCCCTTCCTACCCATATTAAGTCAGTAGGGAGTCGAAATCGGTTTGCAGCCTTACTGAAAGCTAAATTGCTAGAAACGATGTCAGCGACGGGTTAGTTGGGGTAGGTTTTGGAGGACGCATATGGTGCTAGTGAATGTGTGTATGAATTTCTTGTATGAATGTATTTATACTAAATTCTTAAAGATACCTTTATTATATAATTTTGTTTTATTTTAAATGTACAGTAGTAGTTTTATTTGACTTAAGTTCTATATTATTATATTAGGGTTAATTGTAAGACAGGGCCTTATGGCCCTAAATTCGCCCTTTTGTATATTTAATACAAATAAAGTCATTTGAATTTGAATTTGAATAGTCACCATTTTGTTCTTTAGAAAGATTCATGGCACATGCATGATAGTATTTTAATGGTTAGTAATTTAATAAAGTATAAAAAGCCTTAAATACTTTTGCACAAAAACAGACAATGGTGAAATAGCACTTGGCATTTTGTTTTACACCAGGCTCTGGGAAGTGTCTGGTACACTATTGAGTTGAGGATAGGGAGACAACCCTATATCAATAGGCCCCCAAGGAAATTTTCTGTATATTAGGTCCTAAAATGGTTATTTTATATTACTTTTAAACTAATAAAAGGAGGAGCAAAGTGTAGAGTCATCGTTAAAGTAGAAAGAACAGTATACATATAAAATATGGAACAAAAAAATCAATATGTCAAAAAGGTATATTAGTATAAGAATCAAAAATGAAAAAAAATCTACCTTGTGCCATTTAACGTTGTAAAGTTTATTTGAGTTGCTTAGTACATTTAAATACAACATGTACCTATATACGTTTTCTGTTTATCAAAGAATTCAAAATAACAAAGAGTACAAGAAATAAAAATTGTTTTTTAATGACTCTCCTTAACTAAAACAAAATTTAATCATAACTTTAAAAACGTAGTAATCAAATAGTTAAGTTGAAATCACAAATCAAGACCAAAGCTAAATCTTGATGTCTACTCAGTGATCACAAACTAAGAGAGCTCCAATAACAGGAGTTATATTAAAATGTAACTTTTTCTATTTCTTCGTTTCCACATATAAAACTGTCTACTAATAATAACTTCCAGTTTTTATATCAATGGGCTATAAGAAAAATATCGGTTTTTTTGGCAGTTTTCAACCAAACTGCAACTTAGGACATTCATAACTCGGAAACCTGTGACTTGATAAAGATTCAATGTTTATACAAGATATGTACTGTAGTTGAGTTTGTATTTTAAGATCTTATAATAGTATGGGAATAAAGTTGTTATCAAAATATCGTAATAATTTTTATTCTTGACTGGGTGATTCTGAAAATTCTGTATTGGTGACGTCGTGGGGCTCTTAGTATTGAGCATGTAATTTTGTACACTACTATTAAAAATTAAAACAAATGTAACTCACATTTAAATTGGTCATGTTTTTTAATTTACCGCAACCGACAATTGTTCGTTTTAACGCGAAAATCGTCTCACTGCCCTGATCGGTTTGCCTCGTAGTGACAATGGATGAGAACAAACTAACACAGTACAGAACTGCTCAGAGCTTGACAACATACTCACTACTGTGACAACTGATCATATCGGGACTACTCCAAAAGATACTTTGTACCGTGTACTCGTCGCCCTAAGGGTACAAGTCATCGCAAACCGAAAGTACTCGGTACAGGTTACTGTTACGATACAGATACTTTCCAGATAAGTACTCAGATAGATTTACTAGTAATAGTAATTTAATCATTTTAGGGGTCTGGTTCGATTACTCCACCGATCGTTGGTCCAACGACTCAAACATTAGTTTAGTTTTAATAAGAGGATCATTAGCCCAACGATCAGTGGTGTAATCGGACCGATTTGTTTGATAAAGTAAAATATAACCTAAGCGGGTCGTTGCCCCAACGAACCTTATTTAAAATTCAAACAGTAAATTTACAATCAAGATTAATTGGCCCGACGATCAAAAATTTACATACAAATACTAATAGCTTATATGGTTCGTTGGGCCAACGACTCCATTGCAGTAACAAGTAAAATTATAAAATACAGGTTCGATTGCTCACACTGTTCATTAGGCCAACGACCTGTTTTATAAATTATAGAGGTTCGTTTCTTCCACTGGGTCGTTTTCCCAAAGACCCGATCAAATAAAACGTTGCATTTCAAATGAAACATGTCGATTACTACCGATTAGTCCACTGCGGTCAAGGGCAGGCGGCGGCATCGGCAGCTGCTCCTCTTGCACAATAGTATGTACCGAATGACGATAAACACATGGGGGTAGTGACTTCTGAGGTCGTAGTAATAAATACTGGAATTGCAAAGTTTACTTATAAGTTCAATTTAATCCGTGAAACTTACAAGCGCCAATTTTAGATGGTAAATTAAATGTATGCCTTGCCACGTTGCTGCCAATTAGAGTACAAGAACTAAAAATGCATATATGATAGGTGGGCATAAAGTATCCAATGTTCGATGGAATCATGCTTACGATGTTTTACTTTATAAAACATTAAGATTTTACTTCCCTTCGCAATGTGTAGACTCACAACCCGGGTGTCGGCGTCTTGGCACGAGACATTGAAGCTGTAGTCTAAGAACGGTTATTTCTAGTCGGTGATTACTAGAAGAGGAGTAGAAGTTATGAAACTGGTAGCCATCTACTCAAATAATACATGAGACACGTGAGATACGTGAGATACGTGAGATCCGTGAGCTCGCCTAAAACAAATTCGCGACGGTATTAGCCATTTAATGATACAAAAAACTTATTACAAACAACGTGCTCGTCAGAAGGACGACGCCACAACTTCTATCTATTTCAATCAAGCAAATAAAAGATCTTCAAGGGTAAGTTACTTTACTATTTACAACTTTACTTTACGTTACACTCATTTTTTATATGTTTGGCATCAAAGGGCTAATTTAATAATACGAAAAGATAAAGTTTACTTACGGACATAGCGCGCGAGGTCAAATCGGTCACGTAGTTGGGCTGCTACAAAGGGTTAGAATAAAATATTCATACGCGTGCCAATTAGGTAGTTACTCCGCCGATAATTTAGTTCCGGAACATTGGATAAAAACAATAATATTAAATTATACTGGCTGACTAGGTTATGAAATTTACATTATATAAAATCTAATTAACTAATTAACTGTACAAGTAATTGTATCTGCATTATAAGTGTGAAAACGTTTGGTGAAAAATAATTATTATAAATTGTATATTAATAAAATGCAGTTTTGAGGTACCTTGTAATATACTTTGTCATAATACTTTGTATTATTTTTTGCCGGTAAAGAACAAACGACATTAGTTAAAATAAACCTAATATATATTTTAGTTCCCATTTCTTCTTAATAGAGAATATATATATATATATATATTTATATATATATATATATATATATATATATATATATTAGTATCGATTTTTGATAATTACATATGCATGTACACGTAATAGAACTGCCCTCTTTTACAAAAAGCATTTTATAATGTTCTGAAGCATTTACACATTTTCGTGTATCTGGTACAATTCTTCAGATGTATATAAACTAGATTTACAGTAAATATTAAAGAAAAATATATCAATCATTAAAACCTAATTGAGAATATGTTTCCAGCTTTAAATTTGAAGCCTCGGAAGAAGTAATGTAGATTGTTAATGGCATATGAGAGAAGGCATTAGATTATCTTATAACGGAAATTCTATACGAAGTTAATCTAAAAACGTAATGCAGCTGTTAGGCTCTTAGTTATAAGTAGAAGAGTGTAATTTTTGGTACTATATTAGAAATACAATGTTATTAGAGATATCGCAAAAATAATTCAAGTTTCATATGCAATTGATCACTACAAGAGCTGTAATTTCCAATAAGACCAAGATTATTCTTTTGGCGGTGTCTTCCTCAACTTCAAAGTTGAAAAATGCAAACTTGAATTTATGTCTCCGTGACAAATCTTGTTATATTTATTAATAGTTTTAATTTGAAGTAATTTTTTGAGTCTTCGTTGTAGGTTTTAATGTTGTGATGACTGATGTGAATAGTCGCAACTTTCGACCGTAACATGGGGTCGCAGTCAACGAGTTTATTTACATTATTTTATTCAGTTTTCATTGAGACTGATGGTTTTCTAACAATTAATTTACACCATAAACTATAGTAAAAGGATTAGTTCTTCGGTTTAAACGGCTAGTGTCATAAGTTTAGCTTCAGCTACATTATAGTTGGCAAGGACGTACTTAGTGGACATTTTAATTGAAAAAATTTGGCTTATTTACTAAAAAGATGAGTAACAAAGGTTAACATTAAAATATTATGGATGGTTTAAGCGTGTTGATCTTACGTATTAGGGTAAATTATATGTAGTAGTTTCCTGAATTTATATCTATTACGATATACCTAAGGCAATTCCTTCAGGGACTAATAATATAGGGTTCTTCAAAATGTATAACCTTTGATTTACAGTTGCTTTAAAACAAAGGCTCTGAATAAATACTTAAGGTCGTCAAAGTAAACAACTTTTTTAGGTAGGATTCTCGGACTCCTCTGTTTTTGGTGAATTTCAAATCCTAAGTGTGTCAGACCTTTCCAAATAATTTTCACATAAATTACTGTGGAACACACTTAAGCAAAGATTAACAGAGCTATCAGCTCCCTACATGGTCTTAACACACACTATTCCAGCATCCATATTCTTTTTGTCATAGAGCCAATAGTGAACGATCCCGGCACTACTGGAGGAAGAGGTATGCTTCTTTTGGACCCAGCTTTCCTAGGAGGTACCATTGCCCTAAAAGGAATTTATTGTGGCACTGTGACATTGAATACTGGCTGTGGCTCTCTGTAGTTTGTAGTAAAATGAAATTTAGACTTTTTTCATTATATTTTTACCAATTTAACAACTAATATTTCTATATTAGTATTTTTTTTTAGATATTTTTCTTTATATATTTGACAAATTTTAATTATTTATTACCTGAGCATTACAATCTATAAAATTGACCACTTGCCATTGTTCTAATGTACTAAGAAGTATAAGTAAAGTAGCCAAAGGTTGGGAATTGCCTAGGATTCTTGATTATGTAAATTGTGAATGTAATACTAACAGACTTAGATTTCGTACACACTCTAAATACATATAGCTGTTTGCAGTTATTATGATTTAGTACGAGATACAAGTACTCAAATACGATATTCAAATAAAACTAGTGACAGTTTAGATATGTGAAGCAGTAAAGTAGCTATTAGTGATATGCTCTAATAGCTCTGCAAACCAAAATATTCCGTATCAATTACTTTATCTCCGGCAACATGTTAAACGTGTAAAGCAGCAGAGCAATAGTGACGAGCTGGAACTTCATATTAGCTTTGGTAGGCCTGCAAAAGCCTATATTACGTATAAATCAACTTAACTCAGGCTGGCAGTTAACATCTTGGAATAGATTATATGTCTGTCGCTTTACAAGTCCACAAGCAATATTCTCATATTTGCATACACATGAGGATTGTGTGAACCGTATATAATGATGAATAATATACTACCGTCCTCAATGTGTAACTTCTACATTTAATTCCTACTTGAATCTTTATTGTTATAAATACTTTGTAAAAATATCAATAGAACACATTTTCTAAAACAAGTTAGATGCATTCCAATAATGTAAGCCATTTTGCTTAGTCTGAGTTTAGGTTTTTTTAATTGGTACGTAATAAATCTAATAAAATTAACTCATGTATACGCTTTCCTTTAACAGAAAAATGACGGTCATAACTTAAAGGGTCTGGAAAACTATCTGCCTGGCTGATTTACGAAGGCACACCACACCCTTGTAGCTGATAGATCTCAATTACAGAGAGTTTAGTTTAGACTTTCCCGGTATTTGTTCGCACATGTTGTACACATTAATTGTTTACAGCCCTCTGGCATGTTGTGAGCTGGAATATTGTTTCTAACTTAATATTTCAATAATGTGTCACTAAACCACTTATTTTTAAGGGCCAATTTATGACAGATGTTTCATTTGACGGATATACATCCAAACGCCTTTTAGTGTTTCTTGTAAAAATTATATTTTTTGAAAATTTAAAAGATAGATTATTAAAAGTTTGAGATATTGACAGAATTATTAATATAAATATTGGAAAAAACGTTTTTGGATGAGTATTATAACAATATCTTTAAAAATCATTTAAGTCTCAACATCTCCCATTTATGCCTACAAATCAGTGGCATGGTGGTCGTGTAAGTGGGTGAAGCAGAGTTACCGGCCGGGGTGGGGGGTTTGCATGGGTGGACACAACCTAAAAAGTTTTTTCATATATTTAGACTAAAAACGTGCTTTTTACTCAAATTCCAATGCCGTTTAAGTGAAAAAAAAAACATATAAATATCATGTTCTTTAGTACATCTTATGTTAAATTTATATAAAAAGGTATAATTAAAATAAAAGTTCTCTTTATAAATAATTTTTATTTCTGATAACATACATTTTCAGTAAAGTGTGAGTTATTATTTCTGCATACTTTTCAAAGTAATAAGATAAGCAAGTTGGGAAATTTGGGTAAGCATACATTTATTTTTATGACCTATGATAACATTGATTATGATTTCAGATTTAAGTTACATGATGTGATTAACAGAAACATGTTTATCCAGTTGAATAATTGTTTTTGTACTTCAGAGATGAAAACTCGTAATTTTTTGTAGGCCAACTAACGGAAATTGAACTCCATTCTTCTTTACTTAACAGCATATATATTTACTACTTCGTCAAATGAAACTTTCCTTTGATTTTTATTCTGCCAGCAACTCACATTCAATGGATATGAGGCCTAAGTGATAGAGTCTCTGTTAACGAGTGGATTTTTTCTAATAAGTCTTTATCCTTTTCAGTGCAGAAAAGGACCGTTCGACAGAGGCCGTAGTCACAGGAATCTTGTAAATTAAGCTCACCAATAAATTAATTTGGGGCAAAGCTGGTCCGAGCATAAGGTTGGAGTCAAATAATTTGCAAAGACCTTTCAGCAGTTTTATTTTCATCTCTTCATTGTAATGGAATACTAATAGTTCATTTTTGACCGAAAATGGTCGAAAAACTTGCTATATACATCCAACATGCTGTTCCCGGAAATAAATCTTCATGCTTCGAAAATATTTATGTTGCAAGTAGTTGCAAAAAGTCCAACTTTGAATAGTCTTCAAAGCATGACTGGAATATATCCATCTATATTCTCAAAGATTTCACAGTACAATATTTTTAGTTGGTTTACCTCCTCTTTGTAGGTGGTCCAACCTCCTCCACAACTTCCTCATAGTTTTTTCATAGTCATTATGAAGTTTGACAGTGTTTTGAAGAGTACTGTCAATGTTCTTCCTAGAGTACACTATATTACTTGACTGGTGTTATAAAACATCAAAAAGAACATCAGTGAAATCAAAGATTTAGTCAAAAACACAGAGTAAAAGAAGTAAAAGTCTTCCAGTACCGATAGAAACCCATTCACTGGAGCGAAAATGTCAGTCTCAATTTCTTCTGGATGTTCAAGCATTGCGTTAAAACCTCGAAGAGTTAAACTCTATTCTTACACACTGTGTTATCTAGAATTGGCGAGTAGTTCCAGCGTGTAAGGCATATATTGGAAAATCTCCTTTTCATAAATCCATCTAGAAAGGCAGCACGTTTTACAATCTTGAAAAAAATGCTAAATTTTTATTAAGTGTACTGAAAAATATTTGTCACTCAGGAATATCACTAACACTTCGAAATAGTACTACATTTAAGACATAAGCATAACTATTAACAATAAGTGCTTCTGGGTATTATTCTGGCTTGTACTCCAGATAAACGTCCAGACATTGTACTGGCACCATCATAAGTTTGAGCAACAATTTTTGCATTGCATTCCGAATTATTTAAATAATAACTGATAAGATTTGAAATAGCAGCGGCTTACATCACTGAAACCCAAAAAACGTACTTTAACTTACCCATTATAAATTTAAGTTTTTATTATCTGAATAATATTTTAAGTACCTTTCTTATCCTTTCTCAATATGGTGAAAAGTTAATACCCTTGTAGGAGATATAAAAAGAGTACTGGTAATTTTAAAGCAGTACAGTGTAAAACTTGTTTGTTTTGGTTTCATCTTCGATGTACAACCCTCACCGCTAAAGAATGTAATAAAATTGACAAATTAAACGTACAATGGTGTTGCAATACATGCATGAGAAAAATTTATGAAAAGGACCATGTGTTGCTCAATAAATGACTTTGATTGCAATTTGATGAATCTGAGTCCATAACTGGTGGCCAAACAGGTATGATTTATTAGAATGGTCTTGTATTAATGTTGAGATAAGAAGAACAAATACTGGTCTAAAAATCATGAGCACAGACTACTCAAACGTGACCTTTGTGAAATCGAGTAGTGTAGAACGACATTTGCATGCCGCTCATGGAATGCATTTCAGTCCGAATGACAAACGGTGGCTGGCTGGCAGAGAGGATGTGAAGCACTGGACGTTGGTGACTGTCAATCTGGAAGTGTAGCTACATCTGTGGGAAACGATCAGCTGATGACAGTGGCAAATCATCATCAGTCATCACAGACGACTGCAGGCTCCTGAAAGTGTTTATCTCAACATTCAGTCCTTGAGAAGTAAACTTTTTCCTTTAGAACTAACATTAGACAAGTTAAGTTTTGATTTTATAGCCTTAAATGAACATTGGTTGCACCAAGATGAAAGTTTATTATATGTTCCTACTGGTTACAAAATAGCCAAGATTTGTTGTAGATATCTTTCCCTAACTAGAGGGGTTCTTCTATATTTGTGAAGGGTGGTATTGAATTTAAAAGTTTAAATATAAATAATTTTTATTGAGAAAGTATTTGAAATTACTGCAGCTATGATTAATAACTGTACTGTTATTGCTAGCATCTATCGTACTCCTGACTCTGATGTGCTTTTTTACTTCATCAACTTGAACGTTTTATTAAATTTGCGAAAAATAAACATAAGGGTAAACTATTAATCTGTGGTGATTTTAATAAATATGTGGTGATATCAATAAAAATCAATCTGAAAATGTTCTTAATTGATTGAGATTTCAAGATGTATTTTGTCTCAATTCATCTCCAACTCGAAAGAGAGTGTGTCTGGATAATGTAATCACTAACCATGGAGAAGAGAACAGGGATTGTATCGTATATCAGCCCAAATTTCAGACGATGTTGGAGTGTTGGCAAAATTTATTAACAATAGTGGTGTCAAGAATGAAAATTTTTACTTTAGTACTCTAAGAAACCTAAGGTTTTATGATATTAATAATTTTTAGGATGAATTGTTTTTAACTGATTGGAGTTATTTAACAGAATTCACAAATATAGATGATGCATTTGCTTTATTTCTAGAATATTTAACAGATACTTTTAATTTGCATTGTCCTACTAAACTTGTGAAACGGGGATCAACCAAATCTGGGGGAAAAAACTCGTTTACTCTAGAACTAACACAAATGTAAACAAATAAATAAATAAATGTAAAAATGGCATGCTGTCCGATTCGTCTTTATCCAGGTTTATGATATTAAATTATTCCTTGTATTCATCTAAACCTTTCGTTATGTCTTAAAAACCAAAAATAATTCAATTGAATTGCGGAGCGTCGTGAAGTGTTAACAAGATAGGACCAGACCTACCAACCTATCTTGTGTGTGTGTGTGTGGTGTGTGTGTGTGTGTGTGTGTGTGTGTGTGTGTGGTGTGTGTGTGTGTGTGTGTGTGTGTGTGTGTGTGTGTGTGTGTGCGCGCGCGCGCGCGCGCGCGTAAATGTTAAATGTAATGTAATATGTTAATGGTTATGTATGATAGGTTTAAGAACTGTGTAAACGTAGAAAATAAACCTAAGTACAAAAAAGATTATATCCATGCTGTGTAAAGATACAGATATCGAATAGACCAACAAGTTTAAACAGAACAGTTGATGACATTTAACAGTCTGTTTCAACTAATAATTTTTGTTTGCTATAATGAAATTTTAGACACCCAGATGGGATTTTCCCAATCTTAAAGACCAGTAGGGCGTAGCCCGGAGGGATATTCCAAATAAGAATATGGCTGTAAGTTAACCAAGGGCATTAAGGCGGTTAGTGTTAAATTTCAATACAATCGGTCCTGTAGTTTTACGTTATTGAGTAACACATATGAACACACCGGCTAACACCATTAGATTGTTATATAATAGTACAGATACATATCCTTAGGAACGTTTATGAAAATTGTTAGCACGTTTAAACAACTTGTGGGAACTTACAGAGCCGGAAGGGTGTACAGTTTATGAATATTTCACTATATACAGAACTAAAATCCCTGCACATTACTGAACCAATGAATGACCATGAATTTAAAACAGGTTTATCACCTGCTATGTGTATAATATCTAGTGTTCAGTGTCCTGTCTAGTGTATGACCACTCATTGGCCTTGAAATGGTCAATGGAAACTACTAAAATACTGGCATACCTCGAAATGTGATGCCTCCTACACTTTATGTAAAAAAGTACTCAGTGATTATTGATACATACAATATTGTAATAATCAACATTACATTAGTTCGATCAAATGTTATGTAGTTTGACTTCACAACCTTGCACACTATCTTTTAAAGTTACAATCTAGTAAAATATCAAAAAATAGTAAGACAAAATGTTACCAATGTTGACCATACTCCTCGGATGTTTTGCACATCTCAATATCCGACTGTCCTAAATGTGGGAGTTTTAGTTTTCAATTGAAGATTCAAAAAATTAGTTCCCTCACTTTGTTCAGCATGTGCCAACCGCTTGCTTTGCTAAAAGCATTCAAAAAGTAGACATCGTGACTGAATGTCTGCTTCCAATAAATATATTGTCGTTGTATGTACAAAAGTCCAAACAGTAAATTAGTATATGTAATGTATATTGTTTGTACAGCACGCCTCTTTTGGCTGTTCAGGTCGAAACCTAGGAAGCGACGATGACATTGTCAGTAGCAGTGCAGGGTGGTTACGGTCACTTGTTTGTACCAACGGAGCTCCAGACATGTTTGTACTAGTGGAACAACGGGTAACTCACCGAGCTGATTGACTGCCCAGTCTGTATGTGACCCACTATCTGGGTCAGTAACATCTCAACGCCCGCCGCGACAGACACGGAAGGTTCGGACCCGCTGAGTCACGCCTGTTTTCGCCAAGGATAAGGATGAGTTCTTTCTAATATTTAAACTAAGGAAACTAAGGACGAAATAATTATAACATGTAGTCTGCTTGTGATTTCGATTTATGGAAATTTTAGTAATACGGTAAATTTGTCCGTGTCAGCTGGTTCTATTTAGCCTGGGCTTCTGATAGTTATTTTATAAGAATACCAATTAATAGCTTATTTAAAAAATTGTGCATAAGCTCCCTATGAGGTAGCAGAGCTTTCAGGTATTATATAATACGGGCAATGAAGAAAACTTGGATTTATTTCACGACAGTTTCAATACCTGATTCGATAGTGGTGCAGGCTAAGACCTGGTCTAAGTTCGGATTATCGAAATCAGGTAAAAAAAATTACATATTTCAATTGAATACTATTTTAAATTTACTGTATTAACAAACGAAATGTTTCCTGTGCTTTAAAATAATTCCCATGAATCATGCAAGTTGCGTCTTGTCACAACAGGCATTGGTCACCACGACATGCAAATATTATTTCATAGTTGATCAGTCATAACTTATTAAAATATCTCTTCTTTACCCTTTTAATTTTTAGTTGTTTTCCTAGTAAAAGTCTTGACATTATCGGAAATTACAAATGGCTCTGGAGGGACATTAGACTCTGCGTTATGGTGTTTACACTGCCTACATAGTTTTTATGGAATACCATATCCAATATATTATTTAACTGAGAACTAATAGTTAATATGTTTGAATATCGTAACATTTACTTATTTTTGTGTATTATTAATCTGATAGATTCAATTAGTTTGGTGTATTAATCCAGACTTGATTTTAAATGTACTCTATACATTTTGCATATCAATTATTTATGATATTGTGGACGATTTTCCCGCCCACACCTTTTCAAATATAAAAGCATTATAATGGTCAATGTTTTAAATTTGATTAATTGATCTCAATATCCCTTGTAGACAGTGGTTGAATAAAACTTTAGTGTACGGTATAGTTTGTAAAATACCGATGTTTCATTTAAGTTTATTTGTGGCAGTAAATTTGTTTAACCCTAGTTCTGCACGTCTAATTTTGTCTATACTGGCAGGCCTATTTTAGCTGATTTGTAAAGGTTTCTTTAAACTGCTTTAAGATATGTTATTTTTACACTAAAGTTACAAATTGTTTTTAAAGCATGAAATTAAGAATTTGTTTGTATTATGAAAACATTTTAATAGAAAAAAGATAAAAATATATAGTTATAGTTGTATGTACGCTAAAATGTTATCGTAAACTTTTGGTTTCCCTAGTTCCTACCAAAAACCTTAAAAGTATAGAGAAACATAGAAAAATAAAGCAATACGTAAATAACAAATAAACTATTTTGTGAAAATATTAATTTAATGCTAAAATTACTGAAATGTATTAAAAAAGTACAAATTCACAAAACACCCAAGACTTTTTACTGATCTATAAAATAGCGTTTTACATTACCCGAAGATTTGTTATAATACAAGTATTATAGATGTATGGTTTTAGTGACTTGATGGTTTTTGATTAAACTTTGTTATAAAAAAATTTAACTTGTAAAATGTAACACAACGTTCAATTATTTTTCAGAACAAATGTCCTAACAACACACAAATAGCTCCGGTGATATATCTTGTAATCTCAGTATATATGCTAGATCGTGAAATTAAATGTTTAATTTTTTCCCATATCGTTGATTTTTCTAGCTGTATCGGGCGGTTTAATAATCATTTTATTGACTAAGTTTCACAATGAATAAAATTATGCAATATATTTCCTGAATATAAAATAATTATATAAATTTTATTTGTTGAACGTTTATGCTTTCTTACATGTGAAACGTATATTCTTAAGTACAACTCTTAATTGTTTGTTATTTATCAGTCTTTGCATTACAATAGTTGTTTTAAAGTCAAATGGGACATGTATATAAATAAGAATTTTTCTTTTAACATAGATTTACATTAAGATTGAAACTTACTAATGCTGCTCTTTATTTCAACAATGCATGCTTCAGTTCCGCGGTTTAAGGAATTTCTTGGTCTTTCAAAGATCCCTGGAGTAGCTCTGATGTTGTTATATCCTTCTTGCACATGGAGCAATTCTTGTACATCTGGAATTTCTGTTTCTTATACCTGTGTTTGTAATTGAGTGTACCTCTGATTAACTAGGATAGCAATAATTTTTGAAATAATAATTTAGAAATGCCTTTTGCAATACAATGTTTTAAATTGTTAACAGCAAAAAGAATTATTATTATTTCTACAGCTATAGCCCATAAAAAGCGTACTCCTCCTTCCTGAACATAGCCACCTATAAAAGTTTAATATTGTAATGCAGTAAATAGTGCCAGTGAACGCCAATCAAAACCAAATTCAAAAGATTATTTATAACACGTCATAAACTTAAAAAGAAACCACATTTAATACTATCATTAAGGAAATAATTGATAACTTTGTATTATTAGCTACAAAACAGCTGTTTTATAGGTAATTTACACACACACACACACACACACACACACACACACACACACACACACACACACACACACAACAACAACAACAACCACAGTTTGTTAGCTGCTTATATATATTATTTTATATTTGAAAATAAAGAGTAATTTGAATTGATTTGATTTTATAATGCGAAAACTAATAAATAAATAAAAGTTACGACTTGTACATCAAAATATTATTTCTAATGAAAAAATGCATAAACACTCACCAACTAAAAGTGATGTAATTGTTTTATTTATCAACGGATAACAAAAATAATATTGTTAGTTTTTCCATTACATTTGCAATAAATTATTAGCAATTGTTTGGAATATCAAAGTTTGAATAATTTGAAATGCTGTCATAGTGAAATAGAAAGTGATAATAGGTATTTAATTTTTTTGTATTTTTACTTTAAATAGCTTAACAAAACAGCTAAGTTTTATGTTATTTGTTTCAACGGGTTCTGAGATACAATTTAAAAAAAGAAATACATACATGAACAGAGAAACACTAACCTTCAAATCCCCGAAGCATGTGGGCGCAGTGTTTTGGGTTACCGTTAGATAACCAAGTCAAGCAACGTCGAGGGTCGCTGCTGCTTGGATGGGTGACCACTGAGCTACCTTGTCCTTGCAAGCAGCAATTTTTCATTTGAATCTGCAACATTTCCATGTCTACTGAAAACAGCTAAAGTTATACCGATTTTTAAAAAAGACGATCCTTGCAAAACCAGCAATTATCGTCCAACTTCAATTCTTTCAGTTTTCAGCAAAATTTTTGAAAAGGTTTTCTGTGAAAGACTTGAAAGCTTTCTAGAAAAAATGAAATTCTAAATCCTGAACAATTTGGCTTCAGGAAAAAAAGATCAACAATTGACGCAGTAAACAGTCTTTTGAACAATGTTGTTGATGGCTTGGAAAGGCGAGAACAAGTGCTCAGCATATTTCTTGACCTATCCAAAGTATTTGACTGTGTGCATCATGAAACACTGTTGCACCAGTTACAAAAATGTGGCGTTCGGGGTCTGCCAAACGCGTGGCTTGCTTCTTATCTTAAGAATCGAGATCAATGCGTGCAGATTTCGAATGTCATCTCTAGTAAAATTAAAATAGCCCACGGTGTCCCTCAGGGTTCTATTCTTGGGCCTATTCTTTTTTTGGTTTACGTCTGTAGACTTAACTCAGTGATCCAGCATGGTGATCTGATTCAGTATGCCGACGACACGACTCTTTGCTTCAAAGGAAAAACTACACAAGATTTGGAAATCACATCATTTGTGGAACTGACTTCATGCATTCAGTATTTTACTGACAGGAATTTGAAAACGAACCAATCAAAATCAAATGTCATCAATTTCTGCCTAAGACCAAGGGAATTTGCAAGGCAACCTGCTGTATTTGTGGACGATGTCCTTTTAGAGGAAACTGGATCCACGAAATTCCTGGGGATGTACATTGATCAAGGTCTGACCTGGGACGACCACGTTAACAATATATGTGCTAGAATTACTTCTGGCATATTTGCCTTGCGAAGCCTAGCTAAATACTGTTCCCCTGAAGTCTTAATGACGGCATATTTCGGTCTCATATACGAGTATCCGCACTTTGCGTATGGCTTGAGACTGTGGGGGGGCTGTGCTAAACACAAGATGGAACGCGTTTTCAGGCTTCAAAAAAGGCAATTAGAATTATTGCAAAGTTGAATTACAGAGAGTCGTGTAGGGACTCTTTTAGGGAGCTGGGTTTGCTGACATTGCCCTGTCTCTATATGTTTCATGTGATCCTGTACTGTCAATCGAAGTGCACTCTACTCCGGGGCAGGGACTTTCATCAGTATGAAACTAGAGCCAGGGACAACTTTAGAGTCCATAGTCATAGACTGGCGGTATCTCAGAATTTACCGCATCAGGTTGGCGTCGGCTTAATCAACAAGCTCCCTGAAAGTGGAAAAAATGCAACTAATCAAATCCAATTCAAAACTCGTCTCAAATGCCTGTTGGTGTCAAAAGCATTTTATTCGCTAGAGGAGTTTATGATGAGTCGCTGGATATCTAAAAATATCTTAAATTACCAAAATTTAAAATCTGGATCCAAAGATAGTGTGAATTAGTGTGAATGAGTGAAATGTAAGTCTGACTGTGTGTGAGTGTGTAGAGTATTTGCTGTTTGAATATATGACGACTGCTATACAATGTTATATATTGTCTAAAAGCAATAAAGAAATGATTTGATTTGATTTCGCTTGCCCGGCCATTTTTGGTGGTTCGAAAATCAATTTTAAGTGCCAGAGAGGGTTTGTTAGCCCTACATTTCCTGGTAAAATTAGATATCTTTTAGCATTTTATTTTTTCGCCTTTGTCGATATGCTACATTGCTTTGGCTTGGAGTTGCTGGTCAAAACTCCAACAAGAGTGACGCCAACAACACAATCTGCTATCGACAATGTAATTTAAAATCTCCCAAATGTCGAAGTGTCCGTGATCAACACAGCAATCGCGGATCATTATGGCCAAGAGGCTATAATTACAGGACAACAAATCGATAGGGAGCCCAAAATTACTAAAACAATAAGAGACATAAGGCCTAGCAACATTGCTCTCCTAAACGCCTCTCTTTTTAAAGAACAATGGCATTTTCTAAATTCAAGCCAAACAGTAGAACAACAGTTCCAGGCATTCAATAATTGCCTAAATTTTCATCTAAATCTTTGCTGTCCTACAAAAACAATTACAATATGCCAAAAAGAGACAAGAAATACTTGGATCACGAAAGGAATATTGGTTTCAAGAGATAAACTAAAATTCCTTTCCGAAATTTATAGATCAGATTCAAATGAAAATTTCAAAATTTATTACCGAAACTACAAAAGAATTTACAGAAAAGTGATCCAAGCCGCGGAATCATATGATGTCTAAAAAAAATTCTTTCTTCTAAAAATGTTTCTAAAACTGTTTGGGACATTATAAACAATAAAAATAAAGCTCACAAACAGATCAAAATTAAAATTGGAGATACCTTGGTGCAGGATGAAGCTGGGATCGCCCACGAGTGTAATAGATTTTTTGCGTCTGTTGCTTGTGGGCGAGGTCCTCGACCGTCAGAGCCCCAGGTTACTCACACGTGAAGACGTAGTCCAGTAGAATCAATGATACTGGCACCTGTACTTGAGGAAGAGTTGGAAAAAATTATTCAGCAGCTCCCGGCCAAAAAATCCACCGATATAAATTTATTGTCCATGTGGATTTTGAAAAAATGTGCCAAGCATATTGTGAGCCCTCTGACTCAATTGGTAAATCTGTCTTTTCAAACAGGAGTTTTCCCCTCCCTCCTGAAAAATGCTAAAGTACACCCCATTTTCAAAAAAGATGACCCATGCTCCCTTAACAATTATCGGCCTGTCTCTATTTTGCCAACTGTGAGCAAGATTTTCGAAAAACTATTTTTGACAAGAATGCATTGTTTTCTTAGCAAACACAACCAGCTCTCTGAAGACCAATTTGGCTTCAGAACGGCAAAATCGACGGTGGACGCAGTGGTGAGTCTGGTCGAAATGGTTGTAGAGGAGTTAGAGTGTCGGAATCCCACCATAAGTGTGTTTCTCGACTTATCCAAAACATTCGACTGTGTTGACCATAATACACTTCTTGACAAAATTGAATCTCATGGCATTCGAGGTGTGCCCCTGCTATGGATTATATCATTTCTAAGCCGTAAAACACAGACTGTCCAAATTACAAATCACCTTTCAAGTCCATTGGATTTGAGATATGGAGTTCCCCAAGGCTCCATCCTCAGTCCAATCCTTTTTCTGGTCTATGTCAATGACATCGAGTCATCACTTCTGTACGGGAATCTCGTGCAGTATGCTGATGACACGACTCTCTGTTTTAACGAAAAATTAAAAGAAGTTTTGGAACAAAAAGCTTTTTTTGACCTTAACAACTGCGTCCAACACTTTCATATCCTCAACCTGTCAACAAATTCCACAAAATCTAATTTTCTGAATTTCGCCCTGCGGCCAATGACGTTGGGTGTGGACCTTCCGTCATACTGGGAGACTCCACATTAGAAGAAGTTTACTCCTCAAAATTCCTTGGTATATACCTTGATCGAGGTTTGACATGGAATGTTCACATTGATTCAGTTTGTTCAAAATTAGCATCTGGCGTTTATGTTTTAAGATCTTTAGCCAAATACTGCCCAAGTCAGGTGCTGATGGCAGCGTATTACGGCCTGATTTACCCACATGTTTCCTACGGAGTGATTTTGTGGGGAGCTTGTTCAAACAATCAAATTTTGAGAGTTTTCAGGCTTCAAAAGAAAGCGATCAGAACAATCGCCAACATGAACTTCAGAGAGTCGTGCAGACCTGCTTTCAAAAAATAGCAGATATTGACTCTGCCATGTCTCTATATCTTGGAGGCAGTTTTATTCTGTAAGTCAAAATGTGCCCTGACTAGGGGCCGTGACGTGCATGAATATGAAACGAGAGGCAGAGACAACTACGGTACTGATCGACACAGAACGGTGGTTTATGAACACCTGCCCTCGCAGGCAGGTGTCCGTTTCATCAACAGTTTGCCTGATTCCACGAAAAACGTACAAACGCCCAAGGCGTTAAAAACTCGTCTGAAGTGCTTTTTAGCATCTAAAGCATTCTATAGCGTCGAAGAGTTTTTGAATTATAGTTGGGAGACCTCCACTGACACTGGCGTTGGCGGTGGAGAGAATTGGCGAGTAAGTGGTATGGATGAATGTAACTATTGTATGTCTGAATGTGGTATTGTGAACGAATGTAAAAATTTTAGATTTATTCGGTATGACCTTTGCCACATAATTGTATTATTATAAACGGTAATAAAAGACTTGACTTTGACTTTAACTTTGACTTTTCATGTCACTACTGTGGCACAATCATTAGATTTGCCGTGTCGGTTTATTCCTAATAATATTCTACGCTGAAATTGATTATATTCAGAGTCATGGAAGTAACTTTTTTTTAACGATCGTTCGAAGATTAACCCTGTTTTCTGCAAAGTTTCTTCGAGAAAATGGCAAAGAGCAGAAACTTTGGCCTGGCCGGTTAGTTATATAACGGTATTTTAAAATGTATAAAACTGCCACTTCACTACAATAAATACTGAACTATAAAAATTGCAGAAAACAGACAAAAGACCCGAGCATTTAACTTGTATAACAAAGATTAAATTATCGTGGGACTATATTTTACATCCGACAATGTAAAGCTTTGAGTCAAAGGTGAGGTGAAAACGTATAAACAAGCCCGTACCACTTCCTACTGGTAATGAGAGAGCTAACGAAACTTAGAAGGTAGATCTCAGAATTTGTCAACATTCACGAATTAACGTGGAGCAACAATTTCAGTTGCAATGCACGTTAAATATGAATTAATTTGTGAAGTTTCAGTCAACCGAGGGGGTGACCTGAGATAGTGTTAGGTTTTCATATTTATTTACACCAATTAAATAGAGAAGAATCTATTTTCATTGTATCTTTGTACACACACACACACACGCACATGTATCCCAAATTATAGTGGTCCGACTGTGACGTAGAATAAGGTGACTTGAGTCGACCAATCACAGGCGTCCCTGGAGACGCGGACGAGAATAGCCCCCAGAGCCATCTCAGGCAGTTCTTTTACAGCCAACGTATCGCTCGGTCGTACGTTAAAACCAGCATTAACTTAGTTTGGGCCGTGCCCCCTTTTCCTTCTTGTTGTAAACCTTTGAGCCGTTCTATGGCAATTAGAAGCCTTGCCACTTCATCGTGTAATTGTCGTCAACCCCTTGCCGGACTTTATCTTTTAACGAGCCAAAGTAACTTTGTCCCTGTGGAACATCAGCGTTCGTGAGTGAACCGAGGATAGTGTCTAGTGAATGTGGAATCTTCATACATCAACAAGAACTCCAACAGTGCAACATCCATTGGAAGCAACCCAGGTCGAACTGCAATCAACTCAACTTCATTTGTGTCAAGCTAACAGTGCTTCATTATTCTTACGGTCCTTCGTAATTAGAGACAATTTTCTCCTCAATCAAGATTGTTAAAAGCTTCAACCAATTTTGGACATTATTTTGGACATTTAATAGAAACGAAAACCATTTTAACTCTTTGTATTCATGATTTAACTTTGTGCTTTTGTCTAATAGTATGTTCTTTGATCTTATTCCGTATTTTTATTTTTGCCCATTTGAACTAACAATTATTCTTAGAAAATCATCGTATTTGCTCCATTTGCTCAGTTATCGATGTGCAGAACTTTAGTTATTAAAACCTCAATCACTATACATTATATTGTTTCATTTTGAGTTTAATATTATACATTTTTATTGGTCCTTCGAACAGATAGAAACTTAACTCATGCAAGAATAATGTCAGCACCCCCCCCCCTCTAAGTCCGTCACTTCTCCACCGTCCTTTCTATACTTTATAACACCCCCATAATGTTATGTTTTACATTCTGTTTTTACGTATTATATTTTTAATTGTGTAATATACGTTCCTTAACACTATCAGTCATACATGAAAACTCGTAGTCATGGTCAGGATATCTACACTCGTGGCAGGATAACGTAGACTTGATGACAGTTGATGATATTGAGGGTCGTGCATGATTCGGGGCGAGGATCTGAGACTTAGTACTGGGGGACTGTGGGGTGACGGGCGGTGGTCCTTGCGGTATGTGTATGGGGTCAGATAATGTGTTGGAGCGGCTGAATGTGTTAATATCCTTTTATTTTCTCTTGTCCATTGTTAACCTGTTTCTTTACATTTCATCAAAAATGATATAATTAAGTTCACGAGTTATTTTATATGAACTAAGCAATGTGGTTAACATTTTGTTATAAAGTTAAGTATGTTAAAAGTTTACATGTGTCTATATCCAACTGTATATGATATGAAGTTGAGTGTTAGAGAGGGTTTGTTAGCCTTAACTCCGCCTGGCGGCTGTACATAATTTTAGTGCAAGCATTTATTATGAGTAGAAATTGGTGGGGGGGGGGAGTTTAAGAGGCTCGTTTAGGTTTTATTTTTGGGGTACCAAATATTAACTTTGGAGAGCTTGTTCAACCATTATACTTAGTAGTAGAGTTTAGTCTCCTACACTGGCTGGGATGGTAGTCGAAGAGAACTAAATACGCTATACCATAACTGTGCTAAGCGCTTCGGCTTTCTTGGCAAAACTTACTTGAGCAAAGGAGTAGATGCTATGCTTAGTGAAGCGGTTTCGACGTTGTTTCGTTTCTTCAGACACAGATAGACAACATACTGTGTTACAGCGTATCTCTTCATGTATTATGTGTAGCTCATAAGTGCATGAAGCTATATGTCCATATATACTATATAACAATGGATAAAGTGGATTAACGAACATATTTACCTTTCCTGATCTTGATACCGATGACAATCTTAGCTTAGAGAATCTTTCTAAATTTAGATACAACGGAATTACTAAGGTTAACGAAGTTCAGATCGGGATTTCGTTTAGTCAAAGGGTCCAAAAGAGACAAATGCAAACATATGATAAAATCAGTATTACATAGATTGTATTTCTGAAAACAAAAACACATTTAGTTCGTAAAGCAGGAAATTTCTCAGACCCATTATATTAGTGATATCATATATACAATCAACTAAAGTTATGTGTAAATATTAAAGTATGTTACTATAATACTATAGAAGTAACATTTACCGATATGTGTTACTTTTTAGTGCCGTTGCCTAAACGGTGCCTCATTCTATACAGACAGAATAAACAATTATTTTAGGCGACCGTAATGGCTTGTACCGGCGTTTCAACAATTACAACAATACTGTGGATATAATTATTCAAAAACTGATTATGAGATTGTCGGAACCATGAGGTATCACAGCTAGGCCAGTCCCGTTAAAAGAAATGGTATGCAATACTGTATTCGAAGTTCATAACTAAAACCTACCACTATCAACCACAGTCTTTGTCAGCCAACCAAAATACAGTTAAGTGATATTGGTTTAATTAAATAATCATGGTAGAAACAACATGGACAGAAGAAGCATCATCCGGGTTTTAACGCGACTGTAGTAGCTGTTGCTTCGGTAGAAAATAAAATTTTCGGCGCAGTGTGAAATGATTGCTTCACGTAGATAATGTAGGCGCTCCACACATTTATTTATGTACAGCCGTATTATATTCTTTCCGGTAGGAGAGGGTGAGGCCTCCTTTTCCCTTCATAACCTATGTAATGTAATTCCAGGAATGAACGGCCCTCAGATTTTGTGGTATCGGTGAAATTTTTTTGTACAACTATGAATCAATATACTAAAAATTATATTTTATTCATTATTTTGTATACAATAATGGGAACACCGGTGCCACAGATCCTGTCGGGTCTGCATCAGTGGAAGTGCACTTCCACCGGTGCAGGATGTTCATTCAGAGCTGGTTGAACCGCACAAATACCAACACTTGAATTCCATCCATATTTTCTCCAAATTGCAAATCACAATTCAGCATTATAAATTAGTGATAATGGAATTTATGAGTGCCGTTTTACTTACTGTTTTAGTGTGAAATGCATGTGTGAGTGAAATAACTGTTTAGTATTTACTACGAGTACATGATATGGTTAATCAATAGATAAAGTTTACAATGATTAAGAGTTATTCTCCCTTTTTCAACAGATCATGTATAGTTGAACCACTTATTTATTACATGTTGTAGGTTTTTATCTCTAATGTAAAGTATTATATTAATGTTAAGATACAACATGTGCTGAGAAACAAGGACTCGGATTACTTAATTGAAAGTTTGTTTTTTACGATGGAAGGTAAAAGGATTTTTCGGACATTTGGTGGTAAGATCCACCTGAGTAAGAGATCAGATTACAGATCGCGAAACGTAGTGTTACTGATTTTTTGTCTCTGAAAAAATCCTGTCACCTTCATGACCCGGATTTGACAAGCCTTGTTCTGTACCAGCACACTTGTACTTATCATAATAATAGAGCTTCTTATCAGTTACAACCTTATACTAATTACACCAGCCAAACTGAGTTGATGTGACTGTATTGTTGCAAATTGGTCTTGTATTAGTTTTAGTCCAGGGTGTTTGGAAGCTAATGTGACAACATTTGGGATGCCAATGTCGCATACAGAGTTGTTCAATTTCAAACTGAGAGTATAGCAAACCATTTTGATTTTTGACGCTTAGGATGTATAGATTTAGTTAGTGTTGAACAAAGTATTATAAATCCCTTTAAATTATTTTGATTAAATTTAAAAAAGCCCATTTTATTAATATTCATATGATATCGTACAGCAGGGTGAGTCAAACTACATTACTGTACAACATCTTACACTTCCGCCACTTCCTATCCCATAACCACCTCTTTTTTACTGTTTTTATAATTTCACCAAAATAATTAAATGTACATTATAGTTTTATGTAATAAATTAATTAATTGATAAACATGCCTTTTATTTCAAGCGATTATCAGATACATCTGTTTTTCATAATAACTCACGTCAACATAATACAATATATTTTAGACACTAAACTTATTTAAAACAGTTAAAAGTATAAAACGTTCACTCCAGTGAAAAGAGGTGCTTCTTTAGCTGAAGTTCAAAATGGCGACCTTTAAGCAATTGAAGGTCACAAGGGAGACCGTTGTACAACTTTGGACCAAAATGGGAAAACCCTCTTCGACCAATCTCCAACCTCACTTTGTTAAAGTGAAGTTGGTCACTCTGCCGAGTGTTGCGGCAAACGATCTCGGCTCGACTGCACAGCCTTTCTGCCAGGTACCGTGGCTCCCGCTGGAACAGTACATTGTTTATAAGGCAGCAAAGTCTGCATCCTACACACGGCATCCATGGTCATGAGTCCTGGAGCATCTCGGAAAGGGTGACACGTGATCTCTTCGACAGAGCCCATATACAAAACGAATTGCAGTGTTTTACATTCTTTGAATTCATTCTGCGTCTTCCTTTGAGATGCTATTGCCGTATGCAGGAAAACAGTAATAACAAATTGGCAACACGACAGACAGGACAAGACGCAGCTTAACGGACTCTGGAAGGATGGATCTCAGCGTATACATGCCTCGCAGTCTCCCCAGTGCACTCTGAGAAACATACGACACATGGTCAGAAAAACCCAGCCCACTGTCCAGCACAACGCCAAGCGTCTTTCAAGTGTCACTTACACTCAAGTTATCGTTGCCAATCCTGATTTGCACTTGCTCTCTTTGATACACTGCACCTGAGCTGCTGATGATATGTAGAGAACCGTGCATTGTTTAGCTTCCAGCTTAAGACCATGTTTCCCCGACCACACTCGCATGCTCTCCGAATCCGAATTTACATTGGCAATAGCCTCCTCCAACCCATTTAACCCAATTGGCATATGCGACTGGCAATCATCGGCATACAGATGGACTTTGCAGTGTCGCAAACAGTTGTCCAGATCTGATGTGTACAATGTGAAGAGCACCGGGCCTAGACAACTTTCTTGCGGGACGCCCCTAGCTTTCACCAGAGGAGAAGAAGTCATCATACCCATCCTCGTCATCTGTTGCCTCTCAACAAGATATGACCTAAACCACTTTAATGCATTATCCCCGAAACCAAGAAACTTCATCTTTGCAAGCAATAAAGAATGGCTGATTGAGTCAAAAGCCTGGGAGTAGTCAAGCATGACTAGTGAACTACACCGGCCTCCGTCCCGAGTCTCAAACAAGTCACTAAACAAGTTAACCAGTTCAGTACATGTCCCGTGTTGTTTCCTGAACCCAGATTGGAGTTTCGGGAAAATATTTTGCTCATAAAAAAAATCTGCAATTTGTCTCACCACCAATTTTTCCAATATTTTCGACATGGCTGGTAAGATTGATATGGGTCTAAGATGAGAAACACTTGTTGTATCTGTGTTTTTGGCAATGGATTGACTATACTCATCTTCCATGTCTGTGGAAACTCATCTCTTGCCAAGGACATAGTTACAAGTTGGGTAATGGCATCAATAGCATATGGGCTTACTGCTCTTATCATATCAATACCGATGTCGTCTGTTCCTACTGCCTTAGAGGTAATTTCATTCATTGCTGACACCACCTCTATGTGTGAAACTATCCTAAACTTAAACTCGTTAGTTAGTCCTACCCTTCTGTTCGTATCACAAAACTGCTCCAATGCTTCATCAGGTTCGCAAGACGTGCCTATCTCTGTGAAGTACTAGTTTATGTCATTAGTATTCATGTTTGGAGGCAGTTTTTGATCTTTTGACCCCACTATACCATTCTGCCGTAAGCATTTCCAGAATATACTACAGTCTCTACAATTGGCCAGTTTATCTTCAAAATATCTCTTCTTTGCCGATCTTATAGCACTATTCAGTGTGTTTCTGACTCTTATATACTCTGACCAGTTAGCACCATTCTGATTCCTAAGAAACTGCCTCTTCAACCTGGTTTTCACTTTTGTGAGTTCTATAACTTCAGTAATCACACTCAGTATAAACTGTCCATTCACCCGTTATTAGAAGCCCAGTCCAAGCTGTTTGAGAAAACTTCACATGTCGAATAATGTCATAATGATGATTTTGTGGTATTTCAGCTTTACTGTTTTGTTTATTAAAAAAAATTTAGAACTTCTAACAGTTATTCAACACTTCAGAGTGTCCCATTATAGGTTTGAGATTATTTTATTATAGTGTCAGACCATATAGTGTATTCAGATTATTAGGATATGCGGTATAATGTTTTCTTTCCGTACTTTTATTTAGTAAGCAATGACGAACTGTTCATCAGTTTCATCTAGGGGCTCAGTCAGAGTAAGGACCCCCATGTTGGGAGGGGGAGTGGGGGTCTCTGTATTTAGTGTTGGTTACAAGTTAGCTCTGCTGTATATCAGCATTTCTTAACAGTCCGGATGATTACTATCGTGTTATTTTCGTATGTGTAGTTATTTAGCGTGTGTTGTGTAGGTTTCGATTGTCTTCTGTGTTGGATTCGTCATCGAGTTCTGTCTCGAATCTTATAACAAATCATTCTGTCTAATTAAGCATTGCATACGACACAAAAAAGAAACGTATGGTTGCGCATGCCATGATTATCATTAAGAAATACAGAATCCATTATATAAAAAGAATAAGTAATTATATCGAATTCATTAACTTAATAACTCTGTTATTACTCAATATAAAAGTGTGAGGAATGATGTGATATGTGTGTGACGTTGTGAGACTGTGGTTTGTGCGAATTTAGTATAGCACAATTGTGATTTATGTATCACGTTACCTTCCAGATTTATTTAAGCCTTTGTTCTGTTCTCAGAGAAAGTGGAAGCGACAGTTAAATATCAATAGAGCAGCGCAGAGCCTTGTGGTTGGTGTTTTTATCCGTAGAAAAACAATATTTATAACGTCGTTTGGCTCACAATCCCAGGGTCAGGTAACATTTTGAAATCCGAAACAATGGAGTTGTTAGATACGTTCGACTCTTTATTTGCCCCTTGTTACAAAATTGATGAAATGTCCTGCAATGAATTACCGTAATTATATTCGGACTTGATAAAAACACTTTCTACCTTCTCTGCTTTCAATATAATAATATATTAAAGGGCTATGGCTTTAGAAAAACTGGAATAAAATAACTCCAAACATAAATCGATTGGAATATACTCATCCTGGATGTTGTCAATTCATCCTTTCACTGAAATCAAGGATGAGTTAGTTTTATTGTTGTAACGAAGGAAACTTTACAAAATAACAATATGTAGCCCGGTTTCGATTTTTATTCCAGTAAATGTCTTAATTACGGTAAAACTTTCGGTGTAACACATACATCTTCTGTACTTGGTTGGCTGGTTCGATTCCTTCATCTGGCGATTGTCTCTAAGAGTTCCCAACCAAACAACAAAGGCATGTTAATTATAATGTTATAATAGAGACCATTACCTCAGAACCAAAACCGGATTGTAAACATGAGACAAGTTGATATTTTGTTTACAGATATGTCGAAGATCAGGAAAGCAGTCCTTGGGAGATAAGATTGCATAGCTACATTTGTTATTTTATTGTTGCTCTGCAGTTCAAATACAAGATTGTAAGATATAGTTTTTATTAACAGACATAAATAAATAAGAAGGTATCGAAAGGGAAAATATTCACGAAAATATTTCTTAGCTTCAAAAATTGTAAGTAAACTAACCGTCACACAAATAATAATTATACCCGCGTAAGATTATGAGACAAAGAGAATAAAAGTCACCACTTTCAATGACAAATTCTCTTTCTACAGAGTTCGCTAAATGTCATTTAACTTCAATTTTTACTCTACCGATTTTACGATAAACTAAGTTGTGTGCTTATACGATGCAAATGGGCTCCTGGAATATCGAATATTGGGATCGAGAGAATTCAAGTTACGTGAGACCTTTCCAGAGCGCTGTGTAGTCTAATGCTCCAGCTCTATTTTCCTTTTTAAGGAGGAACTGATTCCATTTTTAGCTTCATTTCTGTACGAGGATATCAAACAGAATAAAGAGGAAAATCGGTCAGTACAAGGTCGATAGTATTGACGAAAAATGGCAACGGCCATAGAGAGATTTCTTGTGCAAGTTTTTAGACCGTATCAGTAACCCCTACGTCTTAAATAACCGCTCCCTATTTTTACTGATCTAATGTATACAAAATGTAGAATCTTTTTCATCTGATCTTGAAGATATAACAATATTATTTCCTAACTTAACGGATAAATTTATACTAAAGTAACTTTTTACTATAATTTATTTCATAATATAACAAAATAAAAAATAATTAAATGTAGAAGAAAATTAATTATGTTAGTAATTATTTTGTATTTTTATCCAAATGCATCATTTAGCAAATTACTCTTCATGTATGTATATATAAAATGCCTTTCATTTGACAGAATACCTATCTGAAATATACTACAACTGTTATGTTGTTGTTACGTTTCATTGATTTAATTAAATGCACTCTTGAGCTAAACATTAAAGTTGTGATGTTTTAAAAGCCTAAAATACTTAGCATTCATGTACTTACAATTTTATTTAGAAAACATTATGAATTTTTCACAATTATATGAGATTTGATTTTTTAATACGGGTTTCTATAAAAAGAATTTTTAAACGGTCAACTAATGTAAAATAATTAAGATTAAAAAGTATAAAGAGGTTAATTTATTTATTAGTTTATTAGTTTTAAAATTTAAAATTTTGTCTTAATTAATGATAAATGTGGATTAACAATCATTGTATAACTGAATAAACTTGATGTTAATTTATCTTTGGGGAATTAAGGATAAAAAGATTAAAGAAATACAAGACACAATTCAGATTTAAAATATCTATTAAAGTTATTGATAGTGAAATAGTAAATTAAATAATATTGATTGTAACTTAATAAAGTTTTATATAGTAAATATTGTTTACTATATACAATTGTAAAGATTGTTTCTAGCTTCCAGAATTAGGATTTTATTTATTTGGTGTAACATTTTATCTAACAATACTTAAACGTTTCACAATTTTATTGTTAAGTTTATATTAACTGATGGCTCTACATATTTATGAAGTTCATAACAATTTTATCAACTTATGTCGTGAATGTATAAATAAAAGATTATATATTCACAACAAAACGATATGTTTATGATCCCATTTGACTAAACAGAAATTTTGCTTAAAAGAACGTAAGCAAAATGTACAATTTCCCTCATAAGTTCCCTGGATTTGGCAATACAGGGATAATCTTATTAAAAAAGTACTCCTTAATATTAAACCAGAGTTTGTGGCTCTTTTATAAGTTAAACTAAATGTATTACTAAGTGCATATTTTATATATATCCTCTCTCGTTGTTTAGTTTTTGTATGGATTTATATGAAAAATGCATGTACTGTACTTATGTATACAAAACTTGAATTTATAATTTCATATTGCCGGATCGTCTAGGGGAGCCAACGCACACGTTATGGTAGGTTATATCCCACTGCTGAAGTGCTCTATCAGTTTATGACGATGCAGTGCTCATGTAAGAGGATGAGTATATTACCTGGAACCTTCATGGCAAGCCGCCTTGGGAGTATCTAGTCAGTATGCACCGGTGGTCAGAGTCCCTTCCCAAATTACATTCAAATTGTGGTACTGACCGCTTTTCAGAGACAGTAAATGTGCACCAGTGGTCAGAGTCCCTTCCCAAATTACATACAAATTGTGGTACTGACCGCTTTTTAGAGACAGTCAATGTGCACCGGTGGTCAGAGTCCCTTCCCAAATTACATACAAATTGTGGTACTGACCGCTTTTCAGGGACAGTCAATGTACGTCGTTTTTGTTTTACGCATAGGCCCAAGTACATTCTGTTATAACAACCATAAGTATTAAATCAACCACAACGATTAATTTTGATATTTTTAACTCAGGAATTACTAGCGTTATTTTATATATAATTAAAACAATATATATATATATATATATATATATATATATATATAATATATATTTTTATTTATATATATTATTTTGATTTGTTTTATGTTTTATATATATATATATATATATATATATATATATATATATATATAGGCTATTAAAACGTCATAGTAAATTAGCACTCTTTAAACTCCTAATAATGCGCCTAAATTGTGATGTCTTATAACATTTCAAAAATAACAACACAAGATATATTATTATTTATACTTAAAAATTTATGACGTATTTTAACTTATTAAAACGCCAGGAGGTTAAAGGATCTATATTACTAAACATACATTGTTGACCTTCAGTATGAAGTTTACTCTGCACTTTAGTATGGTTATAGTTATAAACTATTTAATTTTAACGGCGGGTTTTCGCCGCCCTATTGTTATATCAATAGAAACTGACATCTCAGTGCGCCGTCTGCTGTATCGGTCGGGTTGACCATAAAACTGCCTAATTAAAATTGTGACCGACGGCGCCAATAGTACACGCAATTTAGAGATTTAAATTTAAATAGTCCAATAAAATATTATTTTAACTAATTAGTATATATTGTACTAACATTTTGAAAGTATGCATAATAATTGTAATAATTCAAATAATAATGTTTCGTGTGTTTTCAGCGAGATAGCCATGTTTTATATGTTGTGCATACTTTAGGAATCACTATAATTAATAATTAATTAATTCACAATTGACAATGGGTTTAGCTAAGATATGTCCTGTTCTGGGCTAGCCTTGGGTCCTCTTCTCGGATCAAAAAGCATAGGTACCAAAATTTGAAAGGTGACTACAAAATAAATAGTAAAGCTACAATAACGCGAGTTACATGAAAACTTGTCTAAGCTTTTTATTTTTACGTTTAGACATATACAGCAAATAATTTACAAACGACTTGCCAGTATGGCGGTTGTTGGCACGTTAAAACCAAACGAGCTGGCACGTTAACAAAAGCTGCTTGATAAATTCTGTGTTAAAATATGTCAGACGTTTGTAGTAGTGGTTTGGAACATTACTCGCCCAAGATTGATTAAAGAGCTCCATAACGAGGGAAAAGTCGAATATCTTAATCAACTGTTGAGAAAGCTAATATATAAATACACTGATTAATCTAAAATTACACAATCAAAAAAACAGTACACTTGTAAACAAACTACATAAGTTATGAGTTTCAACTTTGCAGTTTGGTTGAAAAGCGCCAAAAACCAATATTTTTTTCGTTCTTACCCCCATAAAAACCTGAAGTTATTGTTTGTAACTTGTTTATATTACAAACGCACAAATAAACAACAACATAAATTTTAATAATTTTCTAGCCAATAAAATGACGGCCAACTTGAAGCAAAAAGTATTTGTCCCGGCAAGGAACCGAACCTACGCCTTTGGCACGCTATGAGCTACAAAGTAACGATGGCTGGTGGGGAATCAAAGTGGCTCAGTGGTACCGTTCTCGCCTCACAAGGCGTTGTTACGTCTCCTTCTTCGTTCTTCTCCTCACCGACCATAAATTGTTCCTGGTGTGGAATCCGCGTCGGTCATGAGATTCCCTTTTTGACTTTTTGATCAGGATGGCTTGTCCTTATTTAATTTGTTTAACTTTTTTATTACACCGCATTGCAAATTACAATTAGAGCCTCAAATTAATTATTTACGTCACGAATATAAGAAAGGTAGATGATTGTTTAGAAACAATTTTACGCACAGTTGGTAGTCTGTATACTCCTTAATTATTACTTCTTGTTTTATAGAAAAGACCACTGGTGCCACTTTTGCTAGATATAAAAAAACTTTAATATATTGTAGGCGAATAAATTTGGGACAGGCTATATTTTTAAATGACAAAATATAGGAAATGAGCTTATTCACCACTGTGATGGATTAGCAATTAGTGTAATAAAATGCTTTTGTAAATTATTAACTTGACTATGTATAATTTAAAAATTCCACCTCAACATCGTATACAATATTGAAGTCTAGAATGAATTAGGGCGTAATATAATGTTTTTAACAAAGTAGAGTAGCAAATGATTTTTGAACATTAAAAGGATCTGATTGCCAATTTTATTTTATTATTAAGTGCAATCAATGAAATGATTTTCCTGAACCAAATGCCTCACCTAGTATAAGCCCCGGGTACTTCTTAAATTTACCTTTCCAATAGATTTGCATTTAAACTTTATAATTAAGCAGTTTGTATAGTGATATACTAATCTGTTGAAAGCTGAAATTGTTTACTTGGTTAAAATGAATAAATTTTGTTGACAGTAAATTCCAGTTTATTTAGAAAACACCTATTATTCTTGAATCTTATCCGTCTCCAAAACTGAATTTTTTAACAGTTCGGAAACTATTTGTAACTAGACTCTGTTATGTTATCGGCATTATCTCAAAGGTTATTTTGTTTGCCATCAACGTGGAGGTATCAGTATCAGTCCCATGTGAATGATGATTCCATAGAATAACAGTTCGGAATCTATTCGTAACTAGACTCTATTATGTTATTGGCATTATCTCAAAGGTTATTTCGTTTGCCAGACATTTGAGTCCTTGGCAAATCGTTCCTGGCGTCTGAGGCTGCTGGACAGTCAGTAGCTGGTGGCTTCGCAGTTCCGATGACAGCTTCGGCAAAGGTGTTGTAGGGCAATGCTTAATACGATTAGTTTTACCACATCTGCCCGCACTGATGTTGACAATCTAGACAAATCCCTCTACATATTATCCATCACATGAATCGAAACCCATCACTGGTCTGATCAAAAACGCTTTCGGCACAGATTGATGAAATGATAGGTATAATTCATGCATTAGAAATATCTATCAAATAGTTTAATTTAAAGCGGAGAAGGAAGACACAGTGATGCCATTTGATGTCAATGGTACTTAATACTGTTTCCAGATAGCGTTGCACAGTTTAGTTTTTCACTACCAATAGCGCTCTACGTTGGGATCGTAGTCAAAGGCCACGAACCCCTTCAATGAAGATTAGAACTACAAACAGGGGGTACAATCATACACATTAGTACACTTTGACTTTGTAAAAACATTTCTATTTACATAAAAAATAAGCTTTCATACAAAATTCGTAGGCAGTCATATTTCCTAGTTAGATTATTTTTTTGATTTCAAATACTAAATTTTGTAATGTAGTTAAAATGTTTTACTTTTTATATTTTTAATACAATAAAGTAACAAAACGCTATGGACATTCCAAACAGTTAATTTGTATTTTAATTGATAATTCCGTCATGACCATCCATATTTTTAACGCAAGATTCGTAGTTTTCCATTTATTGTCAAACATTTAGATTCATGAACACATTGAAACAAAAATTATAAAAGGTTGAAGTACTATTTCCTCTGCACAGTTATTTTGAAATTGTAGTGACAGTTAGTTAAGTTCGATATTTTATTAATTCAAACTTGCCCTGCAAGTCAATCAGGATGTGATACTCTAACATTATCAATATAATATGATAAGCTAATTTTCTATTAATTATGAACTATAATATAAATTATAATATTATAATATAATAATAATATATATTTATAATTATAAAAACAGTCAATCGTGTTGCTGAGCCATGTGAAACCTTAAGTCAGGATGATCTTAAAAATATAGACTTGGCAGAACCAGTACTAGATTGTAAAAATTCAGACTTGACAGAAGGCAAGTTGGAAGCGAACGATATCTATAATGAAGAATTGATTTCCATTGCAGAATCACTGATTGAAACGTTGAGCACTATTGTGCTCTAATAAATACGCCACCAAAATGGTTAAGCATTGTTTTAGAATTTGAAAAAGATTTTCAACGATTTCACGGTGATAGCTTAAATAAAAGTCCTCAAGTGATTAAGAAGCTGATTGATATAATCAGAGGAAAGTTCAGTGAAATGGACGATTTTGCTATTGCAACATATGTTAGAACGTGATCAGTTATAAGAATGAAAGAACTGAACAAGAAGAAAGAACTCAAAAGATCAATAAAGAAAGACGAAACTTCTGACACTGCGAGAAATAAATCAAAGAAGATGAACATAATAAAGAAGTGATGTAACCATTAACGTCAAACACAAGGCACTATTGTTCAATAATTTTAGTTTTGTAATATTTCTAAATGATTAACTTAAATATATATTAATTGCGTATGCTTGTACAGAATCCTTTTAAAAATCTATTTATAAATTGGTATTTACAACTTGTTTTGACATTTTATTTTATTCTATGTTTTATATTGTATGTAGAAAATTTTTCAATAATAAAATACTGCATATGAAAAAATCTCATTTAACGAAATTATTATTTAACCCCTGAACCTTTTCCGAAGATTTGAAATGAAAAAGAAATTAAAGTTTGATTGTACTTATAAAATATTTAAAGATTTAAAATCAATTACCTTAAGTAGTTCTTCAGTAGTAACTAACTTAGCCAACAAAGCTTAACATAATAATTAATTTCAAAACAAATTTCTTGACATGTGAGTCAGTGTTAGTAAAATAATAATAGTTTAAGTAAGGTAACACGAAAAGCCAACCGTAAGATTGATAAAATCGCTTCCTGTTAGGATTAGAGCAAAGGAGCTAGGCATACATAGTGGACGGCACGGCCGACTTGGTGCAGGTGACGTCACGGCCTCAGCCAGATGCGCGTGAGCCCTACCGTCTAGTTCTAGTTACCGTGGCTCCGAGGAACTGTGGTTATTGAAGGTCCTCAAACCACGTATCAGTGCTGTATGTTATGTTAATTGATAAATCTTCTGAGCTTGCCCTACGAGTGACACTCTAACTCTGTAACGAGATTCTAAAAAAGGAGCGAAATTTACTCAAGATTCAATTTTAGTCATTACAATATAAAATGTCGATTTAATAAAACTAGGCTTATTTATGTTGGAAATATAATGTAAGAGATAACTAACTTCTCAACAGAATTATAAGGATAGCGCTAAGCATTTTATAAATAATGAGTTTAATTGCATATCTATATTTATTACCTTAACGGAGAAAGTATATAGAAAGTCACATAATATAGCTATGTAGCCTCAAATTCGTAACTAGAATATTGGACTAGTGTTTTAAATAAAACAAATAAATGTTGAAAACACATTTTAACAGGGCATTCACTTTAATTCACTAAACAATATCAGTTTGTTAGATGCAAAACTTGTTAAATCATAAAAGTAGAAATATCAGACAGGAACTTCAAGAATATCTTAAATTTAGCAGATTATTAGCCCACAAGATTTGAATAACAATTGTAAATGAAAGAAGATTAAACGTAAACATTATTGCTGGCGTAAAGTTCGACCTTGCTAGGAACTTGATTGTTGCCAATCACATCCCTTTGAGACCAACTTAGAAAATTATTAACAATTAAAAATTATTATAATCGTTATGTCACCGTAAGGTGGGTCAATGAAAACTCAACGGATGTTATATACAATCTCAAAGAAATTTTGACTGAATTACATTATAGTCTACATTAAAATCTAAATCCTCTTCTTCTTCATATAGGCAAGTCTTACTACTGTTTAATCTACTGTAAAATTTTCATTACTAATTATGTATTGAATTTGATTTCCTTTCACAAAATCCAGTTCTTTTAGTCTCTGGATGGATTTACTCTTCCTAAAAAGAGTATTTTACAAATGAGTTTTTATTTATCCTCTTTAATATTAAAAAATGTGATTTGAATTATCCCTTGTCTTGACTCTCTTGATCAACTCCTCTATAACTCAGGTTGTCTTCACAGCAGAGTTGAAGCTTATCAAAGCTATTCCAATTCTTAAACACACAGAAATTTTAATCTTGATAGCTTCATACTAACACCGAGAACTCTAATTGTTTGAAAAATTTTTAAGAAACATTGTATACATGTCTAATAATCTAATGTGCATTATTATTTTACAGTACACTAATTTAGATCATTACTGTACTTTAATTCTTTTTTTCTGAACTAATAATCAATGTAAAGCTGCACGGGCAATTACTAACTCTGTAACCGGCCGTATAAACAAAAAAGGTATAAAGCCTTCTTTTTATATTACAGCTGCTGAGTTTAATTGACTTCTTTGTAAATATTAATGATATTGTAAATACTGATAGTGATAATGTAAACACTGCTTGTCCTATAGATATATTAAAATTATCGGGTATTAAATCCTCTGATTCACCTAATTTTACTTAGTCAGAGGTGAGCATTGCTGATGTGTGTAATATTGTAAAAAGGCTAAACAATTCTAAATCTGTGCATGTTTTTTTTATCTCAAATTTTATGCTAAAAAAATAATTGAAGAGATATCCTGTCCATTAACATGGTTAATTAATCACATTCTTAGTGTAGGCATTTCATAGTGTCTAAAAATTACTGTCACTGTTCCTATCCACAAGAATGGAGATAGGTCAGATGTAAACAATTATCTTCCAATTGTAGCTATTGTGTCTAAAATAATAGAAAGTTTTAATAAAAAGCAAATTGTTATTTTTTTCTTATATGGTCACTTATTTACACCAGCGCAGTATGGATTTAGGAATAACTTGACAACTGTCAAGGCAGTGGAAAATTGTGTATGCTATGTATTTGAGTTTTGAAAAAAGGAAAAAGCCTGTGCACTTCTGTTAGAATTAAGTAAAGCGTTTGATATAGTACCTCATAATTAACTACCTCATAGAAAAATAATTACGTTATTGTGATGTTGAGCAATTCATTTCATACCTGTCTGTCCGCTCACATATTGTACAAATAGGTGAAGAGCAGTCCTCCCTAGCCTTCAACATGTTACTTCTTGAGTGCCTCAGGTCTCTGACCTGGGCTCCTTTTGATTTACTGTTTTTATAGACGACCTGCCTAACTTTGTGCGTAACAGAACCATACTCTATGCAGATGACACAACTCTGTTAACACCAGGTCATGATTATGACCTGAATAATATAATATTAGATTACATGAGGAAAAGATCACACATATGGTTTCATGCAAATACAAATAAACTAAAGGTGAGCGAAGAAAAACAGAAAAAATGTTTGCAGGTTAAGTAGTAGGCCAACAGACTATGAAAATAATTCAGTTAAGCTTTTAGGACTTAATTTAGATTTTACTCTTACCTGGTGTGCTTATACCAACTCTCTGCTCCCGCTTTTACAAAGTCATTTTTTGTCTAAAAAAACTAAAATTATGTACAAGTTCTAATTTACTTATCAACGCCTATTTTTCACTTTTTCATTGTCACATTTTGAATGGCAATATTCTTTGGGGGCAACTCTGCTGGTGCAAAGGAAGTTTTTAAATGTAAAAAAAGCTATCCTCTGCCTCATAAACATTAATGAGAGAGATTCTTGCAGACCTTTCTTTATAGAATTAGGCATATTAACATTCCTTAGTTTCTACATTTTAGAAAGCCTAGTTTATATCAAAGAAAATCTGACCTTGTTTAGTTTAAGAAATGATGTACACTCTCATACCCGATTTGCAAATCTAACTGATGTGAGATACATTAGACTAAGCAAATTCCAACATAGCTTTGTCTACATTAGTACAAATCTTTTCAGTAAGTTACATCATTATGCCAAAACAGTGTGCACTAAGAACCTTAAGAATTTTTTGTTTAAGTAACTGAAAATGAAAGTATGTTATTCAGTTGAAGAGGTGTACCTAAATGATTTAATGATATTGAATTTTTTAAACTAATTATAATAAATTTTAAAACAGCTACAAGGAAATTTTAAACTAGCTATAAGGAAATTTTAATCTAGTTATTAGGAAATTGTAATCTAGTTGAAGGAAACAATTCTAAGAACTAGTTTAAACTAGTTATAAGGAAACTTTAATCTAATTATAACAAACTAGTTATAATGAAAGCTATAAAAGTAGTACACATTATATAGCCTAATTCATGCCAAACCTGTGACATTGTTAATGCTTAATGTTGGGTAACAATAAACATTCTTTATTCTCATTTTAGACATTGTGATCGTTTTCAAATTTTCTTTGTGATTTTTGTTCAAGTTAAACAGAACTGTCACAGAACTGACCAATGCTACTCTGAACATGGTAGGAAACTGGTGTGATGGGATGGGTCTCTGTGTCAACACCACCAAGGCTGCCGTGGTTGTCTTTACAAGAGGGCGTCAGTTGGAAGGTATTGGTCCATTCTTATTGAGAGGCTCCTCTATTGAGTTAAAGTCTGAGGTCAAGGATATAATCAAGGACATCACTTGTATGACACCAGTGATTAGTTTTTTATGTCAGTTCACTTTTCCTTTCAACTAAGAACATATATATTTTTAAATATTTCAAATTTGATCATTAATTTTTTTTAATATTTCTAATTTGATCATTAATCAGATGAAAAAATAAAGTGTATTAAAAACACTTGTTCATTATCTCCCTAAAAGTCTTCAGAATACATTTGAGCCAAGTCGACTATTTTGAATATTTTGGAATTATTACATGACATTTTGCCAACAAAACATATGTAAATGTTTAAGTTACTTCTTAACTTATTAAATTTAATACATACATTTAAAAATATGTTAACAGGTAATTATGTTATGAAGCTTTAACTTTAAACTTATGTGGCTCAAAAGAAGCTAAAGAGGGCTTAGTTCACTTGTATTCTGAACCCACCACATATTGATTGACTGACTATTGAAATTAATGATCATGACTTGTCAAGACAGCTAGTAAATCTTGGCTAGTATTTTAGTTGGTAGTATGCTAAATAATGATTAAATAAATTTATTCTTATTCCTGTATTGATTGTCAGTAATAAACAGAATTATATAAGCAGATTGTAGCTATGATGGTCACAGTGGCGAGGCATTGTGTATATGCTTTTTATGTACTGAAATTATTTGTTTGAAGAAATGTGTTTGAGATTGTGTGCTATGCTGTCTCAAAGCTTTATGTTATTATAAATTTACCGTTTCTTTGCTTACAATTTTGGTATTTTATATATTAATTTGTGGAGATCTGACCAAAATTAAGTAAAATACTGAGTCTGTATTAAGCCTTTGTTTTTGCACCAGGTTAACAAATAGTCTCCCAATAACACAATAAAACTATAGTGCCAAAATTAATGTAAAATGTTAAGTGCCAACTTCGGAAATTTCCTTTTTAAAGGTAGAATGCCAAAATATATTTGAATATATTCACTTAAATGTCTTCAGAGGACTTAACTATGATTTGATGGTTTATTTGTTGTTACTTACTATGTTAATAAAGCGCCACACTTAGGCCTACCAAAATCTACAAGTGAACATATTAAAACATTTAATGAACATACATGGCATTGTCGTATCATAAGCAAAATACATGACACTTTGTTGTAAGAAATTTTATTTTCTTGATAGGCAGCACAATATTTTGTGTGAATTTGGCTACTGTAGCTATATGGTCATCCTTAAAGCTTTGTTGGAAACTTATCAAGTTCAAAAAGGGATTGGTGTGTTCACAGATGGTCTTGAAACGAGAACCACATATTCCATGAATAACAACAACTAGTTATTACCAAACGTCATCTCCTTTAATTTGGGTATTTTTTGTATATAATTCAGTAAAGAGAGTTTTAATAATCGGATAGTATTACTTTTTATGTTAATAAATACCAGTACTTTTTATAAAGACTCATGGAGCATTGGAAAACTTTTAACTTAATACTAGTGGTAAATTATTACACATTTTCCAATATTAATTTTATTTTTGCAAGGCCTTTAAAAATCAAAGATTCTATCGTCAGGCAACTTCACAAAATTTGCCTGTCATTTAATGATCCATTTCTAAAGTTAGTAAAATAAAATAATATTGGAAAATATAAAATTAATATTAAACAATAAATTAAAAATTAATATTGTAAAATTGATTAATAAAATAATATTTATATTATTATAAAATAAAATAAATATTGGGAAGTTTGTGGTAATACAAATGGTATTAAATATAAAAGTACTTTATATGTTAATATCTAAACGGTAACTAGTCAGGGTAAAGTGACTGACATATTGGGTCAATAATATACAAGGTGTCAATTAAGTCTGGAACCTCTTTTTTAATTTTTAAACCACAATATAAAAAAATACCAAAGTTCACACGTGCTTACTGGTGATAGTAACGCACATATCTGCCCAATTACCGACCAGATAATCCCTTTGGGGGACGGTCCACAAGGAGTCAGACAAAATTCTTAAATAGCAGCATAGGTCAAGTTTGGTATCAAATTAAAGGTCTTACTTAGCAGAGTACAATGCCACAAACCGGACTTAAAAAGGTGTATTCATTCAGTAGTTATAGCTATTTGAATATTAAAACGATTGAACAATGTAAATTACTAAGTATTACAAGTAAACACCAATTTTTAAGTACCTGTGATAAAAGTAAGTGTTCAAAATGTTCCCCTACCATCGTCTGGCAATGTCCTAGGCGGTTGTAAAAGCCATCCACTGCATTTTGAAGGTAGTCACGAGGAATATCTTGAGCTTCTTGGACTATGAGATTTCTTAGGTACGCCAAATCTCGAGGCTTAGTACGATAAATTTTATCTTTGAGGTATCCCCAAAGAAAAAAATCCAGCGGAGAAAAAAAAATCAGGGAAACGAGCAGGCCACTCTACTGCACCACGTCTTCCAACCCATCTGAAGGAATATTGCATCCAAGTATTCTTTTACAAGGAGAGCAAAGTGTGGTGGCGCACCATCTCGTTGGAAATAAATTATTTGAAATTGTCGACCAAGAGCAGCAGGAATGTAGTGCAGGAATTATCTCATTTTGGAGCATTGCTAGATACGAGTCACCATTTAAATTACCATTGATAAATAATCGGCCCATAATTTGATTTCCTATAATACCTGCCCAAACGTTAAGTTTCTGTGGATGCTGTGTATGACTCAATCTGCCACTTTCACATTCTAACAGTAGTTGTGTTATTGGTAATAATTATTGATTCCTGGCTTCGATTAATACATTGTCAGATGATGGGAGGGGAACATTTTGAACACTTACTTTGATCACAGGTACTTAAAAATTTGTGTTTACTTGTAATACTTAATAATTTACATTGTTCAATTGTTTTAATATTCAAATAGCTATAACTACTGGATGAATCCACCTTTTAAAGTCCGGTTTGCGGCATTGTACTCTGCTAAGTAATATCTTTAATTTGATACCAAACTTGACCTATGCTGCTATTTAAGAATTTTGTCTGACTCCTTGTGGACCGTCCCCTAAAGGGATGATCCGGTCCGTAATTGGGCAGATGTGTGCGTTACTATCACCAGTAAGCACGTGTGAACTTTGGTATTTCTTTCTATTATGGTTCAAAAATTAAAAAAGAGGTTCCAGACTTAATTGACACCCTGTATAATTATTATAATTAATAATATAATATATATTATTTTATAATTATATAATATATATAATATAATTATATAATAAATAATATAACTACAATTAATAATATAGAATTAAAATAATCTTTAATTCTAAGTTGTCTACTGAAAATAAACTTCACAAAAGACATTGCTGTGATATGTGTTTCGTCAAGTTCCATCCATATGCAGCACAGAAGAGAAGTTAATAAAAATAACCAGCTTTTTAGTGATATTGTTGGGCTACTTTACCCAACAAGCTATATCTTAACAACTACGATTGGCCTAACATGGCATCTGAAGAGTTAAACTAAAAGTTTTTTTTATAAATAGTTATGTCATAAAAACCATTGTTTTATAACACCATGTATACATCAAAATTATTGTAATAACAACAATTAAGTACTTCCACAATAAAATTGAACAACGTAAAATTTAATTAATCACACAAGTGATTATATAAAGATTACTACATTTTTATGGCTAATTTTAATATTTTTATATACTTAATAAATCATTGAAAATTTAATATTCAACTGTGATCCTTAGAGATTGCTTTACATTCCGGTTAAATATTTTTTAACTTCTTAACGAAACAAGAATGGATATTGTTTGATCCGAAGCCTAGTACTGAATAGGACTATTCGTATTGTTTATTATACCTCGACATTCCATTAATTTAGAACAATATAGTTTTGGGAGAAACTCCAAAAGACTATTTGCGTTTTGATACTATCTTCAAATGAACACGCAATAAACACACTATTAACGACCATAAAACTATATAAGCTTTTGCATAATTAAATTTTCAAATCATTCCACATAAAATAAATTACACCGCAAATGTTTTTCACTGTAAATGCATGTCCATGTATAGAAAAAAATTTAACTAACTTTCACTCTAGCAAGTCCAGTTAACAAATGAGGATACTTACCAAACATATAATATTTACAAAATATATTTCTGAAGACAGTTGAAAACGTAATGTACAGTAATCAAAAGTAGTAATGAACAGTGGGGAAACTGTGGCCTTTTCTTTGTCTAACTGTGGATAGGTGAAGAATTAAACATAAAAAAACACAGGAGAATTTATTTGACATAATAACAACTTTTATAACACCAGCTTTCTTTGTTACTTGTAAAAAATAAAATGCTCAACCAAAAACGTATTTAATATTAGTATTTAAAAATATTACCTTTCTCTGCCAGTTATGGGAATCATAAATATAGTCAAATATACATATAGCCTACAGCAGTTGCTACTCCAGTATATTATAACAACCAGATCGGAGAGCCTCATGTGGATTTAATATTGATTAGACGTTAGCTCATCAAAATGGATTTTGGAGGAAATCAAGTAATTTTCAAGTTATTTTCTTCTTTATTACAAAACTTTATTTAAAGCGAATTACTGCATTGAATACATCATTGTATCAATCTAAAATCTTGACTGGAATATGTGACCTGTATTTTCTGAATAAATAGTACCTCAAATACGCGTATGTCAAAACAGAATAAAAGATACTAATTTGTCTGGCACTGGCTCTGGTACATACATTTGAAATTGAGCAGTCAACTTGGGCAACATTTATTCCAGTAGAACACTTTTTTGGTAATAAAATGGCAAAAAATTCAGAGTATACAATAATGTTATTTATTTCTTAAAACTGTTTTCAAGAATTCACATTATAAAACTGACAGTGAAATAGTAATTTACTGTTTATACGAAATTTAAACATGTACCATAATGTTTTAATGGCTCAATTAATGGATAAAAAAACACAAAATTAATTTATAGCCATTAAAAGTTTATTGAATATTAACAGTTTCCTAATAACTTAATGTACATTATGTATTACACATGTTCTGTTTTTATTATTTTTAATCAAACATTCTTAAGTTAAACATCATAACAGCAGTTATGGTTCTTCATTATAGTTCTTTTATAAAGTATGACAGTTTAACCAGGCTAACTAAGAAGGTCAAAACATGAATACTGTTGCATATAATACATGATCCTAAAACTGAACAACTGATTTTGCTGTTACATGTTTCATGAAAACTGAATTTGCAGACTTAAAAACATTATACATTCTTGGTTTTTTCTCTAGGAAAACAGTTGGGCTTGGCTAAAAATCCACAACACAAATTACAATTTAAATTAACTATTAAAAAGACTACTCACACAATTTGTGTTCGGTGGATGCCACAGTACAGGCCTCCGCAGTGATACTCGATGCCTACACAAGTACAGATGTATTAGTAACAACTGGGTTGTTGCGCCGGATCTCTTGTGCTCCAAGATCTCGGTAGTCAAACGAGCAGTCGTGCCTGTCCGAATATCGGTGGATGCCACAGTACAGGCCCACAGCTACACTTGATACCTACACAAGTACAGATGTATTAGTAACAATCACCATACTGTGCTACTGTGATAAGCTCACAGTACTAATCTCATCTCATTACAACTTATTTTATATATGGTCTCTTTTCCTAACAATTTGTACACCAGAACTAGAATGTTTAATGGTAAATTTAGCACATATTAGTGTATTTACAATTTGATTTGTACTGCTCTTATTTTTCAAACAATTTTAACACACAACTAAGAAAATATTACAAAAATCAAAAATTTTACAACAAAATTAAAGTGGTTTTGATACTTACAGAAAACAGCTAGTTCATATGAGGAAGACATTATTTATTGAACGTCATAAGTCACAATTCAAGGGAGGTTTATTTTTTGGTATTGTTATAATAAATAATGGTTATGGATCAAAATTAAATGGGCACATTAAAACTTATAACATACAATCATGTAAACAATAACTCATAGTACTCAATTATTAATGACAATATGTGAATAGTAATGGTTTCATATTTTACAACAATGGCTTACCTGTCAGCCCAACCCTCTTGCGACGCATGGTGCAGCGGTTTGTCTTCTTCTTAGAGTCCTTATAACCCTTGTTATCCATTCGTTTGTTGAGGTGCTGGCTATTTTCCACCTCACCATTGATGCCTGCTGCTTCCCCTTCCACCTACAAACAAAACATAGAGTCATTCCACATGGTGAATTGTAAATCTTGCCTTTTCATATGTAAGGTACTAGTTCTCAGACTGTATTTGTTATTTATTCAATTGCTCCCTTTCAGTCTAAAGTAGTCTTCATCATAAATCATAAAGTGACAATGTCTGCTTGTGGATTATCAGAGTAAAAGAAGACAGGCACAGAAGAGTTCGCAAACAATTGTGTTTGGTTATTGTGAAGAACTTGTGCCACCATAATATTTTCATTGCAAGTCAATACTATGTATAACATGAGGTATATTAAAATAAATTCTTATTGCAAAACTGAAACTAAGTTCTTTACCCTGTGGCTGATCAATGCATATTTTTAATATCCAAAATCGATATGACTTTTTAATGGGTGATTCCTGAATTAAAAGCTCAAATAAGTGTTTTTGTAATAATGTACTAAAAATGTATATCTTTACTAATTAATAACATGGAAAACCTAAAATGTGTACTTGAGATCTTAAAATTTCCTTTTTTTAAAACTATGAAGTGTCTATCAATATAATATTAGTTTTTGTATATTTAAAAAAAAATTACATTTTCCTTGTTTTGTCATACTTAAAACCAAAGAGTTTAATGGATTGTTCTACAATAGTAACTCTAGAAAAACTTTTCAAGGGCCTCTCTATTACCCATTCCATACCTAATTTTTAATCTTTAGTATCTAATATACATTTCATACAAAATGTTATGTTGACTTCAAGTTTTTAGTTTATGAAAAATATATACATATTTTGATAAGTATATAATTCAACAAAATTTCATCTGTAAAGTCCACTTAACTAGCTTGTGGCGTACAAAAGAAAATATAACATACATATATATTTCAGTCATACAGTTTATTATATGTATTATTAGATGTGTAAATTTATGAGAATACCTGAATTCAGATTTTTTACTTAAGCTCTAGAACTCCCCCAAATCACAACTGTTCATAGTTCATGTTTTACATTAAAACCCTGATATTTGATAAGGTTTTTAGCCACATGAATTTAATTTCAATCGGACAATATGTACTCCTTAAAAATTAATTTAACATGAAGAAAGATATGAAAAAACTCCGTATATACAGAAGTACCACTAGAAGGACAGCCTTTACTGTATAGCAGCTAAAAATGTAACTATCTTAATAATAGTATTATCCAATGTTTCACTGTACATTTAAAGTTTGCATTATTAATATTCATTGTTGTTTTGGCAAAAGCCACCTATTAAAGGGTTGACCTGGCACGTCAAATACTAAGCTACAGTAAGTATAAAGTTTTAGTTCTAAGTTTAATGGGCCGACACAATTGCTTTATGTAAGTTTCTTGAATACACGTTTAACTAGTCGTCATTTATTAGTCGTTAAGTCAGCATCTTGTCTTAATCTTTGCCATTGTACTCTTCACGTTGTTGTCTCCATTATTTAGAAAAGATTTTGTTTTGTTTTTGCAATTGTACAATTTAATATTTCTTGTATATCTCTTGTACACCGTCTCAACATTGTGCTACTTTGCTTACTATATATGTATAATGTCCTGATTTAACTATACTGATTGTAAATTGGCTAAGCTGTTGGAAGACAAAATAAAATAAAATAAAAATAAAATAAATATCATAATATCAGGAGTGGTGTTAAGTGACTGCATAATTAAAAATTAAAGTAAAAGGATGTGTGCACATTTGAAGATTTTTTCAAGTAATTAAATAGCCAATACTGATAGGAATGAACATACTATACAGTAGTCAATGAGAGAACAATAAGTTTCAACTCTTGACACATGTGTAACCTCTAGTCAGTTAAGGTAACTTATCATCCCTTGGACTGACCTTGGAAATTATAAATTATAGATAGTATTAATAGTATTCTTCTCCTCAAATTGTAAACTGTCTGAAAACTTCAGTATTATTTTGTGAATTTGAGAATTACTCTCTCATTATATTATATGATTACATTATATGGCTATTACATAAATTGTTTTCTATTAAAAGCATATACCAAAGAGACTGAAGAAATTATTATTACTAGGAAATCAATAAAATAAGAAAAATGGCAAAAAATTAAACTAACACTGTTAAAAGAAATAGAAAACACTATTAAAATAAGTGATAGGCCTACTCCTAAAAAGGCCTCAAAAACTAAAGTAAATTATAAACGATTAAACTATATTACCAATTTTTGCATTTGGGCCATTTATATATCAGTGTTCTTGACACTTGAAACAAAACCTCAACTCCAAAAATGGATTAACACGACTACATATTGTCAGAAAACTCTTTTCCTAGGTAATGCTCAGTAGACCTGTACAATGTATCTATGGCAGATGTGTCAAATAACATGCCATCGGTAACTTTAAATGAGAAATCAAAAGAAACTGGAGCTCATATTCTATAGGTAGATTTGAAAGAAAATATACCAATATACCTTTTGGAAATGGAGTGGGTTACAGATGATACAGTTGATGTTTATTCTAATATTTTTAAGTACTCCATAGAGATGTTTATTTTCTGAACCCGATTGTCACACTGGCAATAAAAGATAATTGATGAAAATAACAGTATTATCAAACCCTTACAGCTACATACTAAAAAAGAGATATATTTCCCAGTCAAAAACTTATCTGAATTTCAAAAAATCTGAGGCTCTGAATCCTGGAATTTGTTGTTGAGGGATAAACTTTATAAAAATAATTATCATTTTGATTCTCAAAGAGTCTGCAATCTACAACATGCAGAGAGCATTGCCTTTAAAATAAATACGTATTTTATATTACCTAAAAAAATCAGTAATGAATATTAAAACCCCAAAGCAAAACAATAGTAAGGACTTTGGCATTCATATGCTCTGATTAACTGATGTTATCTGTCATTTCAGAAATATCTGATGGATTCATTCTTTGTCCGCAAGCTTTTTCGAAGACATTCTCTTTCTTCTGTCAGAAATTGATTATAACAAAAAGGGCACATCTATCCTGTATTCTTTGGTCCACAAAAAAACACTATTTAAATTTCAATGCAAACACAATTAAACAACAATTAAAACAGATAAGTCAGGCTCTGTAGACTAATCGTTCAATAGCTTTTAATGTGATGTTTTTGAATAATCAGGGGCTCAGAAATAACGTTACTGTTTTGGAAAGATTCCTGGCAAATTTAAATCTATCAGTGGTCTGCCTAACTGAAAAGTGTTTGTTGGGAGATAAGGTCAGTTGTTAATATCTCATTGGGTTTTAATGTGCTGCTGATTTGTCTAGAGTGAACCGAATAAGAGGTGGAACCTGTGTATTCGTTAACAATAAATATAAGTTTGGAGATTGCGATATTTCAAAATTTAGCAAAAAAATTAACTTTGAAGCAGCAGCTATAATTTTGGATTAATGTACAACTGTTGTAGTTTCAGTTTATCTGTCTGCTAATGGTAATCCACAGCAATTGTATGTGTGCTGGAAAACCATTTTGGCATTTATTATGAATTGGAAATGTCAAAAATGTTTATCATAGGAAAGATTTTAAAAGTAAACTTTATACTTACAAAAAATTGTAAAACATTAAAGGATTTTCTTTAAAAGAGTTTAAATTTTCCCCCTAAACAAAAATACAACTAGATTTTTTTTAAATAATATGTATATTTTCAATCATTGTTTGAATTTTTCTTTGGTTGCAACTTTCTCATTCCCCTACTCGGATCATGATGGGATATTTGTTAAAACAGTCTTATAAAGTACTTGTGTTGACTCAAGAGATGTATCTTGGTGTAATAATAAAAGCAAACTGATATTGCCTAAAAAGAATTTTGAACTTCTTTCCTTATTGTTGGCATTGTTTTCTGTATTGATTGGTCATCCTTGTTAAGCAAGTGTAGCAATAAAAGTTCTGTAACACTATTTGCTAAGGTCATATTAAATAGTTTAAATAATTTCAAGGGTGTTGCTAATCTAAACAAAAAAAGAGCCGGACATAAAAAGAGATACAGCCAGAGTTAGCATACTGCTGAACTAGTCATGAAGAAAGAAATACTGCTGTTCTTGGATGGAGCAATTAAACATGCATGTAATAAAAATAATACAAATTTAAAAATTACGTTTAGTACATTAAAATGTAAATATAAAATGCCGTAATTCAGGCTAAATATGCTAAAGATTATGATTATATCAAAAATAATAAAAATTAATGTAAAGCTGCCAGGGACGTGATAAAACATAGTACAGCAAATAACAAACAAGATACTTTTAGTTTTAAATCTGATGTAATAAAACACTTTTATTACATCAGAGTAACTAAAAATCTCAAGAGTATGTCCAATTTGCAAAAGAGGATCAGCTTGTTAGACATATACATTCATCATTTTAGGAATTACATCACTTAATTAAAATGTTATTGATTTTCAGGATCGAATCTAAGTTTCCTTGAGTCATATCTCATTAATCATAGACAATTGGTAATTTCATTGGTAGGTGGTCGGAGGAAACTACTGTGGAGTGGTGCGTTCCACAAGGCTCCTCCATTTTGGATGCCCCACTTTTCTTAATCTATATAAATGATCTACCTATGTCTATTAATTTGAAAACCTTTTTATATGCAGATGATACAACCTTCAGTAACGTCAGTAAAAATGTTAATAATCTTGAATTTTTAGCAAATGTTACATTAAAAATGCCACAAATTGGTTTCATGCAAATAAGTTGTTGCTTAATTAAGGAAAAACTAAACGAATGCCATTTAATGTTGGCAAAGTTTGGATTCATTGGATGATGGTTTCTCATACATTGTTAAGTGTTTGGTTATTAATATAGACAAAACTTTGACACAGGGAGCACACATTGACTACTAAATAATAAAAAACTGTCACGAGTTATTTATCTCTTAAGTAGACCGAACAATATGATACCAGTAAATTATATTATGTTTACCTTTAGTGGACTTGATAAAAAGATTGATAGGCTAAACCACCTTCTAAGCAATAAAAATCCCAATATCTTGGTCCTTAACGAACATGGCCTCAAAAACAAAGAATTAGAGAGTACTAAACTCGAAGGATACTCTTTAATAGCAAACTTTAGCAGAGAAAACCATAAGCTGGGAGGTGTAGCTATTTAGGCAGAGGACACTCTAGCAGACAGCACCAAAGAAACCGCTATATCCCACCTTTGTCAAGAATTCTGCTGTGAAGCGGCTATGGTGTCGGTAGAGTCCATTGACAAAAACATACACATCCTGGGAGTATACCGATCACCCAGAGAAAATACAAGGGCTAGTAGAAATGTTCTGTCAAACATCCTAGACTACACACAAGCACACAATAAACACCTAGTGCTGATCGGAGATATTAACATAGACAGGATGAAAAAAAAAACCATAGACAACACAATCTTAGAAACTGAACACCCACAACATCAAAAGATTGCCCTTACTTGCCACCCGCATTACTCATGACACAGCCACCTCAATTGACTGTATATGCACCAACATACCTGAGTATAACATTGACACAGACATTGTACAAACAGGACTTTCTGATCATACTGCTCAGATATGTCAGATAAACGGCTATTAAATAAAAACTCTGCCGCAAACTTCCTTCAAAAGGCAATTCAGTCCAACCAACCTAGATAACTTGAAATCTCTTCTGATGAACAAAAAATGGGATACTATCAATCTTTCCCCTGAGGCTGACACAGCTTACGGTATCTTTCTGGAAGTCTTGAAATTATCCCTTGACATTGCTTGCCCCAAGAAGAAAAGTAAAAGGAAAACAAACAAACAAACTTTGTGCTATGACAATGATACAAAATACCTCAAGGATGTTTTCTTAAAGGCACTTTAAAAATATGAGATGACAGGAAATATCCAAGATAAAGCAGTTATGGTGGGAAGGAAAAAAAAATATGACAACAAACTTAGAACACTACGCCAAAATGCAAACTCACACTTCATTGAGTCAGCTGCAAAAAAAAAAACCAAGGCCATATGGACAGTCATTAACCATGAAAGAAAAGGACAACACAAATTCCCATCTCAATCCAGTATTATAATAAATGACAAAGTCGTGAATAACCCATCTGAAGTTGCAGAACATTCTAACACTTTCTTCTCTCAAGTTGCTGAAACGACACTGAAACTTAGCAATCAGAAAACAGTTGGAAATCAAGATAACAATAAAAATGATCAGTCTATAGTAGACAACTGCCAAACTGTTTTTAACTTTGGCCCCCACAAATTTCAGAGGAGTAAGAGCTGCCATCTATTCCCTTAAATCAAAACCATCCAGTGGAATGGATGAATATTCAGCTAAAATTGTAAAGTATTGTGCTGATGAGCTTATACCACCTCTAGTCAGCATAATAAACAAATCTTTCAGACTTGGCCAATTTCCTACTGCATTAAAACAATCTAAAGTGTATCCAAAACAGAAAAAAAGGACCAACCACTAAAGTTCAAAATTACCGTCCTATTTCACTTGTTTCGACATTTTCAAAAATAATAGAAAAAGTAGTACTCCATAGACTTATGACCTACCTAGAGCAGCATAACATAGTTACTAACTGCCAACATGGATTTCTTAAAGGTAAATCAACAACATCAGCTATCATCAGCTTAGTAGAATACATAATTGACCAAATAGACAAAGGAAAATACATCTCTGCTCTCCTCCTCGACTATAGCAAAGCATGTGACTGTTTAGGACATGACCTCATATCAGAAAAACTTAAATCTCTAGGCATTACTGGCATAGCAAACAACTGGTTTATGAGCTATCTGTCAGGGCGAACACAGGTAGTTGAAATACAGAGCATTACACTTGGCCATAAAAACACCTACCAGTCAAACCCACAACCAGTCACATGTGGAGTGCCACAAGGATAAGTCCTGGGCCCAGTGATCTTTGTCTTATTTGTCAATAACTTCCCAGCATACATCCAAGATCACAATACCAACTGTGTAATGTATGCTGATGACACAACACTCTTAATAAGGGATGACACTGCAGAGGGAGTACATGCAACCGCCTGCAACTCCCTCTCTAAAGCACTGACATACTGCAGGAAAAAATGACCTGTCTGTAAATCCATAAAAAAATACAGATTAACTTTTGTAAAAGAAAAGACTACATTCCAAAAATACCTGACGTAGAAATTGAAAACCATGTTAAATTCCTTGGAATCATCCTGGATGGAAATCTCAGCTGGACAGAGCATGTGGATGGCCTTTGTAAAAAAATCAGTATAGTTATTTATGCTGTTCGGCGAATAAATGGATTGGAAACTTAGAAAATGCCAAAACAGCCTACTATTCATTAGTAGAAACCCATATGAGGTATGGGATTGCTGTATGGGGCGGATCCTCTGTCGGAAACTTCAACAAGGTGCTCGTCATCCATATTTATGTAATAATATTATGTGACTCTATAACTGTTCTTAATGAATATGTAAATAAAGAAGTTTGTCTATTTTCTATTCTATATTACAGCTGCATATTTTGCCTTCTTACAATCCATTTTAGATATAGATTAGTACTGTACGGAAACTGTTCTTATTTTAGAAATATAAAATCTGTTTGCAGCAATCTTACTAGCTACAAAGGGCAACACTAATAACGATAGTTTTAAAATTTTTCCCCCTCAGGAGAAAGGGGAGTGGGGTGTAACTGATAATTTTCCAAATAGCACTTAGTCTTGTAACATATAATTTTAAAGGTCTAGGTTAGTCAATAAAAAATGCACTTAAAGAATTGAAATTGGACCACTCTAAGGAATAGGGAAGCCCCAAGCGTAACTGAGCATTATTGTGATTTATAACTTAGAGACTAATACCTAATTTAACAAATAATGAAAAATCAATTAACACCAAAATTATATGGGACATTGCAGATAAATATTGTTGTATTAGGGAGGGATTAGTTGGGAAAACTAATACCCTCTTTTTTATGTGATTCTTAACTTATCCAATCAGTTTCCCAAATTTATAACAGTTTGCGTGAAAGGTTTGACTAGTTCTGTTACTAAGTACTGAGATCCTTCCTACTGAGTTTAGTTGTAGTTTTTAATTCAGACTATGAGGTAGATATGCTATTATTAGGTCAGCTTGGCGTATGATGGCAGAATCGAGGTAGATATATAAACAAATAAGCATTGTTGGACAGCTGAGCATATGTATTACTGCATACAGGTCCACAGAGATAAATTTGAACACTTAATTTGAGGTATAAAAGTGATCATCACTTAATTAATTTAGTATGTACTAACAGTATTCTATATTCATTAATCTTAACAGTTTTATTTTCATTTTAATAAGTTTTAATAGTAAACAGAGTAACAAAATAAATGAGTTGAAAAAATATCTTCTTCAATCACTCTCTCTGGTTAAACAATTGTTCTTGACTTGTTGCCTTTCTTTTTATATTCTGAAAGATTGCATCAAGATATACAACTGATGCAAATTACTGTTCAACATTATACGTTTGGGGCTGCCATTTCATGTAGAGTGGACCAATTTCAATTCTTTAAGTGCATTTTTTATTAACTAACCGAGAAATTTAAAATGATATTTTATAAGACTATAAGTGCTATTTGAAAATTTTCAGTTACACCCTACCCCAGTTTCCCCTGTGGATAAAACATTTGAAAACTATCATTAATAGTGTAACCCTTTGTAGCTAGTAAGAGTGCTGCAAACAGATTTGACATAACTAAAATATTCAATTTCAATTCAATTCAATTCAATTCAAAAAGATTTATTTCCAAAAATTTACAAAATAAACTTTACAAACATTAAAGGAAATTGACACCCACATAGGCTGAAGCCTGTGCGTGGGTGCGAGCCGTTAATGTAACATAATATAATATACAATATTGAGGAGGTTCAAATTAAAATTACATTTTTTGGTCTGGGACATTATGACGAGTATGGAGTATTTTCATTGGAAATAATTGGGTGAGAGGAGTCCAAAATTTAATAAAAAAAGGGAAAGTCTGTAATATAAAATAAACAAAAAATGCATGTTGTGGTTATGGACATAATTCTGCTCTAACGAGAGAGCCAGCCCGACGAGAAACGCGTTCCAGTACGACCGACGCACCACATCCGCGAACCGGGCCACCGCCAGCGACCACCGCCCCGGCCCAACGACGACTGCTGTTCATCAACACCAGCGGTCTGTGATTTGGCAAACCGTCCAGCAGCCCGCCGGGCCCAACAATAGCCACCCGCGAAGGCCCAACCAACAGACAAGGCGCGTCAACCGCCGGAGGATGTGATTAACTGTAAGAAACGGATAGTGGATTGTTTGTCAAGGTCAGTGAAGAGGTCAAGGTAGGCTTATCTGTATCCCGAGACTATGACGCTTTCGGCCGCGTCTTTTCCAATACTAAGTATCCAGCCATGCACTCTCTTTTTATAAGAGCTTACAGAACATCCTCCAGAGTTTCTCAAATAGCTGGGAATATTCCTATATAATATATGCGCAATATAAAATGGACTTGTTGTTGAAAAAGACCTGTTTAGCTGCAGTGGCTGTATTCCTATCGATTCTGCGGTTCGTGTAGAGTATGTATGGGATACATTGTTAAAAATTAATCTCGGTTGTTTGAATATGTAGAGTAAGATGGTTTTTACATAAAGCTGTCTTGTGCTGAGAACTTCAAAAATATTAAATAGATCATGTGTCGGAAACCTAGTACCAACTCCAATCGCGGCCTTTAAAATTGATTTTTGGACTATATATAATGGTTCCAAAGTTGTTGTGAGCGCTCCACCCCAAGCAACAATACCCCCCAAAAACAAAGACTGACAGTACGCAAAATAGACAAGTTTTATTTCAGAAAATGTTAATATTCCGTGTAATTGTTTGAATCCAAATATGTATTTCCGAATTTTGTTTTTTAAATATTCAACATGGGCAGTCCACTTCATTCTCGTATCAAATATTACACCTAAATACTTGTATTTCTCCACTTTTTCAATCTGTTCGCATTTGCAAGTTGTATTAATGCAGCTGCCGCAAGTGTGCAGAGTAAGAGAATTAAAATGTGGGTCTGATCTCTGTGTTAGAGAGATTGGCATGAATTTCGTTTTTGAAACATTCAGAGATAAAATATTTTGATCAAACCACTTTTTAAGAACAGACAAATCATGTAACGCATTGTTATAGACAAGTTACAAGTTAAGTTGTTTATTATTGTTATAGACAATAATAAACAAGTTAAGGGGGAGTGAAACTTACTTTTCAAAATGATACGTTTGGGGCTGTTATTTCTTGTAGAGTAGTCCAATTACAATTTTTACGTTAGTTTTTTATTGAATAACCGAGAACTTTAAAATGATATGTTACAAGACTATAAGTGCTATTTGAAAGTTTTTAGTTGCTCCCCTCCCCCACTGGCAACTAGGGATCAAAAAATTTGAAAGCTTTATCCTTATATGTTTAGCCCTAGGTATGTAGCTAGTTAGATTGTTACAAACAGATTTAATGTATCGAAAATAAAACAAAATTTAAGAGGGAGTGCAACTTACTTTTCAATAAAACTGTATATACAGAGTGTCTCACAAAGAGGGTTAAACGTTTGATTTTATATTACTTGCCCATTTATGCACCGAACATTTTAAAACTCTACACAATTAATAAAGAAGGTTTTTAAAATATTCTGTGAAAATTGAAGCTGCATATCATTTGCCGCAACAAAATGTTGATAATATAGAAAATGTTACCATTTTGCCTCCTATAAATATTCATTTCTTAAATTACCAGATTTGATTACTGTGTTGAAATTTTAAAGAACAGCCTGTTTAATAACACTCCCTGTTGAAAACAGCTGTTTGATTGAAGAATATTGCTTGTGCTATAAAAATATAACCTAGCCTCCTCCATTACAGTTTTAAAGTACTGATATTAAAGTTCGAGAAATGGCTTTTAATATTAAACAAAAAGTGAAATGCCGTGCGTGGGCTATTGGTTTTGTCAACATTACAGAAGCAATTAGACAACTTCAGGTTACCTACTCCTGAGTTGAACAACCTAGCAATCCAACAATAACATAGTGGACAAATATTTTTAGAAACTGGAAGTGTCGTAAAAAAGCACTCAGGATCAAATGAAGAAATAGAAGTACTAGTATGCGCATCAATGCTCCGCTCTCCAGGTAAAACGAAATCATTAAGGAAGGTTGAACTTGAAAATGGTTTTCCAAAGTCTTCAGTACAGAGAATAATTAAGAAAAAAAATTATAATTTACAAAAGGCACCTAGTCTATAAACTTTTTGAAGGTGATTCGGGCAAAAGAGTGGAATTGTGTTCTCGTATCATTGAGTTTCATGAGCTAGATCCTAATTGGCTTACTCAAATTGTTTTTTCAGACAAGTCCACTGTCTACCACAATGGTCCTGTAAATAGGCATAATTTTAGTTATTAAAACACCGGTAATCTACCCATTCTTGAACAGACTCTACTCAAATGAAAAGGAATTACTGATTGGGCAGCTGTCATTATTTGGGGTTTTATCTTATGACATTTCAGCCAATACAATGACTGGGAATAGATATGAACAGGTTTTGCCTCATTTGACGGTTCCAGAAATGTATCAAGCAATCTTCCAAAAAGATGGTGCTCCTTCTCATTTCGCAAATCCTGTCAAGCAATTACTAAATGACAACCTTCATGGCCGTTGGATTAGTCGTGGAAGTGATTTTGTAGATTGTCCATTCCTATCCCCAGATTTAACTGAGTTTACTTTCCGTGATTTCTTTCTATGAGTTTACTTTAAGGAACAAGTTTTTACTAGTAGCTTCAATAATGATGAGGAATTAAAACAATCAATTGAAGAGGAACATCTCCGAATACCACAGAATTTCTGTGTAAGAGCTTACGATTTATTTGTTAAGCGCTGTTATCAGTGTGTCGCTGTGGATGGATTACAGTTTGAATAATTGCTGACTGTAATTTTAGATTTTTTAATAGGCTATGTAATTTTCTAGTTGAAATGGTTTATTTCTATAGAATATGACAATACATAATTTAATAAAACAAAAAAACATAATTCTGAATTAATTATAATTACATAAAAATCCAAATTTACTAAAATTTTTAATGAAATTCATAGCTTTAATACGCGTGATAAAGAAATTCTGAAATTGGACAATGTCTGTTATAAAAACCAATATCAGCAATGTTTTGGTATCTTTATTTTTGTTGAAATCCGAATTATCTCATATTCCTTTGACAGATTTGAAAATAAGTTATATTCCTGATTGTAAGAGCAAACATTTTATAGCATAAATGAATTTTTCAAAGTTAAAGATATGGAATTTTAATGATATTGCGATTTTGCATTCTTTTGCGATCACTGTTGTGCTGTATAGGCTTCATTATTGTTAGTTTTAATATTTTAACTTAGCTGTAGTAATAAGTTGTATTTATGACTTTGTCATTGATGTTGTGCATTTTTGTCGGAAATAAATTATGAACTGAAATGTCAGAACATTTAACATTATAAACATTTCTAAATATTTTGGTCTCGATGTAGTGAACTATCTTCAATCAACTGATATGGAAATCGAAACTTAGTCAGGTCAGGCAAATAGTTTAAATTATGAGCTAAATATAAGAAGGTACTTAAATCCTTGTTATTACCAAGTGAGTCAGCATGAGTCGACGTTGGACCGATGACAGGGTTTGTGGACACGATTGTGTGCATCTCCATCAGGGTTGCTTGGGGAGTGGAGAATGTACTGGTGGCGGAGCTAGTGCTGGGAAGTTCTTGCTTCCTGTGGAGCACTTCTTTGTAACAAAGCGAACATAGTTCGTTAGTGGCAGGATTATCGTAGAAACCGCATCCAGACCGGCACATTGAGTTGATTTCACGCACCAAATTGACTATTCAATATCTAAAATTTCAATGAAATCGAGCATTCTTATAGTGCGTTCGTATCTTGAAAATCACAAGCTTAATTGTGTTCCCTTCCTTCCTTAAGACTCAAGATATCTGCGTCACCTGAAACCAAAACACGTGCATAAAACTAAATACAAGAAAACTCAAGGCCAGAGCAGTTTTATCGTTATAGAATGATATTAAAAACTCTACTGCCTATTTTCATTCGTCACCAAACATGAATGATATTCTGAACTAATATAAACAAATATTGAGAACAATCTCTAGTTATATAAGTTTGTACCAATAATACATAATACATTTTAATAATATTACATGTAAAAGATAATGGGTTAGGGAATTCAACCCCCTCCCCATTAAAATGAAAATAAATATTAGGTATACCGCCGGACTCGAACCTGGATTACTTGCCAGACGATCATACTACTACTTCACCACACAGCTCTTACTTTTTACGATTCAATTATTTTGTATTTGAGTGTTTTTATCACATACACATACGTATTTAAATAGCCAAACTAACATATCAGAGTTCCAAATACCTGTCAAACGTATTGGGTAATAAAGCACAAAACATATTATTGCTAATGCAATCATGTTACTCACTTTACCGTGGCTAGAAATTATACTTATAACAAATAATGATATATCATGATAACTAAATTACATTTATAACAATAGAAAATAACAAAGGTCATATACGTCATTAACAAATAGACTGTAAAACCAGCTGCAAATGTAACAAAAATACTATAGCATAGGGTAAAAAAGCAATGGGTTACAGTAGCCTACAAGAAGTAATTAACTGAATGTCACCCAAATTACTATAACTTTTAAATTTTGGCAGAAAGGACTCATACAATAACAAATATACTGCCATTATGAGCTAATAAAAAGACTAAATAATAGTGCCCTTTTGAAGGATCCTCAGGTAACGTTTTTTTGTGCGTTTTTAAGAATAAGCTATAACAATATGGAGTAAAATGAAAGGTTGTTTCACTACAGCTGGTTGTTAAACCTACTGCAAGCCGAGGAAATTTATCATGAAATGTGGATTATTACCACCTTTTATCTCAATGTTTGCAAATTGTTCTTTTTTAAAGAAGTTTTCTTACCTTTTTACTGTAACATATATTTTTTATTATTATTATCAAAATGATAGACTTTGAAAAATAAGTTTGTGTACATTTCTCAAGGGTTTTGAGAATTGTTATAACATTTCTAAAATACCTATTTATGAACATTGGATATTTACCCTTATTAATTAATAGCCTACCAGGGTATATATTTCATATCTCTTCATTTAGGATTACTATATTATTATTAGGAATACCAGATATCCTTATTTATAACAGACAGTACTAATTTTTAAATCTTGGCCAAAGAAATGTCAACATTTTTTTAAAGTTTATATTCAAGAACATACATTTTATGTGTTAATTTTCTGGCACAACAATAAATGCTATAATTTAAATTCAGTGATGAAAATAACTGTAAGAACTAATATATTATTACTTATTAATTACTTTTATCATAGGCTATTGCTGGCATTGTGTCATAGAAGTACACCCTATGATGTGTAAAGGTAACGTACAATTATCTTGGAATTCCATCATCTGAGGATCCGCTTTCAATTAATCTCAAATCCATATATTATTTCCTTAAGAAAAAAACATTTATTTATCTCCATGCTAGTAAACTATTAAAAATATGATTTTTAGATGCTTAATAGGATTGCTAACAAAATTAGTCTAATTCTAAGATTAACCCTTAATAAGGCTAATACATTTAATTGTCACAATAATTAATTACTGCATTCTTGGCCTTGCTACCTTGAGTTTAAGTTATTGTTATCAAAATGACCAAAATTTACACGTCCTATCGTAAATGACATGTTTCAGCACAATAAAGTATATATATCAAGTACATACCATCTATCACCTTTTAACTATTTAACTTACGTATGTCCTAACATAATGTGTCCTCGGTTACCCGGAAAAAATATGGTAAGCCTAATTATTATATTCCATCACCCAATAACAAAATTATAATTATTATAAAATCTAAAATAAAGATTAATCCTAACCACCAAAATAAGTGGTCCAACGTACAGAGCCTACATTAATCTATGTTAATATGAAAGTAATTTATTTAGCTTTGATGATAAAGAAATACACCAATGCACACATTTAACATAAAAAATCTAACAAAATAATCTATTTGGAGTTAAAGGCCACCTACGATTAGGCGAGGTAAAATAAAAAGTTGTAAATATATTAACAACCCAGTCCAAAACCTGGATTCCTCGTCCACAGTTGGTAAAAAGTGTAAACAGGGCTAAATCTGTTGATATAATAAGAAATGACAATCATAGATTAGGTTAAGCATTTCATATCACCGACTGATATGAAGGATATTCCTAATAAATACTAAAAATATAATGCATGTATACTATACTAAAAATCTATAATCGAAAGAACGACTAGACCTATGCTAATACAACAAAGAATACTGTACCTCTTCAGAATACTCCCCTGATTGTTGTATGTATAATTTATATAACAGAGCAATTAAGTAAATAACACTAAGGCAATACAGAACATACTTATAAAATCACAAAACTCTGATTAAAAGAACAAACTAACGGCAGCGTTGTGACATAGCTTTTCAACATCATATAAGAAAGAAGCACAATGACACTAAGAAAACGTCTCTTCAACGTTTCTAGCAAATGTGATGGGCAAATAACCCCAAAAAATAATAATGTGTAGAGGTAATGCCAATGTCTTGCGTATCTCAACACAATGATATCTTGATGAATTGATATCTTGATATCTGATATCTTGATATCTTTCAGTAAGACATTGAGGTGCCCAGCTTATCTTTACGTAGTATCTAATTTTTGTGGTGTGCGTACTTTTAGGTAAGGTATTATGTGTATTTTTCTAGGTTGCATTACAATGTAAGGGGTTATTTGCTCATAATATTTTCTGGGAACGTCGTAGAGATGTTTTCTTAGTAGCATTGTGTTTCTATTGAATATACCTATAAAATGATGTGTTCCAAGATTGTTGTTGCAATTTGAAAATTTTAAGTTACAACCCATTATACCCCTCTCTGAAAGTGTGGAATTTTATTATTCTCTAAATACTTTACAAAAGTATTTTAATAAGTATGGTGAAGATAGTGCATCAATATCTCAATCCATTTGGAATATATATATATTTTTTTTTTATTTACTAAAACTATTCACTTTTATTCTTATACTTTTCCATCTTTATTTCTAATGGTTGCCCAATCACCTGGTTTTTACCTGGCATCATTCTGCCAGAATTATTAAAATCTTTTACCGATTCTGAAACATTCTCTTTCAAAGTTCTTTCAGGTCTAGGGTTGGGAGTAAAAGTATGGCCCTTTTCTTTAACTAATATTTTTACAGAACAATCCATGTAATTACTTACCCCAGACTCAATTTCTAATTTTTAATACTCCAGTTCATTGGTAAAACAGAAAATGTTTTAAATTTTTCACTTCTTTTGGTTGTGTTTGCAAATTTTCCTTATAGCTCTTGAATGATTTCTGATTCTTCTAACTGCTCACAAACAGCTTGTTCTTCTTGGTTTTCTACTTGTAATAAATTCTTTTCTAAACCTATTTTTATGTTCAAAATTTTTTCTGTAGCTATGAACATTTATCTTTTTCTTCTTTACCAGTGACTCACATAAAAGTTCAAGTGATTTATTTAAATATGTTAAAGATGACTGAGAATCAGTAAAAGAATCATCTTGAATTTTACCACTACGTTGTAAAACCTCATATATCTTGTTTCTTTCTGAAATATTTTTTCTACATCTATCACTTATTTTCATACCACTGGATATTTCAAAATCTAAAGAGCACATCCATTCTGTTACGGTTCTTAGAGATATACATTTTTGCGATTTTCTTCATTAAAGAATTACAACATCTGGAAGAAATAAAAGCCTAGATTTTTCTAATTCAATATTTGCCTACTAAATTGATAAAATAATAATAATATTTTATAAAAAAACCTCACTGACTGTCAATAACTACAGATATTTAAAAAAGAAGACAAATATTAAAACTACAATTTATATACTTAGATGATTAATCCACAAATTAATTTTTTAGGTTTATTTCGTAAATATAAGTACCTATAAACCAAACACAAACACACTCACTAGTATGACACAGTAGAGCACTCCCAAAACTTATAAGAACTATGACATTAGATAGATCTGTACTATTTAAAGACTAGCAGACAACTAAATACTGAATGCATTGAGATTGGTTGGCTGTCTTAATTTGGTTGTTGCAAGTTCCTACATGAAACAGAACAGACTTGTTACTTTTCAGGGTCATGCCTGTCTGTGTAATTAAATACACTTTTTCCAAGAAATATAAAGGTAACATTGAACCGATAGCCATGCAATGCCAATCTTATACATACACTAGCATTGTTAAAATAATATTTAACAATACACTTTCCCCGAAAATTTAACCTAAAAATTGTTAAGAATGTAATTAAATATGTAAATTTAAAGATATAAACCATATTATATAAAAATATTACCTGGTTAAGGGATATAGTTATTCCATACCTAGCTGGTTGTAAACATAGTATCTTACCTAATGTACATAGCAATGGCAACTCAGACCAAAGCTCTTTAGCTTAAATAGTCTTTAATCTACATTACTTAGAAAATATTACATGTCCAAAAACTGCCTTTTGTGGATTTTAAAAGCTTATCACTCGAAAAAGAAAATGGTAGAAAATGTAAAACTTCATTTTAACTAGTCTTGTTAGGTACAACATCTATACAAAATATATAATAAATATGAGAGAACAAGGTCAAGACCATTGGTTGATTTAACATGGAATGACCCAAGCACACAGCTAATGAGTTGTAAACTGTTATAAAAGAAATACATATAAAATAAAAAGATAATAAATACTTCATAATGATATTAATAAATTTAACTCACTTCTATACAAATAGGACTACTCCCTTGCTGTGATTTACAAACTGTTTTCGATTTTGAACTGGAACATATACATACAATGTATACACATTAATGATGTATTCATATATTGCTAATTATTACACTAAGAGATTTAAGCTATTTGATGGATTTGCTGGAAACCAATGCAAGTAATTTAAAGATCTTAGGACATGCAATGAAGATATTAATCTTAAAGTTTGAAAGCAACAGTAGTCAAGCTAGGCAAATAATACATATTATATATTGCAAACTTTATCGGTTTTTTATGTATGGTGCTAAAGTCAAAATGGTCAATACATGCCTCTTCTCAACCGTCACTAAAACTGTAAATGAACGAATTCTGATAAGGGAAGAGATAGGGAGTGATATACAAAATAAAATATCAAATTGATAAATGACTAAGGAGAGACGACTTTTTTAAGTGGTGTGAAGTATTAGCATTTCACCATAGCCACTAAATATTGGTAAATCCGCTACTGCATGGATTCAAGTTTACGGGTTTTATTTATATGGCATGTTTCTGAAATAGTGTGTTTTAATTCGTTGCTTAGTGCTTTACATGTGAGCTTCATCATGTTATGATATTTTATTTCAACACCTTGTACATTTCATTCTTAATGTCAGAGAAACAGTATTTAGCAATAGAATAACACTGTATTATTTATTTCAGAAAATTATTTTATAGAATAAACATATGAGTAGTGTAATTTTTACAGTATTGAACAGACCAATGAAAAATATATAAAATTATGATGTATACGGAGGGTAAAACCATAACACAGTTGTGCCTCTTTTAGTGTTGTGTTATATAAGACTTTTTAATATTTTAATAGAAGCGGGGGAGACCGCAAAACATTGGAAATATGTGAAATATGAAGAATCTGCTATAACAACAACGAAATTGTAATGACTTCTGTCCATAAAAACATTTGCTGAATGTGGAACCAGAAAAACGTATTATTTTAAGTGATCTTATTTGTTTGTCTTTGGATTACAGTCGTTGTGTGGTATATTTTCTGCTTTGCTAAAGAATTTCAATTTGAATTGAAGCAGAATACACAATTATTAGAAGTGGTGGTTTGTTAAGTTATTTGAGTGATTTTATTGAATGTATAATGAGTTATTGTGAGTTGTGAAATATAAGGAAAATGTTTGGGTGTGAAAGAAGTGTATAAAAGATTACATAGTTCTTGTTGTTCATAGCTTTTATTAGTGTTAGTGTTTTTGCTGCTATGGTATATACTATACAATTAGAAGTGGTGGTTTGTTAAGTGTCAGTGATTGAATATATATATATATATATATATATATATATATATATATATATATATATATATATATATATATATTGTTTCAGAAGTGTTATAGTTCTTGTTCAGCCCAACTGGAATTTATTCACACATTAGTAAACAATGGCAGGTTTCGTTTTGGAAATAAAATTCAAAGATACATAATCTACTCTTACTGTTGAGAATTCAACGAATATTAGGTGTTTGAAAGAAAAACATTCAAAAACAACGAATATTGTAGTAGAACGTTTGGAAGTGCTTTCAGGATTTCCTCCTAGGCCATTGGACCTGAGTCTAGATGAAAAAGCTTTACTAGAAGTTAACATCAACTCTGGTGACACACTGATCATCGAAGAACAGGGTATTCAGTCTCAGCTCAGCTGCCTTACAGTTCAGTGGTCTTTCTTGTTTTAACCTCAAAGTTTAAGTCATGTCTCTTTGCTCATCTTGTGGAGATGAATTACCACCCGATAATGACTATGTTAAATGTGCTGTTAGTAGTTGTAAGTTACATTACAATTGTGCGGGAGTTGCTGAAAAATCGTGGCGACAGATGGGTAATGTTCGCCGTGATGTCTACTGTTGTGTTTTATGTAGGAATTTGAAGAAGGATTCTGGGATCATTTCAAGTGGTACTTTTCAACTGATTTCCAGGAACATTCAAATGTAAGTAAACAAAATATGCCAGAGAACATTTTTCAGGATCTAGAGAAAAAAATTGAAAAAATTTCCAGCAGTACTATTCAAAAGCATTTGAAATCCATTGGTGATAAATTTAATGAATTTGAAATATCTGTTGACTTTTGTTCTAAAAAAAATGATGACTTTGTGGAAAAATTAGAGTTTGTTGAAAATCGGATGAATGAAATTGAAAAACAAAACAACGACTTAGTAGCTAAAAACTTGAAGTTGGAAAAAGAAGTCGAACAAATAAAAATTCAGTTTGAGGAGTTACAGCAGTGTGGGCGGAACAGCAACATCCAGATAGATGGTGTGCCTGAGTTACCAGGTGAAAATGTTTTGAACCTAGTAAATAATATGGCAATTGCTATTGATGAAACTATAGTTTTGAATCACGAAATCCAGGCCGCACACAGACTGCCATCAAAAAATACACAAAAGCCTCGCCCTATTGTTATTCAATTTAGTAACCGCCAGAAACGGGACTGTATTCTAAAGAAAGCAAAACAGTGCAAGTTAAAAAGTACAGTATTTTTGAGGGATGCACCAGAAACTATGGTGTATTTTAATGAACATCTAACTCCATACTTCAAAAAACTATTCTATGAATCAAGATTGGTAAAAGCTGAAAAAAACTATCAGTACCTATGGATATCAAACTCAAAAATATTCATGAGAAAGGACAGAGACTCGAATGCAGTAAAAATAGCCAGCATACAGGATTTGGAAAAATTGAGAAAGGGTAATTGAGTGAATTGTCAACATATGGATAGACAATAAAGTTTGGACGAGCATTTCTGGAAACTGGATTCTTGTGTTTGGTGCTCGTGTGGATTGACCAAAGGACAGATTCAAACATGTTCTTGTGTTGGTTAATGATAACTTCAGTCACTGTAATCTGTGCCAGAAGGTCCTTCAGAAAGCCATTTCATCACCTCAAGCAAAATTCTCTTATTGCCATGTTGTAGAAAATCAATGTTCTTTTCTCACATATTGTTTTGTCTCCTTTGATAAGGATTCAGATTGTTGTTTTATTTTTATATTTAAATATTTCTTGCTTTGAGAAGCATCATTTTATTTTAATTTTATGCATTGTCTTTCTGATTCAAATAATTCATTTCCGTTTTAAGCTTAGAAGAAAAACTTGATGTTTATTTTGGTGTAACAGAATAATAATTTAATTAGAAAAATTTGTTTTTATTCTTGATTTGTATTGTGCCAGACAATGTTTCTTAAATGTAAATCTAGCTGTTACTATATGCACATATACAATTGCAAGAAAGTAATTTTTTCTGTATATTTATTTGTATGTGTGTATGAAATCATGATGTGGTTTTGGTCTCATGTCGTTTAAATAATATTTCTTTTTATTTTCTTGGTTTATATCGTTGGCATATATCATTGGCAAGGGATGTCATTCATGATTTGACGGGCTCGTTATCAAAAATTAATTGTGATAATATTATATGTTTAGGTGACTTTAATATTAACATTAAGTCGGAAAATAGCCTTAGTGATGAATTTTTGGATTCAATGGCTAGTCTTGGGTTTCAACAACTTGTTGACTTAGATACGAGAGTGCAGGGTATTTCCTCCTCATGTATAGATCACATATGGTTTAGTTCCAAGGTTTATGAAGCTCACAAAGTATCGGTGATTGAAACAATGTTAAATTTAAAATGTTAAAACCATGAATGAGTTTTGGATTATCTAAGGCTTTTTCTATTAGAGATAAGTTATTTAAATCATTTAAAAAATATCCCTGTAAAAAAATAAGGAAAATTTTGATAAATTTCAATATAAATTATCAACACGGGTGAGACAAGCTAAAGACAGATATTACATTAATAAGTTCCAAGAATACAGAAACAATTCAAAACAACTGTGGCATCTAGTCAATGGTATTATAAAAGAAAATTCATCAAGTAGTAGTAAAATAACATTAAGAACAATAATAATCTAATGACTGATAGTTGTGAAATTGGTAACTGTTTTAACAATTATTTTGTTAATGTTCCTAATAACCTACTTGATTCATTTCAATATATTACCGATGATATTAAGCAGCTTTGTTTAACAAATTTTAAACCTTTTATTAACGAAAGTTCCTTATTTTTATTTCCCATTACACTGACAGAACTAAAAATACAAATTAAGTCTCTCTCGCTGAGTAAAAGTACTGGTGATGAATTGTTATCATCAAGGTTAATATTTAAAATGTCAGAAGAATTGTCTCCTGTACTTCTTAATCTATAAAAGTATTAGTTCAGGATGCTTTCCGGATGTGCTTAAGATTGCTACAGTAATACCTATATTTAAAAAAGGAGACAGGCTTTTCGTAGAAAATTATCGTCCAATTTATTTACTTCCAGTTTTGTCAAAATTATTAGAAAAATTAGTTAAAGTTAGACTCATAAAGTTTTTAGAAATAAATAAATTTTTTTCTAAAGTTCAATTTGGTTTTAGAGAGGGACTCAGTACAGAGCTGGCTTTGCAGCATTTTTTGAAAGATATATATAACGGTTTGAATAATATTTCTTGTAACAAAGTGGCTGGTTTATTTTTAGATGTAAGTAAAGCCTTTGATACCGTTAATCATGGTTTGCTGCTAAATAAATTGGAATCTGCTGGTATTCGAGGTGTCCCTTTGAATTGGTTTAAGACATGCCTTACTAGTCGACAGCAATTCGTCAAAATAAACAGTAGCACCAGCTGCTTGGAAAGTCTACATTTTGGAGTCCCCCAGGGATCAGTTCTTGGGCCTATTTTGTTTTTAATCTTTGTTAATGACTTTTACTCTGGAAATTTTTAATGGTAAGATGACAGCATTTGCTGATGACACAGCATTTTCCTATAGTGCGTCAACAGTTGCTGAATTATATTCAAGGACTCGCCTTCGGCTCGCTGGGGCTACGCCCCCAGGCCCCCAAAGTAAACGCTTGCAAATTCGGGGATAAGCGGAATTCGGTGACTGGTTAAGTCCGGACATTAAGTAAATGACAAGGGATTTAAAAATTGACCTTTTTCATAGATTTTTTTTCCGGATTCGTAAAAACTTTTGACTTTGAGGGGCATTTTGCGGTTAAACCGTTAGAGATACGACAAAAAGTGACTGGACCTTTCTTGTTGGAAATTTAATTTTGTCTTTCGATTGTGCCCTCAGATCTGATCTACGACCTATGGTTTAGGCCAGAAATGAGCTCGGGAGAAAAGTCTGCACGGGTCAGCTATCTTGAATTGTTTAGTATAAACATAATAAAAACCGACCTCAAGGCAGTATTTTAAGTCGAACAGGGGGTTTAAAATCACCAGGAGACTATCTAGTCAAGGCGAGAAATTCCCTGGGTGGGTGATTAATGTTAAGGAGGTTTAAGACAAGAGGGGGTTTAATTTCGTCAGGATATTGTCTGGTCATATGAACAAATTCCCAGGGGGGGTTAACGTTACCGGGGGATAAGTCTCCAGGGGGTTATCTGGTCATACCAGGATCTTCCCCAGGGGGGGGGGGGTTAAGAGATTTGGTGACTGGTAAAATTCGGACATGAGGTCATGGCAGGAAATTCCCTGGGGGGTTTTAATGTTACCAGGGGGGTTAACACATCAGGGGGTTGAAATGTACAGGAGGTTATCAGGTCATACCAGGAAATCCCCGGGGGGGGGGGGTTAATATTACCGGGGTTAATGACACACTTGGGCCTTTTTTAGAGGGTATTGATGTCTGTGAACATAATAAATATTCCTCTGTCCCTATCTACTATTGACGCTTAGCTAACGCTCAGCCAACTCCCGAAGTCACTGAACCTTTTCTGTAGATCACGTGATTTCCTAAATCCCGTTTAAAATTTGTTTTGAGTTACGACCAACCGTTTAGCCCTATCAAGCCCGGAATGTAAATTTTTAGGCGAAAATGTCCAATATTTTCACACTTAATCCGCGTTTTTTTGCGGTCAAACTAAGGGAAATATAGTAAAAAGTCACTGGACCTTTTTTGTAGGTCATCTTATTTCCCTAAATAAAACGTCAGTCTTAATTTTGACCTCCGACCAATGGTTTCGCCGCTATCGACCCCAAAAACAAAAGTTTCGCGTAAAAGTTACAACAAAATTGTACATAATCACGTTTTTTCGGCCAAACCAATCGAGATAGGGCAAACGATTACTGGACCTTTTCTGTAGATCGCGCAATTTGCTAATTTGAATGGGTCAATCAGATTTGAGCTCTGCGACCACGGTTCGGGCCGCTAATCGGGCTTGAAACATTATTTTTATCGAAAAAATCTCTGGAATTTCAAATGTTCGAGCGTTTTGTCGCTTAACCATGGAAGATAGAGCAAAAAGTCATTAGACCTTTTTTTGTAGTTCACTTCATTCCTGACCATGAATTTTTCCGTCAGATCCGAGCTAGCTCCAACGGTTCGCCCGCTATCGGGCTTACAAAAAATGCCTGCAGGGGTGAAGAATGCGCGATTTTTTGGGAATTTTTTTGAGGGGTTTGAAAATGAAAAATTCTCACTTTTCGGGATTTTCCTGGTGGTTACACGTGGAAAGCTATCTGTGTACCAAATTTCAAGTCTCTAACTCATCTGGAAGTAGGTTAGAATTTAGTATACGTGAGTGAGTGAGTCAGTCAGTCAGTCAGTTACACATGCGGTTGTATATAATTTAGACTCGCCTTCGGCTCGCTGGGGGGCTACGCCCCCAGGCCCCCATTGGGTGTTGGCTAAATTCGGGGATAAGCGTAGTTCGGTGATTGGTTAAATCCAGACGTGAAGTTTCCAAATTTTATGTATCCGTTCTCGAGAATCTTACGGGTCGTAATGCTTCGCTAACGCTCAGCCAAAAGATGTTGTGGTGTATAATATTAATCAATTGATGCGGTAGAAGAGTTAAGTTATGTGTTCGTGAAATTTGGAGACAAGAAGAATTTGGTTTTAACCAAAGTCAGAGGACGTATGTATACCATAGTTTAATTTTCCGGATTTACCCAAACTTTTGACTTTGAAGGCGTTTTGGCGGCTTAACCGTTAGAGATACGTGAAAAAAGTGACTGGACATTTCTTGTCGGAAATTTAATTTTATCTTGCGATTCCGTCGTCAGATTTTAGCTGCGAGCTTTGGTTTAGCCAGGACTGAGCTCGGAAGAAAAGTCTGCACTGGTCAGCTATCTTGAATTTTTTAGTATAAACATAATAAAAAACCTACCTTAAGGCAGTATTTTAAGTTGAACAGTTGGTTTAATATCATCAGGAGATTATTTAGTCAAGCCAGGAAATTCCCTGGGGGGGGGTTAATGTTAACCGGGGGGTTAAACACATCAGGGGATTTTAATTTACTCAGGAGGTTATCTGGTCATACCAGGAAATTCCAGGGGGGTTTAATGTTACCTTCTCTAACGCTCAGCCAATTCACGATGTGGGGTTTGTAGTCACTCGTTAAATTAGTAACACAAGTTAAATCCAGAACAAGAACGGATTGCACAAATTACAGTCGCATCATATTTACAACTCCTGAAATTGCAAAATACGACCAAGATTTGCCATTATAAGAGTGATTTTAGGGCTTACGTAAGGATAAACGACAAAAAGCTACCTAACCTTTTTTTTTAGATCTCTAGATTGTCTAGTTATTGAACACTTAGGATTTAAGTTATGATCAATGGTTCGGCTGCTGCTACTGCCTCCAGAAACAAAATTTGTAATAATTTTCAAGACATTTCTTGTCGGAAATTTAATTTTATCTTGCGATTCCGTCGTCAGATTTTAGCTTGCGACCTTTGGTTTAGCCAGGAATGAGCTCGGGAGAAAAAGTCTGCACTGGGTCAGCTATCGTGAATTGTTTAGTACAAACATAATAAAAACCGACCTTAAGGCAGTATTTTAAGTTGAACAGTTGGTTTAATATCATCAGGAGATTATCTAGTCAATCCAGGAAAATTCCCTGGGGGGGGGGGGTGTTACCGGGGGTTAATTACACAGTTCGGCCTATTTTTTGAGGGTGTTGTGTCTGTGAACATAATAATAAAAAACACTCTGTCCCTATCTACTATTGAAGCTTCACTAACGCTCAGCCAACTCCCGACGAGGAGGGGGGTTTTAGTCACTCGTTAACGTAGTAATACAAGGTCAAGCTGGAACCTAGCATGAAGCGCACTAATAAAAGTTGAAAAATTTAAAACACCTAAAAGTAACGACGAAGAATTTGTAATTTAGAGCATTTATCAGGCTTACGGAAAGATAAACGATAGAAAGCTGCTGAAATCTTTTTTTTAGATCCTATGAATAGCTAGTTACAAAAAGTTTTACATTTAAGCTAGGCTAATGGTTCGGCCAATATCGATCTCAGAAGTTTAAGTTTTTTGGGTGAAAATTTTCAACATAATCACGTTTTTACGACTAAACCATTGAAGATAGAGTAAAATGTCACTGGACCTCTTTTGTAGACCTTATTATTCGTATTAAAATCCGATTTTTATTCTACCCTAACTTCAAAGGTTCCGCTAACACAGAGCCCAGAAAATAATATATCACGTAGAACGTAAATAATCGATACTTTAAAACGCGTTATGCGGCCAAACCGTTGATGATAGGGCAAAATGTTACTGAACCTTTTTTGTAGATCACGCCATTTACTAAATCCCATTGAAAATTTATTTTGAGCTACGACCAACCGTTTAGCCGCTATCGAGCCCGAAAGGTAAATTTTTAGGCGAAAAATTTCAAAATATTTTAATGTAATATCGCGTTTTGCGGCCCGAACCGATGGAGTTAGAGAGCAAAAAGTCACTGGACCTTTTTTGTAGTTCACTTCATTCCTGATTATGAATTTTTCGTCAGATCCGAGGTAGCTACAACGGTTCGCCCGTTATTGGGCTTCAAAGGAAAGCCTGAGGGGGCAAAACAGGGGTCCGTTCGGGAATTTTTTTGAGGGTTCAAAAGTAAAAAAATCCGGTTTTCAGACTTTTCCCGGAGGTTTTGAAGATACGAGCGACGTGCGCGCAAAATTTCACGTTTTCCATCACTTCTAGAACTATGTTAGAATTTGTATCACCTATATGTCAGTCAGTCAGTCAGTCAGTTACACATGCGGCTGTATATAATATAGGACTCGCCTTCGGCTCGCTGGGGGCTACGCCCCCAGGCCCTCATTTGGGTGTTGGCTAAATTCGGGGATAAAGCGTAGTTCGGTGATTGGTTAAATTTCAGACGTGAAGTTTCCAAATTTTTAATGTATCCGTTCTCGAGAATCTTACGGGTCGTAATGCTTCGCAAACGCTCAGCCCAAAAGATGTGTGGTGTATAATATTAATCAATTGATGTGGTGGAAGAGTTAAGTTATATGTGTTCGTGAAATTTGGAGACAAGAAGAATTTGGTTTTAACCAAAGTCAGAGGACGTATGTATACCATAGTTTAATTTTCCGGATTTTACCCAAACTTTTGACTTTGAGGCGTTTGCCCTCAGATTTGATCTACGACCTATGGTTTAGTCGGTACAACGTTTGGAATAAATGTCTGCACTGGTGGGGAAAAGAGCGATTTGGTGATTGGTAAAATTCGGACATGAGGTCATGCCAGGAAATTCCCTGGGGGGGGTTTAATGTTACCGGGGGGGGTTAACATTTCAGGAGGTTTAATGTACTCAGGAGCTTATCTGGTCATACCAGGAAATCCCGGGGGGGGGTAATGTTACCGGGGGGGTTAACATTTCAGGAGGTTTAATGTACTCAGGAGCATATCTGGTCATACCAGGAAATCCCGGGGGGGGGGGGTAATGTTACCGGGGGTTAAGACACCAGGGGGTTTAATTTACTCAGGAGGTTATCTGGTCATACTGGGAAATTCCAGAGGGGGGGTTTATTGTTACTGGGTGTTAACACACACGTGGTTCTCTTTTAGAGGTTGTTGTGTGTGTTAAAATAAATACATTCTCTATGTCACTATCTACTATTGGCGTTTAGCTAACGCTCAGAGCCAATTCCCTGGGGGGGGGGGGGGTTTGTAATCACTCGGTAACGTAGTAATAATTGTTAAAATCCGGAACCAGAATGAATTGAACAAATCATAGTAGCAAAAAATCTAAAACAACCAAAATGTGCATTTTGTAAAAAAAAACACGATAAAATATTTTACCATTGAAAGCGATTTACAGGCTTACTAAAGGATATAAGACAAAAGGCTACTGGACCTTTTTTATAGATCTCATAGTTTTCTAGTTACTGAATGATAAAGATTTAAACTCCAATCAACGGATCGGCTGATACCGACTCCAGAAACAAGATTTATACGTATCAATCACAAAATAATTGCATTTAAAACGCGTTTTTGCGGTCGAACCATTGTAGATAGGTCAAAAAGTCACTGGACCTCTTTTGTAGATCACTTCATTTGCTAAATCAAACCTTTGTTTTATTTTGACTTCCGACCAACGGTTTTGCCGCTAATCGACACCAAAAACAAAAATGTTCACGTGAAAATTACATAAATTTTGCACATAATCACGTAATTGCGGTCATACCGATAGAGATAGGGCAAAAAGTCACTGGACCTTTTCTGTAAGATCACGTAATTTGCTAATTTAATGTGTCAATCAGATTTGAGCTACGACCCTACCGTTCGGCCGCTATCGGCTCGAAACATTATTTTTATTGAAAAAATCTCTGGAAATTCAAAATGTTCGAGCGTTTTGTCGCTTAACCATGGAAGATAGAGCAAAAAGTCACTGGACCTTTTTTGTAGTTCACTTCATTCCTGACCATGAATTTTTCGTCAGATCCGAGCTAGCTCAAACGGTTTCGCCCGCTATCGGGCTTACAAAGAAAGGCTTGCCAAGGGTAAAGAATGCGCGATTTTTCGGGAATTTTTTTTTTGAGGGGTTTTAAATGTTAAAATTCCGGTTTTCAGACTTTTCCTGTTGGTTATACGGCAAAAGGTACCTGCGTGCCAAATTTCAAGTTTCCAGCACTTCTAGAACTATGTTAGAATTTGTATCTATATATCAGTCAGTGAGTCAGTTACACATGCGGCTGTATATTATATGGGATGCAAGATGGCCTAAATAAAATATCTATATGGTTTGCTTGTAATAAATTATCCTTGAATGTATTAAAAACATTATATATGATTTTTTCTTTGTCCCAATCCGGCAACTTTGGCACAGCCTTAAGAATACATTCAATAAATTGCAGCAAGGATCTGTGTGATTGTGGCGTAATTAATAAATGTAGTCAGATTAAGTATCTAGGTTTGACTCTAGATGAAAACTTATCGTGGAAACCTCATATAGGTTCTCTCAACAAATCTCTACGGTCATCACTTAGGGCATTTTTTTCATTTGAAATCAGTTTGTCCTCCCTCAGTTATGAGACTGGCTTATTTTTATTTGATTAATTCTAGGCTGGAGTATGGATTGTCATTGTGGGGTAGTTCATATGTTTCAAATTTATATAGTCTAATAGTCCTTCAGAAAAAATTTATAAGATTGATATGTAATGCTAATATTAGAGAACATTCGTTTCCGCTTTTTGTTAGAAATTTTATTTTACCATTAAGATATTTATATGTTTTTAAAGTTTTAGTAATTTTTTTCATACTAAGTGGTAACAGTGGACCTGTTATTGACAACTCTAGTTATACTACTAGACACAATAATCAACAGTATTTGCGATTGCCTAAACCAAAAAGGTTTTGTGTTTTTAAGTTATAAGTTTTTAAATTTAATTCCTAGTGAAATTAAAATTAATAGATCTATATTTATTTTTTTAAAGAGGCTGAAGGTTTTGTTACTGCGTAGAAGTGTTAAAGATATTGAAAATTTATATTTAGTTGTTCAGTAAAAATATTTTGTTCTTATTTTATAAATTGTAAATGTATGTTTTTATATTGAAGGTGAGTTGGATTTCTCTAATTAATGTGTGTTAATTTGATAGTTAAGAGTAATTTTAGTTTGTTTATTATTATTTTTTTGTATTTTCATATTGTTATTATAGAACTTGAGTTTGCTGCTTATTATTGAAAAAATTAAATTAAGAAGCTGATGATGGCTCCCACCCAAGTGCAAGATTACTTTCTTTTTGGGTTGGTATATTTTTTCTCTGTAATCTGTATATTTTTGTACACTGTATTTATATGTATTTAAAAAAAGAGAAAAAAATAAACGCATTTATATTTATGTTACACCAGCTATTGAAGATATATCTGCATCTGTTTTGGCAGATAAGCCTTGTGAAGAAGATGTATAACCATATGTTCCAGGGCCAGTACTTCTCAAGCAAACCATACCAGGCGACAATTCGTGTCTATTTACAAGTATTGGATTTACATTGCGAGGTAAACTCAATGTTTATTACTATACGCTAGAGCTATGTCTTTTCAATCTTATATTACGCCTATTTGTGGTACTTTCTGATTAAACGGAGGTCACCTATATGGAACACGGGTGTGCAATACGGTAACAGCCCATCACTGCAATGAAATCAGATACCGATTAGAACAATTGAAATGCTGTCAGATATATTTACCCTTTAAAGTAATTTTAAGTACTACGCTGCTCAAACAGTATAAATAAAGTCGCCTTATTTTCTATAATAAAAAATGTGCATATTTCTTTTACATATAAATATATCGATTCACTATAAACAATCTTAAAATCTGAAAACAACATAATTCAGTTCAACATTATTGTTCCCCATTAATTCAAACAAAACTATATCATAAGTATAGTAATTGAGTAAATGGCCACTAGAGATGGAAAATACTGTTATTTGCCAATAACCTATTACAATAAGGTAAATATTTCCTTTAGCTACTTCACATTATTTGTTTAAACTTAAACTGCAAATAAAAAAATAAATTTATAGGAGATTATTGCAATAGATATAAAAAGGAGCAAAGTCTAAATAATAACCGAAATTAGGTCGGAAGTTTCCTGGCCAGCGGACTTTGGTAGCTGTGGCACACCCCTCATTTGTAGCAAAATAAAAGAAACACTCCCTCGACATAGTACTTAAATATATATAGGTCACATGAGAAAGCCTAAACCGAAATGTCCCTGGCCATTTGGGCTTCTGGCACTCCCCACTTTGGAAAAAAACATCCTCGATATAGTACCAAAAATTTTAGCTCAGATTACAAAAGGTTCTTTCCGCCCTACCCAAAGTTCGTTAATTGTGATCTGACTTTTGAAAAGTAGCCTTCTCTGGGGCAAACCAGCCAAAACAATAATTAAACTAATACAATTTCAAACAATACAAAGAAATAAAATTATAAAGGAAAAATAACATAACCTCACAGAATATATAATGAAGAGGATGACACAACTTTGTAGCTGTTATGGGAAAGTTACGAAACCGGACCAGCTAAGAAAATGTTCCATACCCTTGCTAAAAAAATAAAAACTAAGATAACTAAAAAACAAGAATAAAGCAGAAATAAATAAAATAATAAATAGACACAAATACGTATAATAATAATAATTTAAAAAAATATATATTTCATTTCGTAATGAAATACTCCACTATCCCTGAGCTTTATTGTGCATTATTCCTTCAAATCCATGTGTTTTACTAAATGTGTAGCAAATTGATGCATTATGACTTTTTCCCGTATCATAAAAAAAATTGTTTAGATGTTCACGTTTTGTAAATATGTTGTATATTTTACAAAATAAACCTATAAAACATCTGGGGTATTCTATTTGACACACTTAAGAACATTTTTATCAAAATCTTTACATTACTTTCATATCTTTAAATAAGTTGTTTTAATCAATATTTAGTAACATAGACAACAATCCCTCGTTTTTCTATCCTGTAATTATTGTGAAAGAATAAAGCTCCTGATTCCTGTTTAATAATTATTTTATGATTGAACAGGTTATGTAGACGTATCAGTTGGGATTTATATGGGCAAACTGATAGTTGCAGAGTTAGCCAAAGGTCCTGACACTTATAATGAGGCTTTCCTTGGACGTCCAAATCCAGATTACTGTGCATGGATTTTAACACCAGAATCGTGGGGAGGTGAGACAAAAATTTAGCTATCACACTTTGTTTATTTTAATTAAACACACACACACACAGTATATATGTAAAAGATTTTATTGTAATCGCATAGTAAATATATTTACTTTAAGTATCCTCTTCTACATATTCTGAGCTAAAAAATAAATTTAGTGAGTATCTGTGTTTTGTTTGTGACAGGAATTAGGGAACATTAATTTCGTTATACATATCAATACTATGTAGGCTGAAAATATTCCAAGACATGCCAGGTTCGTGGTGTGCCTTATCTATAGATCTGTATTGCAGAGGGGCTTACAAACAAAAAATACAATTTTAAATATGATCAGTATATGTTATCAGATAGCATGGTATGTCCTCCATGCTAAGCTCATGGGATGAATACAACAAACTGAGCCAAACCAGAATAAGAGTGAATATATTTAAGGTATTCTACTTAGCTGAGCGTAAACGAAGCTATCAGGTCATGGAAAAATCATGTTTGGTCATCCGTATGTCTTTCCGTTTGATATCTTAAACACCTCAAAAGATTACAATAAATTTAATATATTACAGTAGTAGATTATGACAGGGTGAATGGCTCCTAAAATATGTTCAACACAAGTGTATAAATTTGATACAGTTCCACCAGCCATGTAACTATTTTATATGGAGGGTTAAAGTGCTCGGGCAGGTATATCTAATATCTAAAAAGATTTAGGATGTCCTTTATTAGATAGAGATGAAAATATACTAATTTCAGTTTTAATAAATTCACTTCTTTCCTATGTATTAAAAGATATATCTTTAATTTTAACCGTGTCAATAACGGCGTTACTTTTATCAGTTATAATCCTCTGATGTACACATTGACAGAGTACCTTAATTGCCTCAAATAATTATGTTTTAAAACCTTATTCTTGTGACCATACGAGTTTTGGTAAGGTTCAATATGGGAGAGTATCAAAACATTAAAAATTACACAAAAAATAACTTTTTCTCAGATATAATTTTTAGCTTCACACACCTCTAACCAACCATCAGGCATATAAATGTAGTTATACAATCATCAGCCAACAGGATAAGAGAGCCACCTCAAAATGTACATGACAAAATAGTAACTTAAAAGTAAGAAATGTAAATCTTGTCAATTTAGAAATTAACCTCAACAGCAGTTTTACGTTTTGATATTGATTTACTTTATGATATAAATCCCTTAAAACACTATATTACCACAAGATGAATTTAAAAAAGGTGGTTTACTTGTTACCACAACTCAAGTTTATAGCATGTACATATAGTTTTAGTCTAAAAGTTCTGTTGGAATGGAATAAATATTGGTTAATTTTTTTATTTTATCAGGTGCAATAGAGCTGGCAATTCTGAATGATTTCTATGGATTAGAAATCGTAGTTGTAGATACCACCAACGGCATCCTCAACCGTTTTGGATAGGATAAATTTTATAGTCATAGAATGTTCCTGATGTTTGATGGAGTTCATCATAATGAACTCTGTACATGGCACCTTTAGAAGTTAGTACATCAAACTCTACATACATATGAGACCTAAGTATTGAAACAACTAAAGCTTCTTGTTTACTTAATATTTAGGATCTTTGATTTATTATTATTATTGTACATGTGTAACAATGACATAGATCTTTTGGGTTTTATCTCTCAAATGTTTTATAACATTTAGTTGGTATTCAAATTTAAGTTCTTTTATAGCGATGGCTCTTGCATGCTACTAAAGAAATCAAAACTAGATACTCATTTTCAAACTAGAACTAGAACTTGACCTATTTCAATTCGTAACAACAAAAAGAGCAAGGCGGGATGTAGCTCTTGCAGCTGGGGATGTAAGTTATGCAATATTTGCCTAAGCTTTACTTCTTAGTCACTAAAAATCAGAAACTAAATTTATTGAATTTTTAATTTAAAATATTAAACGTTACGTGGACTTAGGCGTATAACTGTGATGATTAATTAGACATTTGAGGAGATATTGTGTGAGGGTATGATTTAACGACGAGCAATAAAAAAATTAATTGATTGTCAGAACGTGACAATTTTAAAATTATTTGGAAAATTAAGTTAGTGTATGGAATTTTAATTTCCCCTCTGGAATTGAGAATTGGCATACACTATGAACGCATATCTCTTGAAAAAGGAAGAGAATCAATACGAATTGAAAATCCGCGGACAGCCTACTTCCGGTACGGCTGAAGACTTAAGAAAACGGCTGACAAAGTGAGTTAAGGCAGGTACGCCTATTGATCAGGCTGTCTTAGCTTCTTTAAATGTAGATGAGGAATAAAGGCCGGTGAAGATAAATATAAGTCATTGACTGCCTCCGCGAATGAATATGATGGGGGACTATACAGACACTGAAGGTCAGCGTTTTCAAGCCAGGATGTGGCATAACTATTTAAGGGCGGGACGTATACCAATAGGCGCATTAGGTGACAAAATTATCGCAAAACGTCATGAGGTGTTAATGGATAAGACCAAAGGACTGTGCGACGCGGCCGAAGCCAAGAAAGACGCGGTAAACGCCGAAGCTGAAAATTCAACAGCTTTAACTAAATTTTAATTTAACGTCATCCGCACATAGTGGAGGAGTGCCTGTGTATAAATGGGGCTTACAATTTGATGGCCACTCACAGAGCGTAGGGGCGTTTCTGCAGAGAGCAGAAGAACTGCGCAGGGCTCGAGATGTCACTACAACTGAACTGTTTGCTTTGGCAGTGGATTTTTTCACAGGATCTGCTTTAACTTGGTATATATCCACGATAGGCCGTATCAGGAACTGGGAACAGATGTGTAGGGATATGGAACTGGTCTTCCAACATCCTGACCATGACATATACCTACAGCAAGAGATATTAAATCGAGTTCAAGCCGAAACGGAACCCATTGACTTATTTATCGCTGCGATGGAGGGATTGTATAGTCGCTTGTCAACACCCGTAGTAGAAGAAGTAAAGCTTAGGCAAATATTGCATAACTTACATCCCCAGCTGCAAGACCGGCTTGCTCTTTTTGTTGTTACCTCTCTTGAACAACTGAGAGTGATGGGTAGAAAGGCAAAAGCGGGACGCATGAGGTCCGTCACCACGCGTGCGGTAACATCTAACGTGGGTGTACTCGAACCAGACTTAGAATATCCTCCTCCTCTTCGCGGGCCGACTCGGGGCAATGCCCGTCCCACGCCTGAAACGCAAGGTGTTCCAGGCAGCCAATACCTCAGATATTACGTGTTTTAATAGCCATATGAAAGGCCACATCTCTCGGGACTGCAGGAATAAAAGAGAGGAGCGCTCTAGTCGAATAACGTGCTGGCGTTGCAAAAAAGCAGGCCACATACAGAAAGATTGTGGAGTTCGACTAGACTCTAAAAAGCCTCATTCGGGAAACGGGAGCAGGGTAAGTGGATTCACCGACACGAAACCCCGGAATTAAAGGAAGCTGTTTCGGTGAACCTAAAGATGTATACGACTCGTAAGAACTGCACTACTGAGAAGCAGGTCAGGGCTGTCCCCGAGATTCGAGATGTGGTAGATGAACTTGTAGCCATCGGTCAGATAGAGGATGCAGAAGGAAAGGTCCTAATTGACCTTGGAGGTTTCCCTTGTAAAAGGAGGAGCCTCATCCGCTGAGCTCACCAAACCAGACGTAATTTTGAAATGTATTTCTGGTAGGACATTGAAAACTTACGGGCAACAAGAGATGACTTTAAAAATGAAACCGGGCGTTGAATTGGTAGGAAATTTTGGAGTTGGGAACCTCCCTAAGGGATACCTAGCCGTACTTGGTTGCGATATTTTGGGCAAAGGAAACGGAGAAATAAATGTTGAACATGGTCTACTTCGGTTGTATGGTGGATACATTTGGTTAAATCGGATAAAGAAAGGGGAGGCCGTGCCAGATCCTAACCGTCCCTCAGTTAGCGGTGCACCTCCAGCACAGCAACGCTATGTGTACTGCTGTAGCGATGTGAAAATTCCGCCCCGGTGTGAAAAGATTATCCAAGTGAAGACTAAACGATGTGCCACCGGTTCCGACGACAGAGGGAAAGGACGTGGTGATTGAACCCCTGACTTTATCATGCACGGTGTTTATCTTGTTCGAACCCTGACAAAGGTAAAAGGAAACCGCTGTTGGGCCAAGACCGTAAACGCAAGCGCTGAGGAGTTAACTCTACCCAAGAACTTGAAGTTAGGAACGCTCGACAGAGATTTCGACCCAGTGGAGTTAGGAAATCCTGTGCGACATAAACTACTAGTTTTAGCAGTCAGTAATGGTCGTGGCCTCCAGGAAATGCTATCCGAAAGACTAACAAGAAATTTTGATGTAGAAGTCTTTTTCATGCCCAACGGAAAACTAAAACAAGTAACCTCGAAATTTGGTAGTACTATTGATGCATTGACCAAGAACGACACGGTGATCTTGATAGGGGGAACAAACGATGTTGACAAGTGTGCGCCTTACCCGTTAACCTTGAAACAAGCATTTGAAAATCTTCCGGTGAAGTGGAAAGCAAGAGTAACTGTTCTGTCGATATTTGACCGCTATGATCAAGACTTCAAATCCGAACTTGGAGATGCCAACGGAATTCTTAAATCCATCATTCAATTTTTAGCTAAAAATAGAGATAAAATTCAACAGGGTAGGATTGAATTTCTAGACATTAAAGGAAAATTAAGCCATAACATGTACACAAAGCACAGGTTGCATCTGAACCAACAGGGATAAGTGAAATTGTCCACTGTTGTGCGCGACATAGCACTTCATAGCTACAAAAGGCCACAGGCAAGAGTAGGCATGGTGAGTCGTTCTGATGAATCCGACTTAGAGGCGTGCTTGGACGAGAAGCTTAGGCATCTGCCAAGTCACGAGCAAGACCTTGTGAAGTCCACTCTCATGGAATTCATAAATGTTCTTGCTCACAGTGAAGACCTACCATTTGGGTTGTACTTCGGCAGTGACACATGTCATACCACCCGGGAATGCAGCCCCTATTTACAAAAAAGCGTATCGCGTACCATACAATCAGAAGGCCACACTTGACGAATTACTTAAAGACCAACTAAACAAAGGTATCATTGTTCCTAGTCAGAGCGAGTGGGCATCGCCTGTAGTACTTGTGCCTAAGAAATCTCTCGACGGTACCCCTAAATTAAGGTTTTGTGTCGACTACAGAGGACTTAATGCGGTGACCACCCCTGACGTGTATTCCCTCCCGAACATCACAGAAACACTTGACTCACTTGTCGGGTGCCAAATGTTCACGACGTTAGATCTCCGGTCTGGGTATCAACAGATTCGAGTTGACGAGGATAGCCGACCAAAAACTGTATTCAATGTCCCCGGTGGACATTATGAGTATAAGCGTATGCCATTTGGACTAAATACGGCTCGGGCCACTTTCCAAAGACTAATGGACTCAGTGTTGAAAGGGCTTGAAAGGTGAGAAATGCCTTGTCTACTTGGATGACCTAATTTTGTTTTCCAGGGACTTGCCTTCACACCTGGAAGCCCTTCGTGAAGTGCTTTCGAAATTACAAAATGTGAACCTTACAGTACGAGTAGTACAACTTAGTAAATGTAATTTTGTGGTCAATGAATTCAGCTATCTTGGTCATGTAATCACTAAGATAGGTGTTGAACCAGATCCTGGAAAGGTATCGGCAGTAAGGGACTTCCCTGTGCCCACTACGGTGAAGGACGTGCGCTCTTTCCTAGGCTTGGCTGGCTATTATCGGCGTTTAATTGACGGCTTTGCCACCATTGGACGTCCACTATTCGAGTTGAACAAACAGCATAGCGAATTTATGTGGACACCAAAATTTCAGGAGGCTTTTGAGCTCTTAAAGATATACTAATATCTGCCCCTGTGTCGATATACCCTGACTTTACCAAGCCGTTCATATTAGCGACAGACGCGAGTATTGTTGCCTTAGGAGCAGTCCTCTCACAGGAGATAGATGGCCGGGAACACCCCGTAGCATACTGTTCTAGAACATTATTCCCAGCCGAGAAGAACTACTCGACAAACGAGCGCGAATTACTTGGTCTAGTCTGGATTACAAAATATTTCAGATGCTACTTGCTGGGGCGTCCTTTCAAAGTAATCACCGATCACTCCGCTCTAAAGTGGATCATGTCGCTTAAGGACCCTAGCAGTAGGTGATGAGATGGTCGTTGCGACTAGCTGCGTTTGATTTCTCGGTAGAACATAAAGCCGGAAAAAACACACTAACGCGGATGGGCTAAGTCGCGCAGTGCGAGCGGTTAAACAGGAAGTGCTCCCTGTCGTTGACCTTGAGTTACTTAGAACACGCCAACGCGAAGATCCCGTAGTTTAAGGTTTGAGACAAGCCAAGAACTTCCGGATGAGCCCGGAGAAGGTCCTGTACCATTTGAGCCCGGGTGAAAAGAACTTCCTTAATCAAGGAGATAATTAGGATCAATCATGATTTGCCCACAGCAGTGGCAAAAACACTAGACCGGGAGAAACAGAAGTTCTGGTGGAGAGGTATGGAAAGAGACGTTATGAATTACATCAGGACATGCCGTAGCTGTAGCCAACGAACGAATTACGGTAAAGGGAAAGCGCCCCTGGGTGACGTCTTCAACGAACCCCAGGAGCCCTTCGAAGTGATAGCGGCAGATATAGTTGGTCCTCTACCCATTAGCGAATCCAGCAACGTTTATATTCTCAGTGTTATGGATCACTTCTCTAGATACTGTGAGTTTGTTCCACTGCCAGATCAGACCACCGAAAGTGTTGCTCGAGCATTAGTGCAGAGGGTTATAACCAAGTTTAGCGTGCCAAAGGCCTTAGTTACCGATCAAGGAGCTAATTTTACATCCCGCTTAATTATAGAGTTATGCAAATTTATGCACGTTCGAAAAATCCAAACTACTGGTTTTTATCCTCAGAGTAATGGCAGACTGGAGCGGGTCCATTCCACTGTGATGTGAATGTTGAGGCATTTTGTTAACCGGAACCAGACCAATTGGAATGAATACTTGCCTTATATTACCATGGCCTATAACTCCCAACCTCATGAGAGTACTGGGTATTCTCCGTATGAGTTAATCTTTGGTCGGAAAATGGAGGTTCCTAAGGAAGCGGATCTGAAGATTACGGATGAGACAGATATATATGACAATCATATCGAAGCCCTCCAGGAGAAACGACAGGAAGCTTACAAGGAGACTGCAGTGCTTAAATCCAGAGCCCGAGGCCGTAATGAAAGTCAGTACAATGAGAAAGCTAAATCAACCGAATTCCGTGAAGGGCAGTTTGTATTATTGCATGTACCCAGTATAGGATATCATCGTGTAAAGAAATCATCTAACTATGGAAAGGACCATATCAGATAGTTAGAGTGGTATCATCTCTAAATGTTGTTCTTCGAATACGAAAGCGAGAGGTCGCCGTGCACGTGAACCGTATCAAACCTTATAGGGAACGTCCACGTCCTTCGCCCGCGCAGAAAGAAAACCAGAACGAGAATATTTCCAGTGACGAAGAGGTAGATGATAGTGGTCTGCAGAACTTAAACGAAGGTGACGATAAAACCCAAGCCCCGGTAGCAGTGGCCGGGCCTGCAAGTATTGGACGCCCAAAACGAAGGAAGAAAAAAACCTGCGAGATGGGGTGACTTTGTTAGACTTATTAAAAGCTCTGGAATAGTTGGGGAATAGTGCTCGCTACATAGCCCGGGAAAAGGTGGATATAAAATTTGATCGTGTCACATGAAATTAGACGTGTTTTTGATCCTGGAAGGCGTTCTCTGCTTCCACCAGGGTGTCATATTCGAGAAAGAAGGGGACGTTTTACTTACAGAAAGCTACTGGACTGTGGTGCTCCAGTACAACCTGACAGGAACGGAAGAGGAAAACAGAATACTAAGCATAGGTATAGGTAAATAATTTTGGTAAAGGTAAGAGGTCAGTATGATGAGTTTTTCCAAAATCTTCTCTCGCGAAACAACAGCTTCATACCACAGTGCATGACCTTGAAACCAGTTTCAGATACGAATATTATGGACTACAACAGATGGTGACCGACTACGTTGGCAAAACGAGTGATTTGGTCACTCTGTTGCCGCGTACCCAAAAGAAGCGGTCTGTTTTATGCCGGTGGTCATGTACTAAAATTCTTGTTTGGAACTGTAATCGATAGCGATTTAAAAGCTATGAATAGTAAGATAGATGATGCCAATATAAGGAATTATGAAATGTATCACGACGCAAAAGATCAATTAACTGTCTTAGATAACATGCACTCAGGAATTTTAAACCATTCAAAGGTAATAAATAAAATGATTTACATCTTGAAATCATATCACCAAGTGATGCATGACAACATGGCTCAAAACTACAGAACAGAATCCGTTTTCTCAAGTTTGTTTAATACTCTTTTCCAATATCTAAAATTAAGTTGTGCCTTGTCAGAAATTAAAGATGCCATTAACCTTGCTGTACAAAGAATGACTCAACTCCACCAAGCTGTGGAGGACTTGGCTGCTAATAGGACGACTAGTAACCTATTACCTCCTCATCAGTTCCTAGAAGTCCTGAAATCTGTAAAACAGGTTATACCACCACTTGCAAAATTATTCCTAGACGTTAAGTTAGAAACCTCCATAGCTTCTATAGATTTGCAATAATCGAATCCTATGCTACGGAAACACAGCTTAGAGTGCTCATTAAGCTCTCCTTGAAAACTGATAACCAAGTGTATGAAGTTTTCAATAACGTATCCTGTTTTAACCCTTCTCTAAAAAGATGGGTGAAGTGGGAAGTAGACGACCAAAAATTAATAGTTAGCAAAGACAGACAAACCTATACCGTTTATTCATCTGGCCATTACCGAAGTGAGTGTAGTTTCGGCCCTTTAACAGTGTGTCCTCTATCGGAAATATTATTTAATGTACACCAGCGACAAAATTGTCCAATTGAACTTTTGCTGAAAGAGAAAATTACGCTGTGCACTAGAAAGTTAATATCCGGCCTGAAATCCCCAGTCCTAATTAGAAGTCCAACCCTCTGGATCTATACTACCTCGGGTGAAGCCAAAGTGGTATTGAATTGCTTAGTAGAAGATGCTGGTCTAAACTTTAGTACAACCACTCTGAAAGGGGTGGGTGAATTTCCGAATCGGGATCGATGTGACCTGATTTCAGACGGGTACAGGATGCCTGTCCGATTCATCGGCAGCTCCTGGCACTCGAGCGATTTTGGAAAGATAACTTTTCCTGAAGTAGATGGAATATATAGTAAAGAAGAAACCGACCTGTTGAATCAGGACGTGAATGATACTTTGAAGGTCCTCCAAGAATTGGATGACCAACTTGGTACTCTAAGCGTAAAGGAGTATTCTTTAGAGAGTACTTTCCAGCACCTCAGAGTCAATAGTTTTAAGCATCGTATAGTTAAGCAGGTCATATTGAGTGGATCTACGATTACTGTGTTATTAATTGTTATTTTTATCTGTTTGAGATATCGAGTACGAGTTGCCAATCTGCTCCGTGCCAGCCTGAGAGGTAGCCACCGGCACCCCGAAGCTACCCGGACCGATGCGGAACTCGGAGACCTTGGGAAGTCGATTGTCCTAGATGAGCAGACCGTTAGAGAGAGTAACCAACCAGAACGAGAGTGCGTGCCAGAAAGATCTGGTATTATCGCATAACCGAAATCCAAGCTTGGTGTGTATTAGCCGTTACGTATGTGAAAGACGTATGAGGATTCTACGAACGTAAGTGAACTCAAATATTGTGTTGAGCTCAACCTGAACGAGGAACTTTCGACGGTGTTTCGAGATTGATGTGTCTCCGTGTGAATTTACAAGGGTCAACCCATGGTGCACGTATCATAGGCCTTGAACAGGAAAATCGAATTTTTCTAATATTGGGACCATTTACAGGGGTTGTTAGTAAGTAAAAAAATTTTCGTCATATTATAACTTTTGTAACATTGTAACAATTTAACGTTGTGTTATTAATTTGTAACGAGTAGTCGTAGGGTTTCATTGGAGGCTGGTAAGGGAGAATTTTCCATAAATTAATATTACGATCAATATCCAATGAGTGATATCTGGTGTCCACAGAAAGGTAAAGCCAGCATCCCCTCCCCTTTATACCCATTCCTATCGCTTCCCAATACTGGACTGTGGATGCCTAAAGAAAATAAATAATTAAATAATTAATACATGATAAGCACACAGCAATTAGGACTGTGGTGAATGCCTTGCTGTGGGATTTCCCGGGCCCCATCAGCAAGACAACTGCTGTACCGTTGCCAGCCCTGCCAAAATGTTACGCAAGCACTTTTAATATTATTTTAAACTAGCTCACGAATAATACTCAAACTCCAATAGTATATATATATATATATATATATATATATATATATATATATATATATATATATATATATATGATTGTTTAACGAAATTATGGGTTGTAATTCGTGAATCTTTTTGCTGTTCAAGTGAGCTGAATAGTACTTGATGTTTTAATGTGTTGTTATGTTAATCGTATGCATGCCTTTAAATTTAGTTTTCAAAATGCTAGATTAAGAAAATATCAAGGGAACAATGTTTGGCACTACTAGGTGTATGGCAATGCCAACGACTTAAGGGTTAAGTGACTTAAGGTTCTGATATAATGATTTTAGTTGCCTCGTTTTTGGCTATGACTGGCAGTGTATATGTCAATTTTTATATTGGTATTTTTTCACTTAAAATATGTATTCTCGTGTTAGTAGTAAGACCTTGTGACTTAACAACTGTTCCAATTTTAAAGGGGTGACTGACCTACGGTGGCCCCGAGTGAAAGCCCATGCGGCCTCACCTATACTGGGCAAGTAGCGGTTAAAATTTCCTAATCGACACACTTAAATACCTTTCTTTGTAATAATTGGACCTTAACAATCCACTGTGGTGTGCTCGACCAAAAAAAAGGAGAAGGAAACTAAAATTAACGATCTCCTCCTTCTCCATAATCCCGCGTATAGTTGGTGGGTCACTAAGGGTTATTTTTTAAAACATGTTTGGTTGCCTAGTGTTAGAGGGTCTTTCTTGTTCTGAGCGTATTAATTATAGATGTCGTTATTCAGCAACCATGTTACTTTAATTATTAATGTAAAATTTTATTACATTTTCTGAAACGAAATTTGTTATTGTTGAGTATGTTAGTCGACCTTGAATTTTGAAATTTATTTTTGAATTAATGAAGCTTTTGTTTCATTGACTTTCTGTGAAGGGAGAGGCACACCCGAGCCAGATAAGGACATCCAACATTGTTTTTTCTATTTCAATATCTAAATACCAGTTGAGATTTGCTGAAACAAATTCCTGAATCAATTTAAAAAAAAAAACAAGGGAAACCTGTTGAACATTGGACTTACCGTTTTATGTTACCTCATGCTGAGGACAGCATGGTCAAGGGTGAGGGGTGTGTGACGGCCCATTAGGAAAGGCCCTAACCAATTGACACTGCGAGGTCAATATTATTATTATCCAGTGAAGTTCTACAGTATTTATGTTTTGCTAAAAATGTTTGATGTTATTATGTTTTAATGCACAAGTAATCGACAGGACCGTCCGGACAGTGGCCCACATTTTATAAAGGTAAGTATAAAGTCACAATAATTTAACAGTTGTGCTGAGTGATATCCAAAGGTAGTAAAAATGTTCCATGTGATTCCTCCTGATGATGTGTTCTCCTTGATTTTCAGATGATTCTGTCTCTAAGCACGGTAATTGCACATTGTGGCGGGTTTGTTACACACACAAAATCACAGTAATATGAAAAATATGTAACATTCATGTCTACTGTATTTGTTTCACTCACACTAACCGGACAGTAGTCTTGTATTTGCAGGTAATACTGAGGTAACAGATAACAGGTACAACAAATATGTTGTCGAATTACACTTTTAAAAGGATAAGAATTAAGATGTTAAATTATAATGACTTTTTTACAGGTAAGGTGTAATATAAACATTTAAGACTAAAATAACAAGAGATTCAATGATGAACAAGCATTCTTTAAATTTGTGTAAGAATTAAATTTTGAATTCAATATTAATTTAATAGTTCGGAATCTAAATTCAAAAAGTTAAAGAAACCTCAAATGGACCTTGAAATCAATAGGTATAATATATTTTAAAATATTTAATAGCTTATAAGTTCAACATATTTCATCTAAACTTTTATGGTTCTTTTAGAAACATTTTATTAAGTAAACCTGGGATTAAAGAGATTTTATAATCTTAAAAACCTGAAGTTTTGTAAAGATATTATAATACAAACATCCATAAAGTTTCGTCAAGAGCAGAAGATCACGTGGTCTTCTTGTTTTAATTTCAATAAACAAGATTGAATATATTGTAATTTTTTTTAAAGAACTTGCAGAGAGAGAAAGTTTTGTGGTAATCATTTGATTGATTAAACATTAATTTGCAATTTAATTGAGATGGGGTAGTTTTTAATGAAAGCTTTAACGTTTTTATATGAAAAAAGAGGTTATTTGGCTAATATATGTGTGATAAATGTCAATATCCCACCATTTGTTTGTTTATGGCCGTTACTTGTATTCTCATAAGTACGTAAAGCCATTTTTAAATACATCTTTTTGGGACACAGGAAATCAGTTGAAAACGTATATAAACATCATAACACTTGAATATTTTATAGGAATGATATGCGTATCCACATATCATATACTGAGTACCAACCTTCTGATTTTGAAATTATCACTTCCCAGCATTCCATGATCACTCCTATCGGAAGCCCTAGAAAAGTTAAAATAAATTCCCAAAACCCAAATCCATTATGACGAGACTTAGCAGCCACAGGTTCAGTACTCCTACTTCTCTTAAAGCCATGCAGAAAATCATTCAAGATATGTTTGTATTCATAGTGATCAGTTATATTACCCAATATCATATTATCAGCATACTGAATGTGAGAGTCAAAGAAACAGGCCTACAACTATTTACTTTATCCCTACCATTCTTTTCATATAAGAGTTTGATAATTGACATTTTTAGGGACTGAGGAAACACCATTCAAAATACAATTAACCAAATGTATCTGTGGTTCACATATCACTTAACCTGTTTCAACAACATTACATTTTATCCCAATCTGAGTTTTTTTTTAGAATTCAATCTATTAATTAAAATTAATATATCACTTTTATCTCACAATGGCAATTCAAGATGTTGTTATTATTTTTATAAATGCTCATATTTTTTTACGACTATAGAGTAACAAGTGTAAGATGAAGGAAACAGGATTTTTCGGGACATTTGCTATCGTTCAGTAACACTATATTTTGAGGATTGTTCAAAGGTGTTTCTATGTTAAAATAAACTAATCATACCAGTGCGTTGTGACACTCATAAGTCAGAAATCACAACCACCATGTTGTGTGTCAACTTAAATAACTCTATAACATGCACTTAATAAAAACAAATCAACACTAATTAATAACACTAAACTACAGAATACATGTCAATCAGGCCCTGGGGTCGCTGAAAAGTGTGATCACAACCATCAGACTCAGTAACGCTCACTGCTCGCGTTTAGAAACAAAGTCCGGCGAGCACACCACTGGTAAATTTTCCTTCTTTTGAACATTGACCCCCTTGTAGCTTTGGAGGTCCATCCATGTCGATTCCAGTAGCCATCACAGCACACTGGTCTTGCCTCGACGATTCTCTTCACTTCGACTCTCCTCTTCGCAGGCGACGCCATACTTAGTACAGCAATCATTGCTTAAGAGAGCTTATCAATCTATCAGCTTCCAGGGAATTCCTTTTTCCTTAATTTCTACCTGTTTTAACCACTTTCCTGACCCATCACCAAGCGCTTGTGCCTGGCTCTAGAATTACAATAAATTATTCTTGACAATCATATACAATACTAAGATATTAAAATTATACATTTTTGTCTGTTTTATGTTTTCGTATAACAGTATTAAGTATTTTTAAGATAATAAAATTAATTTATAATATTATTTTTAATACCCGAGCAATTGGTATAGTGAGATTATACACAATTAACAAATCAGTTTAGATGTTAAGAAATATTCAATAATTTAAATATTTCTCTAAAATACTAGAGGTCCTGACGTACAAATTAATTGTCCGAAATACTATTATCCTGTCAAACCTTCCATCGCCAACAACAAAGTTTGAGCAAATAATACAAATAAAAAATTCTAAAAACCAACAATATTACTTTACAATGAAACTAATATTCTAGGTGTCCTACTAGGTGTCCTAATATTCTGTTGAGACCTCCTTAATTTAGACACAAGAGACGGCCAACAACAAGTCCTACCACCTAAAGTTGAGGGACACACAAACACTGCTCATTGAACAACGTTTTAGAGATGTCAATAAATAATAAAATAGGAAAATAATTATTTCTTGTAAATTCATTAAGAAGTAGCTTGTACTCGTGTCCGTACTGTAGCAGGGACAGAATGCGGTTACGAAGGAGAATGCCTGGGATAGATAGATCTATGGTCCAAAAATTATTTATAAATAATTTATAAATTATTGCAATAAATCATATTTATGGTCAAGTAGAATACTTTACATCCATTTTGGCCCACTTGATTTTTAACGACTATTTGGAGCAATTTATAATATCCTTTACTATAACTACAATGATATGTTTATAATACAAGTTACTAGAGGAGCTCCTATACATGTATATATATATATTATATATATATTAGTAGTGCAGTTAACTTTACCGTGATCTGGTATTGCTTATTTAAACCTAAAAAACATATCCTGAGACAGGATAAATACTGCATACTACATAGAACTGGGGAAGGCGCAGGCATCTATAGTACACTACGTTTAGATACTTCGTTACTTAATTGTTACACATGAATATATTAGATAATCTAGTATAGCTTATTTAAATGTGAAACACATATCCTGAGACAGGATAAATACTGCATACTACATTGAACTGGGGAAGGCGCAGGCATCTATACTACACTACGTTTAGATACTTCGTTACTTAATTGTTACATATGAATATATTAGATAATCTAGTATAGCTTATTTAAATGTGAAAATCATATCCTGAGACAGGATAAATACTGCATACTACATTGAACTGGGGAAGGCGCAGGCATCTATAGTACACTACGTTTAGATACTTCGTTACTTAATTGTTACACATGAATATATTAGATAATCTAGTATAGCTTATTTAAATGTGAAACACATATCCTGAGACAGGATAAATACTGCATACTACATTGAACTGGGGAAGGCGCAGGCATCTATACTACACTACGTTCAGATAGTGGACCTACTTCGATGAAGACTTTTTGCTGTGTCTGATTAATTAAATTATTTTTCTTATTTTTATGCATGTATTTAATGTTGGTGTATATATATAACGAACGGCAAAGTTAGACGTTTAAACTTATTACATAGCCACTCCGCTACATAAACCGTGAGTCCTATATGTTAGTTGTCCATCGTCAGTTCACAAGAATTAGGTTAGCTATCTAAGAAGACACCACGAGGGCCCTGTCGTTGCTTTCAAGATTGGCGCATGCTCACTTCAGTCCCAGATTAACCAACTGCTCTCAGAAACTGAAAGCACTTCCCTCATCACGCGGAGTTTCCCTCACCGCCTGCCGCTATTACTCTTACAGCGATGAGTCTGAATGCGTATTGAGTCTCTACAACTGCATTTATAGTTCCACGGGGGTGACTTCCAGTAATTTATTCTCAAGCCATAATATGTCCATTAAATTATATGAAACAAAAAACAGCAAACCTTGCATTATTTTGGACAAATATAAATACAGATTGGATAGAACACTAGTAAGTGGAGAAACTACTTGGAGATGCTTGGGCAAAGACTGCTCGGCATCTATACGTACAAATGCAGACTATACGGAGCTTATAAGCCGCAAGAACTCCCACTCAGGGAAACACCCGGTTACTATAAGATCGCTCACTCCTGTCTCATCATCCCCTAATATAATCACTCCAAGCAAAAGCATCCCGACAACTCCATTAGTATCCCAACTTCTTTTTAAACCAAAAACGACAGACTGTTCTACTCAAACAGATGATTTAAGTATAAAGTCCAGGGATGAACTTATTGCCAGAATTGATGAGCTTATACGCCAGAGGATCAGTTTAATTAGTAAAGTTCAAGAACTTAACTTACAAGAGGAAAAGTTTTATACTAACAATCAAAGTCCTCAAATTAGATCCAAAGTCCTCGGTTTAGTTAAAAATAATAAACAAAACAAACAATTATTGAATCTTTAATGATAAAATAAATTGTCTAAATGTAAAACTAGAAGAAGTAAAACAAGAAAAAAAGAGCTTCAGGAGTCAACATCTTGTAAGACTAATACACTGATTGCACCGGCACATCCAATACCCATATCTAACAGGTTTCTGTCTCTTGCTAACAAAATTGACTACTCTGACCTAATAACAATAATTGTTCATATTCGTCTTCAAAAGCAGAGTCATTGAAATCATTCCAAAGTAAGGCCAAGAAGAATCGAAGGCAGTTCAACATTTCAGTTACTCTATACAGTGACAGTCATGGACGTGCAATGAATAATCTTTTAGAGAAAAAAATTTAATTCCAAAACCACATTGTTGAAACCAAGCACAGTAATTCCAGGGGCTCCTATAGAAGAGGTGGTCAGAACTATTAAAAACAACTCGTACAACTTCACGAAAAATGATTATATAGTATGTATAGCTGGGACTAACAGTATGAACAAATATAATTTGGACATCGTGAAAACTATACAATCTTACAGAAGCTTGGCAGAATCTTCTCCAGATTCAAGATTTGTTATCGCAACAGTGCCCACAAGATTTGATCTCAGTCCCTACTCGCGTGAAAACATAAATATAAAAAACATTAACGCTAATTTGAAGGATTTGGAAAAAAAACGTAGACAACATAAGAATACTACAAGTTCTAAACAGCGCTTTCTATTCAGTGGTGTTCACTTCCATCAGGCAGGCAAAAGGAATGGTACCAATGATCTGTTTCATATCATTGAAAACTGGACAATGTAGTCACTACCTCTGCCTTCCAACTCCAAAACACCCGGCAACATTCGATTGTCCGTCGCCGGTCCGTCTGGTCTTCAGGCCGTGGAGTTGTCTCAGACTATGGACGGTATGGTGGACTCACCGCTGGCACTGCCTCGCCCAGCTACACCCGCCTTACTCGCATCAAGCCCCTGCCCGTCCAGTCCTGAGTGTTCGCTTTTTCGCTCTCATGTTTCATCAACCCGAACTACACCAACATAAACACCAAGTGAATCTTTTTTAGCCACACCAGCAATAGCTTGTATGACCAGATAAACTCAGTTTATGATGTCAACAGTGGCAGGAATTCTGTGAACTGTCAAAATGTACCGACATTGGATTGTTTTAAAGGTACGGAATTGTTCAGATCTAATCATAAATTTTCTGTTTTTCATTTAAATATACAGGGATGTTTGCATAAAATTGATGAACTAAGTGACACTTTTCAAGTTTTAAGATTCCATCCAACTATTGTGTGTTTTACTGAGCATTGGTTGAGTAAATCTTGTAAAAAGTATCTGGATACTTTTGCAGGATATGAGGTTGCAACGTTTTATGACCGAGAACATGCATGAAGGGGTGGTTCTTGCATGCTGGTGAAGCAAGGTGTGCAGTGTAGCTTGGAATCTCGACTTTGTGACCTTAGTGTACCTTTCAGTTTTGAATGTTGTGCTGTCACGATTAAGCTTGATTTTTCTGATAGGATTGTGGTGGCTGCAGTGTACCTATCTCCTAGTTCCAGCATTGATTCTTTCATTGATGCGTTTGAATCGCTTGTTGATGGTCATGCTCGGGGTTTTAATAGTCTCATAGTGTGTGGCGACTTTAATGTTGATTTTCTAGGGGACTCGAGGGAGAGGAAACTGTGTCCACAATAGATGGTCGTGGTTCCAGGTCATGTATTGATAACATTATAACCTTCTTCAAAGAGTTTCAGTCACAATCGCATGTTTTTTGAAACGGGACTTTCTGACCATCTGGCCCAGCTGACTGTGTTATCTCCCCTTTCACCTCGTCAGTCTTCGACTGTTGAAATGAAGTTTCGAATGATAAATAATGAAAACATTCACACTCTTAATTCCTGTCTCCAGCATGAAAATTGGGTGGATGTCATCGAAGCTCCTGATTGTAATACGGCATTTAAGTCATTTTTAAATACCTTCCTTCGTTTGTTTAACCATGCTTGTTCTGAACGCTCAAAAATACTTAAAGGTCCTGGGAAAAAGCCTTGGATAACGACAGGAATAAGAACCTCTTGTGCGCGAAAACGGGAGCTTTATGTTGTAAGTAAGAGCAATTTTTTCACAGATTTCATGTCTTATATAAGAAGGTACAAATCTATTATTAGTAGGGTAATACTTCAGGCGAAAAAAAAATTTCAACATTGATTCCATTAAAAAAGCAGTAATCTGAGTAGGGCAACTTGGAAAGTTGTGAATGATAAGCTTGGTAATTAAAAATCTTCAAACAACCCTATTATCGTCACCGATGGTGATGTAGCTATCAGAACCCTAACTGATGTAGAAAGAAAGTTTAACGAATATTTTGTTTCAGTTGGTAATCAAGTATCACAGCTGGCTTCTTTTGATTCGGCTCTCGAGTATGTTGCATATGTCCCAGCTCTTCAACAATTAGATAAACCTTCTCTTTTTTTGTTTAAACCAACCACTATGGCTGAGGTTCTAAGCTCGATTTCAAAGCTGGGAAACTCGAAGTCGAGTGGGTGGGATGGGGTTACATCTGAAGTTCTTAAGAAGTGCGCATATCTTATAGCTTTTCCTCTGGTACACATAATTAACCGATCTTTTTCTGAGGGAATTTTTCCAGAAAATCTAAAGCTGTCAGTCATACGCCCAATCCATAAAAAAGGCCAAAAAACTGAGATTTCCAATTACAGGCCAATCAGTCTGCTCTCTTCTATTGCTAAGGTGTTTGAGATGATCATTCTGGCAAGACTTCAATGTTACTTTGACTCTAATACGCTCTTGACTGCATCTCAGTTTGGTTTCAGAAAAGAGTTATCAACTTCTAGCGCTGTCAATGATGTCATTGGTGCCGTGTTGGGAGCCTTGGATGGGTCGCAGTGTGTCGGTGCGATATACTGCGATCTGTCCAAGGCTTTCGACTGTGTCAACCATTCTGTTCTTTTGGGTAAACTTAAAAGATATGGCTTGAACGGTGCAGCTCTCTCACTCCTTTCCTCATATCTCTCTGAGAGAAAGCAGACAGTTTCTGTAACAAATAAAGGACAACTTCAAAGAGGTTGGTTGAGGACCAGCTCAGGAGTACCTCAAGGCTCCGTACTTGGTCCTTTTTTTTCTATATATATAAACGACCTTCCTTCCAATATGAAATCAGACATTGTTTGCTTTGCGGATGACACAACTGCTCTTTCTTCTTGTCGTGATATTCACAGCCTCGAAATTATTATGAATCAGTCGTATGTCAGCTTGAATAAGTGGTTTGAGTCTAATGGTCTCCTCTTGAATGAAGAAAAAACTAAAATCATGGTTTTCTCACCAACTTTTTGTGATATAGCGGGTTTCAGCGTAAGTGGTATCAACCCATCAGAGTCTGCCTCTCTTCTTGGTGTTGTCATTGATTACAAGCTCAACTGGTCAAAACATATAGATACGCTATGCTCAAAGCTGTCTTCAATTACCTTTGCTTTTCGAGTTTTAATGCCTGCGGTTGATAAAGAAATTATCGCTCAAATTTACTATGCTTATGTATACAGTAGACTGAAATACGCTATTGGATTCTGGAGATTTTCTAGTGAAATTTTAAGGGTATTTAGATTCCAAAAAAGAATTGTTCGCATTATGTCTGCAGCGGGTAATCGTGCTCACTCTAAGCCTTTTTTCAGCAACTGAATCTTCTCACTCTTCCAAGTATCTATATACTTGAAGTTTTGACTTTCTTCAAAAATAAACCACATCTTTTTGCAGAAAACACTTTCAATCATCAGTAAAATACCCGCCACAGGGGTAATATGGTCTACCCGATTCATAGATTGACAATTTTTGAAAGGGGCATGCACTATTCAGCTCTACGGCTCTATAACGCGTTGCCTCGGCACCTGAAAAACATAACCAGCTCACAAAGTTTTCTAAAAAACGTTAAAACTATTTTGCTTGAAAAATTTCCTTATTCTGTTCAAGAATTCCTGTCAGATTGCACAAACATTTGAAATAACCTATGATTGTTGATTTTATTTAATTATTATTATTATATTTATCTACTATTTTATCTATGACTTATTTCATGTAACTTTATGTTATTAATGAAATAAATTATTTCTGATTCTGATTCTGATACTTCGTTACTTAATTGTTACACAAGGATATTTTATTACCGTAATCTAGTATAGCTTATTTAAACGTCAAAAAAATATCCTGTGACAGGATAAATACTGCATAATATATTGAACTGGGGAAGGCGCAGGCATCCATACTACACTACGTTTAGATACTTCGTTACTTAATTGTTACACATGAATATATTAGATAATCTAGTATAGCTTATTTAAATGTGAAAATTATATCCTGAGACAGGATAAATACTGCATAATATATTGAACTGGGGAAGGCGCAGGCATCCATACTACACTACGTTTAGATACTTCGTTACTTAATTGTTACACAAGGATATATTACCATAATGTAGTATAGCTTATTTAAACGTCAAAAACATATCCTGAGACAGGATAAATAATGCATATCGCATTGAACTGGGGAAGGAGCAAGCATCTGTACTACACTACGCTAACATAAGTGGTTTAGATACTTAGTTACTTAATTTTCTTCGCTTCGTTAATTAGGTATATAATTCATTTGTTCCAAGTTGAATTGCGCCTACGATTTCAACAAATTTAAGATTATTAGACAGATACTTAATTATTGAAAGTAAATTATATTATTATTACAAAGAATGATGTGAAATAATCTAGAATTTAATGCGTTAGAAAGCGTCTATGATGTAGAATAACCCCATAAGGAATAGGCCATTGAACTACCCTTTATAGAAGATCGGTAAGGACCAAGTATTTCAATTTTGTGTATGGAGTGTTTCTTGACTATAAAGAAAAATTTTAACTTATGTATAATGCAATATAGTTAAATAGTTTACATTATATCACAATCCTTAAAAGAATGTGTATTAGAAGTAATATAAAAAGATGAATACATGCTATAGATAAACGAATTGCTGTATGTAGATAGATTGCAGCTTGACAGTAATATTACTTCTGGCACGAGAGACAGCGGCTTCCTCAATCATTTATTTAATAAGCCCTGAGGCGGAGACTTTAAAGAGGTGGGTAGACCTTGATATTGGCTTTCACAGCAATGTACAATTACGAGATAATGGCCTATCGCCTACAATGCCTGATCAGGGGCGGCTTTAGCGGGTGGGCCCGGGCCCACCCAGATTTTTAAGAGCATGACGTAATCAACAGGAAGTATTATCGAAAAACGGGGTTTGTTTTGTTTATATTCAGAACAACTCGAGAACAAAAGTTATAACCTATACTGGTTAAACATTTATTTTATGTTCTAAGCATCTTGTGAACTGCTAAGTTTTCAGTGTGGCCAAAGATAAACTAAGTTTAAAAGTTTTATTGTTACAAAGAACCTAAATTTTAAATAATATAAACTGAAAGATCACTGAAATCCTAAAACTAGTAAAATTAGTGAAAGTGGACACTTTTAGGAGGTCAGAATCGTAGAATTTATTTATTAATGTGCCACAACCAATTAGTATGGATAAATATTTGCGTAAAAGAAAAAATCCTCTGAAAAATCATAATTAATAAGTTTAAACAGACATAGAATCTGACGATGGCAGGCCTAACTAAGTAGTATTTCTGAAAAATTTGAGCAAGAAAAGAATAAAAAAATAAAATTGGATCCGCTTTGCACCTCTAAAACACAAATTTTAGATGTTGTCTTTTTTGATTTGGGTTTAAGTTGTAACAATGGGCCCAAACAGCCCAGTAGTAACGTTTCCACGTCGCAACATTAGTTGGAAACAAAGATTGTTTCTTAGCTCGTGGTCCAAAAGATGCCCTTGGATAGAATATTCAATTAAAAATGATACGGATTTTGCTTAGTCTGTAGACATTTTCTACACAGGGCTAATTACTTGAAGATGTGTTAGTTGAAACTGGTTACAATGATTGGAACCATTTAGGAAGTGTGGTGACAAGAAATGAAAGTTCCAATGTCCACAAAGCATGTTTATCTTCCAAAAAGACAGGTGTGGTGACTACAAAAATATACTATCAACTTGCCAAAGAAATACAAAAAAATAGAGACATCCTTAAGTTAGTTATTAGAAGCATTATATTTTGCGGAAGTCAAAACATTACTTTGCGCGGGCACCGCAAAACTAAGCTAAAGGATTGCGAAGATTGTGCAGAAAATAGTGACTCTAGACAGTGGACAGAGAAGCTGACTCCGAAAGTAATATTACAACCAAAAGGTCCAAAAAAGGAAGTAACAAACTAAACAAAGGCAATTTCAAAGAACTGCTCAGCCTTCTCATCATTGAAAATGAAACCTTAGACAAAAATATTAAACACTTGCCATAAATGTAATAAATACATCACAAATGAAGCAAAATGATATTATACTGGTTACTAGCAAAGCAATTACTGATCACATTATTTCTGAAATTAAAGCAGGTAGCAATGATTACAGTATAATAACTGGTGAGGCTCGTGATGAGGGTCACTGCGAATAGATGAGAGTCTATTGCAGATATATTCACGGTTATAAAGTACACGAACGATTTCTTAGGTTTGTTCAAGTGCACGAACTAAATACACAGTACTTAGCTAACAAAATTAGAGGGTTTTTAATACATTTGCAGATGAACATTGAAAACTGTGTTAGCCAATCATTTGATGGAGCCAGTGTCATGTCTGGTGAATATAATGACCTACAAGCTCTGATGCGACAGCTAACCAAAAAACAAAGCTTATAAATCCATTGCCGTGCCCATAGGCTGAACTTGGTCCTTATTGATGTTGCAAAAAATGTTCGTAGCGTCGATGGAACAATTGGGCTCCTTGAAGATTTATTCTTTTCTATCTTCATGTGCCTTATGGCAGGAAATATTTTCTTTTAAGAAAAAGACACCAATTGGTAATAAATACTTACATTTACCACAGCAATGTAACACAAGGTAGGTTTTCAAATACAAGGGGGTCAATAAAAAAACTGAATTAACTTCTGTTGTAAATTCTTTAAAAAGATGTGTAGCAACAAGAGAATTATTTTCTTCCTACCTAGGTAGTACAATTTTTATTTTTACTTATATTTGTTCAGTGAAATGTTTTTATTTTGATCCAAGTTGAACTACAACATTGAGAATATGATGTAAAAATATTAATATGAATAATACAAATAATGAACAAATCCTTGTTTTTTTTAGGTTTAAAGATATAGCAATTTTGGCAAAACATTAGAAAACTAAAATTGATCTCAGAAAGGCCTTAAAACTCACTATTTTGAGTACAAACTTTACAAATTTTCCCAAATATATATATATATAGAGAGAGAGAGAGACCAATTCTTGGACCGAGCAGTTACGTAAGGGCGCCAACACACGGAGATGGGTGCCGGCTATAAACCCACACCTTACCGCCCCGCCATCGCCACACCAGTGTCCAAGTAGTCTAGTAACACTTTAACATATACTCTCCCCAGTGGCGCAATTGGTTAGCGCACGGTACTTATAAGACAGTGTTCGTGAGCAATGCCGGGGTTGTGAGTTCGATCCTCACCTGGGGAAGTTATTATATGCATTTTTAACATCAATTCATTGCAGTCTTTTTTGTCATTATTGTACTTTCAAAGTTACACTTTGATGACAAATTTTTAATTCCAAACTTAAAAACGTTTAACCATAGTGCTGGACCCATGTAAACTTCTTTCATTGGTGTGGCCCATTCAGGCAGTATGCAGACGTTAAAAGACATAAAAATACTAAGATGAGTGGTATATTATTATACGTTTCATTCTTGTAAGAAATGCCTACTGAGTGATGATTTTGTATTCTTCATTTATATCTTCATGTAAAGAATGAAAAGTAGCATACATTTTGTAATTACAATTTTATTTATGAACACTTATAAGTGGCATAAACAAATGTGTAACAAATTTCAAAAAGCGAAAATGTGTTAAACTTTATTAGGAATAATATCGAGTATATCAAACAAGTAGACAGTTATTCATCATCACCCAGCAAAACCCATAAAAGTAAGGCATATGAAATTTGTGCATAGGTTTATCTTAAGCCCTAGAGGCTCGCTAAGAAAGGATTTTATAATAAAATAATATTTTTTGTAATAAATGTAATTAAGGAGTCCTGTTAGATATAAACCAACCGTTCTATTTAAACATTGTATTATGAACAAACTATTATATGTTTCATTAATTAAATTCCAATCTCAAATTTGTGCCCAATTATAGACTTTAAACGATAGCATAACCTTGAAAGTAACAACACTTCTGTTCTTATTAGTTCAATCTTTTCTCCAGACAGTAAAGTTGGAAATGTTAGTCAAAATACACTTTTAGTCATAGGCATTTCAGCAAAAAATACGGTACTTTATAAGTAGTGTAATATTAAAGTCAAAGTTACTGTTTGACTTTGACTACATATTTGAAGACCGTTATAAAACCCATCTTATTTGTCTTTTGACACAAGTTAAAATGTGTCATTTATAAACAATATGCCCATGGTGTCTCTGTCTTGTAGGATATAGCGTGCGAAGCCATGGGTAACTGCTAGTATATAGTATATTTCAATGGAGGAAAAATTTGTATTTATGACATTTTTTGTTTATAAATTTAGCAAGAGTGATATAATTTACTTATTTACAATGATATAGTTTTAATTAGAAAAAGTGGTTATAAAATACAACAATACAAATACTATTACGTAAACGATCAAAGGTTGTGAAGGATATTGTTATTTAGTTTTGTAACAATGAACGAGAAGTGAAAACAATGTACTGCGAACTATACTAAGACAATGGCTAGACTGCCATCTAGTAGTTGTGCCGAGATCTACGTCGCAGCCGACTGGTCTCTCATTGTGGAGCGAATATTAATAGATATTTTTAACACTTTATGTGGAACAAATTATAAATATCTCTTTATTAAAAATACTTTTAAGCTTAAAAATACTCGCAGAAATAAAAATAAATTGCAACCTGGCTATCCATACAGTTAGTAGCAGCTCCATGTTCTCAATATTATGAAAATCTAAATAGTTGGAAATAGCCCCTACAGACTGCGACACTATTCAGTATTGTCAAGTAATTCTCTCTGTTGCTGATGCCACAAACTAAAATGGACTCTTGCCAAATTTAGGCGAGGACCTGCAGTCCTACAATTCGAAGAACCTTTCCCTCAACTACAAATATTAGACGGGGTTGTCCTTCAAACTGAAATCTTGGATCCACCACGGATTGGGCCGTTTATGTTTGATAAAGCTACGGTTGAACGGAACCTAAACATAATCGCGATTAACGATAGTAACTGTATTAAAATCTATTGAAATACGAGAGTTTATACAATATTGCAACTAGCCTACGCGTTACTTGCCTGAAAGTGCTAAAAGAAATATGGGCTCTATGTTTTAAGTAATATTGTAAAAAGGAAATTATAGCAATGTTACTTAAGTTTCAAATGAGCAAAACAAGTTAAACAAACTTTTGATTTGCAGTAAACGGTCTTTTCTTAGGATATTAGATTCGAAATTGTCCAAAATACTTTATTATTGTTTATGACAGAGGTAAGCCGGCTATAATAGTCGTTGTGATCCTAATTTCAGTAACATAACATATATCTCAAAACTTATTTTTTAACTATGTAAGATGTCTTTCATAAACATATGACAAATTACTCCCACATTATTTTGCAGTCTTCCGGTATTGTTGCAGGTTATTCAGTAAATGATATTACAATGTTGTACTTCAGCAATTTAAATCAGTTGTGTATTCAGATGGTAGGGGTTAGGAGCGGTCTGATAAAATAATGAAGTCATCTAATAAAGGTATGCCTCAACTAATAACTCGGTATGGAATGAGACTGGAGCCGATAGCTAATTTGCATTGTATAAGCTAAATATCCAGATTTTCTTGAAATCATATTGGAATGTTTCATAAGGAAAACAAACTATCAGTCATCAACGCTAGTTTTAGTGCAGGTCAAAATTTGGGGGCAACAAAAGTGTTATAAAACATGATACAATGTTTATAACCTCCTTACTTGAAGTGCCACTTACACTAACAATCATCAGGCACACATAAATAATAGGTATATAAACATCATACAACTAGATAAAGACATTGAAAATAGGCTCTTTAAGGGTCTGTATGGTTAGCTACCACTGATTTAACGTATATTTACGCGTCTGACAGTTGGTTTAAAGTGTGTTCAGCTATGAAACATATGCCATGAGAAAAAGTTATTGTTGCATATTTTTTACCCTTTTTATGCACTGATATTTTGAACCAACAAAACTAACGTGGTCAATGGTTGATTCTGAAGTGAGTCTGGTATAGCCATAGAATTATGCACTTGGAACCCCTTTTAGTGATTGTAAGAATGGTAACTTGTGAAGATGACCCAATCGATCTCCCTCCTCCCAAGTACAGTACATCCGTTTAGTTAAGGAGTTAAGAACTGGGCCCCAGTTGGGCGGGGAAGAGGGGTTACTTTTGTAAAAATATCTGGATTTGGGACTTTACGATTATGCGGAAAAAGCGCATAGTGAATAAAGCGTACAAATACATATTTGTCTACAGAACAAGGGCAAACGTAACAGTTTACGTTACCTGGAGCTGCTTGGAGGTGAGTCATAATGCAATGTAATACATCTACAGATGTTATTCATTCATGAATAATTCCATCAATTGGAATTACAATTGATGCACTCTTCAGGTGTGTCATCTTGTACTACAATAGCTCAGGTATATTCCTCCTAACCATCCACCACAGTTCATCTCCCTCTTCAGGTGTGTCATCTTGTACTACAATAGCTCAGGTACATTCCTCCTAACCATCCACCACAGTTCAGCTCCCTCTTCAGGTGTGTCACCTTGTACTACAATAGCTCAGGTACATTCCTCCTAACCATCCACCACAGTTCATCCCACTCTTCAGGTGTGTCATCTCGTACTACAATAGCTCAGGTACATTCCTCCTAACCATCCACCACAGTTCAGCCCACTCTTCAGGTGTGTCATATAGTACTACAATAGCCAGTGGCACTTCTGACTGGTCCTTCCGAGATCACCTATATTTCAGAATTCAGATCAAGTTTAAGAAAGGGGGAAACTACCGATCGAATACATCTAGCTATTAGTGTGTGCTGAATGCGCCACCTCTCACTTCTGGTGAGAAAAGTACATCCCTAGAGATTCACCCAAATTCACGCTCAGCTTACTCGAGCGCTAAGAACACAGTAGCTGGATTGCTTTTGTCCTAAAGAGTTACCTGTGCTCTGTATTTGAAGTGTGCTTTTTTCGCTACTCCGCTTTACCTGTGTTATAGTCGCATCCTATATGTGAGTCATGCGTGCAGGGATGTAACTAAATAATGGGCATCTAAGACTTAATAATATAATAATAATAACTATAGTTCTCCCTATTTCACAACTTACAATGTGATAAAATTATTTGCTATCGTCAATTTCCTTAAATAAAACTTAAATTTTGTCTTTAATTGGTTAAAATATCATTCAGACATACAACATATTTCATGCAACCGAAATCCACTAAGGATGTCCAGTAAATAACACTACTGAAGGCTTATGTACCTTTTAATATTATTTTATATTTTTTCAGGTTTATAATGATGATTATAGAAGTGGCAAAAGCCAACGGTAATGAGGTATGAGCTGAAAATCAACATCCAGCTCAGCTCAGCCTGATGCTCCAGGCAACGAGTAAAAAAAGGAAATCAGTGATCTCCAATCGAATCATGCGTTAGCGTCAGCCCTTCCGGTCAGTCAAGAGAAGACTTAACTCAAATTTATTAACTTATGTTGATTCAGATATCTATGATGTTTATTAATATATTTGTGTAATTAATAAATTGAGCTAACACAATCAATTTATGTAGACAATACAACCTATTCTTTCTGAGGTAGGGATTCCAGTAAAAATTTATAGAAACAAGTTTATAATTGACATAATTATAAAATAATATCATTGTGATTAGTTTTGTAAATGCTTATTAACAACTTTGGAATTTACTATGGAACTTTAGTAGTAAAAGTTGATTAAAATAGAAGAATAATAAATGTAAATGACTTAAAATATAAAAGAAAAAAAATCACAAACTAAATTATAAACAGCCCAATCTGACCATCGGACTAGGTGTAACAGCGTTGTCTGACGTCTCCAGACGCCAGTCGCAAATAAAACCTCAGAGGACCTAAGTATGCCCATGTCAAATTTCATTATAATCGGTCCAGTAGTTTTTACATGATGGAATAACACACACAGATATGAAATTACATTTTTATGTAATAGTGTAGATTGGTTACCCAAGTGCATCGATCAGTAACATAGGGTAATATAATTTGTGTGCTTCTTCAAAAAACAAAAACGTATAATCTTCATCATATTGGTTTGAATCATATTCACATATAAAACGGTTTATAGATGTCAAGAAAAGACACTGATAAGGTATAAAATGTTGTCATGTATTATATTAATTACATGAGTTATTATTATATATTACATTGAATAAATAAGTTATCTTAGTAAACCATTATTACTATTATTAAGGACTGTATATGCTCCTTGCATATAGAATTCTTGACTGAATCTTGATAGAAAACATGAGGTTTGCTGCAAAACGATTTGATATACTTTTGAGTATTTTTCGATCGTGTTAAGTTATACTCGTAGAGAATAGAATTAAAAAATTCCTGCTCAGAAAATGTTCAGAAAAATGTGAAAGAGGGATCTGCAGACGAATTAGGTTTAAGGTGCTGTTAAAGTAAAAAATGGCGGATCTGGTTTCAATGCGTCTATATAGTGTTAATAGGGCATCGCCACAAGTGAAGTCACTCTGTGTTGGAGTGGTATCTTTAAATACTTTGTATAAAAGTCAAAATGGACCTTTTAATTTTGAAATAACTCAAAAATGTTCTCTTAGGTTGTGCTTAATAATGAAAACTGTACAAAGTACTGTACCGACATATAATTACTTCAAAATCCTAAATTTTCCCAAATCAAACACGGATGGTTATTTAAGTATGAATCAGATGACGATGAATAAGTTGCAGGTAAACGCAGCTTCTCGGTGGAACGTTAGCGTACAAGGTCAGAGTATATACACCGGCCGTTCCGCTACTAGTCAGGTGGACCGATGCTTCTAGGTGTCGAACGAGGCAACTCAACAAAACACTTCTATATATTGTACACCCCTACACCTCAGGAGCGGACTTTCTTCACCCTTTTTGGAGTTTGTATTTATCTTTACTTGTTTAACGAGCTGTAAAAATAATAATATTATTCACTCAATGGCGTGATGGCATGAAAATATAAATTTCTCACAGTTTATTTAGGTTTTATCTTCATCGCTGTTCCTACATCGACAGCTTATAAGTTTTATTTGTTAAAGTACTTCTCGGTTTTTATTCACTGTATTTAATGTATTTTTATAACAAACTATTAGTAGAGTTATATTTTTCTTCATATACGCAATGATATTTCATGAACTAATTATATCGAGCTGAAAACATCTCTCCCTTGAATAAAACTCTAAACAAAATGAAACACATAATTATATACATGAGCCGAGTGGTCGATGATTCAATATTTTGTACATGTATGCTTGTATAGCGGTAGTAAGCAGGTTTTCCAGGCACTAACCATTAAATGGATTATTTCATTTAATTTTAAAACATTCTTGCTTGGTTTATGATCATGACTGAAGTAGACTACGTTTACAGTTATTAGTTCACAAATGAGAAGATATAATTAGCATGTAAATTTTATTTTGACAATAAATATTTGTAAACACTGTAAACGCAAAATAGTTCATTTAAGAGCCAAAAGTTACAGCAACGGATAGGCTATCATTCTTAATAATATTCCTGCCCAGGAACCTACTTCACTGAATGAGATATCTACCACATTTTATGTGGAAAACCTTTGGATTGTTTATTTTGGGATAATTTGCTCCTATATTGATATTGATACTTTCAAGAATCCTGAGCTAACCTATCAGTGGAGTTGTCAGGAAGCGCTCACTAATAAAAAATATTTTGATTTTACCTTCATAGTTTATGCTTCCAGTCTCCATGTTTACAACTTGCAACACGCAACCTGAAAACTTTTCTATCTATAATCACTTATGTTCAACCAGAAACGGGAATACGATCATCTTTAAGTATCAACACAGCAACATATTCTAAAAGACCTTATAAACTCATAGTTTTGTAATCATCAATATCTACTTTATATATGTACATTGAAAAATCAATACAAATTTTGGTTTGATTAGCGGTCACATGCACTGTGCTATTGAGTAGCAATATTTTTGTTGATTTAAGGATTGTAACTTCAGATCAAAAAAACAAACTACCTAAAATTATACAACATGGGTTATCACTTTGGACATGAATTTGATATCTTGGAAACAAAATATATACATCAATATTTATGATGTAATGTGTGTAATATATGATGTTAAATTATATTTTGGTGACACACAGAACCAAAGGTATATATATATATACATCAAACAAAATATATACATCAATATTTATGATGTAATGTGTGTAATATATGATGTTAAATTATATTTTGGTGACACACAGAACCAAAGGTATATATATATATATATATATATATATATATATATATATATATATATATATATATATATTTCAATGCTATGCAGTTTCGTTTTACTCCTTTTTGTTAAAGTATTTTAACTGTTTACCTAGTAGTTATTCGACTTTCACTTGAACTTTCACATGTATATAAATAAATTCAGCATTCTCCGTTTTTACCGTATAAGCAGCAGTTTACGAAATAGAAGTATGGTACTTTGGGATTATACCGACCACACCAGTATGAAGAACACAAACATATAAATTTATAGAAACAAACATGATACAACGAAAAAAAAACAACTGTTTAATTATAAAATTACAAACTTACAAGTGTTTCCAGGTATTGTGATCGGTATCGTTGTCGCTGTTATCTTATCTTTCTCGAGAATCCCGATTACGGCAGGCCGCGCGGCATCACATGATTTGCACGTTAGCCTACATAATTGCCTTTCCATTACAATTCAATTTATATTTCTGATCAGCCCCTCTAGAATTTGATATTTTACTGATAGGTACTATCTCGAGGGATATTTTTCTTTCGTCGACATCAGCGCGGGGCAGCACCGGAGGTGCTGCCGAAGCCCGCGCTGATGGCCGGAGGCACTCGCATTTTGGGTGGCGGAATGTGATCAAGAATAAAAACAAGTTTTGAGTATTTTTTCAATAAAGAGTTTATTAATGTTTGTTTTTGTTGAATTTTTGTGTTTGGAGAAATGTAGAGGTAAAACACGGAAGTACAACAAAGCGACGCGACTCTGCAATCACGTTATCTACTAGACCGCTCGACTTTGACCTCTGTCTGAGGATGGGGAGGGGTTTGCGATAAGACAATTCCTGTTTTATATTGACGAAATATTGTTCTACGCTAATCTAGTAATCAGTAGAAGCAAAATGTCAAATAACGATTCATGTCTGGGTGTGGTCGGTATAATCCCAAAGTACCAGAAGTATTTTCTGCTTCCTGCAAATATTTGCAGTAATGCCGTGCCCGCTTAATGCCCTTTCAAGTACACTCGATGTACAGGCACTATTTGTTTACTATATCCGGCCCCTTAGCTCTAACCATTAGCAAACTTGTAATAGAACAGCTGAACTGTGCTTTAGGGTTAGTTTAAAGTACTACATACATCCTTAAAAAATATTCGGAGGAAACATACAATTTCTATACAACCAAAGATGGATAAGCTACCAAATTCGTATAATAGGATGTTTTAAGAAATATATTTAGGTTTACCATTTTAAGATATATTTAAATTTAATTTTCTGAAAGTTTTGAAAATGGTGTTAAAATCGTTATCAAACAGAAAGTGAATCGAGCACGAGTGCACATCAAGGGTGTTCATTACAGCTGAATTGACAAATTAAATATACACATGGCTTATGCTATCTCGAACCAATCTGTGATCCAAAACGCTATCTGGAAACACCCAATAGTTTTAAATTTAAAATGTGTCAATGTCATTGTACTAACTAAAGAGTTGTTTATACTCAACAGATCGAGTGCCATGTTGTAATAAAAACAGTATTAATTTCGAGAAGCAAAATTTCCTTTAAGTCATTACAGAAGTTTATTACAGGTCTAGATATAAATAATAATATGTTAATTACCTAAACTCTTCATACTAGATTTACCATCATGACAAGAAATACCTGAACGTTTTGAGATGATGTAACCAATTGTAAAACGTTAGGTACGTTAAATATTTTATGATTAAAAAAATAATTATGTGTATGAAACTAATGTATGTAAGAAAAGTAATACTGAACAAGAGACATTTGAAATTGGGTCGAATTTTTCAAACCAAATTCTAAGAATACGTCCCATGCAAAAAAAACCCATTTCTACGGCTGTACATACAAATATATAAAACTGGCATATGCGTCTTATATTACAATGGTTGAAATTGAATTTTGTTGTAAGACATTATCACATAACAGTATAACATTCTAGAAGACAATAGTATTAACAGGACACTTGAACGTGTATATGATCACATTCTGGGTTTCGCTGTGTTCTGGTCTCAAGCCCTATCTGCCTGTTTGGAGGTGTTCTCCAGAGGGGAGAGATGTTTTTAGTCCGCCATCCTTTATCCTTGATATTTAATTAATTATTGGAAGAAAACTATTGTAATAATGTTTTTGTAAAAGTACGTTTAAATAAGTACTTAAAAACAACAAAAATCGTAAACAAATGCAAATTCTCAGCTTTAAATTTAGGGGCTATACTGGGCACAAAAACTGGAATTTATCCGAGTCATCGCACATTAGAACAATAATATAGTTTACTATAAATATTAATTAAACTATAAAAATATAAAAACCAAATTTTAAACGAAGTCAACTTCGAATTTGACACTTATGCTTGCCATTTTTTATTTCTACTTATTTATTTTTATTGCCATTTTAACTGATAGAATCAATCCACCTGACCAGTAGAGGGGCAGCAGGTGTATATATTCTGACCTTGTACACAAACGGTCCATCGAGAAACTGCGTTTACCTGCAAATTAGTTCTCGAATTGCGATTTCTTTGTGTGTTTGATGAAGACTACGGAAGGGTTTGCCTCTAGAACCTTTGAAGAGTAATTGTATTTATCTGTCTGTGGCTTGTGAGGTGCGCTGGTACAGTAAGAAGATAGGAAATGGAAAGTTGTCCTGTACTCATCTAACAGTCCAGATGTAACCTCAGCTTGTTACCAATATATAATCCTTACTGAAGTAGGTAAATGATGTTTAACTCTGTATGAATGAGTAAACTACTGAGGGCTGATTGAGGTGAACTGTATAGTTCTCAGACATGTGACACAGAAATGTGACGACTAGAAGGAAAGCCTTCATTACATTACAGAAATGTACAAATAAACGTGTTTAATATCCAGTAATTAAAAGTGATGTAATAGCGGGCTGGATTTTACATGCAGAACAAAGATGTACACTCTAGCTGCTATGATATTCACAAAATAAATAACACCACGTGTGCTCGTCAAATGACATACTATAACACTATAACTATGAATGAATCGCAAAAGTTGCAAAAATACACTGTTTTGTTTTTAACATGGTTCATTACTTTAGACAGATTTTAATTGCAAACGTTTAATAGAGCCACGATATAAGGATGGTATAAGGTATTGATTTTAGCATTAATATTATCTTGGCTTACGTGTATAATGTTGTTTGTGTATTAAATTTAAACTTCAGCACGTTTTTATTAACGGGTATCTATTTACTAATAGATACCCGCGGCTTAGCACAAAATTAAATTTAGAAAATATACTAAAAATAATTTAAATTTATAAATATACATCATAGGGTGATCAAAGTCTGAGGTGTATGTGTATGTGTGTTAAGTTTTTATGAGTTCTTTACGGGGTTTCAATCTCCCACGGTATTATTTAATCAAATCAATGTTGGGTGACATCAAATTTCATCGCTATTTGTTATGGTTGTGGATTTTGTTGATATTAATTTCAACAAAACAAAATTCTGTTCACTATAACTATATTGCATTTATATTTTCATGTACAATCTACGAATGTATGTATGAAATATAATGTGTATTTATAAATATAAAATATAAAAGTGTTCATAGTAGTTAAGATTAATTAAACGCCAATATAAACAAAGTTATTATGGGTAGTCTAAATTAACAAACCTCTATAAAATACCAGAAGTAGTTAATTTAAATACAGTTTATTGTTGTGATACATTAAGGGAAGTAAACACCCTAAAGTAGTTTAGACTAATGACATTGCTACTAAGCAACTAAATTTTGCATAAGTTTTGGTTATTTTCGAGTCTTCATAGTTAAATAGATCAGAGAAATTTGACTTATAATAATGGAAAACGGTACGTAAATATATGGCTACTATATAACTGGATTTCAGTGAAAACTGTATTAAATAACATGCATAACATTTTCTCTAAATTAAATCTTTTTAATCATAAGTATTATTTGCAACTATATAGTGTACATGCGAAACTTACTGTGCAAAACTGTTGTGTTTGTACCGATTCAGGATGTCTAATCCTAGTGGCTTGTGATTGGTGAGAACTTTGAAACGTTTTGGAATTACTTTGTACAGTTTGTAAAATGCTCCAAAGATTTTCTAGTCCATTCAATTAAAAAAAATCATGATTCATATGTAACCTCTGAAGACATACAAAAATGCAGGTTCAGAGGAATCATGCTTCTTACTCTTCCTCCTCACATGAGCCTCAAGCTCCAACCCCTAGCCCAATGAAACTCAAAAGACTTTATTTTTGTTGAGAATGTAAATTGCATAGGAAATGTCAGTACATAAAATAACACCAACTAATTAAATTGCTTAAAATTAAAATGCTTATATCAATTAAAACAATGGATGCTGTAATATTCTTTTAGAAAAAAAATGTTTTCAACTTCTTCCTAAAAGAATTAGTGGTCTCCTTGTACCTTGCGGTCAACTTGTTAAAAATCATGATGCAAAAATAAAACGTATGTTTTCAAAAGAAGGAAACTTTTCATACTATGAAGGAAGGGCCAAGGCACTATTCACTCGGGGGAATTATTTCCACCCGTCATTTCCCGTGACTGCAGCTAAAGATTGAAAAATTCAGATCGTTTGTAGAGAAAATTCTAGTTACCATATTGGTTTGTGTACCCAAGCTAAAATCAGCATTAGCATATATCTATGAGAACAATTTATGGGGCGATAGACGGTCTGTAATCAGAATTTGAATACGGTGACCATAATAATCATCGGAAAATTCATGAATGCTTTTACCATTAAGGTTTTTCGAGGTTGGGGTCAAGAAGTTGAGCAAAAGGTTCGTTAATACTGGTGGACATGAGGGTTAAAATTAAAATTGCATAACCCAACTATGATTAATTTGCACACAACACGCTTGCCGACCAGGTTAAAATGAGGGCCATGGCGAGTGTATGTATTTTTAGTACGTCAGTGGGTATAGACGTTACAGTACTGTAATTTGAATATGTATTACTTATAATCTGATTAATGAAAAATATTTTATCATTGAAACTTCTATTACCAAAATGGAGATGGACGCCGATAGCAATAATGTTGGTATTAAGTTCACTAATACAAAGAGAATCATCAGTCTTCACAATCCTATGTTGATATGTCCTTATTCCCTGCCATAATAACTATGCAATCCTCAGAACCAGCATTATCCAACTCCAGGAACCAGATATATCTCATTCTGGATACAGGACTAAAGTGACATCATTTTGAATAAATGTTAAAAGTTAGCTAATCAAATTTTTGCTATAAGACGACCGTGACTATTAATTAAAACAGCAATGATTTTAATTTGGGTTGAGTGACAGAAACCTGCCCGGAGCCAACACATTGCACGTTTATTGCACTAAAATCATCTGATTCACCTGTACATACATTTTTTGAGTCAAAATGTGAACAAGATCCTCCGAGTAATACAGTCTGATGTACCTTATAGTGTACATATGACTCTATTATCGGTGACATAGTTTACTGTCAACAAGTTAGTGGTCTTAATTAATTAACTTTTCTTTGTGCGCTTCTTTTTAAGTTTTATAACTTTTTACCATTACCACTATTGCTATAATACTTAGCAATAATGGTTTTCCTGTTGCTATTATTAACTACACTCGGTACCTACAATACCTACCAGCCTGGGCCGAAAGTGATGCTGTGTCTGAGTATAAGTAATTAATGATTCAGTTTTAATTGCTTTCTTAACATTTGTTAGTGCAGTTTTGGCTATTCCGGTATAAACTGTGAACGTTCGTATTCATCACACACGCTCAAACCTTACTGGCCATCGTAAGTGTTCCTAGTATGAACATCGTTTAGTAACGAATCAATTCATAGGTTATCATCAAGACATCAAAGATACAATAACCCCATGTTTTAATCTTTTCCGTCTTACATATGAATGACCTCTATTCTGCGCAATTTTGTCACGCATACAGGTGTACCAGTTATCTTTCTCGGCAATTAATCTAAGATACTGCGCCGTTGGAGAGAGTCAAACCGCCTCCGCCATCAAGCGGCGGCCGGTCTGACAGCTGCGCTGCAGGCCGTGTGCACAAGCACCCGCCGGCCGCTCGCTGCAGTGCCTGCATACACCGCGACGCAACCCACTCGGCAATGCTGTCTGCATGTTGACGCGCTGGCTTTCTGGCGCTGCCGCTTGTTATTGTTATGTTTGAGGGAACTTGTGATGACGGAACTTTTGAGGGTGTCATAGCACAAATTTGCTCACAGTTGCGAGCAGTCCAAGCCAATTACCCCGATATAGACTTTACGTCCCTTGAATCTGTCATAAGCGAACTCCTAGTGAAAATTGATACATAACTCTCTTCTTTAAAAACCCTGGAGACTCGTTGCGATCACCTTCAAGCGGAGAATGACAACTTGTCCGCCATGGTTCAAGAGGAGAAGTGCCAAAGACGTCTTCAACTAAATGACTCTTCTTTGAATGCTCAGGAATATATTTTAGACGAAAAAGAGTCACTCGTTAGGAATAATAGTTTATTGAAAGATAATATAAGTAATTAATAAGCTTATCAGGGTTACTCTTGACCACAGTGCTTCAATGCAATCATTGGTTGAGAAAGAATCTTTGATAGTACAGCTTAAGAAAACCATAGATGAGTATGTACATAAACAATCAAACTTACTTAACTGCATTGAGCTGTTGAAGTCCCAACAAAAAATCTCTTAAAATAAAGCCTGGTACACAAACAAAAGGTTTAATTTTAAGATTGACGATTTGACTGAATTGTCATGTTCTAGGCATATGAACTCATATGAATGTGGATTGAGAGTTTCTGTTAATTTCATAATTGACGGTTTTTGTAGCCATAAGTTTGGAGACAGGATCTTATTTCCAGAGGGGTATGATTATATTCGACAGGGTACCCTACCCTTTCAGTCAGAAAAATTGATACGTTAGTTTAACATTGTTCCACGAATACACTCACTATTGAGAGCAGCTCTCAAACTGAGTCGCTTAAAGAACCTGAGCCAAGCAGCCAAATTGATATCAAATGGACTGTCATCTAACCGAAACGTAAACACAATCCTTCTAGGTTACCCCAGAAGGTTCCAAACCACCCTTTTGTTCGATCTGGACCTGTTATTAGCTGTAGTAATAAGTACAGTGTGTTGAGGGAGCAGTCATTAGTCAAAGTTCGTCACTTAACATTTAAAAACTGCTCTGGACTGTTTAGTCATAGTATAATAAGCAGTCCTACTGGTCTAAATAATAACTTAGTTTGTAAGAAGAGAAACTTTATCACTGCTTCAAGACCTATTCATAACCTATTAGTGAACTAAGATGTAACTAATAATAGTCAAACTCCATCCTGTATAAGCAATAATGCTGCATGGAGGTGAGCGCTTTTGATTGGTGATTCAATCCTTAGATACTCGGGTACGTAGTGTGATAGTAATGGCGTTACAGTTGATGTTAATCCTGGCGCTAAAATCAAACACATTAAGCAGAAACTGATTACAGATTTTAATCACCAACCAGGAGTGATCTACCTACATGCTGGCACCAATGATGTTAAATTAGGCTACAATGGAGGGCCGAGTTATAATGGGGGCTCGGGCAAGAAAGTAGTGCTTGACAGCATGGCAGACTTGTTGTTCACCTGCAGTACAAACTTCCCTGAAGCTAAAGTGCGAGTATTTTTTAACAACATATTAGTACGTAGCGATGTTAGTCAGAAAGCTCTTTTTGATTTGAATAGCCAGTTAGAGCTGATAAGGTAACTTCGGGGTGATATTCATGCAGAATGCTGGGTGTGTGAAGAAACGGCACCTAGCGAGAGATGGGAGATATCTGAATAGAAGTGGAAACTACCGACTGGGTCGTTTGATGCTTTCTGGAGCTTTTGGATATGGACGAGATGAGTAATGTTGGTGTGAATTCATCTGTAGAGTCGAGCAATCCTGAGCCTTCATCCTTAGTGTTGATGCAATCATCCGTCCCTTCTTCCCATTCGGGAAACGAACAATTTTTTCGCCACCAAATAGTCGCTTGATGTCTTCTCATCTTGCTTCTCATCCAGACGTTGCTCTTGTACAGGAAGACGTAAACATTACTTTGGAATCCAGTAAGAAACTGGAAATCAAATTGCTTCATCAGAACGTGCAAGGCATTTTGCCTAAGCTTTCAATATTGGAAGTGATGTTGGAGGTAACTTCTCCTCATATATTGTGTGTTTCTGAACACTTTCTGAAACGAGCCGAGCTGGATGCCTTTAAACTGGCTGGGGTTTCAGTTGCTTCCAGTTACTAGTCCGAGGGAGTTTAAAGAGTGCCATGGACGAAAGTGGTTCTACCAATATTTCGTTGCAATAGAAGCACCTTTGAAATTCTGGAATAGAGGCAACAACATTAACGTCTTGCTTCTTGGAAGTGTTTGTTTAATTAATTTCCATGTAATTTTGGTACAAGGCGGAGTCAATTAGAATAGTTATGTAGAGGTTTTGATGTATTTTTATTTTATATACACGTTTTAAAATGTAGAAAAGATTTAAAAATTTTTTTCCACATTCTAGGCCTTTTAGAATGAATTTTACATATTTACGACAGTCATCATTGAAAAATATAATTATGATTGTTACTCTTATTTGTAGTTTGATACTTATATGTGATATTTAAAACTAAAAAAGATTATATTTAATGGTGTGAAAGTATCTCCTGCAAGAATAAATACAAACCCAGAATATGTGGACTGCCCTTAGCAGTCATCTCCATAATTACACATTTATACGTGAATAAATATATTGTTTCCATACACATCCACAACAACTAACATAGTAGTGAAAACGTAGATACTTTTTAATCTTTTCACATCGATATTAATACGTAGATTGTATCCAACCACACACCCTACTTTATCATATATCTCTACAGATGTAGATGTCTATATTTAGTGTTTCTTGTGTTTTTTCACGTTATCACCAGTTGATATTTGGCTGGATTAGTATGTATATTAAAATGTTACTGAACACAGATTATAAACACGTCAAAGATGAGAATGAGATAGTTTTGAAAAATCAATTTCCTTTTGGTAATAATGGCTGTGATATTAGTATTAAAACATGGAAATTTAATCAAAGAAATTTAGAGAAAATTCTTTAACAGAAACCTTATTTTTTATATGTGCTAATCTTTTCAAAGTTATTTGACGATGTAGCTGTTTGCTAATAATTGTAAATTAAGAAGGCAATATTTAATTAACAGTTCTTTACGATTTTTTTACAGACTATCGGTTAAATGTATAACGATTGACTGAGTATGCGTTCAGAAAAACAGGTTCTCTATAATTTTTTTTTAGTGACTGAAACGTGGTTATCAAAAACTAAATACACATTTACTTTACTACAAAAAATAATAGAGAAATTCATATGCTTACGGACAAATTACCACTCTACATCGAAGTAAAGGTTAAACTTCATAACTGAATCACTTATTTGAGAAACAAAACATATCCTTAAAATGTAACTTTCGGAAAACTCAATAAAACTTAATATCTCCCAAAATGTGTACCCACTAATGGAGTTTGTTGTATTATAATATTTATAGGTTATACCTTTAGTGGTTCAGTTGCTAGGTTTCATTCAGTATTGTTAGGATTATTTTTTATAAAATTATTAAATATTGGACTTGTATGGTTTCTCAAATAAACGAGGTCATTGGGCGAAATGAATTGAACAATAATTTGTAAAAACTTACTTTAATATTGCGACCTCGTGTCGTCGCGACCGGAAGGGGGGACCTTCCAGAGGAATAATCCGTGGATCCGCCACTAGATTCCCTCTATCCAAAACCTAACCAGCTTTGATGATTAAATAATAACTAATAATTTGGATATAGTACCGAAAGGTTCCCTAACAATTATATCAAGTCCCAGGCCACGTACACTCACTTTACCCGTCCGCTTCACCCGATCGCTGCACAACGACTCGCCGCCACGACCTCCGGTCCCAGCTTGCTAATCTAGCAGGAAACATCCTACTCGAACATGTCCAGAAGAATTCCGGATGGTAGGAGGCTCCTATTGTTTGAGCTAAGGGCTAGAGGTCAGCGCAGCTGGCTATCGCGTTCGCGGCTACTGAAGGATTACGCGCGCCAAATTCAAATCTGTAGCGGCACTCGCCGCATCCTCCCCTCCTTCTCCAAGGAGTTCGAAGGCTTAGCCATTAAGAGTGGTAGAAAGGGTGAGAGGAAAGTTATCTGGAAGTGAACCAGTTATAGTTAAATTGAGCCAAATATCTTAAACTAGAACGCAGAGCTTACAAAATTTTCAAAAAAACACTACCATGCAGAAAGGCGGTGCAGAAACCGCGCCCGTTCTCGCTGAACAGCTCCAGTCCTCAACCACAGACAAATTCAACCCATAAGTGGAAAGCAACAAAGACCTATACATCACCAATATGTCACATACCTGCTATATACTTCTAACTCTTCCAAGGTTAAGGTTGGGCTTCTTTAAAAAGTTTAATTAAATTATAGAAGGTAATCCAGGTCAAAGGAATCAGGATTCTGGAAACCGTGTTTGACTGAGAATCACGACCTTCATTCAGCCCCATCATCAGACTCAGATTTCCCTCCAAAAATAGGCCAAGTAGGAAAGGAGAAGTTAAGGATATATTATTCTTGTGTAACTCATAGAATATTTCTTCCATCGTAGCTGGCCATAATCCTAGTCCTTTCCCCTTACTTCCCTCCCCCCCTCCCGCTGCGGGAGACAAGCCTGCTACCAACAAGCCAATCTACCGGACGCAGAATGAGAGGGAGTGAAAGGTCCCCATGACCTCTCTGGAAGAACATATACAATTAATTGTTTTGTTCATATTCTTTCAATATTTGAAATACAGGAAAGGTGGTGAAAAGATGAAATGGCCATTGGAGAAATAAATCCAAATCTAAATGATGAGGTCTCCTAGTGACTACAGTCATAAGAGGCAAGGAAAGAGGAGAATTGGTCTGCTAACAAGTTCTTTAAACTTATCTACCCTATTAGTTTTTCAAGATTGTTTGGTGACATATGGCGAGTAGTATTCCCTAAATGGAGTGTTCAGATCGAGAAGGAATGGGCCAACAAACAATAACTCAAGAGAAAAAAAACCCGTTGGCTCAGAGTTAGTAGGCCAGGATATGATTGGTAATAACCATTAATTTGTGGATAGGATAACCACTCTATATAACTAACACATACAAATAAATATACATATAACTGACCATTATAAGGTCGTAACACGCATGCTCGAAAATACAAAGTAATATCTATCACGAAAAACCATACACGAACACTAAATTACACAGAGATAAACATTTATAGCAATAAATAAGGTTTGACTAACTGGCGTGAGTGCTTCGCTATAGCTTTAGCCTAGTTGTATATAGGAGAATACTTTGTTGAACAGTCGACTATAAGGGAAATGCTAAATAATGTCGGTTCTAAAGCTGTTATCGATACAAATTATTCTCTATCCCTAATTGCCTTAAGTTATAACTTAACAAAAACAAAAAAATGAATAGGATAGAGATAGTTAAAGATGTGTTAATGAAGTTTGTTTGGGATTGCGCATAGGAGGCAATGAGACTGTCGCTGCTCCCATTATTGATTACAGAAAAAATATATAAATAAATGCTAAATCATGGAAGCTGTAAATACTTCAAAACAAACAAAATCTAAACGGCAGATCTCATAACCACCCATCCCCGTGTAAGTGTATAGTAGACAGTTTGGACCAATCATCAGAATTGCCAAACCCAACACCAGGTAGCAAGAGGAGAGCACACGCAGGTGAACTCCTTAGCCAAATCCACCTCAGTGCCAGGCAGAGCCACCAATGCAGGGTTCCAAAGAAGAGTAGAAAAAGAAAAGGAAATGTTATTTGTAAGGTGTAAAATGAAAGAAGAATGAAAATAAACTCAAATTAAACCTAATATCACAATGGCTTTTTCGGAATAGAGGAAATATCTAGTGGCAGAGATATTGTCGTGGAGTTGGGAGAATGCACTTTTTAATATGGGATACATGTGCTGACCTCACAAATTTCTTGGTTTTTGGGTCACGCAAGGCAACTGTTACAGGGGAAGTAAAGGTCTCAATTTCCAAAGGTTTAGACCACATAGGCTGCAACTTGGCTGAGATGTGTTTGGGTGCATTACTCAGGTTAAATAGTCGATACATAACTGTATCACCCACTCTAAAGGGAACCTGTGCTCGACCTTTATTATACTGTTTGGATACTTTATCCTTAGCACGGATCAGATTGTCTAGAGCTTTACTCCATCTCTGTTCCATGTTTCTTGGTTCAGAATTAGGTTCTAGAAGTTGGTCAAGATTCCATTTATTTTCCAAAGGAGTGCGGATAGTGTATCCCAAAAATATTTCAGAGGGTGATGTGCCAGTGCTCTCGTGCTTAGAAGAATTAAAGGCGGTTTGAAAATAATGTAGGTTTTCATCCCACTGAGTATTGTCTTTGTGGTGGAAAATTCGCAAGGCAACTCCGATATTTTTGTTCACACGTTCAGCGTGTGAACTTTTCGGGTAATAAGGAGAAGTCCTAATGTGTTTAATCCCAAGCTCATCGCACATGTTTTTGAACTGATGAGATTTGAAACAACTGCCAGAATCGGAGACAATAGACTGGGGAAACCCAAAGTAGGAAAATAGGCCTCGTTTAAGGGCATTTACTGTAGTTAAAGCTGTTGAATTCTTAGTTGGGATCATGACAGAAAATTTGCTAAACGCGTCTACAATGGTTAGTAGCCACTGGTGACCACGTTTGGTTCTAGGGAGAGGACCAACATAGTCAATCATGATCTTTTCAAAAGGTCTTTGAGCTAGATCAGACGATAGATAACCATATTTTGTGTTTGGGGCTTGCTTACAGCGCTGGCACTGCAAGCATGATTTAACCATGTTAGTTATTGTTGTAGTAAGATCAGAACTGTAAAATATTCTTTTTAACCGATTTAGTGTTTTGGAGATTCCCAAATGTGCTCCAACTGGGGACGTGTGATACATGGCAAATAGCATGTGGTGCATGTAGTTTTTTGGGAACAACAACACGCGGTCTGCTCTGGGAAGGGGTTTTATAGACTAAGACATTATCAATTATTTCATAGTTTGAAGGGTGTTGTCCAGACTTAATTGACTTAATTATACTTTTTAATTCTGGGTCTAGGGCTTGATGTTCTCTTATGTCTTGGAAGGCTTCTGGTAGAGAGAAAAGAACTAAACATTTTGAGGTAGGATTTTTGGGTTTGTTTGTTGAAGGTGTTGAACTTGTGTCATCTTGTTGGGGAGTTGTGGAGTCTTCCTCGTACAAACGAGAGAGGCAGTCTGCAACAACGTTCTCTTTGCCCTTAATGTGACTGACTTGAAATTTAAATGCGTTTATTAAGGCAATCCATCGTGCTATTTTTCCAATTTGCCTGGGGTTGTTCAGCAACCAGGAAAGAGCACTATTATCCACAAAAAGAGAAAATTCTCTATGCTCTAAGTAAGTTCTGAACTTTTCCAAAGCAAACACAACAGCAAGAGCCTCCAGTTCAAAGGTTGAGTAGTTCTTTTCATGGAGGTTCAGGGCACGACTGGCGTAAGCAACAGGTGCTAGGCTGCCATCCAAAGTTTCCTGGGACAAGACCGCACCCACAGCCGTGCCAGAGGCATCGGTCTGCAACGTGAAGGGTTTTTCAAAGTCGGGCAGCCTCAAAACAGGTGAAGATACTAAAATTGTTTTAAGGGTTTTGAATGCCTCCTCCTGAGAAGGTCCCCATATGTATGGAACGCCCTTTCTTTTTAAAGAATTTAAAGGTTCCGAAATCTGAGAAAAGCCTTTAATGAATCTCGAGTAATATGAGCACATTCCCAGAAACCTAGAAAGTTGTTTTAAATTCTTAGGTGTTGGGTAGGAGTCGATAGGTTTACTTCTGTCAGGATTTAGACTGATTTTACCATTATGAAATATGTGACCCAGGAATTCTATTCTAGGAGATGCCACAACCATTTTTTCAGGACTAACAGTCAGACCAGCATCTCTAAGCCTGTCTAAAACTATTTTAATATGCTGTACATGCTCGTTGAAACTGTTACTGAAGACAACTAGGTCATCAAAATAAACAAAAAGGAATTTGAATTTTATATCTCCAAAGACTTTGTCAAGTAGATTTGCCAAAAACCATGCCACCGGAAGCTAAGCCGAAGGGCAGATAGTTATACTCGTAACAACATGTGCTTGTGACAAAAGCCGTATATTTTTTGGAATTCTCATCAAGAGGAATTTGATTATAAGCGCTTACAAGGTCCAGGTGGGAAAAATGAGAAGCCTTCCCTAAATACTGGAGTGCTGACTCAACCGTTGGCATGGGAGTGTTCTCCAGCTCAACCATCTTATTTATGAGACGGTAGTCTACCACCATGCGACTTTTTACCATTCTTTTTCGGGACTAAAAACGCCGGACTTGAATATGGAGAGTCACTAGGACGAATAATACCCTTACTCAACAGGTCTTTAATATGGCTGTTTAGCTCTTTCAGTTTGGGAGGAGCATAATGAAAAGGTTTTGAGCGGACAATCTTATTAGTTGTTATACGGATGGTATAAGATATTAAGTTGGTTTTGCCAAGGCATGGTGTTATGGTATCCGGGTACTGCTGCAATAGGTTTTTTAAAATGTGTTTTTGTTTTGTGTTCAAGTTTTCTCCTAATGTTGGTGCTGTATGAGTTGATTCTATGTTGGGTTGAGCTGACTGATCCTGGAATTGATTAATAATTAAGGTTGTGTCAAAGGAAAAAGTTATTTTACGCTGAGCCGCATTGATCACCATTTTACTGTGATCTACAAAGTCCAAACCCAAAACAACTGCCACCGGTAGGCTATCTGATACAAAGAAAGGAAAAGTCCAGGAAAGGTGTAAAATTTTAAAATGCAATTTAATCTGTTTTTTGGAAATTCATGTAAGTACCATTCGCTGTCATGGCTTGAGTTCTGGTGTTAAGTGAGTTGACGTAAAACCCTTTACCTTTCTGTAGATCCTTAAAGACTGACCCAGATATTATTGAGTATGTGGAGCCTGTATCAACTAGTGCTTCAAGTCTGATTTCTTTTATGGATAGCCAGATAGTAAGGGGATCTACTTTGGGCAAGGAAGGTGCCATAGAGCGGACAGGGCGATTCACCTTCGGTTTAGGGGAGACAATTTCCCTGTCTAAAAATGCTTCCCTGGGAAGTTTAAATGTTTCGGCCTGGAATTGGACTGACCAGAATAATTAGCTTGCCTATTCTGCTGACCGTTTTGGTAGTTACGCTGACTTGTGTTGTTTTTTGGTGTACTATATTGGCCTGAATGGTTATTTCCTGATTCCAAGTGTGAATGACCGCCATTATGACTATTTTGAGGTTTATATCGATTAAAGTTACGTGACCGGTAATTTTGGTAGTGGTGTTGACCGTTAGTATGGTTGGAGTGGCCAATACTTCGGTTGTAAAACAATTTGTTGTTCTGTTGAAAACTTTGATTATATGGTACGGAACTATAAAGGGATGTACGTGGGGGTACGTTGGTTTGTGGAGTGTCATAATATGTAAGACGTAGGTCATCTACCGTGGGGGCCAATTTTAAAAGATCATTAATGCAGTGTGGTGTTATAAGTCCTGATAAGCAGGCTCTAGTGGAGGGATTGAGACCTGCCATAATAGTAGTAAAGACAACTGCATTATCTACTGTAGGGTTTAAAAATGTAAACATGGCACTAATGTTGTGTACATAGTCAGCTAAGGACTCTGAGTTAGTTTGCTGGCGGTACAAAAACTGATTCTGAGCTTCCCTCAGTGTTCTATCAGTTAAGAGTGAAGTACGTATTGTCTGGACCAGTGAGAGCCAACTAAGATTAGACGTGATAGCATTTAACCATATACCACGAAGTCTACCCTCAGTCCGCGGAATAGTATTCGTAATAAATAGTTTGTCACTTACAAGGTTCAAGTTGAATATTTCTGTAGCTTTAATTACAAATTGTACGAGGTCTGGGAGGGACGAACCTGAAGTCATAGGCAGGGCTCTAATCATTTCGCGAACAACAGAAGGAAATGTCGCATCACTATCTCTATTATGGCTTGAGAATAACTCGGCAATCTGTGAAGACACTACTTCGGTAGTGCGTTCAACTGTTGTTTGTGTAAGTTGTTGCATAGCCACTATCAAATTTTGTATACTCGGATCTATTATTGTTTGTGAAGGTGTGTATGTTATTTTGGACTGGCCCTCAGATTGTTGTGTGACTGTTGGTGTTGTAACATCAGTCGAGGCTGCTGTAGTTTCTAATTTGGACTCATTAATATTTTCGTCTGAGTCGATTTCACCTAATTTATATTTTTCTTTAATATAAGCACGAAGCTGAACTCTCATTCCCTCAAGTGTACCTGCTGGTGTGATGCCCAATAGAGAGCATTGATCCCGGGCCTGAGTTGCTTTTAACTCTTTAATCCACGCTACAGTTTTGGGAATATTGTCTGGTTTATACATATTTAAAGAGAGCGAAAATAAGAACACAATAAGCTATACAAGGGAAACTGGTACCAATATGTTTACTTTGTAATTATTAGACTAGAGGAGTCTGAAAACAATAACAGTAAAAAACAATTATTTCAAACAACTTGGGCTGACCTAGCTTTGAGAAAAATACAGCAAACCAACACCTACTGGGGAGGAAAAAAATCAGGTAGTTACTTTAATAAATTATAAATTAGTTTTATATTGATGTTAAAAAAGTTTAAGTAGTTTAATTTTTTTAATATTTACTCTGTAAATTAGCTAGTATATCTCTTTTGAATAAATAAAAAGTTATTATATTCAAATTGCATTGTTATACTTATAATTATTGTAACAACAGTTTAAGTACCTGAAACAAATGCTCGTATCTAACATTAAACATATTTCCAAGCGAAGTGATATTTAGAACACAAAGGTTAAGATTCTACCGAAAGTAAAATATTGGCTATAACAAAAATAAGAAAGTCGCCAACTACCTTACCTGTATGCGTAACTCAAGGTTAGTTACAAATGATCGTCACAAGCTGTAATTTACATTAAAACAAAAGCACCAGTCATTATTATGTGTTTAACACTAAATAATATAACCAACATCTAAACGTATATAAGGCTAAGTCGTAAAATAATTTAAAGAAATCATTCGGTTTACAATTTATTTAAGTGAAAACGAAAACAAATTACCGTTGACTTACAAAGATAACTTACGTAGTACCTTAAAACATTGACCGGAAATTATAAAATATTCGTACTTAACTGTAGTAGTAAAATCTATATTGTAGAGTAACATAATTAGACTTCGTTATCTACGGAGTGATACAAAAAACCGGATCTGAGGAACTCTGCTTACGCAATTACGTGCTTGCACGGCAAACTGACTAAACTTGTGTCGAAAAATATTTACTGCAGTTCCAAAAATAAGAAGATCTAATTCGGATAAAAATATGAAGTAAAATAATTATAACAATTTCGAGCTTAGAACTATAAGTATAATTACAAGGAAAAATGACAAATTTAAATTTTAAAACTGTCTTAAAACGAAACGAGAAATTCTTGTTTGAAACAGACAGACAGACGGAAATTACGAACTCCGTGATAATAATTTTTAAAGACTTAATCCTTATGAAAAACTTGAAAAAGGAATTGTGGCTGTAATAAATAAATGGACAGTTATGTAAATAAAAGTTAACAAAGAAAAATACTGCATAACACCTATAATTAGTGGAAAAAATAGTGTTACAGTCTAATACAAAGTGTACTTCAGGTTACTAGTATCAAAGAAAATTACAGAACTTGGTTAAACAAATCGTAACTCTGCTTAGTTAAAGCTTAAAGGAGACTTTACTGTTTGTAGTTATAAAAAAATACTACGTTATTTAAGAAATACTTTATAAAAAGGGCAAAAAAATTAAATGATTAAGATTGAGCTAAAATTGATGAAACATTTTTTAAATTAAGAGCAAAAAAATAAATGTTTAAATCAACTTATGTAAGAGAAGTTTATAAATTGAGCTTAATTTAAAATTACTAAAACTAATTTAGTTATCTGATCTGTTGGTGAAGGTCGCTGCTTCCCTCGTGGTGTCGGTCGCTGCCCTGTGGTGATTTACGCCATAGTTTGAAAAATTACCACTGTTATACGAAAACTAAAAAAATGGACGGAAAGCGTGAAATTAAAAATTAATGCTGGTTAGGAATGGTGTTGAGAATCCGAGGCGGACGGCTCGCGCTACCAATATTTGCGACCTCGTGTCGTCGCGACCGGAAGGGGGGACCTTCCAGAGGATAAATCCGTGGATCCGCCACTAGATTCCCTCTATCCAAAACCTAACCAGCTTTGATGATTAAATAATAACTAATAATTTGGATATAGTACCGAAAGGTTCCCTAACAATTATATCAAGTCCCAGGCCACGTACACTCACTTTACCCGTTCCGCTTCACCCGATCGCTGCACAACGACTCGCCGCCACGACCTCCGGTCCCCAGCTTGCTAATCTAGCAGGAAACATCCTACTCGAACATGTCCAGAAGAATTCCGGATGGTAGGAGGCTCCTATTGTTTGAGCTAAGGGCTAGAGGTCAGCGCAGCTGGCTATCGCGTTCGCGGCTACTGAAGGATTACGCGCGCCAAATTCAAATCTGTAGCGGCACTCGCCGCAATATACAAAACCAAGATATTTGTCGAAGTGAACTCTCCTGAGGACTTTCAGCGACTACAGGATACTTTGAATCATATCGGAGCCTGGTTTCAGCGGAATGGGATGGACCTGAAATGCTGATAAAAGTGCTGTACTCACGTACTCCCGGCTGGACTAACCCACTGTATTCAACTACACTCTCTTCGGCTCCTCACTAAATAAAGTCTGCAGTTTTTAAGGACCTCGGGGTCGTTATGTCTCATGATCTCAGTCCGTGGAATCATATCTCACGCGTATGCAGCAAGGCCAATTCACTATTGGGATTCCTAAGCAGAAACATCGAAAGACTTTCAATCCCCAACTACATTTGACAACACTGTTCAAAACCTTAGTGCGTCCGATTCCTATAATTTTCATCTGTTGTTTAGTGTCCCCTACCTGACAGGGCACAACTGATACTCTTGAGCGGGTGCAGATCAGATTCTTGAGGCTCATCGGACTACGTCTTGGATATCAGTTCCTGGAGACGCCTGTTGACTGTTTGAGGATCTCCCTTGGCCTTCCACATTTGGCGACTAGAAGAAGGATGGCGGACATCTTGATTTCTTCATAAGATGGTTAACGGTGCTCTAGACTGCCCTCGTCTTCTCTCTCTTCTCGAGTTTCGAATTCCCGAGACATCCACTTGTTCCGGGGACATCTTTTTAAAGAGGGCACTTCCTTCTCTTTACAGCTACCACAGCTGTATTCCCAGACTTATGAGAGAAGGTAATGAGGTTTCATATGGTGTGGAATTTTTTGGATCCTCTTATCAGTCATTTCGATCGCGCTTGGGGAAGCTACTATGACGGGCAATTGTGTTAGTTCTTAAATTTGTTGTTGTTTAGCTGTTTACTGTTATTATTATTGTGTTCATATTATATACGTGGTATTATTGTTGTCCAGATTCCTATTATATATTATATCATAAACACTATTGACCCTAAAGTAACCGACCATTATTATTTTTATTATATAATTTTTGTTCTTTAGCTGTTTGTGTTGTTATTATTATTGTGTTCAGATTTATACGTGTTATTACTGTTGTTCAGATTATATCAATATCATCTCACTATAGACCATAATGTAACTCGCCATTATTATTATATAAATTTTGTTGTTAGCTGTTTCCGTTGTTATTATTATTGTGTTCAGATTCTATACGTCTATTGTTGTTATATAATTTTAGTTATTTAGCTGCTACTTTTATTATTATCTCGTCCAGACTCTTTACGTGTTATTATTGTTGTTAACTTGCAATTATTGTTGGTCAGATTCCATGGATATCATTACACTCATATAAACCTTATTTTAACTCGCCATAATCTTTATGTTATTATTGTTAATTCTCTCTGATTGTGTGTTTTGATTTTGTTGTTTTGATTAATATTAAGTAAAATGCTTGGTTATGGATAGCTGCCACCTTTGTTTATAAGTTATGTTGTACAAAATGGTTTACCGTTGAAATAAATAAATATTTTCCAATAACTTTTAAATTTCAACGTTACTACGTAGTGAAAACTTCAAAATACTTCGGAGTGGTAGTGATTGACAATAGAGATGGAGATTTCGAAGCTATATTATTAGAACCATAGCCTATCAAAAATAATATATAATGATAGTAATGATATCCCAGATAATATCAGAATTATTAACAAGCGCGATCGATTTGGGGTTAAAGTTAGGGCCTTTCTGTTGCGGGAGTGACGGTTGGTGGTTCTTGTGGTCACACTTGTGGAAATTGCGAGTAAGCTGAGTGAATGGAGAATGAAAGCTGATAAGGATGTCATAATTCTATTAGTTGATTGTTGTATTGTAGGTGGTTTTGTTAGAGTTCAATCAATATACACAATTTTTTATTTTAAAATTTAAATGTTTATGTTATATTGATATTAATTATTAAACGTAATTTAATTTTACATGCAATTTTCAATATTGTAATAGGAATGATTTTTTTTAATTTGTGATTTGAGGTTAGTAGAAGAGAATACTTTTAGTAGGCTACTAACTTCGCCTATATAAATAAAGATATTTTTCATTTCATTCCATTTATCAATTACTGTAAATTGTTCAGATTAAATGTTTTTAAATCGAGAAGTTTACCATAAAATTTTGCTATATTATTTTCAAGAATATGGACATATTTGAAAGTATAAAATATTAGAGGATTAGCAAAAAATTTACAGTCATTTTAAGCAAATGAGTCGTATAGAAGTTACAAAATTAATATTAGTGCTAATCACTTTATTTATTATTTTTTAATCATTAATATTTAGTTTTTTGTGTTTTTGTTAGTCATAAGAATATACTCAGACACATCAGTTTTTACTAAAAGGGTTTAAGCTCCTGTTTTGTTCACACAGTATTAGTTCAATGTTCACTGACTTCTAGAGAATTTAAAATTTATAAATGAAATAAAATCCTTATTTTGAAAATTTTTTGAACTAGAGATTTTTGATTTTTTGAAGCTAGCAAGTGAACTATTACGTAAACTTATTCAATAAAATAAACAGTTTTTTAATAAAGGTAATAAATCGTGTGAGTTTTCTTGACTGATAAATGAAAAAAAAAAAATTTAGTGTTACAAGGATCGTATTTATATTCTTGGTTATTAAAACGAGATATGTAATTTCGTTTATTATTTTTTCCAAAATGACTGGTAATAAATTTGTCAATGTATCACACTCTTTAAGACTTGTCTACTACTTTTCATTTAACTCACGACAAGCGACCACAGTCCATTACTTCAATAGCAGTCAAACAATACAAAAAGGAATATAGCTAGTTTATACATATTGGTGACTTCTTGAACCTTCACTACTGACGACTGAAAAATGGTCTATAACTACGTTGTATTACTTTTCACTTATAGGAAGCTTATTATGAGTGACTCATGTGCGAGCTTCATTGCAATTCTTAGAAGGAGAACGATTTCCGTTAAAGTCATAACCACTATTGTTCTATTGAATTAACAACGTATAGTCCATTAATGGCACTTATACAAAATACAGATTCTTATGGGTTTTCCAATGCCACTTCATGCTTGGTACATTAACTATTGTAGGATTCAAAATGATGCGTTTAAACTCAGTTTAGACAGATTTTGTATAAAAATATCGGGCCTATCATAATGTTCTCATGGTGTTACTTACAAGAAATGTCCACTTAATTTCACCAAATCGGGTTTGAACCCCCTAGGTCAAAATTATATTATTGTTATTATTATAATATGATAAAAATATATAATAAATATATATTATTTAATATTATACAGTTTTATATATATATAATAAACATTTTATAATAATATTTATTATATAATTTTGCCCCAGAGGTCATATTTTCACGAAACAATAACTGGTGGGCGTTTAAAGGAGTGGTGGGCAGAGAGAGTGGTTAGGTGCAGTGACAAGCGGGGGGTGGTGGCGACGGACGAGGGTCTGATGGCCAGGTGCGCAGTCTTGAGTCACGTCAGTAGTCGCTTCTCACTCTCGCTGGCCGGGAGAGGTGAAGAACTGTCGATCGATTGCGGCTAACGTCAAGTACACTCCCTCACTCCGAAAAACATATCTCGCTGATGCAGGCGTTTAGCGGCCCTGATAAATTCCTGTAAGCTTACATACAAGTTGCATACAATTATTTTAGACAGTGCCTTTAGTTTTAATACTAATACTAGTTTTGTTTTTTTTTTTTTTTTTTTTTTTTTTTTTTTTTTTTTTTTTTTTTTCAGATTTTGTTGCAACCAATTCAAGTTATTTATCACTGATTAAAACTCATCAGGCTACAACATTCACAAACTATCTACGTACCTGCGAAATCTGTTTTAAGACATATTTGATATTTTGTCAGTGTAATAATTTTTACGTGGTTATTAAGGCGTATTGTAATTACATTTTACATTGCAATAATTTTTAAAACCAAGTAGTAATAAACTTTTACCAAATCCATAATTTACAAAAGATATTAATTTTAACTAAAAGGAACTGCACGTAATAGGAGTAGATAATTTAAACCTCTTCAGAACAGAAGGTAATATTTATTTATTTATTTATTACTTCCAACTGTACAACGCCATTTTACATAATTACAAGATTACAGACTTCTAAGATGACTATATTATTAAATTAAAGCTCAAAAAATAGAATATCACATTGTACACAAAACAACAACACAGCAATCAGCATAACAGATAATCATAAGGCAAAGCAGTAAACAAGAATAGTTTTACACCAAAAATCATTTAACATTTATAGCAAGAATGTAACAAATCAATAACAAATATCAATATTTAACAGAACTATAATATGTAGGGAAATAATATACAATTATACATTACGAGGTAAAAATAACTATAAAATAACGTAACGTAAACTATAATTTTTAACCGTTACAGTCAAGATAGACAAAATACGTTTGTTGTTGTAGCATTTGTGCGCATAAGCTTCTGTAAACTTCTCACGTCCCTTTAAAAAATTACTTATGATAAGAAATGATAGTGTTTAGTTCAAGATCCGATAATCTCAATATTTTCTAACATACGCACAAATAAATCCGAAAGTGTTTTAGTAGTTTTATAGATCTTTAATGTTTCAAGATAAACTTAGACTACTTATTATAATGGTGTCTTATTTCCGGGGTTTTGGTATAATCTTTACTGTTCTTGCTGGTTTGGAGTTTTTATACTTTGATAAAAAATAAATCTCTTGTTTTTAAACTTTACTGAACATGTACTATAATTTTTTTTAAAAGACGACACAATAGTTAAAGAAAACATTATTAAACTATAAAGAATTTTCTTAGTTTATATTAGCTCCCGGGCGCATTTTTATGTGTATTCATTAATAACACAAACATTTTTCTGTCAATATTGATTTTCTCCAAAACGCCTGTGATTTCATGTAGGGGTTAAAAGTCCCTGGGGGGGGGGGGGGGTGGGGGGGGGGGGGGGTGGGGGGGGGGGGGGGTGGGGGGGGGGGGGGGTGGGGGGGGGGGGGGGTGGGGGGGGGGGGGGGTGGGGTCTCCATTTCATTAACAGCTTTATTACCTTTCTTGATCCGCATATTGTCTAAATCTTGAAGGGGGTTTTTACACAATTATCTCCAGGAACAATCCCTAGTTTGCTTACGTACGCAAGCAGTGCGGACGCCTACCAGGCCGTTGTGCACGGCTAAGATCAAACACTCTTCAAAATTCTGCGGTACTACAGGCGCAAGGCGCCTCGTTAGAAGCTGGCTGTAAGTAAATCACATCGAGTTTTTCTTTTAAGAACAATGTTCAACCTTATGCTCTTTTATGCCCCCTCTTTAATTCCTATTGCTGTGGAGGTTGTCTCGCCTTAAAGATATAACAAATAAGCAGACAATTGATTTTAACATATATTATGAATACAGTAAAAATTTTGAACATTTAAACAATAAAGTACAAATTAGTATTATTTAAAATTGTAATAATAAACCATATAGTGTTTGATAAGGTCTTTATAATTAGATTACTCCTATGTTCTATGACTGAAAATAGGGTCGAAAAAGTAGATGCGGTTTAACATATTACTTATGGTGCTGAATTCCCGATAGCCATAAATACAGCCAGCTATTAACGATATATGCCGAGTGAGGTGAATAGCTAGATGTTAACATATTTATACACATACTAAGATGATCAATTTGACTGTAAGATAGAAAAATCTTAATTTAATCTGTAATGACTGTTAAATTAGTTGCTAAGTATCCTAATAATTATCTTCCTTTTATTTAGCAGGTCCTCACCAGGAGAGATGTCCTGCACCGAGCGCCATGTACTCTGAGCGCTGAGCTGGAAACCGTGCACTGAGCAGCTAAGTAACAAATGTGATGTAAAACAAAGTGAGGAGGTTCCAGCATCTAAGAGGTCAGTCTGGCACCAGGTCGAGATTAAATACCAAACCTAATAATAATAATAATAATAAATAATTATAATTAGAATCAAGAATTGAAACACATAACTGTTGTTTGACAAAATAAAAATTGTATTGATATCGTAAATGCAAACACTGCATTCAATAACTATACCTAACAATGACTAGTAACTATTTTTTCAGTCTGATTTTTCCAATGAGTTCGAAATATAACTAAAACGTAAATCGTACATTTTAATATATACCGCTAAGTTTGATTAAATCCAACCTTAAGTTAAAACTAAAACTTATTTTGGTTACGTTATAAGGTTTACTGTTAGAACAGTACACGTGTAAACTTTAAATAAAGAGGGTTTTTATTTCGTAAGCCCATACATACTTTTCAAGATATGTGGCATCTGGAAAAGCTTTGATGCTGATTATATGATTAACATCATTAACAGCTAAATCATCAAACCAGCTGTACAAATTCCATTTGAATTATTGTTGAACCTTCCTTAAGACAACTACAATCATAATAACAAACTATTACATTTTATTAAGTAAACTTCTCGAAAAAATAAGTCCTTAGGCTTTTGTCGAATAACATTTGACAAATGTTTGGGTCGGTATTAATACCAATGTTTATATACAGAGTAATTCACGAAGACATGCAGAAGCTTTGGGTGTATATTCTAGTTGTAAAACAAAGAGACGAGGTTTATATATATATATATATATATATATATATATATATATATCGTGTCAGAAAAGGCTTCGTAAATTAAGTCGCAAATTAAATCGTTTATTAAAGATCTCGATTTAGTAAATTGAATTAAATAAGTCCCATATCTGTAAGTTAAGTTTTCTTTTTACCAGTGTGAAATGCAACAATTTGGGAAAAATGACACGTTACCCATCTTTGGACAACAGTAACTCTGTTATTTCACGACGTGACTGATCAAAGTTTTTAATAAAACTTTGATGAAAATATTATTTTCAACTAAACGGTGTCAATAAAGTACATAGAATGCGACTAGACTAAAATTGAAATATAAGCCTTCCTCCTACAACCCCACCTAACACAATGATAAACCATTATTTCTTGTTTCTCTAAAAATTAGAATGGATATATTTGGTATGATTATGTTCTCAGCTGACTACTGCAACTTGCTACTCTTGGCATTTTACTCGACAGATAAGATTTAATATTTCGGCGCTCTGTGCACAAGTTCAGCTTAGTGCTCAAAATGTCACAGTGTTCAAGCAGGACGAATTATGCAGATACATTTGACGCATTTTGTTGTTTTTGTAAAACATTGTTAGTGATTTATATTGTTATTTTTATAATTAAAATCTTTTTTTAAATATTATTAGTACGATGAAGACTTAAATACTAATTAGGTTACATAATTTGAGTACGTTTTAGTTACGTTTAACGCATGGACGCTCAGGTAGTGGCATGTACAGTGTTTTAGTTTTAAGTTAGTTTTAGTTTGTTTTTAGTTTAGTTAGTTGCATGGGCAGTGGTATAGTGTTATGAAAGTGTTTTTGTATATGTCTAGGTTAGTATGGATGAACTCTGTCTTAAACATCACACGATGTTCATATCAGAGATTAGCGGAGTTGCAGACGTCCCCGAGAGGTCTGGGAAGTTAGTTGCTCAGATCCCGTATCCACTGGGCAACGTGTGATAATCACTTTAATAGGAAGTAATTTTCAAACGGCTGACTGCACACGCTTAATTAAATTGTGTATATGCACTACGTTTTTCCTAATTTTCATACTACAATGGTATAATGCTTGTCTTTCATAACATTACAGTATATCAATATCATACAAGAATATTACACTTTTTGTACTTGAGTAGACAACACTACTCCATGCAAGTTCATTGAAGCAGTTTACTTCATCTCATCATACTAATAGTTTTATTTATTACCATATCCATCTTTTATAAAAATTGTATTATTAAAAGATAGTATTATTGTTATATAAAAGTTTAAAACAAAAACTTTGGTGATAGACTAAACTCTTTTTCCTATAATATTTGTTTAGTACCTGCAAATATTTCTCATCTCTGTGATATAATTTTGGCATTATTCATATTTAAAAAAAAATTATTTAATTTTGTACTGCTATAATGATTTTTTTACTGCCATCTGTGCCAGTACCGTTGTATGCAAGCAATCTTTTAAAACTCATTAAAACTCGTATTTTAAGGTCTTATAATTTGTATAACACACAAGTTTTAAAATTGGTTGAAAAAAGTCAGCATAGAAAATAAGAATATAAATTATTTTAACTATTTGTGTGCAAGCCAACTTTGAGGGTAGTATAAACTTTGGCTAATAACCTCACGTAGTATAAAGACATACTTAACTAAATTCATTCATATTATTTTAAACTCTCACAAACCATTCAAAAAATTATAAATATAAATTTTATCAGTCTGATATGTGAGACATGTAAGAAATCCCTGTCTAAATATGTGGATTACGGTACTTGTGGAAAATGTGGGTCAGATTTTCATTTCCATTGTCGTGCTTTACAGAAGTCAACTTGGAAAGCCAAGAGCACGAAGAATAAAGCAGAATGTGAAAGTATAAATTTTAGACACTCACATAACAAAAACCGAACCTAACGTGTAGACCTTGATTAAAAGAGTAAAGCAGATAATCCAACCTACCTGGCATTGAATATAACTACATTGAATATAAAACAAATATTTATGAGACAGGATGTGATTTCGAAAACTTAGAAAATATCAGTAAAAACATTGTTGAAGATATTGAGAATTGTAAATTCTTCATTAATAATGAATGATTCTATTTTAATTCCTTAATACATAATAATGCATAAGAACTAGCTTTTTTAGGAATTTCTGAATTTACCAGCAACAAAACTTTGTTATCATATTAATGATTCTAAGTTATAAAATATTAAAGTATCTTGAACTTAAATCTAACTTCTATATAAATCTTCTTCTCTCATAGCTATGATGGTTCATGTTACATTGTAATGTTTTCACGGAATCACAGAAAACAATGTAAAAACTATTTTGCTCTTCTTAATTATAACTTGGTCTTGTTTGCTTCCAACATAGGTACGTTGCTGGTAAATTTATTTTTTACATTCGAATAGTAAAGCCGATTTACGATACCTTTTTATCGTAAATATGTATTATTTAAGAATAATAATAGTATGGTTGCCCAATATGTGAACATTTTCGTATGTAGCATGAGTAAAATTAGTATGTAAGTCTATATTTTAACCAAAGTCTAGCTACATACTTCGTTATTAAGATATTTATTGTCTATGGATTGAAATAATCATCTACGCCAAAAATGTTTCCTTTCGATATTTAATCGTTGTACATAGATAATTAATTATTAATATTTTCTGTCCTAATACCAAAGCGTATTTATTATAGAATATTTAACAGAAAAGCTTTGAATTATTATACAATGTTCAAGAATAAAATCAACACGGCTGATCAAAATTAATCTTCATCAGATATTTGCGATATTTAAATATAAACTCAGCTAATCAATAGTTTTGAGATACGTGTGAGTGTGCGGATGCGCTGACAGATGTTAAGATTGTATATTTATGTTAACCAATTTCAATTTAAGTCTACTTAGTTTAGAGGACTCATAATATTTCCAGTACAACAGTATAATACTGCCTCTAAAATATTGTTTAGACTGGACAAATTATAGCTACCGACGGCTGATCATGCTTTGAGAAACTTTCCACTCAACACACTTTTGTTATGTCCCTCTCATCAGTGCATCAAATCCAGTTTACTGCCACCAGTAATTTGGGATTTCCTGAGACACAAAGTCAGCGGGTCTACTAAAGGGACCGCATAATGATGAGGGTTTCCTGTTGACGGTTTTACTACTTCGGTGTCTGCACCACGCGCCCCGTGCACTAAGCACCGAAGTAATAAATCTGAGCAGTCATGGAAAGATACGAACGTATCCAGCTCCGCAATGTCTGATTAGACACCATTGTAAAGAACACATACCAATACTAACCCTTCTATTTTTAAGACAAAAAATTAAACTGTTTATTTAAAACTCTGTATTTTTCATGGGTAAGTGGTAAATTATGATATTGATTGATAGGGTTTGAAATTGTTGTAATCATAAGCGGAAACAAAATGTTATTTTGAGTTTGAATACAAAAATAGACTTAAAACAATAAACTGTTATATTGATATGAAATTGCATAAGTTATATTCTATATTTATTTATATGTTATAAAATATGAAGGGGGAATATTGAAGCATTAAGTTGTTTGCTATACAATACATAGCAACTAATTAAATAGGCATTATTCTTTTTAAAGTTTTAAAAAGTTGTCATTTTGAAGCAGAAGATGTAATATAGAATTCATACAAAAACCTTGACTCAATAGTAGTTGAAACAAACATTAACATTTAGGGATGCTTGAGCCAATTATAAGGAACAATTTATTTGCATTTGATTATATTATAATTTATTTGGGTTATTTAAACTATAAAACAAACACGGCAAACTAAAGAATGCTTATTATTAAAGTGTTAAATAGTAGGAGAAAATTACAAAATAGAGAGATTTTCACAAATGTTTATAAAATTCAAGTTCACTGCGCGACCGGAAGATGTTAAAGGATATTGTTTTTTGAATAATTTTTATTCTTAACGCTACAGACAACCTAAAGCGTTTAAAAGTAAAATATTTTTTTCGACCCACCCTAATAGACATTATTTCTTGTTTACCTTTGTTCTTAAATTTAATAAAAATATAAATTATTATCCTGTGGTGTCTTTATAGATTTAAGGTAGTTTTACGTATCTGAACAGACCAGAAATTAACTCATAACTATGCAAAAAAATAGTTCCTTATAACTGGCTCAAGAATTCCCAATTGTTATTGTCTATTTCAAATACTATTGAGTTAAGGTTTATGTATGAATTCTATTTTACATATTCTGCTTCACAATGAAAGCCTTTTAAACCTTTAAAAAGAATTATGCATATTCAATCAGCTGCTATGTATTTTTGATCTCGAGCGGCCTAGTCCTCACCATACAGTTTGTGTAAGACTTAACATTACACGCCTGACCTAGTCCACTAAACTCTGACTGAGTGTATAGAATGTCTAACACTAATTATTAGTTCTCGAGCGGCATAGTCCTCTCCATACAGTTTGTATAAGACTTAACATTACACGCCTGACCTAGTCCACTAAACTCTGACTGAGTGTATACAATGTCTAACACTAATTATTAGTTCTCGAGCGGCATAGTCCTCTCCATACAGTTTGTATAAGACTTAACATTACACGCCTGACCTAGTCCACTAAACTCTGACTGAGTGTATACAATGTCTAACACTAATTATTAGTTCTCGAGCGGCATAGTCCTCTCCATACTGTTTGCATAAGGCTTAACATTACACGCCTTACCTAGTCCACTAAACTCCGACTGAATGTATCGAATGTCTAACGCTACTTAATGTATTAGCTCTCGAGCGGCATAGTCTTGTCCATACTGTTTGTATAATCACCACCCGTCCGTCAAACCAGCGACCCTGCAACATGATGACACTGTGTGATTCCGGTTGCTGTACATTAACAGTTACCGAGACATGTAAAAGTGATAGAAAATAATTGGCCAGAGTAACACACATCTAGGATAAACTTTAGGTTCCGTAACAAAAGAGTGATACAGTTAGAAACATTTTCAAAAATTCTACAAAACTCAAAATTTGTGTTTGAATAAATTAAAATAAGAAAGCGCTCAAGTAGAGCAATGCTCATGATGTGTAATAACATTAAATCTGATGAGTTTATTGTTTCGGAGCACGGCTTCAAACCAGAAAAAATAAACCTTTTTTAAATAAAAATTCACTAAATAATGAAACATTTATAAAATAAACTATTCAAAGGGGTTAGTGTTGCAATATTTGTCAAAAATGAATTTAAAATTTTAACTCCTAAAAGTAATAGCCGTTCAGAGAATTTAAGGGGAATTATAATTTTAGAAAATTATGATTTTTTACAAGATTGTACAGATTATTCAATGGCAGCAGCAACCCTTTTTTGAAAATTGTAGAAAACTCTAGAACTTTGAGGAAATTAGACGAAATTAAAAGATTTCTTATACTTGTTGAAAGAAGCGTTATTGTGATGATCTAAAGTTTCCCACTTATTAAGCGGCTTCACGATGTGCTCGACTCCTACTTAAATTTGCCCATGAACACACAAACACAAGTTAATGGTAGGACGAGTACCACCATCGAAATCCGATCACTGGTTGTGGTTCATTAGTGCAAAACCGGAAAAAAATAAAATTCTAAACCAAAGGTCGTGAGTGCTACTCATTTTAAAAATATTTACTGCCTGATTGAGTGTTTGAAAAACAATTCTTGGACGTTTTAAATCAATTTGAAGATATCGATGGTATTTGCCTAGCTTTCAGCCAAAGTTTTAATTACTATTTGTACATTGCTTGCCCGCTAAAAACAATTAATCCAAATCGGCAAACCGAAAACTAATTCATTGTTAACAAATGGTATTATAATTTTTCGAAAATAGTTCAAACTTTTCATGATACATTTATTAAAACTTAAATAAGAACTATAAAACATTTTTCAGAACATACCACAGGATCTATAGGAAAGTTATTAGAACTTGTGAAGCCTATTATGAAAGTATATTAGTAGTGTAGACAAGTCTGAAAATTTTCTAAGAACTGAAAGGAAAATTATGAATAAGTTAAGATATTTTAATAAACGATCTGAACCGATTTGAATAAATCGAGAAAAAATTGCATGATAATGTTTTACAGTTGTTTAAAAAAGAAAAATTAAAAAAATTTAGTTATAGTGTATTAGAATAAAGTTATTATAAGAAAAAGATGAAATAATTTATAAAATATAAAACATTATTGCTATGTAACAAAGAGAAGATTGGTGAGAATCATAAAAATATTTCTGTTTTAAATGTCTTAAACGTAAATGTACTATAATTGCAAATGTGTAAAGTCTCACGTTTCATTATTAAACCTACATTAAACCAACATAACAAAAGGAAGTTTTGGTTGTACTGGCGGTATAACCATCTTTCAGCCCCAGAAGATATTAAAAACTCAATCACTTTTACGCGTAAACATTTTCGTGGTATATACGGTGTGCTTATTACGTATCTGTCGCACACATGTGTTGAGCTAAAGAAATCAAATGAAATAATATACTTTATAGCCACAAACATATTACAGTGTAGTAATTATTGATATTAACTTAAAATGTCTAACAGTCACATTAAGTTGAAACCCCAGTTGACCAATTAATTTGATCTATCATACTTCTTTCATCAATTTTCTCATTTCCAACGCTGGTAGTCAGTCTGCTAACTGTGCGGTCACTCAGTTGTATTCCATAAACACGTCAGCACTGTAATATGCTTGACTGAAAATCGTTTCAAACCAGATTTTAACGTCTTTGGCGTTGTGGCATTTATTATTACATCAGGCCATATGTAAATATCCAAAGCCGTAACATGCCGTAATCAAGACCTGAGATTCTTTTTTTTATTTGATGGACTAACAGTCAAATTAATGGAAAGTCTCTGTCATAAAGTTAGAAGCTATAAAAAATAATATGGGAAAAACTGACCAAAAGTAATATACTCTATTTTTAAACTGAAACGTTTCTAGCTATTCTTAGAAAGTTTAAGAATAGCTTAGTTTATCACTTATTCGACTTATACACTTTATTACTACACGAGTAGGAGGTAAAAGTCTGTGGTAGGTTAATGATGCTTGTATATCTTTAGGAATGTAGGCGATGTATAAACGCTTGACGGAAGTTTATTAAACTTTTATATATACAAATTTATGTTAAAATTACTGGATTGATAAATTCGAAAGTGATTTTGGACATGAATATTGACTATTTACCTAAAAGAGTAGGAAAGATCAGATTATAAACATATATTAGCAATACAAAGATCATAATTAGCGAAATCATTAATTGGCTGTATGTTTGTAAAGTCTTATACAGTAAAATTATTTTTAGTAGTATTTAAGTTGTATCCAGAAATATACGAACCACGTGTCTCTTCGCTTCTATGCAACTGGGGAGTCAGTAACAAGGTAGTTGTCTTTCCAAAGTTAGCTTCGTCTAATCTGCTGATGATTTCTTCTCTTTTCTCTTTACATTTCGCATCGGCTTTTTCCATGAGGGCTTTCGACCTCCAGTGGCAACCTTAACAATGTTTGTTTTTACTTTTTTGTTATTTGTGATGTTTTTGAAATTTTTAATATTATTATAATTTTATATATTTTTACAATTTTTTTTTAATAGATGTACTTTTGGTGTCCTCTCTAAAGTTCAATGACATGCATCTGTAACAAAACAAAACATAGCTAAATTAAATTCTAAACTAACTTAGCAAACGTATTCAATCCATACCGATGTATTTATATAAAGTAATTGCAATAAATTTACCCATACAAGTATTATCAGGCCTAATTCAACTTTGGAATAAAGTCTAACAAAGGAAAATTAATATAATAAGATTACATAAAGAAAGTGTTGTCAAAATAAATAAAAGTGTAACCTGATTTAGTTTATCTTACATATCTAGTCTGAACAATCATTTAATTTACGAAACTACTAATTACTAACTATGAGTAGTGGTAACTACTCATATTCTTACTTAGCTGAATACATTGCAAGTATGAGAGAGAGAGAGAGAGAGAGAATATTTTCAAAAAGATTACTTGTAATAAATCTATTCCGTAAATAGTACAATATTTACTTCAATTGCTTGCTCCCAGCATCTAATTGTACGATTAAAAGTGAAGGAAACTAATTCAAAGTGCGATTTGTTATATTGAATCAACCAGTGTCTGAAATTCATTCATTTAAACGTCCTACAGCAAAAGACAATTAATTTAAATAACAAAATACATCGAAACACACACACACACACACACACACACACATCGATACATTTTCGTTGTGTATTGTTTATAACTGAATGAAGAAAATGAGATATTATTAATGTTGCCGTTACTTATGAGTGTGTGTAACAACTAAAAAGGACCTTGCCACTGAAGAGCCAAATAACGATGTTTTTGTTGAAATTTTACAAATTATATCGCTATAGTGTACTATCGAGCTGCTAGGAATGTGTGGATTTCTTACCGTTGTGCCCAGCAGGAACATTCAGACAACTTGAATTTTCCTGACAGTCTGTTTGCTGGGAGCATTTTTTTCCTGGGAGCCTGAAGTTTCCTTCTTTATTACAGTCGACTGACTGGCATTGTCTAGAACACAGACATTTTATATTGCAACCATATGCAAACATCTTAAACATGAAGATTAAACTATCAAAAACAAAACGTATTAAACGACAATAAAATATTAATAGTATTATCATTTGAATATCTCTTGTACATAAATTGTATGGCTTATAATTATATAATATAATAATGTAATTATAAATTATATTTGTTGTCCTCTCTAAAATACAGGTTTTCATACATATGGGGGAGGGGGTAATTATGACAGTAAATAAATCACTATATTTGAAATATTTGCTATGTACGCCCACATGTTCAATTACAAAACAATGCATAAAATGTAATTGTATAATTGGCCATTGATTATAGGGAACATATAATTTTTCAAGTGAGCACTTTCGACTGAGTATTTAGTAAAAAAAAACTATCAAACATAAATAAATTAATATCTCATGTTTAGTACTTGTGATTCGTGTTAGAAGTTGAAAAGGTAAACACCGTTTTATCGAAAAAAGTAATAATATTATTGAATTATTCCTAAACTATAATTCTGAATGGGAATAGTGTTAATGCCACTGCAGGATCTTGTCCAAATAGTACTGCATTTGAAGATTTTCTTAAAGATTGTTCTTTTCAGTCGTGTAGTAATGAGAAACTGTAACTTAATAAAATATTATTTTATACTGCTTTATATTATATTATTTATACATTTGTATTGTATATCGCTTCCTATTTGACATTAAACACTGAAATTTATTTTTATTATTTGTTTCAATCCGTAGTTTATTACATTATGTCCATGCTGAATTACAGTGCTTTTCTTTTTTTTGTATTGAAGTGTAATGGCTTCAATTTTGTATAAATTGTCTTTCCTTAGAGGTAACAGCTGTGCATAAAGTATTTTGCAAAAAACAAAGAAAATAATGTAAATACATGACTATTTTCTCTAAAATGGTTTCATGGTTCAGATTTAACACTCTCAGTCTATATTTCTAATTCGTCTTATAGTGTACACAGTTGATAAACCGTATCGCATCAATTCCATTTGTGGATATTGTTTTTCACTTCGGCCTAAAGAAATACCTTCAGTTTATGCTCTTGTTTGTCTTCTTTGCGCCGCCACTTAAGCGCCGACCGCGATAGAACTGTTGGCCTCCTGGGCGGAAATTGAGGCTTTTTCCCTTGAGGCAGGTGTGATCTTCTATCTATAGTGTACGGGGTGAATGCCTTGGTCCTAAACAGATAAAATATGTCAATATAAATTAGATTAAATAAAGCCAATTAGCCAACTGATTAAACTCTTTGAATTTATTTCTTTGCGATATTTTAAAGTTACTTTAAGAAAGGAAAGAAAATATTTGATTTCATGACCTTATTTGGTTTTACTAAACAATTTCGCGCTAGAACACGGTTATTACGTAATATAGAAGGGAATTAGATGGGAAGATTTTCGTAGCAGCATATTATAGTATAGTAATTATTTTGAACTTCACTTTGGGTGGGCTTGCAAAATAAGAATTCTACCACGAAAATGGTACGAATGTTTTGTTCAAAAGTTTAATATTCCAATTTATTTACATATTTTTCATCTAACATTAAAATTCTATAAAGTTTGAAATATTAGTCACAAGGAATAGATGCAAGTGCCAGAATAATAATATTTAATTGTATTTACCGCTTTTTGGTTATTTTACCCAATTCCAGTATATAAATAAATAAATATGTTTAATTAATTACGAACTTTCTGATTAGTATAATAATTAGTTTAGTAGATTATTTTATTTAGTAGACCAATATCACATGTAACAAAAATGGACTGTAGAGCAAAGTGAACATGTAACTAGAGTTCATGTAATTGTTTATCCAACTCATGCTTCATACTTCATGTATTGGTAAGCCAGGCTCCAGGTTCAAGAAAAAAAGTAATTATTTAATTTTGTAATATAAACAAGTAATAATTTATTTAGATGTTACTTTCTCTTCGTTTATCAACAAAGTATGGTATTGGTTGTTTCAAAACTATTTCAGAATAAATATTAAAATGAAAGAATAATTTTACTTTCGTATCACGTATATCAAGTTTATAGCTTCCATATTAACATAAATTAATAACATAGTTTTTTTACATAAATACTAACATATTCAGTTCCTAAATCTGCCATATTGCCAAATACGTTGGAATAGGGCTTCCTAATTTTAAACGACATAAATCTTCGAAAATGGTTACTTATGTACTAGATAGGGACAAGAGTAATCTAATGGAATATGTAGTCTTATCATTTATTATTAGTTTGGTTATTTAAACGCATATGTGACAGATACGGGCAAATGCAAAATAATTGAATCGTAAAAGTGAGGGCTCTGTGGTGTAATAATATCACATTCACCCGACAAGCGAGAGTTCCGGGTTCGAGTACCGGCGGAGCAAGTATTTTTTGCGATTCAATGTTTATTGAAATTTAATCTTAGAATCTTTTATAGTATGAAAATAAAGTTGTTATTAAATTACCATATTCTCTTTTATTCATGGTAGTTTACAAAATTTGGCACTTGTCATTTTATAGAGCTAACAGTCATTAACTCGATAGTGTATTTTTGTTGTCATATTAAATAGAGCATGTTTTGTTAATTGACCAGCGACTGCTCATTTTAACGCGCAAATATCCGACTGCGCCCTGGGCGTTGTTGTCTCACGGTGACGATTGACAACAAACTAACACAGTACATAACTGCTCAGACTCGGGAAACCCAGTCACTGCTGTGACATATAATTACGTAGGGACAGCTTTAACTGATACTTTGTACCGGATACTCGTCTGTCCCGAGAGTAGGTAAAAGTTACCGTAAACAAAAAGTAGCGTACCCGTTAATGGTTACTGCTAAATGTACTTTTACGATACAGATACTTTACACGTAACCCGCCGTTCCTACTACAAAGTAATCAGACTCGTTCCTGGGTTTAGCAGTAAAAGTACTGCAACATGTACCAGTGCTATTTGAGTAGTACTCAGTTACACATGATTCTACATCAGTACTAGTACATTCTGTGCTCGGTTACTGAAAGTACCATATACAGTTAAAAACACAAAAAATTAAGATAACCTCACTTTCGTGGTTACTGCGTAACAGTAGAATTTAAATATTTAGTTTTTGAAAAAAAATTTAATTACTATAAGTGTAGTGCTGTGTATTTCACAAATTAAAACATTTATTAAGGTTATATTTATATATGTCATCATGATTGATTTCAAAGATCTTACATAATTGTTCTTTTTAGCCGATAAAAATACTATTTGGGAATAGATTATTTTGAAAGAAAATGGACTTGGTGGAACGGTCTCCTTCGTCCTTCCGTCGGTGCGCCTCTAACAAAAAGAAACAGTCTTGAAAATCGTGTGTTTATCCAGGCAAACAAGTTATAGTTTGAAAGTGTGATACATCTGTTGATGGTAGATAAAATCAGTTACCTGAAGGCATTGTAGCCAAAGATATATTAGTGCAGTAATACTCTGATAAAATGTTCCATATTTAAAAACATGTGACCTTGGTAATTTGAAAATTCTTGGAATATGTATAAATGACACATTCTGCCCTACGTAGACTTATTTCTTAGGATATATGAGACATATCATTAAACTGTAAACATCAGAATCATTACTTTATTCTGACCCTATAAAATACATTAGAATTATTTTTAAAATTAATTGTTTCTCAAACAGTTAATGGTACGGTCTGCAAGAGAGCTAGGTTGCCTAAGGCGGCAACGGCCGGGGACGACCCTAAACTGACTTTTGTCCGCGGGATGTTTCCAAGATTCTAAGTGCACTAATCCTTACTGACAACACCATAAATACATCAGTAGTTTACTGTGAAGGTGGCCGCTTCTCATTATTACTATTCTTAGAAATGTTACCAATGCAGGCACCTAGTAAAGTACCAAATGTATTTGCAATGTTTTGCTATCTTGAAATTTATATGTCCTTTGATCAGTGCCTAACTTTTAAACAGCTTTTTACAAAGTTGATCCAAAAATTACTAAATAGTAGATATAACTAAATTTAGTAATATTAACATTTTAGACGAGATTCATTACTATCGATTATTCATATTGAGAAAGACAAGCCACATTCTATTGCGCTATGACTTTCGTCACTGGAATCGAGTGTTACATTGATATCTATTGAACTAACTAAATATATAACATTTTTAAAAGGTCTACACCATCCAACTTTACTAAATCCTCTATAAATAGTTAAGAAGTAAAACATTTTGATTGACTAAACCGGATTTTTCTTTTACTCTTTAAATACAATTTAATCGCAACATGTCTTACTAAACATTAATCCAGAGAATGGCTCGACCAATTAGGTTAATTCTTTATGAGAACTATAGGTTTCAATAATAGGAAATTTTATAAGAAAATAAAGATAGTAAAAGTTACCTGAAATATTTTAGAATTTGGTAAAAATATCATGTATTTTTCAAATCTAAATTTAATAGACACTAAACAGACGTTGTACTTTCAATAGATAATTGAGGCTAGAACTAGTAGGTCTGAAGTTACCAAACTTTCCACAAATGTTATGACAAACATGATAAATAAGTTTGTAATTTCAATGTATAATGTATAATGGAACACAATCACTTTAGGGATATGCTTATAAGCTTGGAGGTGCGGTTAAAATTTAGAAAATCATAACAGAGCTATGTGGCACGGATAAGCCAGGATGCGTGTCTAATGCGTGCATTCCTGACTTATGTGTGTGACAAAGTTCTAGAATGATGTGTTAATTAAACTAAATTGTAGTTATTTGTTAGGTATATTACTCACCTAAGGAAGAGATAAGATTGCAGATCTTAAAATATAGTTTTTTATAAAGTATGGATAAACACTGTACAATAGATAAACGTTTGGAAAATTCTTGTTTCCTTCGTACTAAATATTCACTCACTTTTAGAAACATACTTGAATATAAATTATGTAAACGCCTAACGTCTATAATGCCGTATTCTTAATTTAAAACGTGGGCTATCGAAACATGTAATTTTGTGCAGTACACAAGGCAGTCATAAACCTGACTTCTGGGACCAGGAGTTTACGTGTGCGTCTGCCTGAAAACATCTAAAACACTTGAAAACGAACAATTTGCATCCTGCTAACGCCTGAGACACGTAGACCACAAAAGTGGTCTTCCTGGTTTACTCAGCAGCCATACAGATGAATATATATGAGAAGTTGCTCATTGTTTCATCTATTTTTACTTTTTCACCAGATATAAATTATTCATTTTGATGGTATTTATTGACAACAGTATTTAAAATATTCAGCGATTTGACATTTTACTCATTACTGAATTTACAATACTACGGCACCAGTTTAGAACAACAAACTCCTGTGATCTTCTGTTATAGGAAACAGAATTGAGATGACATAATTGTTGTCACTAACTCAGTTATATATTCTAATCACCAGTTACTGTATTTTTTCGTAGAGCCATTACGTTCTTATTGTTCATGTTCTTATCGCGTATATTATAGTTGTACTTGAGCATGTATCATATAAGTTATCGATACAAAGCGTCACAGTTAAATCGTGTTTTATATTATATTTTCAGATGAACTAATTATTCTCTTTCGAAAAATCCCAACATTTCCGACTATCTGGAAGTTCCTTTAGTTGTGACATTATCATGAGTACATTACAACGAGAAAAATGTCAATGCCTTACAACCTCGTGTCGTCGCAACTGTAAGAGGGCACCTTCCAGAGGAATAATACTTAACCGTGGATCCGCCACTAGATTCCCCCTATCCAAACCTAACCAGCTTTGATGACGAAAGATAAACTAATAATTTAGATATGGTTCCGAAAAGTTCCCTAACAATTATAATTAATTCTAGACAACCTACATTCACTTCTACCCGGTCCACTCTACCCGATCGCTACATAACGACTCCCACACAACCTCCGCTCTCTGCTTGATGACCTAGCAGGAATCATGAACCTGTCCAGATGAATTCCGGATAGTAGGAGGCTCCAATTGTTTAAGCTATGACCTAGAGGTCGGCGCAGCGGGCTATCGTGTTCGCGGCTACTGAAAGATTACGAGCGCCAATTTCAAATCTATAGAGGCACTCGCCGCAGCCTATATTCTAAAATGTATTACATAATTGTTTGCATTTCATACACTGAAATACACTTTGATCTTGATTGGCGCTTTATTTTGAGATATGTTTGCACAATTGTAATTTGGTAACATAGAGTGTAAGCATTTTGTAAAGTATAATAATTTTGTTATAATGTTTTATTTCATTAAACTGAGAAACACCACACAACTTTCGACGGTTCAGCTGTTAAAATGCAATATATAATTTATACGTATTAAACTAATCATATTTCCTTATAAATCATAGTTAATTTTGCACAACATTACCTGTGATCTTGGATATATAAATGTGTAATTGTTTGACGTAAATGAAAAACTAAGTTTAGATAGTTATTCTCAGATAAATTTTTAAATCGTAGAAGCTACTAAAATTTCGTTTTTTATATATTTTAATGTCGAAATATGAACGTTGAGAGAATTGCTTTAATTAACGTGCTTTTGTTGTATCACACAAAACTAAGGAAATAGTTTGATTTCTGGATACAGTTAACAATTTTCTATTTTTAAGATTTGCAGTTTGATAACCCATTTAAGTACAATGAGTCAATTTGTTTACTACTGTTTTATATATAGTCGTAGTGTGGACATAACTTCGTAGTGTATAACGTTTTTATAGTATTTGGGAAGCCAAAGTGAATATTATAAACATAACAGGCACTAGTACTTTCTAATCCAAGAAAATAATATGAAAATTAATATTATTTCTCAAACAGTTAATGATACTGTAACTGATATTTAAAATTTTTTTTGAGCTCCGTAGCTCTAAGTGGGACTGCACCGGCCGACTACGACCCGTTACTGACTTTTTACCCTGGGAAGTTTCCCTAACCCAAAGTCCACTAATCCTTACCGACAACACCATAAATACATCTGCAGGTTACAGTAGAGGTGGCAGCTTCTAATTATTACAATTCTTAGAAAGGTAAACGGCACTAAACAAGTCTCACTTAAACATCTCTCCACTGTTTTGGTTTCTGGAAATTTCCATGTCCTCTGATGAGTGTGCAACTCTTCACGAGATTTTTACAAAATTGTTCCAAAAATTACTAAATGGTTGTTAGTAACTGAATTTAATATTATTGAACAGCTTTTTACGTTTGAAAAAATGGGTTTAGAAGCTTAAAGTAAATAAACATTTATTATTAGGTGAATTGTTTTCTGTATTAACCATGAGTTTTTTAATTGTAACGTTTCAATTAAAGCTGATACACCGATTTAGTTTTAATTTAAATAACTCTTTATAGATCATTTACTATTTACAATGTGCATATGTATGAAAGTTCTCGTTTTATATAAAATTCATACATCATATATCTTTTTAACAACGATTTAATGCTGATTAAAAACAAATTGATTGAAGCCGCATAAAAGTATTATCATATTGATGAAGTCTATGCTGTAAATATTATTTAAGAATACTCATATTTATTGGATCATTGATTACCTAAAATGACTACAATATTGGACTGTTGGCATATTCCTTAAGGAATATTAGTTACAGCGTAAGTACATGAAACTATGTAGAATTATTTTGAAACTAAATATTTTTCTTGACCTGTGACAATTTCGGATATTCATGCAGAAATGGCCAAATTGTGTAGTACAACAATTATATGGTAGCTTAGCTCATACAAAAAGTAAAATTTAAACTTTTAGCGAACTTTTTGCACTATATCGTTATTAGGGTTAGATTGTTTAACTGTTTATCCCACGTTTGCTTCCATTCTTTATTGGCACTGCCATTGTGCAACACAAATATGTCTGTCCGAACTGAGAGGATGGCAAGTGCATATTATTTATTTAGTAATAATACAGTAGTCGTAAATGGTCTAAAATTGTATGTATTCCTTGAGGTATCCTTACATAATTGTTACTCCTTACAATTTTCACGAGAGAGAAATCAAGCTGAATCAATTTTACTCTCAAGACTAATATATAATTCTGAAACAAATAGGCCTACTAACGTTAATTTTAGTAGTTGGTAAATTTTGATCTGTGCAATAGTTAAATACTGAATGTAAGTGAAGTACGGCCAAGGTTGTAAATCCCAGGAGGTAGCACTAGCCAATTATTGTTTCTGGAAAGAAGCTCTCTCCACCCAGTGACTAAAGGGTGGAATATTTTGCAATAGAGAAATACTGAATGTAAGTGAAGTACGACCAAGGTTGTAAATCCCAGGAGGTAGCACTATCCAATTATTGTTTCTGGAAAGAAGCTCTCTCCACCCAGTGACTAAAGGGTGGAATATTTTGCAATAGAGAAATACTGAATGTAAGTGAAGTACGACCAAGGTTGTAAATCCCAGGAGGTAGCACTAGCCAATTATTGTTTCTGGAAAGAAGCTCTCTCCACCCAGTGACTAAAGGGTGGAATATTTTGCAATAGAGAAATACTGAATGTAAGTGAAGTACGACCAAGGTTGTAAATCCCAGGAGGTAGCACTATCCAATTATTGTTTCTGGAAAGAAGCTCTCTCCACCCAGTGACTAAAGGGTGGAATATTTTGCAATAGAGAAATACTGAATGTAAGTGAAGTACGACCAAGGTTGTAAATCCTAGGAGGTAGCACTATCCAATTATTGTTTCTGGAAAGAAGCTCTCTCCACCCAGTGACTAAAGGGTGGAATATTTTGCAATAGAGAAATACTGAATGTAAGTGAAGTACGACCAAGGTTGTAAATCCTAGGAGGTAGCACTATCCAATTATTGTTTCTGGAAATAAGCTCTCTCCACCCAGTGACTAAAGAGTGGAATATTTTGCAATAGAGAAATACTGAATGTAAGTGAAGTACGACCAAGGTTGTAAATCCCAGGAGGTAGCACTATCCAATTATTGTTTCTGGAAAGAAGCTCTCTCCACCCAGTGACTAAAGGGTGGAATATTTTGCAATAGAGAAATACTGAATGTAAGTGAAGTACGACCAAGGTTGTAAATCCTAGGAGGTAGCACTATCCAATTATTGTTTCTGGAAAGAAGCTCTCTCCACCCAGTGACTAAAGGGTGGAATATTTTGCCAAGTCCCTGCTCCTAGTTTCCAAGAAGTCACAAGTGTAGTAAATCTGTCGTCCAACTTACTTTCTCTCATCATTCGGTGGTTCCTTCAATAGAAAAACAGACGTTAGTTTAGAAAGGGCATAATACACGTGCAATGAGATGTTAAAGCTGTGACTGGACAAAAGGACAAGGGATGGAAATATTTCCGCCATGTGACCGAATGTACCCACATCCGACGGCCACACACGTGTGTGTGTGAGTGTGTGTGTGCCTTATCCACACTGTAATAAATATCGTCGAGGAAGACTTTTGTATTCAGAGATTTAGGCGCCCTTGATTACACAACTCTAATCATTAACATATTTATCCCACTTATCATATAAATATGCTGTATTACTACCTTTCTAATTAACCAGAAGAATTAAATTTTAACTAGATGAATCTGTAGCAGTTTAATATTTTAATAATGTTTTATATCGCGAAAAATATCTTTTTGTGTAATTATATAAACTTGCGTTTCTTCCTCTCTCAATTTTGCTAAGATATAAAATGTTTGTGTATTATTGGTCTGCTAAATTACAAGATCAATTCTAAGTTACGAGTACAGCAATAATTTATAACGGATATAATATTGCTTATTTTATTTTATGTGCTTTAATGTAAATGTATGTACTTAAATTATAATTGGAAATATATATATATATATATATATATATATATATATAAGTTTAGAAATATATATACAAAAGTATCTCATGATATGTTACAATCCCATCAACATTTCTATTAATAAGGATTGTAGAATAATAAAATATAATCACAGCGGGCCTACGATTATACGATTATTCTATGTTTCTAAGGATAAATCTTTGTGTCATAATAAAAACCAAAACAGTACATTTACGTTTACTGTATAAATTATTCACCTCGTTCAATATATTTATGAAAGTATCACTAGACCGATGAAAATATTCACTGCCATTGGAAAAGAAAGTATTAAAAACCACGCTAATAACAATTATAACGCAATGAAGTTACAAGAAGAATATTTAAGATGACTATTGTAATTTTACATATTGTACATTTTCACCAATGAATTAACACTAGGCTATGTGTAATACCACTTATTTACATTTACGATTCTGATTATGATTTTGAGTCTTATAGGTATTTCGTTGGAACACTATTTGGATAAAAACAAAATAGATAATGCTGCCTGTGTTACGGAATTTAAGTATCTTGGAAGGAATAATAAATATATATTAAAATAACAGAGCCGCATTACTTATCGTGACACTTCGGAGACGGCAAAGGGTTGATAAAATTTCAGGCTTAAGTAAACAAAGATTTTTTAGAAACACAATTGGTGTCAAACTCAGTGTGTAGTAGTGAAATAGTACATTTACATCAGATAATTCTTATTAGTTTTAAATAAAAAAAATGATTTTGCTCTAACTTTGCGTATATATCCGCAAACCGTCCATTACAAACACAGTATTTTTAATGGACATTACCACATTCGTCTATAAATAATCACACACACATCACAAAATAATAATCACATTCGTCGTTGCTGATTATTAACTGATATCTACAACTATTTATCTACAAAATTACACCCGTTTCTTCGAAAAAACCTTTGCGTTTTAAATTTTAAATATAAACAATTTTCCAAGGGAATAATATCAATAACGAATGTATCCTGAATTTACCATAACTTATAGGAAAAATGTTTAAAATGTATTGATATGTTTACTATTAAGAGCTGAAATTTTTCAGTAATACATTAGTCTAAGGCTATTTCAATGGATTTATTGAAATATTGTTCTCCATGAAATGTTTTAATATGATAATCTTATGTGAAACTGATATATGTTTTGTCTGGCAAACTTCATCCCTACCGTTATGTTTAATCCTCAACTTTGTCCCTCTCCACCCCAACCTCACGCTTCACTCACGCTCTGCCAATAGGAACGTCACCCCCCACCACCACTGCTACCTGTGTAACCCCAGAGGGGTTTCTGGGTTTGATGGTCAGTCTCACTTCACCAGTGATACTTGTCACGAGTGCGTAGCTTGTGGTTTATCGACATTTTTGGTTTGATACTATTTCCTGACGTCGATGGCATCAATTGCGGATCTCCTGAGCGGTCGTCCCCTTCTGCCGACTTTCATCCATGCAACGGTACCACAATGGAGGTAAGTAAATTCATATAACCTCCACATTCGTAACTATGAGGCATTAATATTTGGCATAAAACTGTTTAGTCATCAGTTATGTATGAACACTATCTAAAACTGTAAGCAAATAAGACGAAAAAATATGTGTTATAATTTAAATGCAATAATTAATTTCATGCATAATTATTTTGTATTTTCGTCATAATGTCTTTTTTTTTATAATGTTTTGATGTACCATAGAGTACTGCCATTTTCACTGAGTATCCTTCAAATTAGATAAGCATTAAGCCAACACTATGGTAAATTAAGTAGTGTATGTATTAGTTTGTTTTTTGAAAATAATTTATCAAAATTAATTTCATAACGTGCCTGTTAACGTTCAAAATACCATGTGCATCATCTAATATTTTGAGTTCTCTTAAGAGACCTTTAAGAAGTGTTAATTTATTCAAATATTCAATTTATTATCATAGCATAATATTATAATTTAACTATGTATAATTTAGTAGCATAATTTTTTATGTACCAGCTATAACTTGAAATTTCGAGTATTTTTACCTCTAAAAATATAGTTGTAAAGAAATATCTTATCTATAGAGAAACCTTACTGTAGAACAGGACCATCATTTATAAAGATTTTTAATTTCCAGTGCAAATTATAGATAGGTTAATGCAATTATAATAAAAATATATATTCAATAGGCAATTGAAAAGAAATCAACTTGATACATTACAGTAAATGAAAATATGAACTTATTATATACATGTTACTGAGAGCAGTTACTTACAATGTAGGTTTTAAGTAATTAAACTGGAATATATTTCATAAAACTACTAAGTTCTCCTTTTTAAATTGGTGACCAACACTGACTGACGTAAAGATGCTGTCATTATTTTTAGAATTTAAGCGTACTTTGCCCATTATGTTGGCATATTTTCCAGGTAGCATGGTCCGTTTAAAAAGGAATGTGGTTTTTTAAAGTTTTTGGCAATTTTCAACAATTTCCTAAACAATTGTTTTGAGCTGTTATACAGTTAGATATCTTTAAGTGGACTCACTGCTTGGACTCCTGTTCTTTTAACCCACAGTAACTGTACTCCCCTGGCAAATATCTTGTGGCAAATATATTAAAACACCCTGGTCAACTTATTCCGACTTAAGTCTCTTAAGGAAAGAAGCTAATGTTCTATTAACCCGCAGTAACTGTACCCTCCCTGGATATATTCTCTGGGGTGAAATATTAAATCACCCTGGTCAACTTATTCAGCTTATAAAGATTACCACATTTGGTTAAGTATTCTTTAGATAATAAAAACCCACTTTTTTAATTCTCCCGTGTTACTGACTTATTTAGGGCATACAAAGTCAAGTCCACTTATTAGTATACTCGAAACTTGAAATTTGGCAACATTCTAGCTTTGTCCTTGTAACCAAAGAAAACGCCTGAATGTTAGCAATTTCTTTGTTTAAATTTCTCTAAAGATATCATGATAGCTGACTGGTTGAGTATTTCTCTCAAACTGAGTACCGGAGAAATCAGAGGCCGTAGCTCAAATCCAATGCTAAAGAAGTTTTAAATTTCCGCAGACGGACTCGTCATTACGACAAATTATAAAGCACGAGTCTTGTGTGTAAATACATGTCAGCTGTTATAGTTTAAATATGACAACAAATAAAAACAAAACCGAACTACAAGCATTACTTTGTTTGGATACGGGTATACTTTCTGTTTAACATAAGTTAAAATATATGCCTACCTTGAATATTTCAATGGAGGGTGAGGGTTACAACCATCAAAAGAGCCAATTAATTTTGCCACCTATGTAGGGAATTAACAAACCTTCTAAGAAAACAAACCTCTTTGTAGGGGGTATCCCTAGCCGGACAGAACTGCGACTTTGGTTTTATTTTATATGTTCACCGGACCGTAATGCCTCTCACCCATAATAAATCACCCATTTGCTGTCCTGAAAAATATAGTGGACATTGACCCTTATTGAAATCCCATTGTCTCATTACTATCAGTTTCGGCAAACACTGTAGTTTGATGTAGAACTACTACTTTGTCTAAGTCAGCCTACCGCCCACTTTCTCAGAAGAATTTTATTATAACAGGCCTTTAAACAAACTTTTATCGTGAACAAATTACTTTTATGAAATGTTTTACCGATTTTAGTGTTATTAGACACTTGATTCCTGAGTGCTATTGTCGTTGCTTTAAGTATATAAATAAACCTGAACAACAAAATCTAAAATCCATATACTATATGGAAATATCTGTAGAGAAATCAGAAAAACAGACAATAACTTCGTATAACTTTCATAGTTTTTTATTTCCCTTTAATTTATGGAATGAAGAATATCATTTAACAGATACACTTGGTACTTATTTGAACCAAGAGTTAAAAAATCTAATATTGTATTTACTTTGGTAAATCCACGTGCTATTAAAAAAATATTTAGCAGTCTAAATAAAAAAATCAAGAGGATTTCCTCACATATTTATTATTTCTGTAAAATTCTTGGTTTAAGAAAATGTGTTTTCAAAATTCGTAATGTACTCCTAAATACTAATAATGTCCTACTATGGCCATTATGGTATTTTATCCCTATTTAAACTAGGTACTTCCGGTATGGGGAAAATATGAGCAGTGAAAATAGTTTCATAATCATAAGCAATAAATGTCACTTATTAAAAAAGCTCATAGGTCTTCTTGCAAACCACTGTTTGGATCAAACAGGATTTGTAGCTTTATATACATCCTAAAATCGGTTTCAATTGCCCACAGGAACCTTATATTTAAGTCCATTGGTTTTGTTACTTCTTTTATCAATTTTATAATCTCAATTGATGTTCTGTGTCCTGATTCAATGCAGTAATTGGCTACAGCCAATTTTTCAACTCTTCTATGTTTTGGTTTTGATAAATTCTCTTTAAATAGTGATTTTATTGTCCTTTTTGTTTGGCAAATTACAATTTTGTCACAGTCATTGCATCCAATATGGTAAATTACAAATTTTTTAAAATTTCTTTAGGGTTTTCAAAAATTTTAGTTATTTTTTTGCTTGTTCTGTGAGTGATAGGTTTATTAGTATGTTTATTTAACATTATGCATATTTGGTTCTATAAAGTGCTGTAGGCCTATGTTGTGCAAATAAATTCTTGTTGTGTGCCTTGAGGTGGCCTTAATGTTATCTTTTCCTCGCACATACATAACATAAAATAAAATAACGCAATAAAAAGTATTAACTAGAAGAATGTATTTTAATTAAGGCCGAAAAAAGAAAAATATCATAAAAGATTTAAAAAAACTAAAAAATATTAAAAAAATTTTGTATGTGGATATGTACACCATATGGCATTTTAATATTAATTGTAATAGAAATATTGCAAATATTTATATGTGGAGTCGCTTGATGATCAAAAATATTTGGTTTCGAAAAACCTCGTCGAAAAAATAAACAATATTTGAAAAGTATTGTTTTATTAACATTTTAACAATTTAATTTTTTGGATAAATATTTGATTGCAAAATGAAAGACATGTAAACCGTATTCCATAAGTCACTAGTAGTTATCAGAGGCATAAAGAATAAAAATGTGGCTTCAAGAGAGGCTAGGAAGAAGATGTATTTTATCAGTCACCACTCAATAACATTCATTACGCTAGGGAAATGTTGAGAATTTGTATTGTTAATAATGTTGAACGTAATTGCGAAGTGTCTGCTCAAAATTATGATCCTTCCGCTTCCTTTATAAATCAGGATTACTTGTGCAAGTTAAAATAGGTGAAATAATTTTTAATCAAGGACGCCGGAATGTTATCAATGCCGGGTACTGAGCCGCCCTTAATGTCCGTGACAATGTGTTGGAGTTCGGCCTCCTTTATTGGTTCCAGCTGGAGTCAGCATCCACCGGTTCAGCGTCATTTATGACGACCCCGCTTAGAGGAAAAACTGCACTGGCTAGGTTGTCCCCAGTACTCGCGTAATTTTTGTTGAATAAATCTGCTTCATGTTTTACATCATTGGGTTTTAACCTGTGGTTGACCCCAACAAATTTAAAATTAGAATCCTTTCTTTATTTTTGTTAGTACCCATAGCTTCTGCAATACTTCCTCACATATTCCGTTTGTTATATTTAGTCATTAATTTTATTACAGTAGTAGTCTAATTTAACTAAGGAACTCATTAATTTTGTTAAAACGTTACGGTCGTTTTAAAATTTGGGTTTTAAAGCTGTGTCGAAAGACTGTTTTTTCAAACGTTAGCTCATCTCATCTCTGGTCTGGGTTGATCGAATCGGTGGTCATCCAAGGTTTATTGTGTCAACTTCGTTGACAATGCAATAATGTTTAAGCTACTCAACAAACGTTTTCACAACTTGATTAGACATCTCTGATGTTCAGTTCTGAAGACTAATCTCAACCAGAGATAAGACGGCTTGCGGCCTCAACCTCAAGTTAATTGTTCTTGTCTCTAAACAATGTTTGACCTGGATTTTTGTCCAAACTTGATTGGCAACGGTAGAATAATGATCTGTCATTTCTGATTAAATTACTGCGGATTTGATTGAATTTGTGATTTTTATGTTCGTAAAAATATTATTGATACAACTATTAGAAAACGCTGAAACTTTAGCATGTACATTGATATAACTTACAAAAGCCGTCCCATATATATCATCAAGTATCTTTGAGATAGTTGAACCAGGGTATCTGTTAAAATACAACATTTTTATGTCTCCAACCAGCCAGTTCGATTGAGATCCAACACCGCGCCTACTGTAAAGATCTTTTTTAACTATTTTATTTATTTATACATAATTGATTCATTACTGGTTCTGCTAAGTTATAGCCTAAACTTGTCAGCAGAGTCCCATACACAATGTAAAATGTTACACAACATAAATAAATTTTTCTGTATTTAAATTATTTTATTTGTTGTCTCTATTTAAAGTCTATGCCACCGGATAGGCTTAAAATAACAATCATAATAGTGGCGAGTAAAGACAATTACCACAACCAAAAAAAGACTTACATAACGTCAACAATAAAACCAAAGATAAATAGATCTATGCAAAACAATAACAATAATTCAGTAAGAACAACAACAGTGAAGATATGGCAGAAACATTATGATAAATTAAATAAATATGAACGGTAATAGAGTAAAAATATCCGAACATTTCAATAAATTTTAACAATAGTAATAACAATATGTTTAATTCCTTTTTAGACATGTCTGTATCATTGTCATATGCTATCTTGGCAAACAGACCCAGTACTTTTTCCCTGCGGTTATTATTACTTGAATGTTTGATTGTGCATTGTATGTTAGTGAAAGTGTGTTGTTATCCCTTCTTATCAGCAGTTGCATTAAAAGGCATTTTTATAATACGTACTGTTAGTTCCCGTCCTGTCCCCGTCGCGTGCTCATCGTCCATGTCCACTAATATGCCAGTAGTACGCAGTGTATAGTTCTGTGTAAGTAAAGTGTTTATGCTTATCTAGATGCCGGTGTGTGCGGACCGATAACCAGCCTTATCTAGTGCCTGTCCGTGCTTGTTCTTCTCTATTAGACTACAGTGCCGTTAATTCGTTAGCATTACGTTCTATTTTGCATTAATCGAGAATAACTAATTAATTCTAATTCTAATTTTTTCATTATACATACGTATATTATTTTGTTTATACCAATTGTACATAAATCTGTTGTCTCGTATTTGCCCGGAATGTCGACGTGTGTTAAATGCTCAGTAATAATTTCAAACAATAAAGAAGTCCTGGTTTGTTCTGATTGCAAAGGGGCATTTCATCCCACGTGCACACGAGTTGAAAGTTTGGAAAATTTTAAGAAGTTTAGTTCGCAAAGGAAAGCGGCTTGGAAGTGCGATGTGTGTAAGTGTGAAACAACGTCTTCTGCTAGTAGGGGAGATGGTGACATGTCTTCCATCCTGGAATCAATTCAAAATATGGGAAAAGATCTCTCCAACCAGATCGGCATAGTGAATACCGACATAGAAGACGTCAAGGGACAGCTGGAGGGCGTGAAAAATACCATCGTGGATATACAGGTGACTCTAACTACCCTGGTGGCCGATACCGAAGACCTGAAAACTAAATATTCCCAGGTCACAGAGGAGCAGCAGAAGACCAAGGCGGAAGTGTTGGAACTGCAGCGACAAGTAAGAGAACTCGAACAGTATTCCAGGAGGGACAACATTGAGATAACGGGAGTACCATGGCAAGCGGGTGAGAATATCTACAGCCTGCTGGAGAAGATGGCGAGGTTAATCGATGTCAAGTATGAACGGGGCCTTATATCTGTAGCCCACCGTCTTCCTGTGACACAGAAGCGACAGAATCCACCCATCATCGTCAAATTCATCGCTAGAGAGTACAAGGCAGAGTGGATGAGAGCAGCGAGGACCAACAACCAGGGCCTGACAGCTTCAAACCTTTACGACCGTGGGCCGTCTAACAGAATCTACATCAACGACCACCTGTCACCACACAACAAAAATCTTCTCTGGCGAGCTCGACAGTTGGTCAAGGAGAGGAAGATCGCGGGAGCTTGGACGCGAGACGGCAAGGTGTTCGTCAAAACATCGGCATAGGACAATTCTGCACCCACAACTGTTGGGACCGTGGACGACCTGGATGAACTCCTAACCAGATAAATATAATTAGATAAATTTGAATTAAGTTAATTTAACATACTCCCCAGTTATAAAACCATGTTTATATTTACATTTTTTTCTAGATAGCAAAGTATATTATTTACAGTTCTCATCCATTTACTTGTAAAATCCGAATAACAATCAAACAATAATTAATCAGTTGAACTATTAATTTAAATTATATTTTGATAATAATATGTGGAAGTTTTAATCAGTTTAGCCTAAGGATTGCATACACAAATCATGTTGAAATTACGTTCATTTTACTTTTAATTATAGCTTTGTTTCCTTATTTTTACTTTTAAATGTTTAATTTCAATATACAAACGGGATAATCTTATTTAATTATGTGTGTATATGTGTATGTATGTATGTGTATGTGTGTATGTGTATATATGTATATATATATATATGTATGTATGTATGTATGTGTGTGTATGTGTGTATGTATGTATATAAATCACAAATTTTAAATATATATGAATAAAAAAACTAATTATTGTTTATATTTGAATAAAGAAATGAAAAATCTTTTATTTGTTATTATTATTATTATTATTATTATGATTAGTGTCTCTCTAAACTATGTTTACTTTGAGTCGAGTAAGTGTTAAAGTAATATAATTTATATTTTATTCTCAAGCATAACATATGTTCTAAAAGAAAGGTTTTTTTCTTTTTTGTACCCTAGGTATGTTTTTTTATATTCTTAAGTGTATGCTACAATAATACTACCATTTCATAGCTTATTTTCCAAATATATCTTTTTTGGTAGGCACTACTTATCTACAACTAGTGTATAGTGTGACCGATATATATATATACACTAAGTATAGATCTATATCTACAATTTGGTGTATTCTAGGTACAACAGAGTAAAATCAAACCATGAGGACTTATATTTGTATCTAAGGAAAGACTTTTCACCTATTTCATTTACTTACTTTCATAGAAGAATTATAAAGTTATTTTACTGTCTGTATTTTAATTTAAACATGCTATTAATACGTGCTAGGTAACTTTTCATGTCATAACTCAGTTATTCAAATAACTATTAATAGTTAAGTTCTGCAACTTTATGTAATAATATAATATTTCGTGTAAAAGTACTTTTCTTTTCATACGTTATTCTTTGTCAAAAAGTTTTCATTGTTTTATTTGTGAGCGTGTTTTCAGGTGTAAGCGCGCACCTGAATTCGTGTCTTCCAAATCTGTAATGTTTATTTATACAAATCGTTATCCATTAAATTTGTCCCTTTATGACTTGCGTAGTTTTGGTAGCTTAATATACCTAACATTTATCTGTATATAAAATAATTAAAAATAAGATAAATTATTCAATATACAAGTTGTAACCATTGGCAATATTTTCAAAACATCCACGGATGGCGCAACTAAGGACTGTGTGGCAGGCCTGTTCGGTGCTCTTGACAGTGAACTCGAACTAGACAGCTACAGAAATATTCCATGTGAACAGTTTGACTACCACTATCAGCTAACCGATGCTTTCATCAGTCAACTCGTAAAGGGGTTCAAAATTATTAATTTCAATATTAGGTGTTATTATAAAAACATTGACAACATTATTCTATTAACAAACAGTATTGATGTAATATTCGATTGCATAGTCTTTACTGAAGCATGGCTCGACAAAAACAAATTTTTTGTACAGTTAGACAATTATGACATATTTTGTACTTCTGAGAATTGGAATAGGAACGATGGAGTTATTGTTTATATTAGGACAGAACTAAATGCGTTATCGCAACAGATAAAACTTGGTAATGCATCAGGACTCAAGCTAGACTTTGACATCGACAATAGACACTACATAATAACAGCAGTATACCGCAGTCCTACTATGAACGTTGACTTATTTCTACATGACCTTGAATCTTATATAACTGGACTTAGTGAAAACATTACAAACGTGTTTATTGGTGACGTTAATATTGATACCTTACAAACTACTAGACATAAAAATGATAAGGACTCTTATTTAAACATTCTATACTGAGTGTATAACATTACCGACTAGAGTAACTGAACATTCTCTGAGCTGTATCGACCATATATTTATTAAACACTTTGACTATACTGCGATCAGCTCCGGGGTACTGTATACTGACGTGACTGACCACTACACCGTCACAGCGAGGATACAGAGTGCAAACAGTAACACCACAGACACGTCTGACTTGACTAAAACATATGTTGATATGGACAAATTACAAGGTTTAATACAGTCCCAGCCCTGGGACAGTGTCCTGGCCCAGGGAAATGTTAATATGAGCTGCAATAAATTTCTCGAAATTTATCACAATCTTAGAAATCAGTCAGAAGTATCAAAACAACCAAATACTCGTAATAAAAAACTAAAACCTTGGATAAATATAACTCTCATACGTAATATTAGGAAAAGAGATAAGTTGAGTAAACGGATTAAAAAACAACCTTGGAATGAAAATTTGAGAATTTATTACACCCGGTTTAGAAACCAACTTAGTGGCCAAATAAAAATTTCAAAAATTACTTATTATAGACAAAAAATATTGGATTCATCTGGAGATCCAAAACGTTTCTGGAAAATAGTCAATGAATTAAGCGGTAAAAAAATTAATAAAAATTATTTTCCAATAGCATCATTTATGGGGGGCTCGGATGTCGGTGGTGGGGGCGTGCCGGCGGTGGCACAATCCTTTAATACATTTTTTTCAAATGTAGGGAATAAGTTGGCCACTAGCTGCCTCCGCCATTGGGCCTGCCGTTGATCGATGATTCCGCGTACAGAGTCGGGCACGAGTTTCATCTGGAGCCAGTCTCCGCCATCCAGGTGTTGAGGTGTGTCGGGGAGATGCGTGGCGGTTCGGCCCCCGGCATGGATGCTTTTCCGGCCGCTATTCTCAAAAATTGTATTGAGTATTTACTTTTACCCTTGACCCACATCATTAATCAAAGTCTAACTTCTGGAATCTTTCCAGATCAGTTCAGGGTTGCAAAGGTCATTCCAATATTCAAAGCAAACAGTAAAACCGATTTAAACAATTATAGGCCGATCTCATTACTTAGTGTACTATCTAAAGTATTGGAGAAGTGTGTTAAATATCAATTGCAATCGTATTTGGAACTTAATAATATTTTATCAGAAAACCAATTTGGATTTAGAAGTGGAAAAAATACGACAGACGCTCTTTTCCTGCTAAACAAAGTGATCATGGAGTCAATCAATGCTAATGAAAAAGTGTTAGTTATTTTTATTGACTTGGCGAAAGCCTTTGACTCAATTGATAGACAAATCCTATTTTCAAAATTAGAATGTGTTGGAGTGAGGGGTGTGGCCTTGAACTGGTTTAAGAGTTATTTGAGTGATAGGAAACAAGTAGTATCAATTAATAATCAAACTAGTGATGTCCTCAGTGTAGAGTATGGTGTAGTTCAAGGCAGTACACTCGGACCTTTACTATTCTTAATATATATAAATAATATTGACAAACTGAATTTAACAGGAAGACTTTTTCTATTTGCAGATGACACGGCAATAATATTAAAAGGTAGGAACTGGAATGAAGTGTATGAAATTGCATCAAGGGAAATAACATTAATACATAAATGGTTTAATAATAATGTGCTAACCATGAACGTAGGCAAAACTAAATGTTTGCCAATTGCCCTTCGTGCCGCGGGTGGGCCGCCCGCTGATCTCAGATTGATGCTCCACTCTTGTGGTAACGCAGTAAATCGGTGCTGTTCCTGTAACGTCATTAAAAGGGTAGACCAGTATAAGTATTTGGGAGTAATTTTGGACTCGAAATTGAAATTTGACAACCACATCGAGAAAATTAAGAACAACTTTAGAAAATTAATATATGTTTTTTATCAGCTGAATCGGATACTAAATTGTGATGAAATCAAGCGTGTATATTTTGCTTATGCGCAATCTATCCTGTTGTATGGAATAGTTGCTTGGGGAGGCGCTCGTAAAAACATAATTTACCCTCTTTACATTTTACAAAAATCAGTAATAAAAGCCGGGTTTAAAAAACCGAAACGCTACCCCTCAAATCAGCTTTTTCAGGAGACAAAAATACTTACAGTAAGGCAGCTGTATATAAAATCGGTTTTGGTCTACACCTTCACGCATCGTGACTCAGTGATAACTGAGGTTACACACCAACATTTCACCAGACATGCACAACATGTTGGTATGCAGGTCCCCAGAGTAGTAACATCTGCTAATTGCACAAATTCTTTCTATGTCGCAAATTTTCTCTACAGAACAATACCTGCCCATGTAAGGGATCTGCAGGTTTCACTTAGTTTATACAAAAAACTGATCACCGCCTGGCTGGTGGAGGTGGGGGCTGACTACGCGGAGCTGCTAATCTGCCCTGAGTATACATGAATATGTCAAATTGCTGACTGACACCATCTACACAAGCACTGTGTCTGAGCTGGTCTTCCCTCGTCCATGCGTGTATTGAAATATTAAAGTTCTAAATTTTTTGCAAAGCCCTCAATTTTTTAATTGAATTTATTTTAAATTGAACTTTTTATCCTATTTTAAATTAATTGAAGTCGGGGGTTTTATTATTAGTTCATACTTTGTTTTTATGTTTTAATTCATTAATTGTTTTTAATGATTACTTTTTTCGTAAATATTTTTCATAAAGTAAATGGTTAAAAACATCTTTGAACCTACATGAGGAAGAAAAGTATTTCTGTAGTGCTAGTCAAATACGGTGGTTGATGCATTAAGTGTAGTTACAACTATTCTGTAGCAGTCTTAGTTTGCACTTATTTTTATTAACGTAAACTGTACATATATTTCTAAATTTATTTAGTTCTTTAGTGTAATGTGTTTCTTTTTTATCTTTCTTTCTGTCTTTTTATATATTACGTAGTAAGCGCACAGTTTTTTTAATGGAACTCAGAGCCACGCACAGGATTCGTCCCATGTGGCTCTTTATTAATTTTGTAATGTGTGATTGATTAACAAATAAAGTCTTTCTGATTTCTGATTTCTTATGCGGGATTTTGTCAAGTGCAGTGTTTCTTGGGTTAAAGTGAAAAGTATTGTCATTGGTATTGTAGTGTATGGGGTAAGTTTCTAGCTGCATTATTTTATTTTATTTTTCACCAATATAATAAGGAATCTTATTATACTGGTACTGCACGATGTAATTCGGTAGACGCTCTCCATAAAATGTATTCGATCTAGGCACTTCAAATGTTTATTTACTTCTTCTGTTAACTTTTTTGTGAATAATGCGTCTAAGATCGTTTATTTGTAAATTTGTTATTATTGTGTTATATGTATATACACATATTGGAGAGAGTGTTTTTGCTTGTTTTCTTAGGTCTACCAGCTGTACATTTTCGTTTTTATTACTTTAAACACGTATCTTGTATGTTTTTACTTTATTTAAATGTCTTAGCAACTGCTCCCCAGACATTTACACCGTACCTAATAACCTGTATTGTATAACCGTACCTGTCTATTGTGTTGTCTACTCTATACATTAATATTAAACAAGGTGTCAGTTTCTTTAGTAATTTATTAATGTTGCCTTTCCAAATTAAATTATTGTCTACCAAAACTCCGAAATATTTACATTTTACTGTTAATTTTATAGTCTCACACATACACTCTATTCCTACCACATTCTTATTCATATGTAAACAGTCACATGCGTGATAATTAATTTGCGGAATTTCTATTACCGGTACTTTAAAATTTTTATGTGAAAGTGCATAATTAATATTCTTTGCTAATTAATAACGAGTCCTTTATCATGTGCCCATTTTGTTAGTTTATTATCTGATTGGAGGAATTTATGCGCTAAATTCTGTTTCTTGTGCCCTGACGTCAAAACTATATCATTGGCATATGCTTGAATCTTACATTCTCTACAATCTCAAATATTTCATTTTAATAAACTATAAACATTAGAGGGCCAACATGACTACCTTGTGGTATCCCGTAGTTCACGTCTTTTAATTCACTGTTATATCCATCTACGTTTATTTTAAATTTTATGTTTTTTAAATATGACTGAAACCATCTTAGATATATAACTTTTATTCCTGTTTTATTTAATGCAGTAACTAATTCTAATATAAAATTTTAAAACAGTATATCTAATATATAGTTCGTAAAATTTGTAAATTCTTTTAAGGCATGCTCTCTGCTTATTCCCCTTTAAAAAGCAAACTCGTATTCGTTTATTTTGCCATTTTCGGTGAGGTATTTTTATAAGTGGGTAGCCACATATTTCTCTATTACTTTTCAAGCACTGGGAGTATTGCTATTGGGCGGTAATTCTGCATTTGAGTCATTTTTTGCTTTTAGGTGTAGGTCTTATAATTGAGGTTTTTAAGCATTCAGGGAATATTCCCTGGCTTAGGGAATTGTTTATTATTCTAGAAAGTAATTCTGATAATTGGTCTATAATTGCTACAGTGTTCTTTAAACTTATACTATCCAAGTCTGGAGATTTATTAATATCTATCTTTAGTACTGTGTCTTTAATGGTTTTTGGCTTTGATCTAGGTACATATATGTAACATTGATCTATTTGACGGTCTATGTCTTGATATGTTCTGTTATATTTACACTTGCGTTTAATTTGATCCACACCTTCTACAAAATAGTTGGCAAACTTACAATATCTTTCTTTGTATTCTTTGCACCTTTGCTACCATTATTACTTCATCTAAGAACTTCCTTTGTTTTCTGCCCAGTAGACTATTTAAATTCTGCCAAGATTTTGTAATGTCGTATTTTGTGTTATTAAAAGAAGCCACATAGTACTTGTTTTCCTTATTTTTTTATCATATTGTTCACTCTATTTCTGAAGTTAATCTATGCGTTTCTATATTGTTTGTTATTTGGATTAGACTTACATATTATAAATAGCCTATCCCGTTCTTTTATCATATAAAGTAGGTCATAATAAAATACTTTCTAGTAAGCTTGGTTTTCTAGTACACTTTTTTGAATGTGTCAAACAATTTTTAAAACCCCTCATTGACATCCTCTGCAACTATTGCCATCCAATCGGTGTTTGTTAAACTGTACCTTAACTTCCTTTCGCGATACAGGCCTTTGACTAGTTTTATGGTTATAAAAAAATAAAATTCGGGGTAACCTTGTAACAGATATATACATTTTCGATTTATGGTAGTTTTGGATTCTGGAAGCCATAATCAGAGAAATTTTAAAAAATCTCCCGGATATTTCGTCACGAGGGCGCTTGTAATAGGTAGATTTTTAAAAATCTATCTATAACAGCACATAGCTGACCATCTCAGACGTCCGTACACACAATCGACCGCTAGTTTTGAAAGCAGATCCGGACGCTTTACAACAGGACTATGCAGAATAGTGGGATAGTCTTTACGATCCGTAAATGTGCATATATTCTAATGTTCGAATGACTATGTCACAGAAACCCCATAAATACGATAGGAGATATTTTCGGCTATGTATCAACACATATCATCCTAGGTCAGATAGAGTCATATCTTGTACAAATATTCGTTTACATGTACTATGATTTACTGGGCATGATACATGAAATATATATATATACGTTTAGTCCAATAAATCGTAATATACGTAATTGGATATTGGGCAATTTAAGACTATTCCAGACCTCGTGTCCCGTAACAGGTAACATTCAAAGTTTTAAGTCTAAGTGTGTATCCGTCTCTTAGATAGACATAGAGACAGAGAAACAGATAAAAAAGGAACATGTGCCGTGAATATACTGACAAGAAGATGACAGAAGAGACGTTATTATCACATCCTGATCGATAAGCTACAATAATGCTCAGCTAATAATGAATCCGTTCGTATTATTCGATATTCCTTATCACACGTCTGCTGAACATCGATTAAACAAAAAATAAATAACTGTATCTAATATAAATACGTTTGCTTTAATTAGTCAAGATAAAATACTAACATTCTTGTCTATTCATCCCGGAATTCGTACAGGTGAAAGTATAATTTAAATCTCCATAAAATGTTTCCACGAAAGTTATTAAAAAATATTATTGTTTGGGAAAAATTAAATTGCATATGGCTTTATATTTTAATGTATTGCAGTAAATTTTCACATCATTTCTAGGGCGATGAGAGGCATACAATCCCGGTATGACATCGTCCTTAAAGACTTGGATGAAGAGGAGAAACCGCACGTCCACTACAGCTGGACAATATTAGACGCCGTTCTTCATCTTTCCCGTCCGGTAAGTGAGCATGTTATCTTCTATTACATTTCATACTTATAACAAGTAGTGCCGAATATAAGTTAGTACAAAACTTAATTAAATAAGGTTATTTAAATATTTTATTAAATACATTAATATGTATTAAATTATCCTAGTTGCAGCAATGTACAGAATACGCCCTCGAACGTCTGATTTTACACTAACTACATAACTAAATAGTTTATTCATTACATTTTGTCTTAAACATTATGTTTCACACTATAATGTGAACCTATAAGAACGTTTTGAATACAGTTGCAGCCGACCGATTTACGATTCCCTCGGGCAACTGCGACGGAGGATTTTGAGGAGGCCCGGCTTCTCACCGAAGGCCTTTATGTGTGGGAGATGGACTGGCCTTCAGAGAACCGTGGCAGTCATGCTGTAGTGGGCGTGGCCACAAAAGGAGGCCTGATGTACCCCATGAAACGAAAGGTGAGTTGTTATACTTATTACTAGAAGCATTCTTTCCTGCTCGTATAGGAACCACTCAGTCCTAGAGTGTTATCCTTTCCCTGCGATATAATTCTCTGACTCTCAGTACCTAATGATTTACTATTGATTATAGTGATCTTTATTCCAAATTAAGTTACAGAACAACAAATTGAAAACATTTAGGAACTTACACTGCCACGTATTTACAAGTACAGGCGTGGCAGTGCGATTAGATAATAATAACATAGTAATTGAGTTCAGTCCTTATCTCAATGTAAGGTCACTTCTTATTCCATTGTCGATATGAACTACGGGACTAAAATATATCCAAGAATATTATTTCTAATATCAGATTTTCTAGTTTGATTTTATAAATACACGTACAAGGGGATTCACATCCGTAATTATTTTGATTTAATTTCGGGTAGCTCCAAGAATCACAATTTCCCAGCGATCAATAATCAGTATCATATATTGTATGCGGAGTAAGCTATACTGGTTACAAACATTGTACATTGTTTATTATTCTTAGAATTGAAAGTAATGAATACGCCACACCACATTTCGTGTAACAAGCTTCGCTAGGGTTGTAGACTGAATTTCAGGTCAAATTTTTAAGTTCATTTTATTCTTGAAATGTCCTGTGGTCAGATAAACAGATATAGGCCTATATAGTTCAGAAAAGAACTTTATTGTGAACAGAAAAAAATAAGAAATTATGTCAGTATACAAAGCGATAGGCTTCAATAACGCCCAGCCAAATTGAATGCTTGAAATTGCAGCATGATAAAGCTCTTTCTACTTCTATGTACTAAGGAATTTTAATGAAAAATATCAAAATTGCAAATGATCTTGTCAAGAAATCTTTGCCCCATAGTACATTAACATTTTTGTCCGTTGAGTTAAGTTTCATAGCAGTCTTTAATAACAGTATCCGTGCAGTAGGGATGGTACTAAAACATACGACAGAGCTGAAATTAAATCATCTGACCAACTTTTAACACTGACTTACTCTATAGTTTTTTCTTGTTTAGTTTTACTTTTTGAATAATCTGCAAGCGTTAATGAGTCACACGTTAAAATCTCGTATGATTGAACTCAGTTTGTTTACAAATATTTCTTGTAGTGCTATTTACTCATAGTCATCGCGATTACCAATAATACCAATGTAAAATTGTTTGTTAACGTTCAACTAAGTCCCATGGAGTGCCATGCAATTTCATCGTATTTAGTGTTGCTAAGACATCCATAAGACTTCATGCAAAATTTCAAGCGTATATGTCAGTTTATTTTCGAGATGTTGCGCGGATAGACAGATTTTTTACAGCCCACGAGTTGACGCTCATTATGTAAAATTTAAGTCACAATGTAGAATATACCGATATAAATAGGAAAATGTCAGTATAGATTTTTATATTCACAGGCCGACGGCGAAGACTCCCAATATCGTTCGTGGGGGTGGGACCTGGTCACCACGAAGTTGTTTGTGGATGGAGTTGTCCACAACGGAGAGGGTGACAGGTGTTACCCCCTGCAACAAACCGAAGAGCGCTACACAGTGCCAGACAAGTTCCATGGTAAGTTGTTGATTATTTTGATTATTTATTTATTTGGGGATCCTTACTCTTCGGTATATGGAGAATAAAGTTCCTAACCAGTTGTGATATAATATTTTTATACTATGTAGTATAATTTGGGATTGGATATTGCCATATCTGAAACACGAAAGTTACAAGACACATTGTTAATTATTAACTAACTGTCATAAACTAAGTGATACTAACTCTTGTACCTTTCTTTAATTTGGGATCTATTAACTTACTCAGTAATACTCACTTCAGTAAGAAAAAGAGGTATTCTTAATAGATTAGATATAGAAATTGTTGCTAATAATGAGTGTTATTAAGCTACAAAGGCTCGTCTTCAATAACAGTAGCGTAAATGGAAGTGTGAATGAATGTATATTTTTTGTATTTGTTGTATATGTTTCTAGAAGTTGAATGCTTTAAACGTGTTTTCAAAATTCGAGTCCTACAACCAATGCAGTAAATCTTACGCATTTTGAAAAGAATCTTATTTTAGTAAAACATTAATACAATAAGTGATGTGTGTAATGAATTACAACTACATGTTACGATTACAGTGAATAAAAACAATTGTTCTGTTACAGTTGTGCTGGACATGACGGACGGCACTCTGTCCTTCATCGTGAACGGGAAATGGCTGGGGACAGCGCTCAGCGGAATGGCCGGGCACTGCCTGTACCCGATTGTCAACTCTAGACAGGGTAACTGTAGAATCTGGCGCTGGCTCAGGTGGTAAGTTGATACCTGCAAGTGAGTAGAGCATGAAAGTGATATAAATTAATATTATAATTGTATTTATTATAGGTGATGGATTCTCATTTACAATTCAGTGAAGTCCTTAACATTATTGAGCAAAAGAATTCATGGAAGTATGTTTTATAGTTTCTTATTATATTAGTTGAATGTGATATTATATGAAATATACTCTAGTTACTTTGTTATGTAGTAATTGTAAAAGTAAATGGAAACCCACGCACATTAGGTAAATTAAAAGAAAAACTCGCATATACGTTGGTTTATCAGTTCTATTGAAATGAATTCATTTTTTAATAATTTTATTTGTATACACATAACACAAAAAAAACTTGCTCATGAAGTTTAAAATTTTAATGTTCTATCCCATATCCAGTCTTTTTTTAAATTCTGAGACAATTTTTATTCACACTACTGGATATATAATTCTGTTTACAGAGTAATAATTTTTATAAATATTGGAACTTTATAATTTAAAGCTTTATTATAAAATCAAGCCTACCTAATAAGGGAGGGGAGCAATGTATGGTCTGTAGGCGACAACCTGATCAAGGACAGGCCTATCGACCATGCATTGCTCTAACCTGGGTGTGTGGACAACTGGATCATGTAGACATTGATATCTGTGATAGTGGTGGATACATGTTCAAGGTTTTAAGCACAGGCAGTCCCAATTCCTGACAAGGTTGGTTTATTTTTTTAACCCTAGAACTGGCGGTCATTTCATCCTGTAGTGTCGGGCTGTTTTGGAGCTTCGCGCAAGGTTTTTTTAAAAAAAATTATTAAAAATATAAAATAAAAGCAATATAAATAAGAGTATATATTTTTGTGTTCAGAATGAAACGTAGAATTGCACTATATTGTAAAATTAACCATCAAAAATTTTCTAATAAACCCTTTTTTTAATCAAATATAAAATTTACGAAAAATATTTCTTAAATTTGGGGGGGACCATACCTAGCAAATGAAGTTATAGTGAGAAATATTTATAAGTGAGATAGCCATTCTGTGTCAAATTTTATCTAGTTTCAGAAAAACATAAAACATTATACACATTTATGAAAGCATCATAAAGCTATAGAACAAAAAGCAGCGATGCGTATAAATTCTGAAAATCGGGTGTACACGTAAGACTTTGGTAAAACAAGTTTTTCAAATACATTTATCTATGAATACATGTTATTTTGCATATTTTATTACTTAGAATAAAATAGAATATACAGTAGTAATGAAATAATTACCATAAATTATTTTTTGAAAAGTAAAAAAAGTTAAATTTTGCCATTATTCAAAAATTTTGCGAAAAATTTTCATTCAGCAAAATATAAAATAGTTTCTAAAGCTTGTACTATATCTAAATTTATAAATTTATGGTTTATAAGTAATAGGAAATATTATGTAGTTAGAAAACTATAAATATAACTAAAGATATAAAAAAAAATAGAGAATAACCCAAACAGTTATTATATATAACCAAAGAAATTACAGGAAATATATATTTTATTGTGAAAACTATCTATTTACCAAAAATAAATAGTTACTTCAGAGCTAAAAGAGTTCTATAAATAACGTTTAGTAAGTGAAAACAATAACAAACTATGTGAAATGAATTTTAGCCAAGTCATTTTGCCATAGCCTACACAAAGCCGGTAATTTCTCAAACATATTTCAGTAAATAGAAATTGATTCATTCTAAAATATATATGTTTACACTACTACGACATCAAACAACACACTACACATTAAATACGACACTAAAACACGCGTAAAACTATTAAAACTTACAAATATCCACAGCTCGGCACGAAAGTGATACAGAACGGCAGCGGCAATATGGCGGTCACAACAAACGGAGTCGCGTTTTCTTTTACGTTCAAAATAACAAGCTTGCTACGTCATAACCATAATACAAAGAGGAATAAAACTCATCTGTTCCTTAGCATTTTTCTTCCCGAATCCAATGGTGCATGAATTATATCGATACGTTACCGGAGTATATTATAAAAAGTAATTATAGGAGGGAATGTTTGATCGACAAAATTTTGACGGTTAACACCACAAAAGCGGCATTAACCGACATAATTATGTCGATTAACAGTTCTAGGGTTAAATATGTTTTATTCATGTTTTACATGGTATTATTATGTTCTGACGAGGTAGTATTTTTTTAGGTATTTTATTGCGAATTCCCTGTTTGTCTTGAGGTATTAAATTGTGGTCGTAAGCTGTCAAGTATGAAGTAATCCTTTACTACAACAATAAAACCTAATTTCATTTATTCTGGAAATATTCTATGTGTCCACAGCTTATAACATGGAAGAATGATGTTAAATTATGATATTTTTCATAAAGACAAGGAGAAGTCATTGGCGAAACATGCTGTTGAGCACAAAACAGATAAAATTGAAGAATGTAATAATCTTAAAGGAATAATAAGGTCTTCCGTGCTCCTGAAGAGATTTAAATAGGTTAATATTTAAAAATCTCTTAAAAAAGCGACAAAACAATTTATTGCTGTTGCACTATGGATGAAACAGTTGGGTCTTTTAATGGTGTACATAGTTCCGGTTATTTTCTTATATTTTACTAGTAATAATTATAAATTAACATTCTTCTAACTTTGTTAACAATTTCGCTGGTATTGAGCTTTGAAGACCCAAGTTGTTGTAAGAAAGTGATATATGAATTAAAAACTTTTCTGGATTGCTTGATTCTGTTTCAATTTTAGACCCGTGTATGGATAAACTAATGCACTCTCAAATAAATATACTAGTTTTCTAACTAACCACAATTATAACGTTTCAAATAGTGAAAAATATCAAGTTCTTTCAAGTTCGTTGTTCCAACAAAAATTTATTTATTTTAGCGCATGATAGTAGAATAGTAACATATCAAGTAGTGACTAAAAATACTCCATTACATGATCTACTTTGAAGCATTTTGTAACTTTATTCATACTGTACATTACTAGACGAGTTTTATAATTCAATTGCCATTTCTTTTCGCCGAGAGGTTTTGAATTTTCGGACTTGAAAATTAACATTACTAGTATAGAAACAAAATGATCAATTGTTGTATCGATAAAAATGTAATTTGAATTGTCTTGTAAGTAGTAGTTTTATTAAAATTCCAACTGCACATAAAATTGAGTTTTCTTTCATATGTGCAATTCGTTACACTATTAGTAGTAACACATTTCTATGTTAAAAGTGACACAACTCGTATCACATCGTACAATTCCAACTGCACATAAAATTGAGTTTTCTTTCATATGTGCAATTCGTTACACTATTAGTAGTAACACATTTCTATGTTAAAAGTGACATAACTCGTATCACATCGTACAATTGCAAATTAAAATATAAATGGTAATTTAAGAAAATTCAGGTGACCCCAAATTAAAATGAACCCGGAATAACAAATACTCTAGTTTACGTGAAACTAAAACCTAAGTTATGACCTATCTATCGATACTATTATCTGTCCCTAAAATAATTATTTTAAAATTTGTAAATTTTGTAGCAATAGTGTGATAGTAACTACTCATTGGAGATATTAAATAACATGTACAATCATCTTTTTACACCGTTAGTGAGTTCTCAATAGCAGTTATATCACACGAAGCTAAAATGGAAATATTTATAACGCAGCTCAATGACGTATATGCATGTCACTGAAGAAAAAGTACACTATTCATATTTCTATATTATTAGTGATCAATGTATCAGAGTAATATAAAATATTTTACTGCTTCCTTTAAATATTTCTGCTGACCACACAATATGTGATTGTCATATTGAGAATAGTATAGCAAGATTATTTTTATATCATGGAAGAGCAGGTTCATGAACTAAACCGCTAATATAATTTCTTTATATGCTTATCATTTATATTACTTAGCAAAATGCAAAAGTTCTTGTTAAAATGTGTTTTCTTTATGTTTGGTTATTGGTTATATATGGAAACCACATGCGAGTGTACGATGTGCATTACTCATATTATCAAAGCTGATAAAAATAGTAGGCTATTATAAGTCAGGATTCCTTTTATATTGATTCTATAAATTAAATAATATAATCTCAGTCCTAGTATTCAATATTACGAATCACTTTTCCAGAAGTATTTTCTTGTATGACTGAGTACCCCATAAAAGTAAATAATGCAGGACAAAGTATTATATTAGGGCCATTTAAATTATTGTTTTTTTTTCTATTCATCCCAGTGTAATTAAAGCTGCGATGTAGATTTTCTATATTTTCACAAATCTTGCACAAGTTATTTCAATATAAAATTGTAATCTGCTGTTATTCTGAAATATTTTGTTGTATCAACAGTTATAATTGTATACAGTCTCTCAATTGGTTTTTAATGTCTACATAGATGTTTAAAAAAAAAAAAGTAAAGAATGTCTTATTTTACCAGGCGAAGTTAGGGCTAAGAAGCCCTCTCTAACACTTAACCTGGGGACCAACGGCTTAAAGGTGACTTCCGAACCACCACCAATGGCCGGGCAGGCGGGCCGCTTGCAAGGACAGGATCGCTCAGCGGTCACCTGTCCAAGCAGCAGCCACGCTCGGCGTTGCTTGATCTGGTTATCTTGCGATAACCGCCGTACCCACTACACTGCGCCATTGGCCATGTTTTAGTAGTTCACATCTATATTTTATAATAATTTCCTTTCTTACTCTATATTTTTTTGCTCGATGTCTGTTTTTATTTACTAACTTATTGAAAACAACGCTACATAAATAATTTTTGCCACCTAAAAATTTGATAGATTATCAATGATCAAGGAGTTCACGTAGGCAATACAGTTACTGTAAACATTATGCTTTAAAAACTGAAGGCGTAATATCAATCTCTAATATCATACTGCACTTTCTCGTTCAGCATTATAATATAATATAATATATCATATAATTATGTAATTCATATTGTCTTTTGGAAAGAAACTTTGATGTTCCGGACGATTGCTGCTTTATTTTCATAAACTACTTTAACATTTGGGCTGATAGAACACTTGTGTATTGATAATTTGAAAAGTAAGATTATTTCAAGATAGACCGCGACAAATATCTGGTTATTCTTGTTGGACGTCCACCGGTCACGCGAGTCCCGGAAAAGCCACAGATTTAAATACGGATATCGCCAAAAGTAACGGATTTTTCCTTTTATTCCAAAAAGTTCTGTTTCAATCGTCAGTTTTATGGCATTGTTATCATAACTAGTGACGTGTCGAAACAAAATCTCAAAAAAAGTCCGCGGAGTTCGCTTCAAAGGCTGTAGCGCCTTACAGCGGACGGCTCAGGTACTACAGTATGTAAGTACACTGTGCCTGGCTGACTCGGGCAGTCACCACCCCACGATACAACGGGAATCAGGTGCAAGTAAGTCCTAGCCGTAGTAGGTACTAATTTTGCCTGCCAAAACACGCGTTTGCCTAGTCACTAACGATACGATCAGTAAATGACACTAAACCTGTTATTAGAGTATTATTTTATATAAAGAAAGTAGCAATAAAATAAATCAGTACGAATAGAACTACATTTTATTACTAGTAACGAGGAGTTTTAATTTAGTTTTTATCATGTTTATCAAGTTTCTTTTCGAGGCCGCTGTGTCGCTTGCCGTACGTTGGCAGCAGCGTTCCTTAGTTTCGAGCTTGAGTTGAACCAGCAACTGACGTGTTAGGTAACGTTTAGGTAGGAGACTAGTTATCCTAAAGCAAATGCTGACGCCTTCCCTTTATTTTCTTTTATTTCCGAGTCAGCGATGATGAAAGCCTGTTGATCCGTTGATCATCGGTGCTATATTTGCTTCGGCTTGCTTTAGTTTTTACATTAATTCGGGCCTGAGCTGAACTTGGAAACTACCTCTCCTTTTAGAACCCTGTATTTTATCCCTCTGGACTGTTCTATCCGGTGTCTTAGGGTTTTATATATATATATATATATATATATATATATATATATATATATATATATATATATATATAGTATTATAAACTAGCCCTATCCGATTAAACATTATAAGCCAATTAAAAAAAAAACTGATTTATTACTCTTCCAAAGAGTATAAAATGTAATAAACAAGGCTATTGATGAGAAGTCTGTTTTTATACTGCATGTTCTTCCATCTTACCTTGAAAGTTGGCATGAAATTATCCCTAACTACATTTGATTCCCCAAATAGTCTTAAGGAAGTAGTTTTTATGTTTCAGGATATTTTTTCAGAAATACAGAGTGGAGCGCGGTAATTTGCTTTTTTGCACTGCAGGCTGTGGCTGCACTGTTGGTCGAAGAGAGAGGGGAGTGGGCGTGGCTTATAGTGGCTGACGGGAGATTTGTATACGAGCTCCTCACGCCTGAGTTTTAATGGGGCGATCAAGCCAGGCGGAGAGAAAGAGTGGTGATGGAGGGTCCCCTCCTGCCAACTACAGATAGCCCGTGTATTAGAATAGTGGAATGAGCGGTCCGCGCGTTCTCGCTCTGTACTCCTCTGAATTTAATTTAGTTCAGTACCTGGCAAACCTATTAAAATGTATCACTGTATTTTCAAACCCCTTTCCGTAGTTTAGTACAGCATACATATATTTAAATTACATTTTCAAAGCTGGATGTTGCAGGATGCAGCACAATTAAATTGTAGGCAATCAATGTGACAAGCCTCTTAAAATGTACCACAGTGTTGTTAGCTTCTACTCTGAATTAAACACATTTCAGTAATTTGGTACAACAACATATATATATATATATATATATATATATATATATATATATATATATATATATATATATTACATTTTCAAAGCGGGATGCTGTAGGATGCATCGCAATTAAATTTATTTCATTGAACCTTGATTTTACAACGTAATTAATGGCAGGCAATTACTCTTGTCTACATACAAATAAACCAATACAACGGAGTATCGAAAGACCAAAAAAGACGTAAGGAAGTCTAATGTAACAAAGTAACCTCGTTACATTCAGTGGCGTAACTAGAAAACATTCGAGGGTGGATTAAACATCCAGGAGGATTAAAAAGAGCCCTACTTAGCATAGTAGTTAAAGAATGATCTTCAGGGTCTCCAAAAACAAAATCAACAATTAAGTTGAGTTTTTTTTATTGCATCTTTTGTAATAAAATGTAAACCAATAAAATTGTTTCGTAACATTATATTTGGTTCATTGCATTTTCCAACTGCCTTAATCAAATAAATATAATTTGTAGGTTACATTACTATTAGTTAGAAATTACTCGATAATTGCCATGTAATATAGATCAGATCAGCATTATAATCGCGTATGCCAGACGACACATGGCACTTATCAGGCTTGGTCGAAGTTGCATGCACAATTTCAAGTCTATAGCTTATTTCTCATTCTCGATATATCCAACAAACAGGCAGAGAAATCTATTGCTATTGCTATAAGTTAAAACTTGATCGTAATAATTTGATTTTATTAAAATATGAATACTTATCAAAGGACATGCCACAGAAAGGAGATATGAGTCAACCAATACTGCAACCCTGCACCAAATTTGCCTAGACTTAAGCCTTCTGAGTGACAATAGCAGACTTCAATAAATTATATAAATTTGTGTAATTGTAATTGTATCATACATCTGTATATTCGTAGCATTAGAGATCAGTAGGACTAAATTATTTTCATCATCTGTATTACATAAATATTTCTGTAATATAAGTGTAATATTTCTTACATAAATATAAGTGTTTAAAATTGTAAACCAAAAATATACTCATATATGATCTTAAACTGAATTTGTCAGTTACAGTAATATAATATAATTAGGAAAATTTTGTATTTATTAATGATGTCACGTGCTATGTTAGGTATTTAAGTCAGGTAGTTGTCATTGATTTTATCATATTTATATAATTATGTTTTTGGTTGAATATTTACTCGCAAGTTTATGTTTTAATACCCTTAGTTTATTACAGCTATTACATAACTCTTATTACAGATTTTGTAGCGTAATTATTAATTTATTTACTACCAATTAAGGACTCCACATTATAATATGTTGCTTTTGCCCTATTAATTTGAATATATTCCAATAGCACAAAAAGATTATGACATTTTATTCGTTGTGCACCATCTCACATTTTGTAAAGTGTCTTTGAAGTTATAAACAAAGTTCAATATTAATATAATTAATTCGATATAATTTCTATGTTTTGCAGATATGTTCGGATATAAAATGACTCATTAATTCAGATATAAAACGACTCATTAATTCGTAAGATAATAGAAATCAGAACCGTTCCGAACTGAGGTCGCTATCAGCCGCATGTACAGGGTTTGTCAGGAATTTTCGGGATTTATCGGTACTGCTCGGCTCTGCCCCCACTCTTTCTCTCCGCCTGGCTTGATCGCCCAATAAAACTCAGGCGTAAGGAGCTCGTGATTTGTATTCCTCCGCGTTCCAGTTGCCATCATGCAGTGGACACGAGAGGAGAGGTCGTTTTGTGTTGAAGCGTATTTTTCAAATGCCCACTCGATCATTGCAGTGCAGCGTGCTTTTCGTTTACGATTCGCTGTTCCCCCACGCGGACGTGTTCCTGGTCGGCAATCAATTGTAAATTGGGTAACTGCATTCAGAACAGCAGGGAATGTGTCATGTGTACGAAGGGGACCTCAGAGAAGGATTACAACAACGGAAAATATCGATAGAGTTAGAGCAGCAGTACTGCAATCTCCAAAACGCTCTACTCGGAAGCAATCACTTGCTCTTGGCATTTCAAGACGTTCTCTCCACCGGATTCTTCATGATGAACTGAGATTTCACCCGTATAAAATGTGCGTCCATCAATTGTCAGCACGGGACTATTTGACACGGCGTACTTCTTGTGGTAACATGCTTGCAACTATACCGCGTGACGCAATTGTGTTCTTTTCTGATGAGGCACATTTTCACCTCAGTGGGTGTGTCAACAAGCAAAACATGCGCTACTGGAGTGAAACAAACCCCAGAGAAGTCCACCAGAGACCTCTGCATTCGGACCGCGTCACTGTGTGGTGCGCCATATCACGAGTAGGCACCATTGGCCCTTACTTTTTTCAGGATAACCGTCGTGCCATAACTGTGAACTCCGAACGGTACTTGACTATGATACAGGATTTTTTTCAGCCGGCTCTTGAGGCAATGCAATTAAAGGATACATGGTTCCAACAGGATGGTGCCACTGCACACACAGCGAGGGTTACCATGAATTGTTTGAGGCAAATGTTTCCTGGACGGCTTATCTCTTTGAGGGGTGATGTTAACTGGCCGGCACGCCCACCAGACAGCCCCATGAGATTTTTTCCTTTAGGGTTACCTGAAGTCGAAGGTGTATATCAACCGTCCCAACACCTTGGAAGACCTAAGGAACAATATTGAGGCTGAAATTGGCAGAATACCAGTTGACATGCTTGTTAGAGTTAATGAAAACTTCAGAAAACGTATACAGCAGTGTGTGGATGCCGAAGGTCGACATTTGCCAGATATATTATTTAAAAACATGTAATTTAAACATTCCTTTAATGTTCATTATAATTAAAATAAAAAATAATTTTTTCTAAGGTTCATAATTTTGTTATTTCATTTCCAAATCAGCAAATTGCCGTGCTCCACCCTGTATATAGACATTTTTCATATGCCTGAACTGTTTAATGGATCTGGTGGTGGAATCAATGGCGTTAATTTCAGTTTCCCGTGTGCGCAACATAATCCAGCTACTTTTCTGTAAGTACTTTGTGTAAGAAGAATTCATTATAGGTTTATCGATACTTATGAGCGTTTTTACTCTTCATAACAATTTCGTTTATAAATATTTGGTATTGGTGAATTGGTTCCCCTGCTTTGTAATATTGCTCTCAGCATTTTCCGTCGTTTCATTTTGACCGCTGTTACGTACGCAATTTCCTGCTAAATAACAGAGACCCATGAGCATCTACTTTTGAAACGCGTAACGAGTAACGCGTAAACACTCCTGTGATGGTTATTGGAAAATATTCGAATCTGATCCAAGAGTTCGGTGGGTGAAACAACTTTTATTTCACATTGTCTATAAAATATCTAGAAAATCGTTGCTCCGATCTATACAATACCTATATATATATATATATATATATATATATATATATATTATATATATATATATACATGGACTGAGTAAGGAGTGTTTTCCTTTCCATAATACCATATGAAAATAACAAAATTTCACAACTAGATGCTTTTTGACACACACATATTGACATTGACATATATGTATGTGTGTATGTATATATATAAGTAGATAAGAATATAAGGTTCCTAGCGCACTTTCGGAGCCGACCGAAAATCAATAGAAATTCCTGTTTAAAGGACAATAAACGAATCTGTAAAATCAAACAGTAACTCACGAATGAAAAATTAACCGAATCTATAGCTGTTTGCTTCTACTTTCTTGAGCTGTCAAATCAATCTATTTGAAATGTCTGCTACGAATAAACGAAAAATCTTCTACTCTACAAAATTGATAGTAACACAGTCTTTATCTTTAATAGTCTTCTTTCCAGTAACAACCAAGTGTAATTTATCATGTTTATTCAATTCTTTAATCTTTTTTTCATCCAAAACAGTCAAAAATCTGTTCGGTAAGTGTACTTTATAATCTTCCAACTCGGCAATTATTGTAAACCCGAATTTAGCTTTCATTTTCTCCAGATTCAAAATTTTGTATTTCTTATTTTCTTCTAATTCATTTAACTTCTTATATTCTTTAAATCTTAGCTCACCAACTTCATTTAATTCCTTTAGTAGCTCCATTTACATAGGAAAAAATTTGAGTGTGTCAAGTTTCACTATTTAGTATAATATCTTTTTATTAAGGAAAAGTTATCAACTTTTAAGCTTAAAGTTGGCAATAATTTGAGATAATTCAGTATATTTTCAGGAATTTTTAAAAAACTCTTTAAAAAACCTTGATTATCTACTGAATTATCTCAAATTATTGCCAACTTTAAGCTTAAAAGTTGATCACTTTTCCTTAATAAAAAGATATTTTACTAAATAGTGAAACTTGACACACTCAAATTTTTTCTATATAAATGGAGCGCGATAAAATATCATGTCCGTTCTGCAAAAAAGAAATTTTAAGAAAAAACTATGATCGACATTATGGCTCCAAAATCCATGCCAAAAACAAACAAATTTACGAGAAAGAACTGAATTTTTTAAGACAATGGGCTAAAGAAAATCAAATTGTCGATCATGAAGAGATGTACAATATAGAAAAATTGCGTGAATTAAAGAAAAACTTTAAGGAAGATAAAAAAGATCTCAATCTATTTAATGATGAAAAAATTCAATCAATCGCTGAAAAATTGTCCATTGAAACAAACGATAAAACTAAGTCTGAAATGATCGAAGAAATTGACAAAACTCTTAACGAAAAACCTGAAAATATCATAGATGTTGAAGTTTTATCCTCAATACACGGTCTTTTCAAGCAATACATTTTAACAAACTTGAACGACAATTCCATGGCAATTTACAAATATCTATCAATTATGAGGCCAGAAATTAAAAGTTTAATAGAAAAATTTCAAGAGAATGTTAAAAATATGAAGGGTTATCTCTCTTTGGAATGTGAATATGAAAGAAATTTAGTGAACGGTGAAACACAAACGTGTCCAATGTACTTTACTATAAAAGCAGACGAGATCTTTGATGTAAACGACTTTATTACTAAGCAATTTAATAAATTAACACATCGAGAACAGACAAATCATCCAAATAGAGGTTCTGGATGGACATTTAAAAGTTGTAAACAATTAGTTTTGAGCCTTAATAAACACGAATTTATGAACGCAGGATCATATATCGATTTGCCAAAGAAAATCAAAGATAAGAAAGCTTGTATAAATATCAAAAATAAAGATGATTATTGCTTTATTTATTCTATCCGATGTGCTATTGAAAAACCCGAAAGAGACTGTGAAAGATCAAAACAATATGAAAAATTTGTAAATGACGAGATATTTTCAGGTTTCGAGTATCCAATGTCCTTAAAAGATATACAATTATTTGAAAAACGAAGTCACAATTCCAAGTACAAATATCCAAAAATGTCTATAAATATCTACAGTTATGATGAGAAACTCAATATTGTTCCATTACAAATTTCTGAAAAATACGACGCTGAGTTAAACATTGACTTATTGTATGTTAAACAAGAAGACAAATCTCATTATGTTTTGATAACCGATTTAAATAAACTCGTTTTCTCTCAATTATCTAAACGTAAAAATAAAAAATTTCTTTGTAGAAGATGTTTGAGTCATTTCTACAAATATAGTGCTTTAGCTGATCATTTAGAAATTTGCAAGCAACATGAAGTTTGTAAACCAATTATGCCATTTCGAGGTCAAACAACAACATTTACTAATTATCAAAAGAAATTTTCTCATCCTTACGTTATTTATATGGATTTTGAAAGCATATTAGAGAAGATTCCAACATGCAAAAACAATCCGCAAAAATCGACTACAACCAAGATTCAGAAGCATATTCCTTATGGTTTTACTCTATGTTTAGTGTCGAATGTGACAAATCGCATGTATAAACCGATATGTTATCGAGCCAAAAATGAAGACGATTTGCCTAATGTTCCTGCAAAATTGTTTGAAGAGCTTACTTAATAAATTATCGAAATACATAGCTACAAAATATAATTCTAAGAACAAAAAACCTATGAAATTGACCGAAGAAGAAGAATTAGCGTACCAAAATTCTAGTCTTTGTCATATTTGTGAATGTGAGGGTTTTGATAATCAAACAAGAAAAAAAGTACGAGATCATTGTCATTTAACAGGTAAATTTAGAGGTTCAGCTCATTTATCTTGTAACTTGAATCTAAAATTTCCTCAAAATATTCCAGTTTTCTGTCACAATATGTCAAATTACGATACTCATTTGTACATAAAAGAATTGGCTAAACAATATGGAAATGTTGATTTGATCGCAAACATAGATGAAAAAATATATTAATTATTCAGTAAATTCAGGATATGGGTATGAGTTTGAAGATGATAAGTTTTCATTCGTAGACACGTTCAGATTTATGGCATCATCTATTGAAAAGTTAGCTAAAAACCTCAAAAAAGATGATTTCAAGCATACAAATCATTTTATACAAGATGGACGAATATTGAACGCAATTCTAGATAGACAACCAAATGACGAAGAAGAAATCTTTAAAATTCTATCTGGAAAAGGCATATTTCCTTACGAATTTATCGATAGTATTGAAAAACTTGATTACACAGAAGACCTGAAAATTTAAGATTGCTATTCACTTTTGACAGACGAGAGCATATCTGAGAAAGATTATCAACACTACTTGAGTGTTTGGAACAAATTAAAAGATAAAAATCTTGGAAATTACTCTGATTTGTACAATATCCAAAATGTACTATTGCTCGCTGATATATTTGAAAACTTCAGAAACATTTGTCTAAATTGTTACAAACTTGATCCAGCACATTATCTAACAGCTCCAAGTCTCGCATGGGACGCTATGTTAAAATTAACGAAAATAGAATTACAATTGATTAGTGATTATAATATGTATTTAATGATTGAAAAAGGTATTCGCGGAGGCATTTCTCAATGTATTAAACGATATGTTAAAGCAAATAACAAATATTTGAAAGATTTTGATGAATCAAAGCCTGAAAACTATCTGTTGTACGTCGATGCTAATAAACCTTTATGGTTACGGGCTTATGCAAAATTTACCATATAACGAAATCAAGTGGATGAACCCGAAAACATATACAAAAGAACAATGGAAAGAAACAATTTTGGAACTCACTGGCGACGAAGATTATGGCTATATTCTCGAAGTTGATCTTGGATATCCAACAAATTTACATGAACATCACAAGGATTTACCTCTTGCTCCCGAACATTATAAAAACAAACTTTGCACAACTTTACTGGATAAAACTGATTACGTTGTTCATTCAAGAAATTTGAAATTTTACCTCGAACAAGGGATGGTGTTGAAACATGTGAATAGAGTTATAGCGTTCGATCAGAAGCCTTTTATGAAAAAGTACATTGATTTTAACACAAACATGAAAACCAAAGCTACAAGTGACTTTGAGAAAGATTTTTACAAGCTGATGAACAACTCAGTTTTTGGAAAATCTATGGAAAATGTGCGAAATAGATGTGATATCAAACTAGGAAATGAAGAATTTTCAATGAAACAGGCCAAGAAAACGAACTTCAAATGCTTTAAAATCTTTGACGACAACTGTATAGCGAGTCACATGTACAAACAAAAGGTTAAATTTAACAAACCGATTTACATAGGATTTTCAGTTCTTGACCTATCAAAATTGTTAATGTACGAGTTTTATTACGATAAATTAAAGAAGTTTGTCCCAGATTTGAATCTGTGTTACATGGATACAGACAGTTATTTCTTAGAATTGAAACGAGATCCTTTTAAAATTATTAAAGAAAATATAGATGACTTTGATACAAGTGATGATCCAAAAGATCACGAATGTTTCACTACTAAAAATAAGAAGGTAATAGGGAAATTCAAAGATGAGTTAAATAGCGAAGTTTTAGAAGAATTTTGTGGATTGAGATCGAAAATGTACTCGTAAAAATATCTAGACAAAAATCCAGTTAGGTGTAAAGGAATTAAGAGAAGCGTTGTAAATAAAACAATAAATATCGAAAACTTGAAGAGATGTTTGTTCGAAGGTAAAGAAGAATTTAGAGAGATGACTTGCATTAGAAGCTACAAACATGAGTTGTACACAGTTACCATAAACAAGTTAGCACTGAGCGCTAAAGATGATAAAAGAATTGTCCTAGAAAATAAGATCGATACAGTACCGTATGGATATAAAGGCGAAATTAAAACAGATATTTTAGAAGAGTTAAACAAAGTTGGAAACTTTGATATATAAATGGAAGATGATTTAATTCACTGTCACAAGTGTAAAAAGAAAACGAAAAATATAGATTCTAAGATTGTTCAAACTCAAAACGGATTGTATAGAATTGCAGCAAAATGTTCAAAATGTAAAACAAATAAGAGTAAATTTATAAAGAATCCTTATGAAAAACAAGTAAAGAAAGAATCTAAGAATAAGGAAGAAATCGAGATTGAAGCTAGAGAAATTCATGCACCAGTACGAAAAAAGTTTAAAAAGAGAAAAATTATAACTTTAGGAATTGACGATTTATGGGCAGCAGATTTAGTTATAATGTCTAACTATTCAGATCAAAATGATGGATTTAAGTATATGTTAAATGTTATTGATACTTTCTCAAAATATGCTTGGTCAAGAGCTATCAAAAGAAAAAACGGCAAGGATGTTTCAAAAGCTTTCGAAAATATAGTAAAAGATGCCATAAGGATCAATCACAAACCTCCTAACCTACTTCATACAGATAAGGGTTTAGAGGTTAAAAATAAAGAATTTAACGATGTTTTGAGAAAATACAACATTAAGATTTATCATACTGAAAACGAAGAGAAATCAAGTATTGTAGAGAGATATAACAGAACTCAAAATGAGAAAATGAAAGTAATTTTTGAGATTAATAAAAACTTTAAATGGATCGATATTCTTCAAAAAATCGTAAACAATTATAACGATACAGTTCACAGCACAATAAAAATGAGGCCCAAAGACGTAGATAAGGATGCAGAAAAGGAGTTATTAGAGACCGTGTTCAAGTATATTCCACCAGAAATTCACACGAAAACTAAATTTAAAATCAATAATCATGTAAGAATTGTTAGTAAAAAACAAACATTTTCGAACAAATATAAGAACAATTGGTCAAGAGAAATCTTTGTGATTTATCAAATTAATAACACAGATCCTGTAACTTATAGTATAAAAGATTTAAATAATGAAGAAATAACCGGAAAGTTTTATGAATATGAATTGAGAAAGTCAAAGCTATAATTTTTTGTATATAAATGGAGGCTCAAAATAAGTGTACAATTTGTCAAGAATATAAATATTTTGAAGAATTTCATAAAAATAAGAGTAAAAAAGGAGGAATAGGGTCTATGTGTAAAGATTGTCGTAGTAAATATAACAGAGAATTATACGATAAAATGAACAAATTAACTTTAGAAGAGAAAAAGTGTTACTTTTGTAAAGAAATTAAAAATATTTCTGAATTTAATAACTGGCATTATAGTAAAGATAAAAAACATACATATTGTAAAGATTGTGCAATAGGAATTATTAGAAAAAGTCAAAAGAAACCGACTCTTTGCGAGTGTGGACGAATCATTCAATGGTTACCTTATCTTCAAAAACATTTACAGACAAAATATCATAATTCGAGAGTTTAATAAAATTTAGTAACATTTTCATCGTGTAATAATTTTTTCTATATAAATGGAGTCTCAAAAGAAATGTACAAAGTGTCAAGAATTTTATAAGGAAGAGAATAGAAAAGACGGATTGTACTGTTATTGTAAGGAATTATATGATAAAATGGACAAATTAACTTTAGAAGAAAAAAAGTGTTACTTTTGTAAAGAAATTGAAAAATATTTCTGAATTTAATAACTGGCAGTATAGTAAAGATAGAAAAGATGCTTTTTGCAAAGATTGTGCTAAAAAAAATTTCAGCGAAAGTTATAAAAACGAAATGCCTTGTGAATATGAAAAAAAAAATTCTACAATGGTTACCTAGTTATGCTAAACATTTACAAACAAAATATAATAAATCGAGAGTTTTTAGTAAAATTTAGAAACATTTTCATCGTGTAATTTAGATATTCTATAAATCAGTCGAGATTCTGCCATATTTGTAGTAAAATGATTTCCGTTGTATAAAATATTCAAAGATTCTTTCATTTGGTTGTAGAGATTTATACTATTTGGATCTCCATATCTTAATAAAATTTCCATTTCTGGGTAATCAATTTCAAGTTCTTTCAATCTTTTCGGTATTTCTCTCTTTTGAGCTCTGATAACGTAATAAGGATATTCCCACATGTGATTCTTCTTAATTAATACAAAAACATGGTGTTTTTTTCTTATCAAAATCTTTACAAACAAGGTCTGGTTTCATTAAGTCAATTTTTACACTTTGTTTTGCGATTATTTCCGTTTTTATTTCATCTTTAATTTGCAAGTGTTTAACTTCGTCCTCTAAATATTTAATCTTGTTTTCAAGTTTGTACTCACCAAATTTACGAATACTTGGCAAAACTTCTTCTAAAACCCAATCTTGAAACATTTCTGCTATTTTCATTTTAGATTTCAAGATTAAAGAATATATGCCTGCTTCATTAATGAAAACAGTGTTTTTTTTTTGAAAGTTTGAAGGCGGGGGCGAATCACCCCTACCTTCAGAATGTATGTTTTCGAAGCTTTTTTTATATTTTTCTTTAACATGTTCTTTAATTGCTTTCTTCGTATCTTTATATTCTAACACCTCTGCAACATCTTTCGCCTTAAACCAAAATTCATTATTTTCGTCAACAATTGTAAAGATATGTTTGCTTTTAAATCTAAGTTGATTATTGAGTAGGTCTACAACTGACTCCATTTAGATAGAAAAGAAATTTAACTAGTAATTTTTATTTCGAGAATAAAGGCCAGATTCATTGATAAAAACAGTGTCAGGATGAAGATTGTTAAGGGGCCATTCGAATAGCCCCTTGTTTTTTAAGTAAAAATATTGAATTTTGTCATCATCATCAACTCATTTTTATTCCTTTTTCAATCTTAAATATATTGTTGTTTTACTCTCATTATTTAATAAATTTCCCTCAGAGTCTTGTATAGTTAGAACGATTTTTTGAATTCCTTTAATATTTTTTCTAATTGGAATATAATCGATTTCATTCGGTTTTTCACTGATTTTTGATCCATAAGCAACATTTGGGAAAAATGTGTACAAAATTTCAGATTCTTTGTGTAAATGTTCGGTATGATTTTCAAAACTAGGTTCAACGAGATTACAATGTACTTCAATTACATCGAACGGTCTAAATTTTGGCGTTTTATTTCCTAAATATACCTGATTTGGCTCAATAGTTTCTTGAACAAACCCTAATAAATCTACTATAATTGCTGTAAACATTATTCTTACTGGTGATTTTATTTGAATTTTATTAGAGAGATAATTTTTTTGTATTTCAAACTTGTTTTCGTCAAAGTTTAAAGATTTATCTGATTGTTTGAATGTTTTCAGATAATCTTTAAGGGAATTTTTTATTTGATCGAAGGTATAATATCCTTTGTTTAAACCATAATATTTTGTTATTTTCTTCTCACTAAATCCTATACAATAAGGAGAACTTTCACTAATATTTATTACAAAATTGACAGAATAAAAACCGCTTAAACCGATAAAATAATTTGATTCTTCCTCTAAATGAATAGGATGTTCCAAGTTTAAAACTAATTTAGAGCTTTCTGAAGTCAACTTGAACAGCTTCATTTTCGCTATTTAAATGGAGAAATTTTTAAAGCAAAAATATCAGATAAAACTTCAAACGTTTGAAGAAAATAAGAAAGATCAACCAATCAGATTGTTAATTGTTGGTTCAAGTGGATGTGGAAAAACAACTTTATTATTGAATTTTATCTACAATAGGTTGATTCCTTATTCCAATTTGTATGTTTTTAGTAAATCTTTAGAACAAGACGCATACAAAAAATTACAACAAAGATTCAAAAATATTGAGAAGAACTTAAGCAAAGAAATATCACATTTTTACAATGCTTCTGAGGACATAGTTCCATTAAGCGAATGTAAACCCAATTCGTTAATCGTTTTTGATGATTGTATTTTGGAAAATCAGGACGTTATTAAGGAATATTTCGTAATGTCTCGTCACAAAAACATATCTTGTATCTATCTTTCCCAATGCTTTTCAAAGGTTGATAAACAAGTTATTAGAAATAATTTGAATATGTTGTGTATTTTTAAGCAAGACGATCACTATTCGAGAAAGATTTACAACAATTATGTGGGATCTGATATGAGTTTTTAACCACTTTAATGAATTATGTGATAAAATTTGGAAAGAAGACTATGGATTTTTAACTATTAATCTAACTTTGAAGCCTAAAAATGGTAAATATTTGAAATAAATTTTCTAATATAAATGCTGCTCAGTGGTCTGACAAATCTACTTGATAAAATATTTGTTACAATTATTTTTACATTATCTTTACTTTTTATTTACATTATGAAAACAACTGAAAAACGGTAAATCTGTTCACGTTTTTACGTTCCACGTTCACGTTTTTTACGTTCCACGTTCACGTTTTACGTTCCAAGTTCACGTTTTTACGTTCCACGTTCACGTTTTACGTTCCACGTTCACGATTTTACGTTCCACGTTCACGTTTTTACGTTCCACGTTCACGTTTTTACGTTCCACGTTTCAAAATTTTTCTAATTAAATGGCGAACGTAACTTCTGAAGAAGCGAAAAAACTTGATCAAATCGAAAAGAAATTAATCAAAGAATTTAAAGAACAGATTCGAATTGATGAAAAAGAACAAGAATTTATTCAAAAAATTAATCAACCTGTAACTTCTGCAATTAAAAATGTTGAAGGTAAAATTGAAAATGTTTTTAAGCGATAATCAAAATTTGATGAATTTGGTTCCAGTTGTACGACAATTTGCTGATATTTCAATTCCAGAATCTGAAGTAGAAGAGTTTGAATTGCCAAAATTACCATCTTCAACACCATTTAGACCTCGAATCATTGAAGACTCTACCATAGTTGAACCAATAAGTCCTGGAACAACGGATATAATAATTGGTGAAATTGGTAAAAAATTCCTTCCTAGAGTAAAAGATGATAAATTTGGTTTGTATTGGGATAAAAAAAAGAAAAGTTTTATGATTGGAAATTTACCTGTTAATTTTGAGCATAATGATATCATTATTAATGAAAAAACATATGAAGGAACTCAAGGTTTATGGAGATTATTAACAGACTATGACGCTCCAAAAGATAATTTATATTCTGAAGAAGATTTGAAAAAGTATACAGAAATTTTATGGGAATCTGACTCAATTTACAAAAATAATGATCCATCTACTAAGAAGCCTAAGTCAAGTAGAGGTAAAAAATATATGAAATTAATTAAACCAATTAGGGAAAAAAGAATCGAAGGATCAGGTGTGAGAAAATACAGTGATAATAAGATTGAAGACAGATATATCGACGATTTGACAAAACTCGATGGAATTATTAATTATATTTATGCTCAAGAGAAGGCTGGAAATAACAATTTTTTGAATGAAAAGAAAGCAATTAAAGATTTTATTTCGAACAAACTTCACGAAATGATTGAAAAACCTGATGGAATTAAATATTTAAAACGAATTTTGCCGGCAATAAGTTCATCTATGATTGAGGGTAGTGGACTTTTGAATGATTTTATCAACAATTTACCTTTTGAATTACACGTACCAACTTATCAGTATCTGGGGCCTGGCACAAAACTCGAAAAAAGACTAAAAAGAGGAGATCCTGGTATAAATAAATTAGATCAAGCTGCTATGGAACACGATATTTTTTATGCAAAACATAGAGACACAAATTCCAGACATATAGCAGATAAAGTTTTGCAAGATAAGGCAATGGATAGATTTTTATCAAAAGATGCTAGTTTAGATGAAAGATTTGTTGCGCTTCCAACAGCTGGAGCAATAATTTTGAAGAGAAAACTAGGAATGGGAATCGAAGAGAACTTGAAATTTTAACTATATAAATGGAGGTGAACGTAAACTTCAGCAAAAATCAGAAATAAAAAAATAAAATCCGCTTTTAAGAAAAAAATACCCGTTAGTATTCAATTTAAAATAGATCAACTAAAAAATGGCGAAGATAAGATATTTTTAACAAATAGACAATACAATAAACTCGAAAAACATAAGAAAAACAATAAAGGAACCAGAATTGAATTTTCTTATAATCAGTTGAAAGAACTTAAAAATGGTGGACTTTTGAAAGATTTATTAGATTTTGGAGAAGACATTCCTATCGTTAAAAATGTCGTTCCTTATGTTAGAAAAGCCGCTCCAATTGTAAAAAAAGATGTAATTCCTATTGTGAGAAATATTTTAAATTGGTTGGATAAAGAGTTGGAAGATGTTACAGGATCTGGATTAGATGAAAAAAACTTTGAATTACGTGAAATCAAACATTTAAAAAAATTTGAAATAAATCCATTAACATTTGGAGAATTGGAAAAAATCTGCAAAAACATTAAACATTTTAGAGGAATATTCATGAAAGATACATTACCTGAAAAAGTTTAAGAAGTATGAATGTGGAATTGTTAATTTAGACTCGATTATGGGAACTGGAACTCATTGGATTTGCTATTATAAAACTGATAAGAATGCATTTTATTTTGATTCGTATGGAAGAATTGAGGACAAACCGCCGATAGAATTGATCCAATATTTGAAAAAATCAAACGTCTACTACAACGATTCTCAGATTCAAGATTATAAAGATCCCCCAATTTGTGGTCATTTATGTGTTTTTGTGTTGAATGAACTGAGTGATGGTAAAGATTTTAAAGAAATTGTTAACAAATTATTACTTAATAAATATGGATTCACAAAATATTTTTGACGTATTTGGAACACAAATTAAAACAGAAAGTATTCAAAATGTGGATAATAGTTTGAATTTTGATGGTTTGAGAAATGAGTTTGATAACAAGTTAGAAAATTTATTACAAAACCTTCCAGATTCAGATATGTTTGCTGTCGAGATTGAAGATTTTAAAGCAGAATATGATAACAAACTTGCAAATTTCATGAGTTCAAATGAAGTTGCTGATAAAATAAAAACATTGGAAAAAGAAGTTGATGATGGTGTAAAAAAATTATTTACCAATTTAATGTCTCGTATCGATAAAGCTGATAAAATTACTGAAGCGATCAAAGTTGAAAAGAATTGTGTTAGTTTGGCTAATAAAAAAAGAATTGTCGGTGTTCAACCTGGTATTGACAAACATGATGTTGTTGTTAAAGAACAAATTTTAAAACCTCTAAAATTATTAGAAAACATCGATATTGTTGATTTACATGATCCGAATGTTAAAAATGCCTTAGATTTTAAAGGAAAAAGAATTAGCAATGTTAGTAAAGGAATTAATCCATTTGATGTTGTTGTAATGATTCAATTAGAAGATCCTATTAAAATGTTTAATGAACTAAAACAAAATTATGAGAATCATAAACAGCATGTTAAAGATTTTACAATAGAAGTCTATGAAAAACTTGATGAAAGAAGTAAAAGATCAGTAGACGATGTTGGTGAAATTAATGAAAAACTTACTAAATTTAAAGAGTCTTTTGATAAGTTTAGTTTAGATGCTACGAAAACTTTTGAGAATATTGGTCATAAATTTGTTGAATACAATGATTCTTATGCTGACAAATTTCAAAAAATAGAAGAAAAACTTAATAAGTGGGAGGAAGATCTTACTGAAATAGGTATTCGCGTAGGGTTTTATGCATGATAAAATTTCCTTATATAAATGGCGCTCATATAATGTGTGAGATGTAAAGAAAAAACTGCAACAAATGATATAAAATACTATGCAAACATCAATGGAGTTAAAAGAGTTTCTGGAAAATGTGCTGAATGTAACGCTAAAAAGAGCCAATTTATAAAAACTTGAAATTTTTTCTTAATAAATAGAGATGGCGGGACATTACAGTGCTTTCGATCTTTTTATAATGCAACACGAAAGAGATTTGAAAAAAGAACATTGGGATGATATTTCTCAAAAATATGAATTATCCGAAGATATGATGAGATTATACGTAAACAAACTGAATTGGTATAACATTGCAAAATATCAAAATCTGTCCCCAGAGTTCATTCAAGAAAATATACATTATCAATTAAAAGATCATATGTCTGTTCTTTGTCTCTATCAACACTTGATTATAACGTTTTTGGATGAAAATAAAGATACAGTTGATTGGAACATTATTATAGATAGCGGTTACTATCCTGTGCAGATTTTATTGAAATATGTGGCCGAAATTGCAAAATTTAAGGAAGAGAATCCTGAATATGACGAAGTAGATCATTAAAAATGACTTAAATTTATATCTTTTCTTATAAAAACGTACATTAGATCGATGAAAAAATGATATCTTTCTTATACATAATGTTTAAAATTTCTAAATTTTCTCTTATTAAATGGCGGACTACAGAAAGTATGCTAGTGATATTGAAAGGGCGGAGTTTAAAAATTTCTATCCAATTAGTAAACAACATTTGAATGAACCGAATAAAAGAACTGAGTTTAATATTGATTTTGGAGATAATTTTTGCTCGTCTAACTTCCAGTTTTATATTTCTGGAACTTTAACAAAACAAGATGGTCAAGCATATCTTGGAACTGATAATGTTAGATTAATCGATAATTTTATACCGTTTTTATTTTCTAAGATTGAAGTAAGAAAACACAATAAATTGATAGAAGAAGTCGAAAACTGTGGCCAATTAAGCACAATTAAAGGAACTATTTCGTATTCAAAAAGTGATGTTATTTCTCAAACTTCTAATGGCTTTGAATCAGATTTTAAATTTGGTGTTTTTGAAGCAGCTGGAAATTTATCTCATTTTAGATTAGGATTTTTTGAAAATGTTACTATTCCGATCTATAAAGGAGGATTTTATCTAAGTTTTATAAGAGCAGAAGACGATGATGTGATTCTGAAGACTGCAACTGGAAATGTTATGCCTGTTGATGGAAAAATAACAATTTACAGATTTTTTTTATTAGAGTTCCAATGATTGATTATAAAACCACGAGTAAAATTAGATTGATTGATGAAATTACAAAAAGTAAAAACATTATGTTTAATTTTCTAGATTGCCAATGTATTGAACAAAAAGGTATTTCCGGAACAACTTATTCGTTCGATATTACAAATATTTATAGAAATATCTTCAATCCCAAGTTCGTTATTATAGGTTTTCAAACAGATAGACAGAATAATCAAGAAAAAAATCCTTCAAAGTTTGATAGTTTGAATGTAAAAAATATCAGAGTAAAATTGAACGGTTCTTATTATCCAGATGAATTACAAAATTTAAACATTTCCGGAGGTATTTTCAGAATCATGTATCAGATGTATCAAGATTTTAAGAAAGTTTACTGTAATAATAAGGAAATGTATTACAATCCTAAAGAATTTTTAGCGAATAGACCTATTTATGTCATTGATACAACAAAGAGTTTGACAAATATTTCTGGTTCAAAGAACGATATAATTATCAATATGGATTTTCAAAAAGCTGTTACAAACGCGATTTGTTATGTGGTTGTGGTTTTCTGAGAAATTTTTAGCCTATGATGTGATTAAGAACGATATTAGAGAAATTCAGTAAAAATCGCGTTATTTTCACTATTATTCGTCGGATAGTTTTAAAACTTTACAGAATTGTTAAAGACATTGATAAAAGTATTCATTTTAAATTGCAGTAAAAAACTTTGAAAAATAGGGATGATATTAGGAAAAAACTATTTCAAGGTCATGGACCGGAAGTGATGATTTTACAAAATACTTTAATATTTACTGAACCTATATACCAAATTTCTTTAGAAAAGCTCCAACAGTTCTCGAGATATAAGAGTTTAAAGATAAGGGATGATTGGGGTAGATTTTGAACATTTTGTTATTTTCATGAAATTTTAAGTAGAACTCGCTTGTTTTTGAAGTTTCAGATTTTTCTGATAATTATTTTATATTTTTTTTATGAACATTAAGAAATAGGGGATGATTTCACCCTTATGGATAAGTTAAGTCGAAAGAGTTAAGTATTTACTATATGTGTACCAAATTTCATTAAAATCGGTTGAGTGGTTTTTGAACAACAAGGTTTGAAATAAATATTGATATTCACTTATTTAATATACATTGGAAACTATAACAGTTCTAGGGAATTGAGACATTTCATTTTAACATGTTGGTAACACTACATCTCGACTTCATCTCTTGCTGGGCGTTGGCCACGTATAGCTAGCCATGTGTGATCCTCCTCTATTTTAACGAAATTTAACAAGATATATCATCATTTAGAAGATTCTAATGTATTTGTGAGTTGAAGAAAGAAGATATAGACTTTATATGAAGTAAGAAGATTGTGTGATGTTCTGTGTTTCTTGTTAAAAGTGAAGTGAAGTGTTCCACTGGGCGTTGTCCTTCATATTTAATAAGTTTCTATTATATTCTCGAAGAAAGACATTACAAGAAGATTGTGAATTTGTGTAGACATACTAAACTGTGATAAAAACATTGTGTGAAAATAGTGTTCATTTGTAATACAGAATTAAGTGTTTTTACAGTGATTTCATTGTCGCACACAGCGTGAGCAAAGCAAGGTCATTGTAGTGTGAGCAAACCAAGGTCAAGCGTTAGTGACACAAACGCCTCTCACATGTTTCAATAAAATGAGATTCGAGGTCAAGCGTTAGTGGTACAAACGCTCTCAGCAGACGTCACAAATCTAGAGTTGATTGAAATAAAACATATGATACCTATCTTCTTCTCCCATTCCCAATTTCTTAGAAGTTAAGTAGATATCGCACACTAACAACACTCATTTTGTATGTCTTTAACAATAATTGATGATGTTCATATTATTCTCTTTCATTCCTTCTAAAACTTCAAAAATATACTCTTTCGCTGATGAAAAATCTCGATTTCTTCCGTAATAATCTTTGTAATCATAGACAAAATATCCTAAATAGTTGTACAATAGAATGAAATTATTTCTATTTATCTCTGTTGTAGAAATGTAAACATAAACATTTGTGCTGAAAAATTTATATCTCGGCAGAGTTAGTTCCATAATCTCCATTTATAACAAAAAATATTTTTGTTTAATGGAAGAGTATAATGCCAACTGTTACAAGTGTTATAATAGAGGAGAAATTATTGATAAAAAATATTTAGTTTGTAGAGATTGTAATTTAATTTTGTACGAAAGACCTAAACCTAAGAAATTTCGAAATAAACTAACACATTTGAATAATCTGCTTACAAAATTACAATACGGAGGTGAAAAACAAACAAAATTTGTTACAGAGTTTAGGAAAATAAATAAAAACTTTTACTTATCTCTCATAACCCTTGAAAAAATTATTTTCCTTTTCAAAGAATACATTAGGTTTGTAGGTATCGATACACACGTTAATTATGAGAAGATTTTACCTGTATTTTTTCATTATCTGGATGTTGAATCTGTCTACGATTTTAAGCCAGAAATCCTCGATGATTTTATAGTGCACTTGGAAAAGATAAATAATGAACCTCGTGAAAAGAATGTGGTTTTACTCTCATTCTCCCCGACTTCTCGAGTGATTGTTAGCAAATTCCATCATTTCCGTTTATAAGTTTTAATTTATAGTTTATTCGTAGCAGACCAATAGATTGATTCTAAGGAGATTTTACATTAAAACTGCTCAAGAAAGTAGAAGCAAACAGCTATAGATTCGGTTAATTTTTCATTCGTGAGTTACTGTTTGATTTTACAGATTCGTTTATTGTCCTTTAAACAGTATTTTCCCTTGATTTTCTGTTGGCTCCGAAAGTGCGCTAGGAACCTTATATTCTTATCTACTTATATATATATATATATACACACACAAACATATATAAATAAGTAAGCTTAAGAAGACTATATATGTCAAAAAGCATCTAGTTGTGAAATTTTGTTATTTGCATATGGTATTATGGAAAGGAAAACACTCCTTACTCAGTCCATTTGACATCTTAAAATAAGCATGTTAAATGCTGTATATATATCTTGTTGTTCTTCGGTCTATATAATAGGGAAAATATAACTAGTTACGTCAAGTTAGTGTCCATTGATAAATGCTATATAACGATGTGAAGAAAGCTAACCAATATTAATTACCTTGTGTTTAAACCTTCATACCTTTTTAAATAAGGTGAGTTTTATAGCAGTGTACGTAAAATATTTTTAATTGTTGCATACTAGTGAAATAGTGTGTTCTACAAGTTCCATTACGTTTGAATTCATTAAAACAAAGGAATCCCATTAGGGTGCTATTTGGGGTTTTTAAGTACGCCAAATAAGAATTGTTTTGTGTTTTTAAAGATATAATTTACTAAAAAATAGAGATACTGATGCTAAATTAAACATCGTGCACTGTGATATGTTTAGCTAATTTTGCAAATGTTGTTAATAGTCCTACGGACTAGAACTGTATCTTCGGCCAAGACTGCACTTGTGTAACACAGTGCAGTTTTGTAACTTTGGCCAACAGTACAGTTTTGTAACTTTGGCCAACAGTACAGTTTTGTAACTTTGGCCAAAAGTGCAGTTTTGTAACTTTGGCCAACAGTACAGTTTTGTAACTTTGCTCAAAGGACAGTTTTGTTACTTTGTAAAAGAGTATAGTTTTGTTCATCTGTCCAATAAAACACTATTGTATTATTGGTAAAACTTGTCTTGTTTTATTATTGGCCAAATGCTAATATCTTAATTGGTTTTTCTTTCTTTATAAAAATATTTCAGAAGAAACGCCGAGATCATCTACACCAATAAGTAGGGTTTGTCCTCCCGAGGGGTTTACTGAATGGCAGGCGGCACTCTCTAAATGGTTATTTGATGATTAGGTTAGTACACTTTACAACGTACACTGATACAGTTTTAACAAATATTACAAATGCTGTTTCTACTCAATGCACCAGAACTGTATGTTTGACCAAGAGTGCTAATAAAAAGCAACCAAATGTTATAAACCTACATCAGTGATCGTTGTAAAGTACACCAACTTATTCGTAGATAAATACTGTGAAAGCGCCTTACCCCTTTGAACTATTTTTGTATATAGAGAGAGATTCTTATCGGCTTTTAAATTTGCCAATAATATAATATATAATAATCACGTTTGGCCAAGAATGCAATACTTTGTTATTGGCCATTTGTACGATACTGCAGTCTTGGCCAAAGTCATAAAAGTGAACTCTCGGCCAATACTCAGTTCCAATAAATATAAATATTTTGGTTTTCATACTTGAGGTAGCACTTTAATAAGGGTCGGGTGTTTCCCTTAAGCTAATCTACAATACATTGGGCTAAATAATATATACGTTTGGTTATTTGCCTCTTTTAATGGAGTTATATAGTTTGTCAGTGATTTCTATGTAAAATATAGTGAGACTTTGAATAATACCAAACATGACGAAAAACTCCCTTGTATGGAAAAAAGTTGTAATGATTGAAGAAAACAAAAAATGTAACATACTTGTAAAGAAACGGTTAAATGGAGTATGCATTTCTCCTACGTTACTCCATACTTCAACTCAAGATCCTAGCAGTAATATGTGGCACAGAATGGACTCTCTTGCAGAACCATCACATTATCAGACTTAAATGTACCATAATAACTGTAAGCTATATAATTTTACTATGTAATTGGTTATGTGCCACGTAATTCAGTTACCCATATAAATAACGACGACGGGTGTTAAATGTGTAGGTTGCATGAAACACCTTTTAGACATGACTATTCGTAGTTGTAAAATAGAGGTTACAAACCATTAGGTTGACGTCAATTAGGTCTAGGGTTAGTAGGTGGTTTTATGTATTTTTAGTATATTAAACAGTAAACGGTTTCTAAATACAGCGTTTACAAGGTAATGTTTTTTCAGTTTAAACGCTACAGAATATACTTTGAAATTACACTTATTCCTCTTTGTTTTAAATGCTTACTGCTTTTGATTTAATTCATCCCTTAAATTTATTTCTAATTTCAAATTTCACTTTAACGTGTTTCCTTATATCCTATATATTTCTCACCTTCTACTATTATCGACTGTTCTTTGTTCCTAACCATCCTTGTTTCCAGCCCACTTACATTAAGTATGACTTTAAATTCTGTGTTCTTTCCCTTGACTTATCTCTATTTCCATTTGACTGACACATTTGGCCTACTTACCTATTGTCCGCAAACTTCCAGTGTTGTCCTCACTTCCCTGAGTCTTGTCCTAGCTCTGCCTTCTTCTTTCAACTTTATCCTTCCCAGGTACTAGAGGTCTTTATTTTCTTGTTTACAAATCCACCTTATGCATCTCCTTGAAGGAGTATAAATGCCCGTTTCTCTTGTATTTTTTCCGTAATTAAAAAAAAGTTTTACTCTACTGAAGCACTCTCGGCCTTTCAGCTAGAGGAATTAAAGCATACCTTCCATCTCTTCCACTTGGAAAATCCAAGCAAAACTCTTGCCACTAAAGACAATCATGTGGAAACTTTGGTCTTTCCGCCAGAGGAGTCAAAGGATACTTTAAATCTCGTTGAGAATTCCTTCTAGAGATAACCAAGTTGAAATCTGAATTCTTAGTCCGCTTCCGCTACTTACTACAAAAGTCTAAGCGTATTCTTCGCATATGTTGGTAGAAAAAACCCAAGAGCGCCTTCAACTTCTCCGCTATAGAAATCCTTGGAACTTTGCCCTATCGCTAGAGGAATCCAAGCGCAACTTCTCATATCCAAAATTCTATTTTTCTTATCTTAAGTAAACGTTTAGAATGACTTATCCATTTAAGACTTAGTCAACTGACTGAGTAAAATGTCGACGAAAGGTATAGTTGTGTTTGAATCATTTAAAATAAATGATATTGATTATTTAGCTATCTCTATGAAAATTGTATGTATTGTGTATAGTTAAATGATGAATAGGTATTTAATCACTAAAAATTTCAAGGTTTATATGTTAATAAAGTCTAAAGTATTTTATTGATTGTGTAGCAGATTCTTGGAGCATTTGGAAAAATTTTAAATATTACTATATGTTGATAAAAAAATATTTCATCAGGCCACTCAACAAATAAATATTTTGAAAATTTGTATATTTCCCTATTTACACAATATGTTATTTTAATATTAATTGTACAAACAAATAGAGTAAATATTTATTTGTGGAGTCGAATGTAGATGAAACCTTTGATTTCGAAAGGCATCGTAAAAAATAAACAATTTGGAAAGGTATTGTTTTTATTAACATTTAGTAATATTCATTGATTGTATAGTTTAAACTATATTTTTTTATTATGTTTTCCTGCTTTTGAATTCGTAATTTACTTAGTTTATACCTTCCACTTTTAGGTCTATGATATTAATCCGGTTATGCAGCCTCCAAGAGAACGCCGAAAAGAATCCAGACGTGAACATTGAACTTTACGTCACTACATGAAATCACAGGCGTTTGGAGAAAATCAATATTGACAGAAAAATGTTTGTGTTATTAATGAATACACATAAAATATGCGCCCGGGAGCTAATATAAACTAAGAAAATTCTTATAGTTAATAATGTTTCTTTAAACTATTGTGTCGTCTTTTTAAAAAAATTATAGTACATGTTCAGTAAAGTTTAAACAAGAGATTTATTTTATATCAAAGTATAAAAACTCCAAACCAGCAAGAACAGTAAAGATTATACCAAAACCCCGGAAATAAGACACCATTATAATAAGTAGTCTAAGTTTATCTTGAAACATTAAAGATCTATAAAACTACTAAAACACTTTCGGATTTATTTGTGCGTATGTTAGAAAAATATTGAGATTATCGGATCTTGAGCTAAACACTATCATTTCTTATCATAAGTAATTTTTAAAGGGACGTGAGAAGTTTACAGAAGCTTATGCGCACAAATGCTACAACAACAAACGTATTTGTCTATCTTGACTGTAACGTTAAAAATTATAGTTTACGTTACGTTATTTATAGTTATTTTCACCTCGTAATGTATAATTGTATATTATTTCCCTACATATTATAGTTCTGTTAAATATTGATATTTGTTATTGATTTGTTACATTCTTGCTATAAATGTTAAATGATTTTTGGTTGTGTAAAAACTATTCTTGTTACTGCTTTGCCTTATGATTATCTGTTATGCTGATTGCTGTGTTGTTGTTTTGTGTACAATGTGATATTCTATTTTTTGAGCTTTAATTTAATATAGTCATCTTAGAAGTCTGTAATCTTGTAATTATGTAAAATGGCGTTGTACAGTTGGAAGTAATAAATAAATAAATAAATAAATAAATATTACCTTTTTGTTCTGAAGAGGTTTAAATTATCTACTCCTATTACGTGCAGTTCCTTTTAGTTAAAATTTATATCTTTTGTAAATTATGGATTTGGTAAAGTTTATTACTACTTGGTTTTAAAATTATTGCAATGTAAAATGTAATTACAATACGCCTTAATAACCACGTAAAAATTATTACACTGACAAAATATCAAATATGTCTTAAAACAGATTTCGCAGGTACGTAGATAGTTTGAATGTTGTAGCCTGATGAGTTTTAATCAGTGATAAAATAACTTGCTGTAATTGGTTGCAACAAATCTGAAAAAAAAAAAAAAAAAAAAAAAAAAAAAAAAATAAATAAATGTGATACAAAACTAGTATTAGTATTAAAACTAAAGGCACTGTCTAAAATAATTGTATGCAACTTGTATGTAAGCTTACAGGAGATTATCAGGGCCGCTAACGCCTGCATCAGCGAGATATGTTTTCGGAGTGAGGGAGTGTACTTGACGTTAGCCGCATCGATCGACAGTTCTTCACCTCTCCCGGCCAGCGAGAGTGAGAAGCGACTACTGACGTGACTCAAGGACTGCGCACCTGGCCACCATGGCATCAGACCCTCGTCGCCACCACCCCCCGCTTGTCACTGCACCTAACCACTCTCTGCCCACTCCTTTAACGCCCACCAGTTATTGTTTCGTGAAAATATGACCTCTGGGGCAAAATTATATAATAATATTATTATAAAATGTTATTATATATATATATAAAACTGTATATATTAAATAATATATATTTATTATATATTTTTATCATATATAATAATAACAATAATATAATTTTGACCTAGGGGGTTCAAACCCGATTTGGTGAAATTAAGTGGACATTTCTTGTAAGTAACACCATGAGAACATTAAGATAGGCCGATATTTTATACAAAATCTGTCTAAACTGAGTTTAACGCATCATTTTGAATCCTACAATAGTTAATGTACCAAGCATGAAGTGGCATTGGAAAACCCATAAGAATCTGTATTTTGTATAAGTGCCATTAATGGACTATACGTTGTTATTCAATAGAACAATAGTGGTTATGACTTTACGGTAATCGTTCTCCTTCTAAGAATTGCAATGAAGCTCGCACATGAGTCACTCATAATAGCTTCCTATAAGTGAAAAGTAATACAACGTAGTTATAGACCATTTTCAGTCGTCAGTAGTGAAGGTTCAAGAAGTCACCAATATGTATAAACTAGCTATATTCCTTTTTGTATTGTTGACTGCTATTGAAAGTAATGGACTGTGGTCGCTGTCGTGAGTTAAATGAGAAAGTAGTAGACAAGTCTTAAGAGTGTGATACATTGACAAATTTATTACCAGTCATTTTGGAAAAAATAATAAACGAAATTACATATCTCGTTTAATAACCAAGAATATAAATACGATCCTTGTAACACTAAATGTTTTTTTTTTTCATTTATCAGTCAAGAAAACTCACACGATTTATTACCTTTATTAAAAAACTGTTTATTTTATTGAATAAGTTACGTAATAGTTCACTTGCTAGCTTCAAAAAATCAAAAATCTCTAGTTCAAAAATTTTCAAAATAAGGATTTTATTTCATTTATAAATTTTAAATTCTCTAGAAGTCAGTGAACATTGAACTAATACTGTGTGAACAAAACAGGAGCTTAAACCTGTAGTAAAAACTGATGTGTCTGAGTATATTCTTATGACTAACAAAACAAAAAACTAAATATTAATGATTAAAAAAATAATAAATAAAGTGATTGCACTAATATTAATTTTGTAACTTCTATACGACTCATTGCTTAAAATGACTGTAAATTTTTGCTAATCCTCTAATATTTATACTTTCAAATATGTCCATATTCTTGAAAATAATATAGTAAAATTTATGGTAAACTTCTCGATTTAAAACATTTAATCTGAACAATTACAGTAATTGATAAATGGAATGAAATGAAAAATATCTTTATTTATATAGGCGAAGTTAGTAGCCTACTAAAAGTATTCTCTTCTACTAACCTCAAATCACAAATTAAAAAAATCATTCCTATTACAATATTGAAAATTGCATGTAAAATTAAATTACGTTTAATAATTAATATCAATATAACATAAACATTTAAATTTTAAAATAAAAAATTGTGTATATTGATTGAACTCTAACAAAACCACCTACAATACAACAATCAACTAATAGAATTATGACATCCTTATCAGCTTTCATTCTCCATTCACTCAGCTTACTCGCAATTTCCACAAGTGTGACCACAAGAACCACCAACCGTCACTCCCGCAACAGAAAGGCCCTAACTTTAACCCCAAATCGATCGCGCTTGTTAATAATTCTGATATTATCTGGGATATCATTACTATCATTATATATTATTTTTGATAGGCTATGTTCTAATAATAGCTTCGAAATCTCCATCTCTATTGTCAATCACTACCACTCCGAAGTATTTTGAAGTTTTCACTACGTAGTAACGTTGAAATTTAAAAGTTATTGGAAAATATTTATTTATTTCAACGGTAAACCATTTTGTACAACATAACTTATAACAAAGGTGGCAGCTATCCATAACCAAGCATTTTACTTAATATTAATCAAAACAACAAAATCAAAACACAATCAGAGAGAATTAACAATAATAACATAAAGGATTATGGCGAGTTAAAATAAGGTTTATATGAGTGTAATGATATCCATGGAATCTGACCAACAATAATTGCAAGTTAACAACAATAATAACACGTAAAGAGTCTGGACGAGATAATAATAAAAGTAGCAGCTAAATAACTAAAATTATATAACAACAATAGACGTATAGAATCTGAACACAATAATAATAACAACGGAAACAGCTAACAACAAAATTTACATAATAATAATGGCGAGTTACATTATGGTCTATAGTGAGATGATATTGATATAATCTGAACAACAGTAATAACACGTATAAATCTGAACACAATAATAATAACAACACAAACAGCTAAAGAACAAAAATTATATAATAAAAATAATAATGGTCGGTTACTTTAGGGTCAATAGTGTTATGATATATATATAGGAATCTGGACAACAATAATACCACGTATATAATATGAACACAATAATAATAACAGTAAACAGCTAAACAACAACAAATTAAGAACTAACACAATTGCCCGTCATAGTAGCTTCCCCAAGCGCGATCGAAATGACTGATAAGAGGATCCAAAAAATTCCACACCATATGAAACCTCATTACCTTCTCTCATAAGTCTGGGAATACAGCTGTGGTAGCTGTAAAGAGAAGGAAGTGCCCTCTTTAAAAAGATGTCCCCGGAACAAGTGGATGTCGGAATTCGAAACTCGAGAAGAGAGAGAAGACGAGGGCAGTCTAGAGCACCGTTAACCATCTTATGAAGAATCAAGATGTCCGCCATCCTTCTTCTAGTCGCCAAATGTGGAAGGCCAAGGGAGATCCTCAAACAGTCAACAGGCGTCTCCAGGAACTGATATCCAAGACGTAGTCCGATGAGCCTCAAGAATCTGATCTGCACCCGCTCAAGAGTATCAATGTGCCCTGTCAGGTAGGGTGGGGGGGTGGGGGGGGGGGGGGGTGGGGGGGGGGGGGGGTGGGGGGGGGGGGGGGTGGGGGGGGGGGGGGGTGGGGGGGGGGGGGGGTGGGGGGGGGGGGTTAACCAGGGATTGTTTTTTCTCGCGGTTAAACACCTTACAATTATTCATTAAATTTTCATAGTAACCATATTTCTATGAAGTGTTGGGATCTAAATTTTAGTTTTGTTGAAAAATCTAGTGGACGCGGTCACCTATTTTAGGTTTAAATCGAGTCGGTCTTCTTATTATAATTAATGTGTAATTTCCATTTCTCTTTTTAATGTTATTAACATAATATCTTTATTATTCTGAAGGAATTTTGTTTAGTTTAATTGAGTTCTTGGTATCGCGATGTTTTATTCGAATTTGGATTAAACAAATATTGTATTTAAACCGTTAAGAAAAAAGGGTCATAGACACATATAAGAAATAAATTATTTCCAAATTGCTCTAATGAATTTACGTAGTCATAAACAACTTTTATTGGTGAAACTTTCAATACATTATTCTTTTACCTTTACGTGTAAATGTAATTTATAATCCTAACCAAACTGCAGTCGTGGGGCCCGCATCAAACACTGGTTCTTATATGTGCTTACTTTTTTGCACACTTTGCCGTTGTGTATGGTTGGTCAAGGAAATTTAAGTTGTGTGAAACCTGTTCCCCAACACCATTAAATTCCATCATTCTACGCATATATTTTGTATTATCCTATCCATATTTTCAAGCCTATATATACATGTAACGAAGTGTGCTGACTTGACTGAATATTGCGGTTTTGGGTAGTTATGAAAATCATACAAATAACGTGTAGTAAGAGTAGATTATTAAACACATGTGAGACCATTTTGCTGCGTTTGCTGCGTTTTCCCATGTTTTAATACTACTAAACATGATAAAGTGAAAAGCGTATATTCATTCAAATTGCACATATAAAGTGAAACAGCGTATATGTCTTTCAATTAATTCAACGTGTTGTTTGCTTACTAAATTTAAAAATCTGTTCTTCTTCAAGAATTGGCCCTTTATTTGCGTACATTGTGATAATGACTTAAAATATAAGATTTTTCGTAACAAAATTTAAACATTAACACTGAAACTTTTTGATATATTTGAAAGCTTACCCTTTGTTTTAGTATATATAACAGATTGCTGAAATAAATATTATTAAACATGAAATTTCAGTATAAATTAAAGACCCACAATTTTTGAAGAGTAATTTTGGATGTGTAGCAACTGATTGATAAAAAGTTTTGAATATTAATCACTATAATATCGAACTTTTAGACATTTGATTTATATCTTACAAAGATCATAAACGTTTCCATATTTATTGTCTCGTTCGTATGTTTTTATTTATATTTTGACTGTTACGAAGTACTCTGTACCACTTCTCGATAAACCAAATCCTGGGTTCCACTCCTCTATCCGGCTGGAGCATGACCAGTATAATATTTGTGATGTCCATGTCACTGGCCCAGACTATGGCAGAATATCATCTAAATAATTATACTACGTTACTTATAAATAATTTAAAATCACAGTTACTAATTTTTACAGGAAATATTAGAATTTATCACCAATCGACACAAAACTCATTAATAAAAAATGTTATGGCTCGGTTCAGCGACATACCAGCCCGCCATTTTAAAATTTCACAAAAAACAATTTATTATACCCACGAGTATGCCACTAATACGGGCAATGTATAGCAATGTCAGAATTTGTATAGTAATGGCAAAACAATTTTGTGACAAATAACTAAATGGCCGGGCCAGCGACATGGGCACAAACCCGGTCTTGTTTTATGAATCTTCATGCCGTTGGGAGGAATTTCACTGGAATGAGCATATACCGCGATATCTTATTAAATTCATTTAGTACAAATTCTTTAACAGCAGTAACAGAATTTGTACCGAACCAACACACGTCCATCTTTTAAACAACAAGGCCTAGTGAACACGGAACTAACAGTTTATTACAGTGGGATAAGTTAAACTTATAGGTAAAACTTCCTCTACACCATTTAGTTTCTTGATGGATATCAAAAAATGGTGGGATGGAACTCAGAGAACTCATTTCTAGGAACATATAAAAGCTTAACTTTTTAGTCAGTATATTTTAAAAGACTATGGGGATTATGGGGGGAAGGCTCATAAAATTTTAAAATATACAGGAACATTAACCATTTTGTGGCTCTCGGTTGAGATAGTAAAGCTCTAGTTCCTACTGTTTCTTCCTCTTATATGAAGACCTGCATAAATTCGTTGTCCATTTAAATGTGATCTTTACGTAAAAAATACATTATAATAGTTTTAAATTAGTTTCCACTGATTGCAATATGGAGTAAAAGTTTAATATATTAATATTTGCATTTATCTATCTAAATTACATTAATGATAAAGCAAATGTACAATTAATCCTTTTTTATAACAATTTGAATGTACAAACAGATGTTTCAACTTCTTTATCGAACTAAATCTGAAAGTGTCAACAGCATGTGTTATTATTTGTATTATACAACGTACATTTTTACAGAAATTCCCAAAATATTCCAAAGTAACGGTAATTTTCTTATTATTTACCTTCTTATTAGACATTCCTCGGGATTTTATAAAATATTTGGCAAAAAAAGAATGTTGGCGGATTTTGGTCGCCAGCCGTTTTTGAAAATTAGCGCTTAGTAAAATATGTTGAGAATTAATTTGTATTTATGACTGAAGGCAGTTTACCTGCATTCGTAGATTTTACACGTCTGTAGAGAACTTCTGGTTCGAGATAATTATATTTATAAATAATATATATATTATATATATATATTTATATATATTAATATATATAAAAAATGTCTCTGACACCCTAAATTTAATTCCAAAAGTCAACTTACACGTCTGTTTAAATTAACTTATTTTGTCCAACCTTATTAGAATAAGTGCTATAATTAAAGTTTGCCCTTTGTATCCGCTATTAAAAAAATATATAAACAGTCACGCACGATTTGAAAAGTTTTACTGCGTTCAACAAAAGTCTGAATTTTTTCTATATAACATAATATTACCGGGTCTACAAGTGATGTTCCCGATTAAGTTATATGTATATATAATATAGATATATATATAATATACATCCAGTAACACATATATATATAGTTTAACAATATATATAAATATATATATATATATATATATTATGTTTTTTGTTTTTGAAAGATATACATGAGGGATAAATAAAAGCGGTCTACTAACCAATCACGTGATTACGTGTTATCTACCTCACCAGTATATGATAACATATGTCAACGTGCTATAACTGGAGAGTTTGCTCCTTCTTGTCCCAAATTGAAGAAAATTTATAGTACGACTAAAAAGGTTATAATGGGGCCAAATGGTGTCATTTCCGGCCGTTTAAACATTCACATCGTTCGTTTTAAATTTATAAAGTTACGGATCCAACAGTTTTTATTGTTGACCCTGATTAAGATATAAATCACAAATTTTGTTATAGGGATAAAGCTTAAATAAAAAAAAACTACTTTGATAAAAAAAAAAATCGTCTTCTTCCGTTGTGTGCCTCTGCTTCCAAATTAAAGAGCAGTATCCTTTGAATACTCTCCTTAAGCTACAGTGTAAAAATACCATACAACAAATTGTCAAGGGAAGCCCAACATAGTATCGAGTTACCTTTACATGCAAACTTTCACAGACTACCTTTAATAATTAAGGTAGGTGTTGTTATAAGCATCGCTTATATAGGTGAATTTCCAATGCATTAGCTGGTTTCAATTCGTCACTAATGCCAGAAAATCGTAAAAAGTTATATTCTGTAAACTCTGTCGTTGCAAATAATGCACTACTGATTAATCACTAAATTTTTATACCAGTATAAAGTAATTTGCATCCAAGACAAGTAAATTAATTGAAAATTTTACTCACTTTTTGTTTATCACATAACGGTGTTGATGGAGTAGAGGGATAGGCAAAGTCAAATGTAAAGAGTACTAAAGATAGGAAACGGAGTTCACTAAAAGGTTGGATTAACACCTGGTGTTGAACATTAGTTGTCCAGGCATGGATTGTTTCGAGAAAATTTGAAATGTTATATAAAAACTGAATAAAGTAGTACCACGAATTGTTTAATGCGCAGTCGGCGTTAAAAGATTGAAAATTATACTCTTCAAGGTATAATGTCTTAAAAAATAGGTTTTAGTAGAATGGCAGGGTATTTAATTTACCTTTATAACCTCCGAAACATACAAGAAAACTTTTAATCCAATCATTCATAACTGTATGATCTTGGTTGGTTTATGCTTAACCCTAATACCTCTATAACAATGTGACCGTTGTCTCTTCACAGGATCTCAATCTTGCAACTATACTAAAGTAAGCTAATGCATCTTGAGGGGTGACGGCGGTAAAACACTGTTGGTAGGGGTGGGATTTTTGGTGCTAGTGCGCTCTGGTAATAACCTGACGAACTAGACAGGAGAATGACGTTCTGGTGTTGGTAAATGAGCCAGTATATATGTTAACATTATACAAGTAGATTTCTCATTCGTAAACATGCTTAATAAAAAAATAATTTCCTGTAAAAGTAATGTGGGTAGAGGGTATAAATTAAAAGTGGGAGAATAGATGACATTACCAGACATGGGGTTTTTCCTCCAAGGGTTCACGTTTGGTGGGGCGGGTAATCTAATAGAATATTTTGGTCCATGTGGTTATGTTTACAACTAATAAAAGCGGCATAAGTATTTAAAAATATATTTAATGAACGTGTGGATCGGGAAATAATTACACTTTTAGTTATTGTATATTGGGAAGAACAAAATGGGGGTTGTCGGGGGAGGGGGGCGGGGGCGGGGGGGTTGGAGAGAGGAGCGGGTAGGGCGGGCATGGTGGCGGGGGGGGGGGGGGGGGGCCGGGGCTGGGGGCGGTGTCGGGATGAATGGTTGATTCACCAAACAATTGTTAGGATATACGGAGGTAATTCTAAGATCTTGATCTATTAAAATAGTAAACAGTTCAGAGTATTCAAATTTATTAATTACACTAACAGAGAAAAACGTATATCTTTACCGTTAGTAATAGCTACAAAAGGAAGGGATGGCACGCGCGCTTTGGTCAGGCTGATTACAGAGAGAACCACTTGAAACCTGTACCCTCTGGGTGGCTACGGCATTATCATCTCTTACTTTGTAACTAAGTGATGATTAATCACAAACACTACTGACCGCGCAAGTGAAGAGATTCAGGAGTTCGAGTCCCGGCAAGAGACCAAGTACTTGATTTCTAAATGTTTTATTCGAAATGAAAAATTAGAAGCTATTGCTCCATTTTATACTAAATTTGCTACGAATGCCAAATATAATAGATACAAATAGAAATTTATAATTATAAAGGTCTCCATATTTCGAACAATAACTCACTGGTTAAGTTTAATCAATAAATAGGATATGCATACACATAAATAATTTACATGCACATGTTTCTACGAATGTTTGCCTCATTAAAAGTTAACTATTTGAGAACTTTTAATGTAGTCTAAATTAGAGAAAATCATATAATAAAACTTATTAAATACGGTAATGAGTAACGAGACTATTCTTTCTCGTTTTGTTTATAAACTGTGTTCAAATGGTAATTTCACACCCAGTTTTATATTAGTACAAAAACATCCACACGAATTCTGAATTCACCTCCCAGATAGTTTTATATAAAATTTATTTAAGCTTATTTAAATGTAAGTTATTCTCCTGTACAGATTGTGTAAAAAATAACTGATTTCTCTTTTGCACTCAGAAATATAATGAAACGCCAGTTGTGTTCCAATAACTCGTTCCTTGACACCATTTGAAAATATCTATTCTTTTCTAACGCGGGGTGTAATTTAATTGTTTAATAAATTCTAAGACAGCTAATATGAACAATAGGTATAATCGTATTTTTCTACATTATATATATATAAAATATACTTAAATAATAATTTACTATCGTGGGTGTGTAGTGATTGATTGATGAATGAACCTTTAAGTGGAGGCAAATAATGATTGTTTTTAACACTAAAACTCAAACCAATCAAAGAAGTCAACGTAGTATCTCCGTTATATCAAATTACGTAGTAATTGAAAATTAATATTATCAAAATGTATCAAGTTATATTAGTGGGATAATGATATTGGCACTCTTCCAGTAACTAATTATATAACAGCAAAATCAAGCGAAGATCTAGGCTTTACTAGATTAAGTGAGTTATTGAATATTATACTTTAGATTTGCTATAATACACCTCGTATCGCAATTTTCAATACATGTTAATATTCTTAGTGGGTATTTTACAAAAACAATTTGTTCGTGCAGTTGTTTTTGAAAATCAAACTCAAATACTCTTGGGTTTCTATTGATACACCTGAGATGACGCAAGACAGCTATTGTATCATAATTGTGCCAGAAACTGGTTATCTTAATATTATCTGTAAGTGTGTATGACCGCCTGTGAAGTGAGCGGAAGATGTACCGTGAAAGTTAGTGCTGGATGAAATTCATAGTCGTGTTTATTTATTTTATGAATGTTGGTTGCTGGCCTAATGTGTTACTTTCCACTATAATACATAATACAAGTTCATATTAAGACATTGCCCTGTATTCTCTTCTTTGTTTTACAGTCAAAAATAAGTCTGTATATGCTCCTTTTTGAATGGTCGTTACAATTACCATATTTTTGGCCTAGTTTCATTAAATTATTGGGCGGTCAATAGTCGAGTGAAGACAACATGCCTTGTGCACTTGGCCGGATTGAATGGACTGAAACTTTTGATATTATTGAAGATGTTTTGTTTAATGTTTTTGTAGACAAGCAATTAAATCTTATCTGGTGTCAGGATAGTCGAGATGGGTTGGTTGATAGATTTTTGTGTGGGTCGATGAAGGTAACTTCCGTACGTATTTGTATTTTTCTACGGAACAAGATAAGAACGTATAATGTAGATTATAAAAAATTAAGTAAAAAGTCGCTGACAAAATTACATATTATTTAATTTTCCCAATTAATTGCTTCAAAGAGAAAATTCGTGTGCTCAGTCTTAAAAAAAAAACTAATTTACTGTACTAAACTTCCGATTGAAATAGCTCTCTCGGGCCAATTTTAATCCTTACAATTTTTTGACCGGCTTTATATAATACGTTTAGAAATGATTAAGTATAAAGATTACTAAAATAATATTACGCACGCTTTTATAATCTCATTTCATTTAAGTGTGAATCAGCTCCAAAATACGATTAGTAGGATAGTAATAGACGCAAATACTATTAGTCCCACCGTTTCATCCACTAGAGTTTAACTAATTGCAAGTGACGAATGGGCATTTCTAACAACAGTGAAAAAAAATTCTGCTATCAGATGAAATTGTATTGTAATAGTGATACGATTAAGTAAACTTAGCGCTATTTATGGTTGTGTATCAACAGTGTTGTGCTGTATATGTATCTTATTTAGGAGGATGTTTAAAAAAAAGCATTGCATTTACATTTCTATAGTAAAGAAAACTCAAGATACAATATTATTATTTTAAGATGGTAAGTGCCGTATCGAAAGGTTCGTGTGAAGTTATTGGCTCACTCCGTAGGGTTTTCCGCAAGGCAATTTGTAATAGATAAAAAAAGTGTACTACCAAGAATCTGCGATGCGCGAGGTGGAGCTACCATATCGATTCGTATGATGCCGCGATCTTATGGACTAACCGTGAGATGCGGACACGTTTCAATGTAATCTGCATGCGCAGAGCGAGCTGAGCGCCGACACGAGGCGGTTTCCTACGCTATATCAACTAACATGTATCCAACAGCGACTTTAATGATTCGTACGTGCTGTAGCGTGTTTGTATACACTTAGTGTAGCGAGTTTCTTTTTCAAAAAGCTCTCGTTTAGACAACTACGTATGATGATTGTAAACCATATTCTGTTGTTACGCAGGATTAAGAATTTAACTTAACGATCAAAGTCAAGGCATCTACGTACAGGAAACCTATTTGTCAACAGTGCAGACGATCATGTGGTAAGTTGCGAATTGGTAATTGGATATCACTGTAATGCTAGTTGGAGATTTTAGGATCTTATCTCTAATACCTTTGCTTAAAGCACCGTCTCAAGAAGCAGGAAAACCCCTCTTATTTTGAAACAAAAAATAACATAAATATAAGAACATGTCCTTTTTTAAGCGTCTCTCTTCAAGTACAAACTGCTTTTCAGAGCAAATTCAAATCCAAATCTTTAACACTATAGATTGCACTTTATACTAATGTGGGCATAATTCTACATTCAAGTCACTCAGTAAATATCTCATAAATGCTAACATGGCATTGAGGGTCTCAATTACTGCAACAGTTAATGCACTTACAAACTATAATAACGTGAAACATCCTTTATAATATTTAGATCGCTCAAAACTTAGGTGAATTCCGGCATGTTCGACTTGTGTTGCTCCCTTCAATAGTTGTTAGCTACATGTAATGTAGGTCCATTTGTAAAAATTTTGGGGGCCCAAGTAGCATCTTTGCCAGTTGGAAAACTAAGAAAAATGACTTAATACTAAGAGAAATGGAGAGAGCGCGCATATACAGGTTCGTTTTTAGTACAAATAAAAAAGGATAAAAATGTATAGAGCAAGCCAAGCACCTGGTTGGCTCCTACCGACTTTCCCTAGCGCTAGCGCAATCATCAGTGTACTGCGTGGGTGAAGTTGAAGCTGGTTAAATAAGGTCCTGGCTACTGCTACGGGTCTGCACGTATTAATGAAGTTGAAAAATTTGAAGAACGTGAGCTAGACAAGTGACGACAGTTCACATATCATTAAACTCTATATTCATTTATACCACTTAATCAGATAAATAAATAAAAAAAAATCAATCCCCATCTCTAATTCTTATCACCCCTATAAGCTATTCTCCTCAAATCCTCTCTACCCCTCCCATATAACGATACATTCACCCATCCTAACCACCTATCCCCTCCCTACTTCCCCCCCTCCTGTAACAACTTCCACCCGAGAGTTTTTCACCCAGAGATATTAAAGAGGTTACACCACGACAGCCTCGCCCCCGTATGAGTTTTAACGTGAGTGGTTAGGGCCTTGGTGGTATGGTTGAGTGGTGTTTGTGGGGGAGTGTGTGGTTGTGTATGGTTCTTTTTTTTTATTTTTTTTTTACAAGCAAGAGTGTTGTGGAGGGTGTTAATCAGGAGTTCGCTACAGGAAAGTCGTTTCTTGTAAGGGCCCTCTCCTCACATTGTGGTTTGCTTGTGGAGCTATTGACACAGATCACCATGCCAGACTAGGACTGTTAGTAATTATACAGCTGATATCTCGTTCCAATACACCAAAATATAAGCCTCATCTCGACTTTCGATGGATGAGATCTGAATGGATATTGATAGAGGACCACACTGGTTCATCCAAACTCTTTTTTTTCAGACAATAATTGTTTAATCACCTAAAACGGAAACAGAACGGCTGAGTAGTTTCTGAAGGTTTCTCTCTTCGGCTGAGTAAGTGTTCTGTCTCCTCCCTGATAGTTTTTGCAGATCTTATGAATCCTTTCCCAATGTCCTCCCTCAGAGAGAGATACTGTTGTTTCCTAGGCAGGATAGGCAGTATAGCCAAGTAGTTGTAGTAACAAAAACAGATTTAAAATCACAGACCTGCTCATGAGCTTTGTAGCGGGTAGTAGGTATAGGGGTGCCGGTAGAGTAGGTAGTTAGGGGGCGGGTTAGGTAATAGTAGTTATTGGTAGTTAGTATTAAATTCCTAAAGATCCATATACAGGCCCTTCTATCGCCCCAAAGCACGTTGGATAGGTGTGTTGTCAGTGACAAGTGAAAATGATTCAGAGAATATGGAGGTCGCTATCAACGCAACGATGCCAATCAGAGGGGTGTTTCACCTTGTTCGCACACACCCCAAGCCCTCATCCACCGATTCTGACCACCACATCTCTTGTCACTGAGGAGGGCCTTCTGTCTTCTTCTGACCCAGCCTGATGCACCACATTGTGTGGAGGGCTACAATGATAATGACAGAGCACATCTCTTGCCTATGTTTCAACTGGAGGATGATTTTTTTTTACCTGACCATATACAGATGTTTGATAAGGTTTAGAATTACGAATTGATTTTTTTTTGCCCTGATGAACACTTCAGCAGTGGCCATAAGGTTAAGGTTCACTTACGGACATAATGCAAACTGACCCAATCTATCAGCGTATTATTATAAATTAATGAGCTGTGCAGCATTTGTACACAACCTCGGGGGGAAGTTCAGATCGATGAACAGGTTTGGAACAGCATATAAGGTCGCAAGACAACTACTGTGCCGTACACACCCGCGTTCGTTTGATCAATAGGGAGGATAGGATTGTTCTCAATCGCTAGCCTTGTGATTCTGATCTCTGTCTTCTAGATACGATCTCACCCATTTGATTTCCTCTTCGCCAAATCCGGAGGATAGAAGTGCCATCTTAGGTATCAGCATTGAATAATCAATGGGGCGGTTGCTGTTTGGGAGAAGTCTTACCAGCGATGATGTGATGTGCTGAAAGTTCCCCTTTATTCTTTTGCGGTCCTAATAGATCACTGAAAAGCATTTACCAGGGCAGTCAGAGTATGTAAGTACAAGTGCTTGTGGCCTTTTCAGAAAGATGCTCCGGATTGATACATTTTTTGGCAAGATTTTCTCTTAATTCAGAAAATTTTCTAATTGGAGTGTGAACGATTTTTTCGTCAAAAATTACTGATTTTTTATTTCTATATAAATTGCCAGAGAATCTCGCTGGCAATATCGAGATGGGCCTTAATTGATGGACACTTATCGGGGCAAGCGTACCTTTTGGGATAGGGTTTGTGAACATATACTTGTTTTCCAGCCCTGGGTGAAATACTCACTCCGCTGGCAAGAAGATCAAGAAGATTCGTTAATGAAGATAAGTAATAGCTCCCTGTCCCAGTGCGTATGGACTTCACGCGGCTTTTATCATTGTGAATTGATATTTGATTAACACATACTACTGCTCTAGACTTGATGTCATTTCATAGATGATTTTACATTTTTCTGTGGTTACAGCTTAGAAACAGAAATTACTTATTGAATGGTCTTCTTTCCATCCTCTTTGAAAAGAATGTATAGCGGCTTGACTAGCTTTGTTATGACTACCCTTTTCAACAAAGTATTTATAGATCTCATTTACATTTTAATATTGCTTTTGTAAGAAGTTCATTAGCTTTGGAGTTCTTCAAACCATAATCATCACTGCTTCAAAACAGTTCCAGAAATCTTTAGGGGTCTTTACTAGAATTCAGTTTATGATTAATAAAATCTTTCTTTTGCCTTCTCCACAACATATTACTCAGTTTAGCTCCATTTCGTATTCTCTTGTTACTGTCTCCCAATCTGGTTACTAGCTCCTGGATTTCCATTATTTGTCGTTTCGCAATTTTATTTTTTTCCTTTATCAATCTATCTATACTTCCATTTCCTCCAAGGGGCTTTCCTTCTTTGTGATTCGTTATGCATAAAACAACTGGGGCTTGCTCATCAAAAGACCTTCTATAATATGAGTCACGATGAAATCCTCAATGTTATCAACCCCTTGGTAACGATAGCAATTGCTACTCCACAATCAATATCAGAAATATTTTTAACAGCTCTCTATCTAGCATCGAACTTTGAGTAATCTCTGTAAGTAACAAACTTGTTCGGCATATTTTTTATCATCTCTCCTCTTACGCATATTAATAATACAATAAGTAAGCCCTGGGTGTCTGTTATCTTCACCCCTCTGTGGTCCTTGAGAGTGATACTTATTTGCACCAATAACACGCCGGTCCTCTCGAAACTCCACAGATCTGTCTCCACTATGGTGTGGTCTAACAAAGATAGTAGGAGGTGCGCATGTGACTGCTTTTGTAGACTCTGTTATCAAGCTGGTGTATTTCGTTTGATCGCTTTCAAGAGATTCGGCGTAGAAGTAGTATCGCATCATTAGACGATTTTGAGGAGTAAGTTTGACATTTGTATCTCCCAACACTACAAACTGAGTCCACTTCAATCGCAAGTGGTAAACACAAAAATAGAGTGAGTGAAACAATACTGAGAAGTGAGATGTACCTTTACACAGGGAGGCCTGTAAAACTACACAAATTGCCCAAGTCTAAGCCAACCCCGTCAACCCAAACAAGGACATGAGAAAACGACTCAATACCAGGGTTCTACACTCTCTACTTGACGCAGTGTGCTCGTCAAAAACACATACCCTCTTTTAATGTACAAGGCCACACTCCTCCACCCTATCCGTCATCTTGCAGAGTGGCCCCGTTCTCATTAGGGTCGTCGGTCTCTGCGCAGCATGACGTACCCTGGTATTTTAAAATTAATCTGAGGGGGGTACCAGGACTAAGCCCACGTTCTCAGACACACTCCAAACACATCAAATTCAGTACACTGACAAGTGAATGTCATTTTCATCAAAACCCTGTTGTTGAGGGATCTGACGGTTGATGTCGGCCACACATGAGGTGTCCAATAACCCCCCGGTCTCGATCAGTTTCCCGAAACCTGAGAAGGTTCTGAAGTCGCTGGAGGGTCATCCAAAACAACTCCCAGGCACAGGACCCAAACACCGAGCAGGGTGAAGCTGGAGCCCGCTTCGTCCCCGGTCGACTAGGGGACAAGGCTGGGAATACTAGCCAGGACTCCGGCAAAACCGTTTTGAAAACAGTTGTCACAAAAAAAGGAGCCCCAGGCGGAGGGACAACCTCTTGTTGTTGAAGAGCACGACCGTCCCGATTTGGCCCAACACAAAGTTTTAAACTTCCACGAAGTCAACCGCCCACAGATTTGTTTGCAACATTCAATAATCTAGCAGTTTTGTACGGGTTTGAAATCGTGTAAAGCCTGTTATACCCCTGATTGTCATTGCCGAATCAGGATTGCTGCTACAAAAAGATTTTTTGAATTCTTTGGAAAATTTGTTTTGGCAAGCATTATAAGCAAATCCTGCCATTACAAATGAAGGGGCCTCCCGCTTACCCATGCCCGCCGTTGTATCCAGGACTTCCCTTGGTAGCCTTTCCCTAAGATTATAATTACAGGTTTGGTCTACCAACATGAATAAATATTACCGAATCTAATTCTTAATGTCTAAAATTTTTTCCTCCAGGGACAAAAACTCAAAATTAAGTGGCCGCGAGATTACTCTACACTTGCTTACCAAATGTAATTAAAGAAATAAACGATTAAATTACTATTCATATATGAAGGTGTGCTCTAACCATAAAAACAATATTTACACAGAACCAGTTGGACTGAAAGTTAAACAGTCTGTTATCTACTATTAATATAACTAATGATATTTCTTATTTCTCCCTTTTTTTATATAACCTTTATTTTTGCCGTGCTACTCTTCATTGATATAACTTCTTTAATCTTTTGTATTCTGCTAGTGGGGGCGAAAAAAAAAAAACGTAAAAATCCAATCTAAAAGCCAAGAAGGCCATTATAATCGTTTATATGTGTTTTTGCCAGTCTTTACGTTTTACAAATGGCTGTAAATTCTAGAAAACGACGATTTTGTTTCACTATAGTGTCATACATAGCAGAGCTAGCGATTTTGATACAGTTATTTTGAAATCGAACCACCATATTGATAGGAATGTTTTTTAAGTTAGAGAAAAAAATAAAAATTGATCTAGAGATTTACCACAAATTATGGAAAGTGAATTTCCAAGTTTAATGAGTAATTATCTAGGAAATGAATCAAGAAGAATTTTTGTTTAATCAACTTAACAATGATTTATTTAATTTCTACAAGGGTATTTCAAGATATTTAGTTACATGTAAATATAAAAAAATTATATTTAGTCCGTAGATCTAACTAAAAATCTTCCCGATTGAGTCACCCTCTGTCACTCTTCTAACAAAGCTAATTTAAAAATTGTCTCACCTACTTGTACGGTGGGTCACCAGAGAGTTTGTTAGCTGATTTATAATAAGTTTGAGCTTGTGTCCTATTCGTCTCCTATTTTTGTTAAAAAAGAAAAGTCAAGAACATCCGTTGCCAGAAACTTCTTTTTTAGACGTGAAGCACGTCTTTCCAATATCCTTCAAGTAATTGCATATTATGTTATTAAGTTTAAACTTTGACTGCATATTTTAGATTCATTAATCACATTTTGATCTAATAAAACGTCCCTAACCCATGCTAAAGAACTGTAGAATCTTCTAAACGGGTTCTTCGCTATTCTAAAGATAGATTCATAAAAAACCTCTTTCCTTTTTTTCCGTTTTCTCTTCTGGGGACTGGTTCAACTTTTTTTATTAAGGAAACTCATTTTTGGTGTAATTTCAATGTTTCTTTCACATTTTTTGCTATTCTCTCATGGTATTCCCCTTTAAATTATTCTTTCAATTCTTCAATTTTAGCTGACCAAGGAATCAAGCACAGTCAACATAAGCTTGAGAGATGTCCACATCTTCTTTTTGGAAATCTTGGGTCATTGTCTTCCCGTATTGTCGCAAATAATATCATTCCATACTATAGCCATTAAATCCCGGGTAACAGTTTTTATAAGCTATTTAAATAAAAGTTCTTTGGCTTGGTTACTTGTATATATATTTTTTTCTACCCGTTTATCATTTATAAACTTTTCCAGAGCCAAGCATATTTGCTTTCCCAATTCAAGCTCAGGCTTTTACAAGCATCCTCCCAACGAGTTTTGTTCAAGTTAAATTATCCGTATTAAAAAAGATTCAAAAAGTTCCATCTTTAATTTAAACATGAGAAAAAGTTATACAAACTTTGAAGAAAATTCAAAAAAATCTGCAAGATTCATCAGAACTCATTACTGCTTTAGAGCCCGCTTAAGTTTACTGAATGAGCAGCACAGGGTACAAAATACACAAGTGGATTTGCACTTTTTACCATTGCTTGTAAGCCAGAGTATTTACCGGCCATGTTTGACCCAGTGTCCTAAGACTGGCCCCTACAATTCTAACTCAAACTTGCCCAGCGTTTGGGAACACAGCATCTGCCAGTTTTTCTCCAGTATGGCCTGGGTTTTCTATGAAGCACATAAACCTGTCTTCGGCAGTACAAGTATTTTGGTCCACATAACGTAACATGAAAGTTAGTTGACCAGAATGCGTTATATCTGGGGAGGAATCAATAATCAAAGAGTAGTATTTAGACAATTTAAACTGCTCAACAATATTTGATGAAACGGACCCCCCCCTCATAACCTTAATTAAACTCTTCGTAGACTGTTTGATAACAAATACGAGGTTAGGCCACTGCCAGGGTTACCATGTCGAGTAATAGGTTCAGATAGAAATAGGTCATATTTCTGCTATAAGCTCCAGACACGTCATAAAATTCCCATTATGAATTAACCCGAACACTTCGTTTCCACCTCTAAAAGCTAACCCTCTGGGGAATAATTTTTTAACAACAGAGATTACTCTTTGTAGTACATTTCTCCATTATTTTACTTCATCTTCGTTTTGAGAAAGAATTGGATTGTCAATCGTACTGTTTTTCTGCTCCTCTCACTTTAAACTTTAATTAACAATCCAAATAGTTAGACAGCCTGTCTCGTACAATGTTAACATCTGACGAGCTATGTTAGTGATGACCCTGTCGAGCTGAGACACTTTCCACTACTACTACCAAGGCCCACTGTAGTTGGGGAGTTTACCAGAGCATGATTCCTCATATAACGCAAGTCTCTTCATGATTGGTACCAATAAATATAAATGTCACCAAGAATTAAAATAATTTATGTGGTATAGGCGTATTTATCCAGAACATTTGCAAATTTAGAGAAAAACTTATATTTATTGCCATTGTGGATCGTTAAACTCATTGCAAAATATTAGATACATCTATTTCCACCACATAAAAATTAACCTTACAAACTATTGCTATCCTCAGATTTGTGTTATAAACGACTGTAACTTTTTATCAAACAATCATTAAAATATATGTATCTCGTGTTTACTTCCTCAACATGTTCTGAGAAATGACCATGTCAGAATTGTTTTCATCCAAAATTAATGTGTACAATATGTAAATTACATCTCTTAGATATTGATTCTGTATTTTTGTAATTCTGTACAATGTAATCAATAACGGTTTACACGAGTGAATATAGTGAATGAGAAAAATTGTGTCCCTAAAGTGGGCTAAGCGAATCAAACCTAAAAAAATACTGGTTTGTCTTGTCATATTAAGTTTAAAGTGTATCATAACAACGTGATATGCGAATGTTATTATAATGATATTGACAGGATTAATTTATTTATATGATGATAAGTGTTATTAGTTTGTAAATATTTGGACTTTTGCCGACGATTCAAGGAAGCATACCTCTCGGTCACAAAACTTGCACGCCTCTACTCTCCTGATACTACAAAACGAGCTCCTCGTGGGCCACCTACATGATCATACACCTCGGAGAGAAAGAGTGGGGATGGAGGGTTAGTCTGCCTTTTTCTGTGCTGTTCTAGTATTGGAATAGCAACAATAATAGAACCAGGCTGTAATTTTAAGATTTGAAAATCAATTTAACTTTTTCATGGTTACAGTTGTTATAGATCATTCTTATAAAATGTGTGATTTTAGATTGAATATAATTCTTAGAAAAAAACATAGACAGTTTAATGAAACCAAATGGCGTTATCTTGATCAAACTTTAAGAAATAATACCTAATTTTGTAAATAATAATTTTATCAAAAGTACATTTTGCTAGTTTTTCCTTGTTTGTCTTAATTGATGAATATATTATCTTAAATTATTCCTTTATTCGCATTATATATTTATTTACACGTCAGTATTCCACTGTATACAGTATACATACAGTGTATACGTATTTTCACTGCGGAAGTCAAAAATAGGAATTTTTGAAGCTCTGCCAATTTCACAAGAGCAGTGCAACTTCAAAATTGTTGAACAAAACTCCTTTGCTGTAAAAAACTCACAAGCAAACGTAGGTTCAAGTGTTGGTGAATATTACATAACAATCAATGCTTACTGCACAGATTCCAAATGTAAAAATTTAGCTAAAGGAATTATAGCACACAAACCCGTATCAGGAAAACCTGTTGAAATGGAATGGATATGTGTAGATACGCGTGGAATAACGTGGATGTCTTTTAGTACGATTAGAACTGAAGTAGGAAAGAAACTTGCCCACACCTCGTGTACAGTGTTCCGTCGTCACGCTGCTGATGAACTAATGGAATATTTGTGACCAGCAAGAACCTCCTACTTTTATCGAGATCATGTACTTCGGAAGGCTAAACAGGAGTTCAAGGATTTACAGTACAATGCAGTTCATGGGAACGATCCTGTTTTATGCTTAGAAGTCATGAAACATAATCAAAACCATAGTGGTTCCATTCGTGATATTTCTCTTCATAAGTATTTTGTTCACTACTAATACGCAGATGCAATTACATACAAGATTCTGTGTCGATCTAATTATTTTGTCCTCATAATTGATGCTACTGGTTCACTTGTTAGGAAAATTATAAGAGATCATGGTGAATCTCAACACATATTCTTGTATGAAGGAGTTGTACATATTGGAAAAACAGCTCTTCTGTATTGGCTAAACGAATGGCAGCGATGCGGTGCTCCTTCTAAAGAAGTTGTGACCGATGATTCAAAGGCACTTCAATCGGCTGTATGCAGATCCTTTGGCAGGTGCAATGGCCATAAGAGACTATAAGGACAAATGTTTTCAGTATCTTATGAATGAAATGGGAAGTCTACCTGCATGTTATATAAGGATAGATGTGCACTCATGATAAAATCATGCTCTAAATGGAAATTGTGGAAGATTGACCACAAGCGAGTGAAAGATTTCTATTTGCGGTGTCTAGGTCTATTAATAGAGTCAAAGTTGTAAAGGATTTCGAAGGTATTCTGAAAAATATGCTTATTGTAATCAGCATCAAAAGACGAGGTTATTAATAATGAAGGAAAGCATGTTACAATGGAACAATCCCGAAAAATGTTTATGGAAAAAATAGAAGGAATCAAGAATATTGAAGATATATTAGTGGTTAAAGATGTAGGTCCTGAATACGAAGAAGTTGTAGATGATGTTGAGACATAAAAGAAACTGAAGAGGAACCACCTAATCCTTCAATTGAAAATTGGTTAGCAGCTATTAAACTGTGGCTGAAAAGTGCAGCGAAAAAGGAAATAGGATCAATCCTTACTATGCCCCTTCTGTAGCGGAGAAATTCACAACTATTGTCAAAGATTTTTTACTCTGGTCTGGAGTAATGGGGCCTTTATTTAAATCACCGTATCTTACTGCATCTTCAGCCCTCAGTGGAAAGTGACTTCTCGGACCTAAAACGAAGGATTTAAAAAAATGAGCATATACCATTGCTGGTGCATAAATTTTAGATATACACATCCAGTCAATTTCAGGGCACCTTAAAATAACACATGTATCGTTTAAAATCAAATATTTTCCTGACGATAAAACAAAACAGAGTGGTAGATGAAAAACGAAACAGAAGATGAAGCAAAACATTTTAATGAGTACCAATCCAATAATCATTGTTGATAAACATAGAGATGCTATGGAAGAGAGCCTTGAAGACTTAAACTTCTATGAGAATTGTCAAAGAAAGATAACGAAAACAGAGAGACAACAAAAATCAAAATACTTTAAACTCGTTTCCAGAAATCACCTTGACAGGAAATATACTCAAACCTCCCATGGACAAACTTATGAAAAAAACGGTAATATTTGCCAATATATCCGTAATCGAATGTAACAAATACATATCAGTACATTTGACTCCTTGACAAGTCTTTTTATAAATGCATACATAGAAAATCCAACTTATCGTTCCAAAATTGATAACAGTAATAACCTAACTATGAAAACTGCTAAAAGCTTAGCAGTTTGTAGAAGCCAATTTAGAAACTTACCAATTAAGAGCCCCAAACGATAAGCAGTTTGTCAAAACATTGAACAACACGATAACAGAAAATAAACTGAAAACTATATTAACTGAAGAATATGATTTATGGTAAAACCTAACTGATGTAACAAAATCTTTGCTAGATACAGAATATAGAGCAATTGTGCTTATACACTGCTCAAATGAAATCTGCACAAGGAATACAGAAGAAAAGCACGTAATTTTAGATACTAATATCTTCATTATTTGTAGCCAAGGTTTTGAGCAATTATCTGAATCTATTGAAAGTTCAATTAAAAAGGGAAGACCCTCAATACATGATTGTAGCTGTGCAGATATTAACACGAAATGTTTACCTCCATGCACAGGCGATACGAAAATAACAATGGTTGGACAAGACCACTTGTTGATCGATACTGAATATATACGGTACAGTGACAACGCAATAGATCATGATTAATTGTTCAATTGAAAATGCTCATTAAATGAAATTCCAGTTTACATTGAAATAGACGATCAGGAATATTACTTAAACGGCTTGATCGCGTTTCGCCCCGGTCATTACGTGACTTACACTAAGAGACACGGAAATGATACATGGAGTTGTATGAAGGGTTTGGCCAGAACGGTATTAAAACATATATCAAATAAACAACAGGTGTGTCCTCACTTAATAATGTATACGAAAAATTCAAAGCTAACTGTTGTATAAGCACATGAATTTTGACGTTGAGGAGAGCAAATAATGTTTTTTACCTACTAGAAATTATATTTGTATATTTGAATAATTTCGCCATTAAATTAAATAATTAAATTTTAATTTAATATCAGCTGTCATTTATTATGGATTAAAGTGGTTTTGAAAGGTTGAATACAGTGTTAAGGGATAATCTTTTAAATACTCATGCATTATATAGTAGTTTTGATTTGTTTAGTTCATCTTAATTTAACTTCCACTTTGCAAACTTGTATTTGAAGTTAATTAAGTAACCTGTACTTATATAATCATGTAAAATGTTAAGGTAGAGAATTTTTAGAATTTAAATATAACATTTACATAACAATATCATATCATCAACTTTTAAATACCATACGATAAAAGTGGTTTCATGTGTTTGAATATTTTATTGTATATTATTATATACTTATAATTTAACGTAATACACGGTCAAGTTTTTTATATAATGAAGTGTTTGAGTTTAAAAGACTAGCAATAAGCGTGATATACTTTGATATATACTATTAAAGTTCTATTAATAATTGCACTGCGTTGTGAACATTTGAAATAAGATAAAATTTGTAGTTGAATTGTTATAAAAATATAGCAAGTAATGTTTTGTCAAGAAATATGAGTTTTCAAATTTATGTTTTAAAAATAATTAAGGCTCTATAACATAAAGGTAACATTAATACTAGTAAATTCCTACTTTATGTATGATATAGGGTTAAATATTTTTTTTACTTTGTTTTATCAATTTAAAATAGTAATTCTATAGTTCTTTGTTAGTATACCATGTACTGGTGCATTTAAAATGTATTGTCACAATAGTATCATAATCTCTACTTTACCTTATATTGTATAATTAAAGACGCGTTGTAAGTCTAAATTTAATATTACTTTGTATGAATTGTCAATGTACTCTTCATATACATTTGATGTGTGATTTATATACTGATTTATAAAGCACAAACGATTGGCACCGGTTTTTGTTCAAATATTTTGAAGTTGCACAGCCCGCGTGAAGTTGACAGTGTTTCAAAAATTCCTTTTTTGACTTCCGCAGTGAAGCACAAACGTCAGGAATGTGTGCACAAACGTGCACAAAGGAAGCACAAACGATTGGCAGCGGTTTTGTTCAAAATTTTTGAAGTTCACTGATCATGTGAAGTTAGCAGTGCTTCAGAATTCATTTTTATGACTTCCGCAGTGAAGCACAAATGTCGGGAATGAGTGCCAAAACGTGCACAAAACGATGCACCAAACGATTGGTACCGGTTTCTGTTCAAAATTGTTGAAGTTGCACTGCTCGTGTGAAGTTTGCAGTGTTTCAGAATTCCATATTTTGACTTCCACAGTGAAGCACAAACGTCCGGAATGAGTGCAAAAAAACGTGCACAAACGATGCACAAACGATTGGCACCGGTTTCGTGCAAAAATGTTGATGTTGCACTGCAGGTGTGGAATTTTGCATTGCTTTAAAAAATTCCTTTTTTTTGACTTCCGCAGTGAAGCACAAACGTCCGGGGGTGGAATGCGTGCACAAACGAAGCACAAACGATTGGCAACCGGTTTAAGGTTCAAAAATGTTGAAGTTGCAACTGCTCGTGTGAAGTTGGCAGTGCTTAAAAAAATCCTTTTTTTGACTTCCGCAGTGAAGCACAAACGTCGGGAATGAGTGCACAAACTAACCACAAACGACTGGCACCGGTTTCGTGCTTTTGAAAATTATTTTTTGATGGGGAATACATCGAGCGCAATCGTCGGTATTGCGTGCACAAACGTTTGGTATAGGTTTCTATAACAATACTTTGAAGTTGCACTGCCAACTTCACAGACATCGAGTACACACGCAGGCTAGGTATTGAATCTGAAACCAAAGCGAATTTATTTGGACTTCTAGGAGACAGGGCAACCCAACTCAATCCAAAACATTAGGAGAATCAAAATAATTTATAGAGAAAGGGTATATTCATCAGCGTTACGCAATGTTACAGGCATTGGTGGGGGATTCATTATGAAAATATCATTTATTTTTTGCTTTCTTCAGTTCAAAAAATGTTCCTGGTTGCCTCAAAACTTTTAAAGTTAGTATCCTATTTTTCCCCTTCAAAGCAAATGAAATGAAGTCTGAATCCTCCGTCAAAATGCCTCCTTAAATGGAAATACACTTTGTTTAAATCATTTGGTGACCGAGTATGAGATTTTTAACGTTTGAGTTAAACGTTGGCAGTGTTTGATAAATCTTTGGAGAAACTTCCTCCGTTATTCACGCTCTTGCCTGCAAGTACAATACTACTATAGGCATCATGAAGCAGAAAAACGAGAGTCAACAGCAGCAGAGACACTTTGATATCAGGGCCTACGTTACTTTACGGCGTATGATATACGAACAGATATTTTCATGCCGAAAACATAAATATAACAAGATGAAGGTTATTTTTGTTTTTCCGGTCGTGAAATAGTTTATTCCTAACATTGTACGACCCATGCTGATAAGTTTATTGTGAAAAAATTAGCAACTCAAACTTTGTTTAAAATGCCAGCCGTAAGAAATATAGTAAATAAAAATAAAAGGACAAAGGTTGGGTCGAAGTTCTCCACATCAATATTTCACCACATCGTGCAGACAACTCAGTAAATTCAATGCACCGACACAGACGATTTCTTCCTCAACCACTCTCTGTTGAAGTACTTGCAGATGTATATTAAGAATTGAACCAAATCGCAATACTCAATATTAATATGATGAGAGAAGGTACGACAGATGATGGTAGTATATGGAACTATATGGAACTACCCAGCGACCGTCTAAGGTGTATTCTATTGATAATAACAGTAAAACCATTCTTTCATGGGGACCATTTAAGGTACTGCGAGTAACCATCTTCTCTGGTCTGAGGGTCCTTAATAAATCTTACAAAACCCAAAATACTGTTTTTTATAGTTTTTAAAGTATAATCTTTTCAAAATGCCACCATTTTGTTTCAACAAATGCTAGAGAGCTCAAATTTTTACACAATATTTTTAAACCCTATTTAACGAATTGTCTAGATTTTGAAAATGTTCTGTGCATAAATGGGCAATTAATATAAAAATCAAATGTTTAAAACCTCTTCGTGGGACAACCTGGTATGCTAACTGTAATATGTTTAACAGTTCTGTAAGTTAAATTAATTTTATTAAACTTAAAAAATATTTTTTTTTTTAATTTTACTGTTAAAAAGGTATTATAACTCTTTCGTAACTAAAATTCCTTCTATGATTCCTTTGTTATTTGGCCTTTTTTGGGTGCACTACAAAGTTTTAGGATTGCATAGATTAAGATGTTAATTCCAATGTTTTGAGATAAACTTAAAATGCTTGTATAAAGAATATGGGGGATTAAAATATTCCCAATTTCATGGTAAAGAGCGGTGCTAACAAGAGCAATGTTTCCAACACAATGCGCGGCAAAATAACCTGAACAAATCATTTTAGATGGGTGATTATAATCCCGCCCATAAGTGATTTCTACATGACTGTGATATTCAATTTGGCTTTTCATGTAAACTTTGATATCGATGGATTTTTAAGCTTTTAAGATTGTTTCTTTGATGAAGAATATGTATAAGTCAAATTGTTTACCCAAAAAATGCGATACCTTCTCTTTGGATGACTTCTTGACAATATGAGCTTGCTGGTTCGAAATGTAGGGATTTGAACAAGGATGCTCAATTAGTTTTTAAAAAGTTCAAATACGTCTACCTGTAGGCCTTCAGATATAAGTTGTGATTGCGTCTAGTTTTGTTAGCAAATTGCGCAAATCGTTGAAGTAGCCGTATGTAACATTCGTTGTAGAATTGTGAGCTTTCCTGTTTGATATTTTAATGAGCGTGGAAAATGTTATATATGTTCATTTCTTTTTTTGTGATTGTTGGTTCTGATCGCTGATCGATCTCTGCTTTGACAGGAGTTTTTCATTACTTAACTCATTTAAACACTTTTCCTAGTCAAGAATGATGATTCTTGTTAGTATCCCCACTTTTGCCTGTAATAGGGTTACGTGTGATTGTTCTCTTTCAATTTCCGTTACTCGTGACTTGTGCTCGGAATTTGCATCCTGTGCAGTAACAACGCCTGTACCGGATTCTAAGCAGATTTCGGGTATGTTTGAACCCATTTATTTCTCTTCTTTTCCACTTTCTTTTCTTTATTTTTGTATTTATTAATACTCCCCCCTCTCCACTTGGCGAAGAGGATAGATTAAAATCCTGGACATGTTGTGTTATACCTTTTGTAACGTAAAACGATGGCAAATTTTCGGAAACCCTGTCATTTTTTTGTAACCAACTGTGATGTAAGAATATGAGGGTTTCTTAAATTTGTGGTAAATAAGTATAAGTGTTTGAAATCTCTTGGGCATGCTAATAATTTATACATATTATATATTTCATTTCAGTGTTTGGATTGGAAACAATGGAAACATGACGTTTTTGCAGTTTCTGGCGTTATGTTCCGTTGAAAGGGTTAAATCCATAAAGTGGTTTGGGATTTACTCGTTATTTACTTTTAGATGATTTTTTGTGTGCTACGATAATTTTCGATTTTTAACACGTATCAAATTTTTCGTGGTATCAAATATTCCCACGAAAAATAACTTCAATACTGGATTGTAATAATGTTAGTGATCTTTAGGGTCCATGTGTCTTTTTTTTTCCTTATTTGTTGTATCTTATAGTGTTTCCTGTTGTGGGGAATAAATCTATGACCAGATTATTTTGCAATAACCATTAGTTTCGCAACAATTAATATTAATTTATGTTATGAGTTTTCTTTGATTAATTTATTTTAGGAAAGTGTGTGTGTAGTGTGTGTGTGTGTGTGTGTGTGTGTTTTGTGACTGTGTTCTTGACTATCAATAATATGTTTTGTTGTTGCTCATTATTAAATTTCTTTAAATTATTATTTTTGCTCAAGTATCATTACAAATAGGTAACAAATTAGTCGTTATATTAATTCGTTTTCGTACAAATAGTGTTCACGGCTTGGAAGAATAAATAAATTTGAGGTTTATTAATATCATTGTACTAGACTTACCTCCTTGACTTTTAACTTTGGCAGAGAGCAATACGAGTTTATCAGATTTGTTTATTCATATATTTTTGCTATGTTTGTTTTCCATGATAGCGTTGTTGCAGACCGTATCGATCAGTAGGAGAAGAGTGGTTTGCTAATTTAACATTAACTTTTAGAGTGGATATTTTGTTATTTCTTCAAATAGTACATTGTATACTTGTTAACAGTAAGTTATTTTTCCCTAGGGTAATACATCGTCTGATTTATGAAAGTTTAAAATGCTATTCTTATGGTTTTGGAAGATACAAGTGGTGATTGTTTTAGTGATGACCCGTACTAAATTCTGGGGAAGGGATTATATTATTCCTCTTACGTTAGAAGGCAGAACATTTAGATGAGACTTGCAGCTGTGACGTGGTGCAGGATATACAGGGTAGGTGAGTTCACTGACAGCTGAGGACGTGACCTACTGAGAGAACAGCTGATCTTTGTGTGACGTGTGGTGGATGGTGACGTCATCACTTTGGGTCGAGACGCGGCGATGACGTAATCTGTGTTCTGCTGAGCCACTGGTCTTTGTACTAGGTCATGGTGCTGTACCATTGACCTATTTATTTAATATGCTGTGTTTTATAACTCGCTATGTTACTATGTGAAAAGTTTTATAGTTTGTTTCCATGTGGAGACTTCCCTGTAGGAGAGAATTCTTTGTCTTATGTTTCACCTTGTCCAAAATGTACTTCTTTAGATGACGTTTGCTGATTAATATTGTTATATTCAAAGTTAGAATTAGTAGCTGCTAGGACCCAAGTGTCTTAAGGAGAATACCTTTTAAATTTATGGATAGTTTGAAACAGGTTTTTACGGAATGTTTTTGCATTTACGAGTATACCAACAGCTTTTGGGGTGATGAATTTGAACTAAAGCAGTAAGCCCAACGTCTATTCCCTCGGATTACAAGGGTTGCTAGCTGGAGTTTGGGTATGATATTTAATTCTATGTATCGGTATCGAATATATGTCATTATCATAACGTTAACGAGAAGATAAGTTATTCTTTTAAGGACTAATTTTGGGAGTGATGTCTTGTAAAATAATTCCTATATTTGTCTCTGTTGAGTTCGTCAGATACAAAAACTGTTTTAGAATATTGCTAGTAGTAAAAATCTTCACGAAACATAGGCTATTATACTTACTTATTATGAGTGAAGAGTTAAGTACAAAAACAGTACCAATCAGTTTAAAATGTACATACAATCTGATCAATCAACCCAGTTAATATGGATAGCTCCTTTTGAATAATTTTCAAAGACAAATATAGTATTTATACTTTTATGAGTAATTCGATGACAACTTGGCTAGCCCAACAGCGCGAGTAATACATAATATAATTTAATACCTGAAAAGAACATTAATACACTTAATTTAATAAATGACCATTATATGACAAATATTAATACACAATCTCAAAATGAATAGCTAGTGAGTTGTTAGTCATATTTATATTTGAACAATGATGAACAGTTAATTCTAAGCTTCGAACTCATATACTACTTAGATCAAAAAAGTTTTAATAGTCACGTTTGGAATTTAACCACAAACTAAATGCTAAAATATTGAAGGTACAATATTCAGAGTTATATTAAAATTTTGCTTGTTTAGGAGATTGTATTTTCTTGACTGTCTGGTTGAAAATATTTGGTTGTCATGTAGTTCAGCCATTATCTAGGCGTGTACTAATGTTAACTAATATTTAAAACGTTCAGTTTTAAAGAAAGATTTAATCGAACAGGTTTATTTCATTTACTGCGGCTGGATGCGCCTGCTCGTTTGTTGACGCAAATCGCCAGACAGTCAATGGCGCTCTACTCCTGCGTTGTAGTTCTTATAAATTATTCATCCGGTGGTTAACTTTTCAAACTTGGATAAATAAACATTTTTATCCTAAAGTAGTTGTTATTTGTTACTATTCCGTCACATTTTAATTTCTTAAATGTCTGAGAAGGACAACAACTATTCTTCACCAGAGAAATTTAGTTTCAAAAAGATTTATTATGTGATATGCAATAATATTTCAATATCTAATAATACTATACGGTTCTCCAGAATCATGATTCCATTGCTCATTCTTAAATTTATAAATGAATTATTACAATTTATGAGGGAAATAAACATTTGCATGTTAACATTTTATAGAATTTTTTTTGAGACACTATTGGATTTTGGGATATGATAAGAGTGCAGGACCGGCCTTACCAGGTGCCACTGGTGCACGGAAAACCAACATCTTGTTTGTCAGATAAATATTAATAAAGAGTTTGTATTAAATATAACTGCCACTATAACAGCAAGAAGCAAGTGCAATAGTATTGTTAGTTTGCATATCAGCATGCCCAACACAAAACACAGGATATAGGTGTTTACTTGCCCGTCTCATTGGGAAATAAAAGTGATTTTAAACCAAGCTAGAGATATTCTTGGGAAAGTTTGTATATGGTGTACGGTATTTTGTAGTTGTACATAATATGGAAATATTGTGTCTCAGAACTTTAAATTTGACAGTGTTTAAGACAGTAGCGAACAATTGAAAAACAATAACTTACGGTTATAAATATTTGTATAAATTTACAATTGAGAATCATATCCATAATAGGCTTAACAGAATACTAAATAGAAGGATTTTAAGTCCGTTCTAGTTTATTATTAGACTAATTCAATTTTCAATTGTATTTCATACTTAACTGTTATTGCAATATATTTTCTTTTGTTCTTATACTGTGTTTAAGTGATATGTGGTCACGATCATATAGGTTTGAAAAGGTGCGCATGATGGATGCCGAATTGAGGAGCCCTGCAGTAAAATTTTGCACCGAGCCCCACAAAAGCTAAGGCCGCCCCTGAAAGTGTGAATCGAGTAAATGGTTTATTTGGAATTTTCCCAGAACTGTGATCAACTGCTTACTCCAAGTCATTGTCCAATAACCGTAGCTGTTCAACCAAATTAGGTCCAAGCGTCTTGGAAACTAATAAACAAAGTAATGCACAAGAAGTATACTGAAAGCAGTGGAATGTATACTCACCCACCTCTTAACGTTTCAATAAATAAAATATATTGAAAAGCTTTACCAGACTGTTCATTTGAATTTCTTCAGTGTTTTAATGGGTATTTTGGTTGGCCTTTTTCAGCATGTTTAGTAAGGAGCAATTAAAAGTTTTTTTTTAAGAAAAATATTATGTCTTGTTTCATATATAAATGACAGCTGTTTACAAAATTATATTTGATCTGATGGGTCCATAGTGTGGATCTGCTATTTCAAATTTGGTGTTTTTTTTATTATTTATTATCCATTAACAAAATTTTGACATCAACAAGCTAGGTAAAGCTTGTTCGGGGGGGTCATATATAGAAAAAGGTTTAAAAATACTTTACAAATATTTTAAATTTTGTACAGGTTTTGCTAATGACGTATTAATTTTAAAATGAGTTTAAAATGTTTCACTCTACTTATAATCAAAATTAAGCGTGGTTTTATAAGTACGTAAGTATAAAGTTACGTTAAAAATATAAATAATATGTAAACAAGAAACAAGATATGTATAACATATACATATCTTGTTTCTTGTTGCTGTGCATGAAGAAAGTAAGTGCCATGTGATATAACTTGTGCAGTTGTGTTTGTGATAAGCGAGGAACTCTGTGAATAGATAGTTTATCAGTACGAATTCGGCTGTCCGTCATTATACAGAATGTTGTTTTAAAAACACGAACATAACATATTTTTAACTTATTGTGTTAAAATTAGTTTCAAAATAAGTATATCGTGAATTAGCGATTTTATTACTTTGTGTATGTAAAACGTAGTGTGTGGATATAAATTTTAAATCGTACGTAGCCTATCTTGTGATGTGTATTGAATGTGTTGTGGTGTATTCGTAAAATGAATGTGGTGTGTATTTGTGTAGGTCCTAAAATTCACAATTCAATTCACAATTCTTTATTGCCAGAAGACAAAATACAAAATTTGTATAGCAATCGTCATAACTCTATAACTATCGTGTAATTCTATAGATTTATCAATAAATTATGTTAATGTTTAAAATTATTTTATTTAAACAATTGTACCTAATAAAAGACAAGATCTACTCCTAAAATTAACAATGTCAACATAAGAATAGACATGTCAACACCCAGTGAGAGATGTCCGATCAAGTTGTATGTTCCATAAACTCGCTTACGCTATAAAACCCATTTAATATTAAATAACGCTTAAGTAATCGTTTAAAAATGCATAGGGTTCGTCTGGTTTCTTTATATTATCAGGAAGTTTGTTCAAAAATTTTTACACCAACTTCAGATGGTAGACTCTCGTAAGATTTTAGTCTATGTTGGGCAACTCCTGAAATTTTCCCGGCCTCTAGTATTGTAATTATGAACGTCCCTACCCTGCGTCAGCACACACTTCGAACGGCAATATATTATTGTCTCAAATATGTATAAGCAGGGCAGTGACAAAAACTCAAGTTCCCTAAATTTATTCCTGCACGAGTCCCTAATTTTCAATTTCAGAATCGCTCTGAGCGCTCTCTTTTGTAGTCTGAAAAGTCTCAGAAAAGCTGCATTCCCACAACTGCCCCATAATGCAATGCCATAGGACAGATAAGGAAATACAACCCCATAGTAAGCCGTTCTCATGATCTGCCTTGAACAAAATTTTGACAGGTATCTCAGAGCATAAATCCCTGATGAGACCTTTTTACATACATTGTCCACATGTACATTCCATGTCAAATCTCTATCTAAGAATATACCAAGGAATTTAGTACTATATACTTCGTTTGAGTTCTTCTTCTCCCAACATCACTGTTGGCCTATGACCGTTTACAGGTATTCGGTTACAAAAAAATATATAATTTGGTTTTAGAATTGTTAGTGTTTAGATTGTGCATATTAAAATATTGTATACAGCTATTCAGCCCTTCAAAAGTTTGAATTTCAAGATTTGACATGTTATTCGATTTAAAAGAAACAGTTGTGTCATCAGCATATTGTATGATGTTTCCGGAATTGACTGATGATGCAACATCGTTCACATATAATAAGAAAAGTATAGGTCCCAGGATTGATCCTTGGGAGTACACCATATCTTATTTTCAAAGCTTTAGATAATGTACCGCAGATCTGAACTTGCTGAGTCCTATTACTTAGGTATGATTGAACCCAGTTTAATGGGACTCCTCGGATACCATAGCCACTTAATCGATCAAGAAGGATCAAATGATCCACACAGTCAAAGGCTTTGGATAAGTCTAAAAAGACGCTAAGCGTCGGAATTTCGTTCTTCAAGACCTTTAACTATTAATTCAGTTAGCCTGAATGACAGCATCTGTTTTGTGGATTTACCAGCTCTAAAACCAAATTGGTGATTCGAAATGATTTTGAATTTATCTATAAAGGATAATAATCTAGAGAGAAAGAGGCTTTCAAAGACCTTACCAAAAACAGGCAGTATAGAGATCGGCCTGTAGCTATTAGGCTGGGTATGATCACCTTTCTTAAAAACAGGTGCAATAATAGCTTTCTTTAGAGGCGAGGGAAAAATTCCTTCGTTAAAAGAACAATTTATCAATTGTGTGAGGGGGGGCTACAAGTGAGACAGCGCATTTTTTTACGAGACCAACGCCGACATGCCATCGACATCAAACGGTCTTTTTTGGTTTTATCTTTTTTATAACCATGGCCACCTCCTCTTCACTGACTGAAGTCAACATCATTGAGGATTCATGGCAGTTTATAATTGGGCCTGCTATTCTTACAGTCCCTTTGTCACACTTCTTTGTCACCTCATATGTAAAGAAGTCACATAGCAAATTTGCTACGTCCGTCGATTCTTCTATAATGTTTCCATTTTCAGTCTTTAAATTAATGCTTTTGTATTGTAACTTGTTTTTATGTTTATTAATTATTTCCCATGCAGTTTTTATTTATATTTTGGAAAATGTTAGTTTTTTGTTTACGTTTGTAAGATTTAGCGGCGTTAATTAACCTTGCGGTAAATTCTTTTGTAGGATTTAAAAATAATCGAGGAAGTACTTTATCAGTAGAATTTTTTTGACATATATGACAATTTTCTCAATCGATCGCGTGACACTAGAATGCCCTTTGTTATCCATTTAGCACGGACGGTCGTTTAAAACCTTGGATTTAAAACTTTTGTACGGACAGGTTATACTTAAGTAATAAAGAAAGGTTTCATAAAAGGAAGAAAACATTTGTTCTGAAGAGATTGGTTCGTTAAAAAAATCCCATTTCTCTTTGCTGAGGAGATATTTTAGATGGGCAATGTTACAAGGTTGCATATCCCTTTTTAGCTTTATTTCGGGTTGGTGGCATAATGGTGTCGAACTATCAATGACGGCAATCTGAGCGTCATGGTCGGCGATTCCCGTGCACAACACCGATACTACTACATTTTCAATATTTGAGATAATATTGTCGATGGCAGTTGCAGACGTGGCTGTTATTCGTGTGGGCGAGTCTATGGTCCATGTCAACCCAAAGGTCTTCAATAAGTCACGTAGCTGTCTTGTATCACCGCTCTCTTTTAATATGTTAATATTTAGATCACCAATAACAACAAATTTAGAGTTTTTTAAAGAATAAGTTATTCAAAAGAAGTTCTAATTTTTCAAAATAATATTGTAAAGACCCTTGAGGTGACCTGTAAATTCCAATTATTTTAACCTCGTGAGATTTTAAGGACGTCTGAATTTTCAGACCAGACACTTCATCAAAATCTTTCTCTTTACTAAATTCAAAATGCATAGACTGAAATTTAATATTATTTTTTACGAAAAGTGCAACCCCACCTCCCTTGAAAATTTCTCTACAAAAAAAAATTGCCCATTAAATAATTTTCAATGGAAAACAAATCAATTGACTCCAGTGTGAAACCGTGCTCTGAAACCACCAAAATATCGGGTTTCAGGTCATCGCACAGCAACTGGAACTCATCGACTTTATTTGTCGCCATTTGAGCATTCTGGTGTAAGATAATAGTTGAATTTTGAATTTTGGGAACTATTTATATAAGTACGGAAATCTATCTCTCTGAGTGCTGACTGTTCAGTTACTACAAAATTTAACCTTCTAAAAAAGAAGAACAATCTTGTCTGTCCAGGTTTGGTTGTTTATCGTTGAGGATCTCACTCGAGCTCGACTGCTTCACAATCTCGTCACTGCTACCAAGGAGACAATGGACTTGTCTTACTGTTTTTAACAGCATCACAGAAGGAATCATATGGAAGGCTATAAACACTCGGTGATGGTAAGAGTAACACTTCCTTTGTGCAGCTCGGAGAGGAAATCTCCTGGGTGTCAACAGGATCCAGCGCCTTCTCCTCCATCATAGATTGTGTGGAAGAAACTTGAAATCGCTCAGTGGTTGATCCGCGGGGATGTCTCTTTTCAATATTTTCAACAGCCCGAGCGATCAACTTGCAGAGAGCTGTTTTTCCGGCTCCATTCAGGTGTTGTCCATGTCGTGTGAAGAGTTGCCGACTAAGCTTACTTACATCCAGTACCGACACACCACTCTCCCGTAGGTCTTTAAGTTCATTTAGCTTTTTGTTTGTTAATTTTATTTCTGTATTAATAAGGCAGTTCTCAGGAAGATCATGTCGATGAAAGAGACCCACAATTACAACATTAGTATGCTTATACTGCCTAGTGGCCCTAAGGATTTGCCCAGCAAGCACCCTTGCTGGTCTTCTGTTATTGTAAGTAACATCTACCACGTCATTAGACCCTCCGATGATTACTGTGATGTCATTTTTACCCGAACTGCTTTGTCATGTCATAACAATTTTGTAGAACATGACTAAGTGGAGCACCAGAACTGGCACATGCAAAAATATTCCATGATTCAAAAAATGATTCAACTCCAGGACCAGTATTTATCAGCCAGGTTAGTACAACATTTAAAACGACTACAATACCTTAAATATTTTTAAATCTAGTTGGGTACATGTGATTTTGTACTCAGGTAAACGTGTATTATACTATGTTCTTGACGTTAGAGTCATCTACTTGATTCAATTTCTTGTATTACAATTTCTAGGTTTTAATATTTTGTAATTTTAATCATTATGATTTCCTAATAAAGAACATGATGTAGACTGACATTTTTAGGTTTCAACTATCCCGCTATTTTCTATTGCTTTATATTTTCTTTTACATAATCTAGTTAATCGATCTGTATGTATTTCAAGTAACTTTCTTCTTGTTTTGCACAAATGATAAGGTGTGGATTAACTTCTTAACTATACTGTTACGTGCCTAATGACAATTCAGCCGTTGCTGTATATGGTATGTTTTACTTTTAATGTACTTGTAACGTAAGGATCCCTTAAGTAGTATCTTAGGAAAAGTGGCAAATAAAATAAACACTTCAAACAGATTTAAATTCTCAATAATTCAGTTTCAATTCTTTAATAGAAATATCTAAAAGTGTGTCGTCGTATTTTAAAGATTCTTTTGGTCATAGCTTTTACCCATAAAGTGCCAACGAGTGTACAACCGTACGTTTACAAAAATAATCATGCAGTATATTAAAAGAAAAATTATAAGTTATTTAAAGTGAGGGTTGTGTTTCGAATTAATACCTCGTATGTAATAGTACTTTTGTATAAAGAATCGAAGTACGTGTTTGAAAATACAGAAAGGCAGTTCACACAAAGTGCTACCCTATTCAACCTTGCTGAATGTTTGAAATTCTTATACCCTATCAGTGAGTGTGTCAGTCAGTCAGTTACATACGCGGCTGTATAGGATATAGGATTAGGATTGTGTAATACCAGGTTAGGATATAATACAAAACATGATTTAGCATGTTTATATGAATTATTTATTAAAACTCACAACTAATACATCAAATAAAGATATGCGTTACTGGAGTAGATCAAGTCCAATCTTAGATACGGATTATGTATACTTGATACACTAAAAAAACTATTGAATTAGAAAACACTTAGTTTTGGGCCAGATAAAGTGTCTTTTAAAACTAGCATTTGTTATACATTTTTTATATGCCATGGATAACTGAAAGCTTACAATAAATGCAACGTATACGCAGATTCATCGTGTAAATTGTGAGCAGCCTATGTTATATTCTAAAGCAATAATATTTATATTAATAACTGTAAGTAATTGCCTTATATACAATCAGCTACCTACACGCGTGTGTTTTTATTGTTTTTATTCACCAAAGCAAAACAATTCATATTCTTGCAATAAAAATTATTTTTCTGAATAATATTATATCCTTTTACTCTGGTACTACTACAACAGGAAGCGACAGAGGCGCCCCTAGTTTATAAACAGAGAACCATTTAAACAGCTACGTAACTAACTGAGCCCTTGTCTAAACTAGTAGAAAAATTATAATAAAATGCCTCATATTTTGAAAAAAAACCTTCCATTTATTGAGTTAATCGTAATAGATAAGCGTACACATCATAATCATGTAATGTTACTATTGACTCAAAGTAAAATTAAAAGCCGAACAACCAGGTGTTATCTGACGTAAAGGTAGAATATTACCCTAGCTACAATTTTACTTCAATATGTTCATTATTTCTCCGATTTCAAAAGGCTGAAATGTATTCCACAAAAGAACGAATGAGCTTCTTTTGAAAACACAAAACTTTCTAGATTGTGAGTGTGAGGTTCTCGTGATTGATATACCTTGATGCGAGAACTATTAGGTCATATTGCAAAACTGTGTATGTGGGGCCTCTAGAATGAAAGCTCAAGCCTCTACCTTAAAATCGATTTGATTATTAAATATCTTAGACCTAATACATATATAACATTCCATATTGTAATATTTGTTAAATTATTGTAAATAAACACCCTATTTTTTGCATAACCCTCGACATACATTTTGAAGAATCGTACTTAACTATTGTTTAAACCGAGTTAACATATCGTAAATATATGTTATAAATTTCTCATAATCGCATATAACAACTCGGGCCTACGCACAGGCCACTCTGCCCATTTCCTGGTAAGTGGCAAATGTCCACATCTATACACCATACCATTTACTGGTCTGACTCTGAATGCAAGGTTGCACGTTTCTCATAATCGCATATAACAACTCGGGCCTACGCACAGGCCACTCCGCCCATTTCCTGGTAAGTGGCAAATGTCCACATCTATACACCAGGCCGTGTACTGGTCTGACTCTGAATCCAAATGGTTGCACGTTTCTCATAACCGCATATAACAACTCGGGCCTACGCACAGGCCACTCCGCCCATTTCCTGGTAAGTGGCAAATGTCCACATCTATACACCATACCGTGTACTGGTCTGACTCTGAATGCAAGGTTGCACGTTTCTCATAATCGCATATAACAACTCGGGCCTACGCACAGGTCACTCTGCCCATTTCCTGGTAAGTGGCAAATGTCCACATCTATACACCATGCCGTGTACTGGTCTGACTCTGAATGCAAGGTTGCACGTTTCTTATAATCTCATATAACAACTCGGGCCTAAGTACAGGCCACTCCGCCCATTTCCTGGTAAGTGGCAAATGTCCACATCTATACACCATACCGTGTACTGGTCTGACTCTGAATGCAAGGTTGCACGTTTCTTATAATCGCATATAACAACTCGGGCCTAAGTAGAGGCCACTCCGCCCATTTCCTGGTAAGTGGCAAATGTCCACATCTATACACCATGCCGTGTACTGGTCTGACTCTGAATTCAAGGTGGCACATTTCTTAGAATCGTATATAACAAGGTTGCGAGTATGTCTTATTGAATTTATCATCAAATGATATATTCGTTAGTTGTTAGTTTTAATAGAAGAATTAATATTATTGTTTTGCAAAATAGTAGTTGATGAACAATATAATAAATTCACACACTACAAAATTCAATCATAGTGTAATAAATAAACACATCTTATTTATTATTTCAGTCAACAATGGTCTGGATTTTACTACTTTTTAAAAATCTATTGTGGCTATTGTTACTTTACTATTTAAGCTATACGAAACTATGGGCTATTCTTATACTATATAGGCTAAAACAAATTATTTAACTTTTTTTAATAAAGCAAAAAGTGAGTAATAAACTTAGCCAGCAAATTACTAGTAGTACACTAAAATATCGCCATTAGAAAGTATGGTAGTGACTAGTGTACTCCTTATACTAGTATAGTTTGTCTTGTATGCAAATGGGCCATCCCCGAGTGGGTAGCTTCCAAATAATACTATGTTTTATTTGTAGGAAATATTTTGCAATTTTTCCAGTATAATGGCAAGATTGTTTTACACAAATAACGGTATTTCCCATCTCTACAGTATAGTTGTTTTGTATGTAATGGACCACCCCCGAGTGGGTGGCCTTCAAATAATACTATGTTTCTTTTGTAAGAAATGTTTAGCAATTTGTCCAGTATAATGCCAATATTGTTTTACACAAATAAACAACAACTCTCTTTCTTTAGTGAACGAGAGGTTTTTTTAGTAGATGCTGTCTTTAATATTGTATTGTATAATATGTAATTGTGAGGATATAAAAGTATAGTTAAGCATCGTAGCTATTTGTTTTGTTGTCAGCAGGGAGTGAAACGCATTTATGTACCCTTGAATTACTAGTAAAGCAAGCAATGGTTGCTCCCCTAGCTTTTAGAGATTCAGACTAGTTAATTCTAGGATCAGACAAGAGTTGATACCTCCAGTACTAAGATGTATATGTGTGCCTACCAAATGCTGCGTGTTGCTGTAGATCAGGCAAATGTGTTCTACTGTGACCTCCTAATGAGTTCAATATGTTGTGAATTTTTCAAAGTCATTATTACCCTCTGAGAATTTTTCTTATTTGTCTTGCACGAAAGCAAAAGCCACCATTACTAACAGGAATCTCACCGTTCAGTCAAATCTGTCACCTGCGGCTGATCGTCTCTTCGAGCTCTGGCGTCAACAGAGACTTAGATCCTGTACTGAAAAACGGCAGGAATTGTTCTTGCTGCAGCTCATTACTCAAAATGAGGTGTTTTCTGCGAATTGAATTTTCCAGTTCAACAGGAAAAATGTTAACTATAATGACTGCAACAGCGACCACCAATCAATTTTACATCTAATTTAAGAATTACAGTAAATTTTTTATTGAACTGTGTAAAGTTTACAAGATTTATTTAAAATGTAATCCATTTTTATTGGAGAACAAACGCATTTAAGATAGTAATAAATGTTTAATCCCAAGAATTAAATAATCATATGCTAATGAATTTATCTTTTGAGGAATTAACTTGGCACTTCTCCTAAAGAATAAGCCACCTCCTAAAACTTTTCAGATATTAAAGGCTTTCTTTTCGAGTGTTAGACCACTTCAAGGATAAATGAAATCCAAGCATACATTAAGTTTATATCGAATCCACAAACTTGTCTATTAAATTTCATACATTTAAATTTTAAGGCATAATACAGACCTCATGTTTCTGTTATGATGTTCCGACCGTCTGAAATGTATCAAAGTCTCTTATAAAATAACTAAATTTTTTAAAATCAAAGCGTGTTTAATTCAGAGATACAACAAAACGCTTTTAAAATAGTCTAAGATAATAGTTTGTCTATGACTATACATATTTCAATAAACATTGTATTCCAAAAAGTACTTGCTCCACCAGGACGTCAAGTGTATTAACGTTCCAGTTGGCTTTACTGGCAGTTGGTTTTTTCCATCTTCCTTTATATAGATAAACATGTTTCGCAAAGGTAGGTATATTTACTTCTTTTGTAATGGAATTTTAGATCATTTGTATGTCCTATAATTTCCAGGAATGCTTGTATTTGACATCGGTTTAGAGATCCAATCGTTCTGATTTTAAAGTAAACTCCTCGCTAGGCATCGAACACCCTTGACGTAATCGTAGTCGTCTTGATTATCTCTGTAAAGTTATGTTAGCTGATGAAACCAGGTCAGTGCTTATACTAGCCACGCATTGCTTATGAATGTATTAAAACATCACTGTTTCTCTAGCTGTTCTCTAAATAATCAACTGACGTCTACTACTCTCTCTTATTTAGAAGATACAATTCGTAAGATAGTAGTAGACATTAAATTTAATATATGCATGTATTGAGCATACATAAATGGAATGAATTATTTATGCATTGTTGCAAGTGCTGCAAGTGTCGTACCTATTACACGCCAGTATTACATTTAAAAATGTAAAGGGGCTCTGTGGCTTGAATTTGTGGCATATAATATTTTAGTACCTAGTAAATATAATTACATCATTATAACGGTTAGTTGGCTGAGTTTTAGTGAAGTTTCTGTCTTTCTGTCCGCACGAAAACTAACTCAGTTATAGACTTGAAATACAGCATGAAATTACACGTATAAACTAGCAACACTGAGTTAGATGACGGTTACATGTCGTGACATGGGACTTGGCTGAGCGTTAATAAATATTTTACATTGATCTTATGGGTAAACATGATTGCAACGAGAAATTTGCAGAAAACAAACTGAGTATAACCATATGATGTTTAAACATGTGACATATTAAAAAATGAAGAAAATTCATACAAAAAAAGAAAAAAAACTATAGAGTGAAGGTCAATATTAAAAGTCGTGACAAATCTGATGTCAGCGTAATCTTGCGTTGTAGTACCTTCCCTACCTCACCGGGGACTATTATTGTTTAATAGTTATTTAATATTGTTTAATGCATTTGATACTGATAACGATAAAGATAGTATCTGCAGATTTTAAATAAATACATTAAACTTTATTTCCGCATAGAGAAAGAATCTGTGATGGTTTATCTCTAATCGTGGAATTTTGCTGAGCGTGATTGAACCATATCACTTAGTAGGCTGAGACTATTTTATCTTGTCTGCCGGATTTATTTTTAATTCTATTCTGTATGTTGTCTGTTTTTGTCTCCAGGCACAGCTCGCGGGAATTTGAATTCATGGCTGAGACAGCTTTACTTGTCTAACGGATATCACCACACTTTCTTATACCGGAAGTGGGTATTTAACTCAGCAATGTAAAAAACTGTGTAAAATGTAATAGTACACAATGTACGAGTACGGCACACCACGTGTTGCATTACAGGGTTAGCTAAATTTGAAACCTATAGCTCATTTAATTCTTGAGACGTTCTGCAGTCAGATAGATAGAAGAAACGTCATATAAGAATCATCTTGAGGTTGAATGTTCGGTAATGGTTAGTAATACGTTGAGAGGAAAAGAAAGGCTGTACATAGCATGACAGGGTTGTAGTGTTAAGGATTACATAGGCTTGGTAATTTGCTACAGTTAATTGAGATTGAGACAATGGCATTGCAGTAAAACGAATTCTGAAAGAAAAAATAAATATAGGACAATAAAGACAAAAGCCAGCTGTATTACTAATCAAATGTTGATTCCTAAACTATATACCTCAACTTTCTCAGTCACATCTGACTGAGAAGTGATGCACTTAAGTTATGTTTATAAGCGTTGTAGTCATATTAATTTCAAATTCTGTATATACTGTATTACAAACAACATTGTATTAGAAGTTTAGTATGCTATGGCTGTAACATTGACAGAGACTTTTCTAATTTACTACTTTATTGCGTTGTTTTAAAGTATAAATATTTTGTTTTACATGAATGAATAATTTAGTATGAGTGAATTAAAATAAAAAAATACGCAAAATAAGGTAAATATATGTATTCATGTAATTATTTAGCTGTAAGGTATTTCATACTGATCTTTGTTACGATATAATTTTGTACACGCACTTGTGGCATGTGAGGGTGCCATTTGCATATTATACTAAACAATTTAAAGATTTTCTTTCCACATAAATTTATAGTCAAAAGGCAAAATATCATCACAAAAAATGAAGAGACTACACGTTGCTTTAGCCATATATCAGTTCTGGATGCGTCATTGGAGTGTAATATCAATATCCTTACAGTATCCTTATTCGTCGTATATATATATATATATATATATATATATATATATATATATATATATATATTTGTTTGTATAAGATATTTGTTTATTATCTTTATTTCTGTTGTATATATTACCAACTCATGTTATCCACACTTCACACGGATGTTTCACTCAAAAAAATCCTATTCCGTACGCAATTGTTGTAAAATAAATGTGGTAACATTTAATTACATATGATATTCGTATTTAATTCAGCTAGCAACAACCTTTGACTTTTTCACAACCTGTCCAATACTCAAAAATGTACAGCTATGTTAGAAGTAATAAATTTCCTATGTTAAACTTTAAAAAAATCTATTCTCGTCCAAACGACATGTGATGTTGGGGTTTATCATCAGATAAAGAGAAGTGAAGAAGTTTGACTAGTACTAAGTTGCTGATTAAAGGTAGATCTTAGTTTACATTACTAAAAATGGAATGATGGTAATACCATTCTAAAATCCTTCAGTCTGGCTTACGTTTTACCGCAAATATACGTTTTGGGCTTTACATACTTGATTGCGAAGAGATCTTTCAAAGCCATTTGTACTATGGTTTTATGCACTATTCCTTTTTCGATTTCAAAGTCACTGCCATACAAATGTAGGCTCTGTTAGAGAGAAAAACACTTTTGAGTCCCTAATAATGGAAGAATACCGAAACTTGTCTAATTAAGGCTTCCGCACAAGTCCGCAGCATGCATCTCCATGCCTGGCGAAGATCCATGACAGTTTTTTGCCACAACATCTGATCTTGTTACCATATTTCAAATTCAGATGTGTCTTAACAATGTCGAGGAAAATTCAATGGCGACAAAATTTTTGACAATACACAGTAGTCGATGACAGGTTAACTTTGACAAAAGCGTTACTGGGAGTCGCCGGGGTGAGGATGGGGACCAGACGTCCAGCTTTAGGAAAACAGGTCCCCCTTTTTAATGATTGTCCTCCTGTCCTCCCGGCTTTTGAAAATTATGTAAAATAAAATATTTGGTATTTTGGCGAACGCTTAAATGTAGCATCACGTTAAAAAACTTCTGAATTCCGAAGTCCCGAAGATTGTCCATGAAAAATTATTGCAGCGCACACGTGATGCCTTGGCATGTCAAACTGCTGTTAGATTCAGTTGCATGTTGAGTTTTGTCTATAGTGTCACTGACTCACTGTTGTTTATATCTGCTCAGATGCACTGGCTCTACTACCTCCTAATTTTTTTTTAACGTTGTATATTTTTTCCGTTATAGTGATAAATTTCTGATAGATTTTTCTGTTAGTATAGGTTACTCATAATGTGACTGTAACGTGTCTATAGTAGGGTTATCTTCTATAAACCAATTACAACTATTTTTGTTTTAGTATAAGAGCGATCAATTGTGTTCTGAACTAATAACTCTTTTATTTTAAGAATGCACAAGTTCCAATTGGAATTCAATAATTAAACTCAGTATAAAATAATAGTAATTTTAATAAAGTTTAAAATCAATAATACAGCAACGCCAAGCTATCCTTCTTTACTTTTAATTTATTCTCAATTATTTCTTATTTTTAACCCATCAAAAGTTCACAAGTCCAGTCTTAAAATGAACAATCAATCAATCATTCAATAATTGTATCCTTCAAGTTCTCAGTGCTAATGTATTCAACACAACAAACTCAAAATAAAAATCTTCACTAAACTTCAAAATAAAATAATCTTCTTCAAATATAAAATGAAACAAATCATAAAATAAGACTTCTTCTCAAAATAAAAAATCAAACAAATCAAGGTAATATTAATAATTAATATATGAACAAAAGACAATGTCCAACCAGTTAAACTCAAAATTGTATCAATTTCAAACTACTTATTTTCTGTAAATTTCGAATTTACTAATTATTGAATTATCCAGAATTGTCCGCTTGGCTTTGAATGTTAAATTTAGCAACTTGTTAAAAAGTATATAGAATCTCAGAACATAAAATAAATTTTCTTTTTTAGTAGGCTATTCCTGATTAAACCAAATTGAACAGGAAAATATCATCAAGTAATTTTCTATTTCAATATTAAATTCTAACTTTCACAGTACCTCACACATCTGCTGAAGACTTCACCAAGTAACCAAAATGACTATTATAGATTAATTAATTTGAACTTGAGACTTTAAATTTTGAAAAGAAATTTTAATCTTAAACTCAACCTTCTTCCCGAAAAATCAATACGGTAAGAGTAGGCTATCACTTTACACGACTTCTCTCTCTGAGCACACAGCAAAGAATCTCCGAAAAACGTGGTTGAATCCACCGGAAGGATCTAGAAAGTCCCTCCCACCATCTAATCAACCTAACATTGGCCAATCAAAATTGATCAAACACAATTTCTGAATTGGATGGCACCTATCCAACCCAGACCTGTAACCTATGCTCAATACCTAGATACAAAAGGAAGCTTCTAGCATTCCTCGAACCCGAATCGACAAGAAATTCAGCACTGCTGGAAGGATCACAATCTTACAATTCAATTATTATATAAGTTTACAATTCTCTTAATTAAAAATATAAAGATTCCTATAAATAGTTAAATAATATAGGAAGCATCCTATAGTGACAAATCAACGCAATAAATTTAATTCTAATTATTTCGAAAATGTATTTTTACAATCATTGTTAAACATTTTGGTTCGAATCAGTCCTAATGTTTAAAGAGAAAACTTCTAACAATAATTAAATCAATCATATGGCCACATACAAAATAATAGCCTCAAATAATAATTTTATCCATCAACATACTCTTTATTAATATTTAATTGTTTGATTCGTGTATGAAAACAAATTCGATTTGAGTTGTTTTATTTGAATTATAAGACGTTTAAATACAACACGGTACTAATTCGTATGTGCGATTTTTAAATAATGTATAAATAAATGTTTTTTGCAAAGTATAGAAGAATATTTAATACTATCCTCCGATTTGCTTTAATTTCCTCCTTTTTCTCAAAATTCCTCATTTTAGGACTTTTTTGTTTGGTCACCCTGAGTGCGAGACATTGGATGGCACCTATCCAACCTAAGTGTGCTTTAAGGAACAGAGGTATGGACAGAAACATGTCTCACCGAGCCATTTTCCCCAGAACAAAGAACAAGACGTAGGGCTTTTCAGTCCCTACGGATAAGTACCCACGAGTCTGAAAGAGGTGGGTATGGACTCGTGTACAGCTACTCAGTTAAAGAATGTTGTCTTATAAGCGTCTAAATAGAAAATAAACGACGTGTAGAAAAAACACGTCTAAGTGTGAAATATGTGTGGTTGTGAAGTCTGTTTGTAGTGTAGAATGAGATTCACGTGTATTAAAGTTAATTGTAAAATTTCGGTGAACTGTGTTTATATTTGCAACGAGTCTGATTTTAATTTATTTAAATTGTTTTGGTTTGTCAAACAATAAGGCCCGAGAATAGTAAAACGTACAATACATTGCTTAATCCACCTCATTCAAGCATAAAAACTACAAAAGTCACACACTCATGAAATGAAATTTGTTCAGCCTCTTCACTAAAGCCCAGCCAAAAACAGAGTGACTACACGGGTCACACATGTAAACTTAATCTTGAAGAAGGTAAAGACAGATTTACAGGTACCGCCGGAGAGAAAATATAGACAGACAGACACAGGTCACTTGCACACTAACACACACCCAACATTTTTTCCAACTTGATGGATAATTTGCTCCACTTTATCCACTCACAATTACAGCTTTAACTCTGGCTGCGACAGGCATATACGGTTGAATAATAATTATGGATACTCTTAGTTAACTTTTTAACGACCGCACCTGCAAAAATTAAACTCAGTATACATATGAATGGTATAAAACTGCACTCTTCGGTTAGTATCCCAAGACTGGTGATAACTTCAAACCGATATGCTACCGACGGGGGTTCACGTTCAAAATCTTTAATTTGTACTCAAATTTTGGTATTTTTGAGGCATGGGTACTCTTGTGATACTATTCGAAAAGTGCAGTTGTGTATCGTACATAGTTGTATTGAGTTTTGTTTTTTGTAGGTGCGGTCGATCCTAATGGTTATTTATACTTTTATTCACCTTGTGTATACTTTGGCTCTCCTTAAATCACCGCACATTCCGTGTTACAGTGAAGGTGTTCATTTGTAATTGAATTTCGATATATTAAACCGTGTACTTATACTTATGTTCATTATTATTACATTAATCTCTTACTTTGGTTCTCCTCAAATCACCGCACATCTCGTGTCGCAGTGAAGGTGTCCATTCGTAATTAAATGTCGATATATTAAACACAGTACTTATACTTATGTTCATTATTATTGCATTCTCCTCTTCCTTTGGTACTCCTCAAATAACCGCACATCTCGAGTCGCAGTGAAGGTGTCCATTTGTAATTAAATGTCGTTATATTAAACTCCGTAATCATATGAGCCTATTAATAATTATTTATAGGCTGGTACTAAAAGGAGTTTGGCTTAAATAAAATATAACGCTATTTAAAATATATGATTGAGTTTATAAAATGTTTAAACACGTACTATTTACCCATAAGATATTGTTATAAACACATCTATGGTGGGAAGGGTTGAGTTAAGCTCCATTTCACCTATTAATCTTGGTGCAGCCTCTGAGATCGGACACTGTCACAGACTTGTCTCATGGAATCTGAAGTCCACGTCCGTCTCGAGCCTAGGCGTCTCCGATGTCGGAATTACATGAATAAGAACTCATCGTGTTATCAAGAGTAGCCTACGTTTAGAATACTGAAATCATTCCAAGTAATAAGTATTGTTGTCTATTACGATCCTACTAGATCCTTTCAGACGGATCTGGTCTCAAGACTCTATTTATTCTTATTTTATTTTTATTTTATTTTATTTGCATGCTTTATAACAGTATTGACCATTTACAATAAAGCAGTTATTACATATAAACAATTAACTGTGGGAATGTTCTTCACTTACTTCACTTTATATATAGTTTTAAATTATGTGATAACATAAAAAAAAAATTTACTTACAGGCTATTGCCTGTAACTTATATAATCTATAACTTTTAACTTATAAGTTAACGAAAGAGAATAAATAAATCTATAACAATCCATAACAACAATAATAAATGTATCAATGATAACAACAAAAAATGAGTAATAAATATATGCACATGAAATAAATAGGAACAAACAATTGGATGGAATATCAAACAATTACAAACATAGGTACAATAAAAATTAATTACATTGTACACAGCTGATTAGTTAATTTAAACTTCTGAGGCATTTAATTATAAATACATTTTGTGAGTCAAAAAAAATGTCTGCATCAGACCCTAAGCTCTGTATAAAATTGTACAAACCTCATCACCCGGTAGAGCGGCGAGGATGCGTGAGCCGTCGTGCGGCAGTATAGAACCGAGAACGGAACGTTGCTCCTACTGTTGAATGAAGGTACACGATAAGATAAGACGGCCAGGCTAGCAGGATCGTCTACCACGCCTCGCACCAGCTTGTATAGGAACATCAGGCTAGCCACCTTCCTCCTCAATTCAAGACTCCCGAACCCAAACAGCCCCAACAACTCGTCATATGGAACTGCGTACGTAAAAAATGTTAAAGCATTTGAAAAATAAATACCTTAAAAATCGTTTTTGAATTTTTTCTAACTTATCTTGATATGTAATGTGAATAGGATTCCAAATAATGATATTGTTTTTTAGCCTCGACCTGACCAATGAATAATACAGCAATATCAGAGTTTCAACATTTTTAAAATTGAAACTTTGTCTAATAACAAACCCCATAATTCTACTTGCTGCTGAAGCACACGCATCTACATGACAGTTAAAAGATAAAGTAAAGTCTATATAAATACCGAAATCTTTAATTGTCTCGTTCACTCTAGATACTAGTACTCCATTCAAAAAATAATCATTTTCTATGTAATTACGAGATCTTCTGAAAGTCATTACCTGACACTTTGATGCGTTAAAAGACATTTTGTTTACAATACTCCATGTAAAAACGTCATTAAGATCGGCCTGTAGCTCGTCAGCGTCCGAATGTGACCTTATTTGTTTAAATATTTTTAAATCGGCCGCGAACAAAAGAGTATTAGAAGAGAATATACAATTACTTATATCATTTATTAATATAGTGAAGAGGCAAGGCCCTAAATTTGAACCTTGAGGAACTCCTGATTGAACATTAAAGGTTGATGAGCTGAAACCATTATAAAAAACAAATTGTTTCCTATCAACAATGTAAGATTTGAAAAAATTTAAAAAACTTAATGATATGCCATAAAAATGCAGCTTCTGCAATAAAATCTGATGATCGACTTTATCAAAATCCTTGGCCAGGTCGAGAAACAAAGAATCAGTCTGAGCTCCAGAGTCTAGCCCTGAGGAGATATATCCTGTAAAATTTAACAAATTTGTGCTAACCGACCTCCCCGGAACAAATCCATTTTGTGCTGGAGAAATGTATTTTTTAAAGTGATTAAATAGAGATTTATGTACAATTATTTCAAATATTTTAGCTGATACATTCAAAGCTGCCACTGGCCTGTGATTAACTATTTCCGATCTCCTTCCGCTCTTAAATATAGGAGTAATTTTTGTAATTTTTCATTTGTCGGGGAAAACGTTAGAGGTCAGACTTAAATTGTACAAAAATGTTAATGGTTTTACTAAAGTGTCCGCGCACCCTTTAAATAAATATTGAGGTAGAAAATCAGGCCCAGTGGTGTTTTTAGATTTTAACCTTTTAAACGCTTCCAGCACGTCATGTTCGCTAATGTGCGGGAGAGCAAGGCATGACACACCCGCCAGACACGGCGCCGCCGTCGCTGACTCTACACTCGGCTCCGCTGTATATCTGTTATAAACCGAACTGAAATATTCTGCAAATGCAGAGGCGATTGCTATTCCACTATCTAGCTTGACTCCATTATATTCCATAACCATTAACTTACTATTTTCAGATCTCTTATTATTTCAAAAACTCCAAAATTTAGTACTGTCTCTATTAACTAAAATTTCTATGTTATGCAAGTAATTATCGTACACAACCTTCATTTCACGCTTCAAAAAAGACCTTTGATTCTTAAATCTATTATAATTTTCTAAAGAACTGTATTTTTTTATATTTTCTCCTCAACCTTTCCTTTAGTTTCAAATTAAAAATAATTGATGGGGTGAACCATAATGGATACTTCGATCTTTTTTCTCTTTTCAGAGGACAAGATTTTCCAACTATTTCATACACTTGACTGTAAAAGCAATTTACAGCGCTATTTACATTTGGGATGGAATACAATTGAGACCAGTCAGCGGAAGATAAGTCTTGATACAATTGAAGAAAATTGGCCTTACTGAAACAATAACCCGCTGGTCCGGTTGACCTTGACCTAAAAGATAACGGAGAATCAACAACAATCCTCGCCTCAATAGCCGGGTGATAAGGGTCCTCCGTCACTAAGTGATCCTCACACCTGGTTACCTCTATCTTATCCATGTTGAAAATAACTAAATCTAATGTTTTGTTTTGAAAATTGGAAATATTGTTTTTTAATTTAAGACCATGTAAATCTAAAAATAGAGACAATTCCTTGCATGGGTTATCACCAGTGATTAAGCAAGAATCAGATCCATATATTGGCAAGTTAAAATCACCTATGATCACTACGTTACTATTAACTGAAAACTGTATTTGTTGCAAAGAATCGTAAAAAGCCTGGTAAACCCCTAATGGAGATCTAGGTCTAAAATAAACTACACTAATATACAATACTTTTCCCTTATTATTTGAGATTTTTACCCAAACACATTCACAGCCATTTACATTTACTTGAAAGTTATCTAATTTACTTGACAGTAGATATTTAGACAAGGCTAATAAAACTCCCCCTCCTCCTTGTCTCCCTGTAATATCTAAATTTCTATCACACCTATATACATTAAAGTTATCAGAAAAGAGCTCTGATGAATTAAAACTTGATTGTAAATTAGTTTCTGTCAAGGCTATTATTTCGAAACTACTTGTCAATAAATTGGAAAAAAATGTATTAGTTTTAGTTCTGAGCCCTCTAAAATTGAATATTCTATTGATTCTTTAACCATTTAAATTGAAAGTGAACAAAAAAGCCAATTCTGAAACATTAGTTTTCCAAAAGTCAATTAAGAAAAAATTATTTGGAGGTAAATGTAGTAATAATAAATTATAAATAGTATAGTAACGTATTAAAGCTAATAAATATATGCTAGGGCCTATGCATGAGAGGACTATAGATTAATAAACTATAATAAATAATTAATAATAAATATAGAGAACACATTAATAAATAATAATAAATATAGAGGTTACACATAAATAATCCTTAATAGATATGAAAAATAACCCATTAAAGCTAATAAATGTATATTAGGGCTTTTGCATAAGATACTATGGATTAATGAACTATAGTAAATAATAATTAATAAATATAGAGAGCACATAGATAAATAAAAAATATATATAGATATTACACATAAATAACGCTTAAGAGGTATGAAATACGGTAACTTACAAATATTGTCTCTACATGCGTTGGAGATCCGTGGAAGACGTGATCTTGATGACCGGCGATCCCTTCTCTCGTCGTACAAAGATGGAGCAGTTGGTCGTCCACACTTGGTTATAACCCTTCTGCTTGGCAGCCTCCCTCGTCATCTTCAGCAGCTCTCGGTTGGCAGGTGTTAGCGATTCATTTATGTAAATAGATTTCTCGCTGCTGTAGCCGAGATCGGTAGCTCTGAGGTTTCGTCTGACCTTCCTCTTGTTCCAGAAGTCATCTTTATCGAGTCGGCTCACAAACTTTACGATGATGGGTCTGGGCTGAGTCTGTGTAGCTTTTCCCATCCGATGTACTCCATCAGATTTGATGACCAGTTTTCAAATTGCAGGGTGACAGCCAATCTTCTCATGACATGTTGAATGTTTTCGTTTTTATCTTCCGGTATTCCATATATAATCAAGTTGTTTCTATGAGAATATTGTTCCAAGTCCCTAAGTTCTTTCTTAGTACTTTTCAGCTCTTTCCACAACCTCTGATTCTCCTCATTTACACGTACCAGTTCATCCTCACAAGCAGTTATTTTCGAGTCCTGTTTGGTTACAAGTTGTTTCACATCACTGATGTTAGTATGGCACAGCTCAATAGAAGCAGCTAAATCTTTCTGTTCCTTTTTAATGTCCTGTATGTCATCTGTATGTTTGCGTAGAATATTTATTATGGAGTTCAACTTATCATCAATAGACTGTAGTGAAGCAGGCTCGGGCGTCTCCGGTTTTCCTGACTTAGCCGGGTTACGCGTCGTGACCTTGTTGTCAGCTGACATGGCGCTCACTGACATTGCACAGACCGGTTCCTATCACTTAAAAACTTGCAATTTCTTATCAGCTCGTCAATTTTAGATTAATTACCTACTCCCACAGTGATCACTAACACAATGTGCACGCACTTGACAAAACTTATAAACAATGGATCACTATATCTCACTTAAAAACGAACTAAATCACGGAACCGATGTTTACGTGTCTTCGTGCAACTCATCCTCACTCCTCGTATGTGAGTGGGGATGAGTTGCATCTAAGAGCCAAGTCTCTGACAGAGAACTCAGAAACTGAACTAAGGGTAAGGTGAAATGCAGCTAAACTCAACATTCAAATCATTATAAAAGTAGAAATAATAGGTGAATTATACTGAAATTTTTTTGAATATTAAGTTTATTCGTGTTCAATAGAACACATGTAAATAATTTTTAATTGTGATATTGGTTGTGTGATAATTTATAAATATTTTGTTGATGATTAATACAATTTTAAAATTTGTAAATGCACTACATCCTTCGTAGTTTTAGGTCTTTTTGGGCGGCTGTAATTTTTGTGGAATCGCTTAACGCCAAAAATACAATTATACGTATTGATTGAAGCTATAGTTTTAATTACCATTTAATTCGTCGTAATTAGGTGATTTGAGAATAACTATTCAATTTTGTATCGTTTGTCCTGAAAACAGTCACACAATGCCTGCCTGGGGCGTTTTTATAGACGGCGCGACGTGGGATGTGTGGTTTCTCTATATTAGAATTTAAATTTCTTAGAATACCGATACAGAGTAAAGGTTTGTGTTGTAATTTTCACACATGAAGAGATTTTTCCGACCATAATTTTCATTACGTTGTTCATGCTTCTTGCTTGATGTTTCGTACATTTTAAACATTTGACAAATTCTGGAATTTTTCAATTTGTTCGGCGTGTGTACTCAAAATTCCATTTGCCATTGGACCACTTGAAAACTACCAGTCCTCCCCAGTTACATTTAAAAACTCCGTTATTTGGCCTATTACATTCGTACTAGGTGTTCAAAGAACAACAAGGAGTTTTGTTCGTAAAGTTGCCGCATGAATAATAGCAGTGACTCTGTCCTGATTTGGACAGTTAAAGTTACTAAAATCACACGGTTGTAATGAAATTAGCCTGATATTTTTTCTAATGTGGAATGTATAACGCACAGAAAACAAAAATAGAGAGGATCTGATGCTATATCCAGGTACGAACTACTACAGTTCACGGAATCTAGTTGAATACTAGCGACGGGTCATATTGTTGCGTCACTGAGACGTACTGATTTGTATCGTTTTTTTGGTTCCAAGACTATCAGTTTGACTTGCAACTAATTATAAGCAATTTTAAAAATCACACCATTTACAGTTCACAAATTGAGTAGGATAGAACAACCAAATAAAACTAAATTAAATGAAACAGGTCTTATTTCCACAAATTATACAGCTACATTATATGCTCAAAGTTACATATTTAAATTTTAACAGCCTAAATGGAATTTAAAGCAAGCATTTAAGATCTATTATTATAAATACACAAATGTGACGTGTTAATTTATAGTATATTAACCTAGCTAGCAATGTTCTTAACTAATAACTATGGAAATTAGCCTACGTGTGCAGGTAGCCTGTTGGGCTATCAGAGAATGGGATAAGCAATGCTGTGTGTATTTAATTATCACAAAAAAGTTGTTTTTATATTTTTAAAGTAAAAGAAACAGTAAGCATATTAAGAAATAAAGGTAATTAAATGGCCCAGTATCCAATAAGGCAGCGACTTAACTTATTCTAACGAAAACAATTAGATATTTCTACCTATTTCTGCAATGAAGAACGTTACAAGGAAAAGACAAGATCCCGAATATCGCAAGTAAAGCATGTTTTGTTAATAAATTCAGCGTAAGGGTAGGTACTGTGTAGTGAGTGTGGTTGGCGGGGAGGAGACATGCAGGTGTGTCTATCGAGTTATTGTTTGGTAGGCCTGGTCGTATCCTGTAACAAACTAACAACGGCACTCCGTAGTTTAAATTAATTTAAAAGTTCTATTACATTTTGAGTTAAGTTTTAGCTTTTAGTATAACCGTGAATTACTTATGCATTATGTTGAATCTGGACGCTTGATAAATACTCGTAGGTAATAATCAAATTAAACAGGTTATGCCTGTATCTTGACATAACAGCCTTATAACGTAACTACGGAGCGCCGTGCTTTATGGGCTATTAGTGTAGCGTATCTATCAAGTAGAAACAGTAACTGAAACAGTAGTGAGTTCTCAAATTGAACATTTTTATGCCGTAGTAGAATATAAAATTTCAACAGAGAATACTTTTAAAATAAATTATTGCTTTTTCATATTTGGTATCAATTTGAGTTTTCTTTAAAGATTTATTATTATTAATATATTTTATCTTCTCGGTGTTTTGTAATGTTTTGTTTATTATCAATATGTTTTTTCTGTTATTGTTTTTTATAATTTATTGCCTAGTTTTATATATATATCTTTATTAATCGGTTACAAGAATATATTTAAAATTAAAAAACAACGTCTGGGAAACTATGTACAGTCATTACAATATCAAATACTGGTAGCAAATTACTTTGAAAGGTGGCGCATCTGTTAAAACGGAAGAAAACATAACATGAGTGACTGTAATAACAAAGACAGCGGCGAGCACCCTGTGACTAGCGGTAACTCTTTGACACCGTTCCGCAGCACTCGAACCGTAGGGACCACTTGGACCTCGCCGACTGACCTGCACTCCTAGCCCTGACTCACCGACTGCGCCCGTCTCAACAATCCACCTGCACTCGACACACCGTCTACACCTTGCACAGGGCCTGCACATTCCGGTAAACGGACTGTAGGTCCACGTTAACTGTCGTGACCATTTCTTACCTACTCCATAAGGGGTGGACAGTGGGTTCACGGTCCCGGCCTGGGACCCACTGTCCGACTCACGGGTTTCTCTTGACGTGGGGTTGACAAGAGATCGTCGTCGTACTCACTCTGCATCACTTGAAGGGATTTTCCGAGATCTATACTCCAAATCTGCTAAATATTGTTCAGGAAACTACAGTGGGATTCGTTTTCGACCCGACTAGCAGAACATATGTGTAATTAAATTAACCACTACTATTAATTTGTTTACATTTGATCTTGAAAGCACAGAATAAGTTGATACTAACAATACTTCTTATTTTACCTTTTTTCTACAACCACTGCAGATCACAGAGAAAGATAACTCCAAATTTTTATAAGTTTAACGGTGTATTTTAAAAGGAAATAAAATTAATAGGGTTTAAGAAGAATAGGGTTTGGGAGTGCCGATGGCCCAGTGGTCTAAGACGTTGGAATTTGAGTCTGAATTAGAAATAGCACAGGTTCGACTCCTATCTGTGACCGTTGCACTTTTTATCAGTACCATCTACCTTGTACTGTATCGACTCTCCACCTTATGCTGTTTGATAAGATCCTCGCACAGGCTAGTTGCTCATGAGGACGGGCAGAATAAGACTTAAAAGGGGATCAGATTCTTCTTTTTTATAAAAAAATTTAGAATTTGTTACTTTCGAAGGCACTGGGAACTGCTGGTAACTAAAAATATTATCTCATGTCGTTCCTGGATCATTATTCGTGAGATATAGCGATGAATAGCAATTGAAAGTTTGAATGAAACTAGACAATTCCTTTATCCGGTCTTCATCGAATTGCTGTTTGTGTGATATTTACAACCTATCGTTAGCGGCACACGGTCGCTATTATGTAATTTATTATGTATCTGTGGGCAGATAAGTTTCGTTTTATAAGCCAGGAGCCACCATCATTACATAAGGTAATAACATATTTTTACTTCGTATGGTTGTCTATATAACGTAATTTGATACAACTATAAATGTGATATATTAGATATGAACTAAATGGTTTTAGTTACCAACAGTGTTATAAAAACAATAAACCATCCATTTCAATTAACGCGTACTACGAGAAACGTCTCTACTCGCATTTATAGCATTATACTAACAATAGACCGAGAAAATGAATAATTAATACTAACTTACTGCAGATGTTTATGATTTATTAGTGTAATGTATTAAATATTATTATTATTTTATATAGTAACACATGGATTATGTTTACTGGCTCTGTAATGATTTACCAAAGGTCACTGGATACATCTATGTTTGGGATCGTATGATGCTGAGACGCCATACGGGGTGATTTGAGTTCAATAAACCGCATTGGCTGCTTCCATCACGCCACTGTCCTCATTCCACCACCACGCCCACTATCCAGATCTGACCTCGACACTTACCTTCTTTCCCCCTATTCGTGAACCGCGCACAGTCAATGATGTAACCGAAAACCGTCTTTCATTTCAATTACCGATCCCCCGTGTCCCGTACACAACAATTAGGATAATGCCGAATTACTCAGATAGTAATATAATGGTATGTGGAATTTGTTTATATATAAGCCCTATTAGTAATCCACTTCTTGTGTTATTTTAATTTTAGTTTGAGTAAATTTTTGTCAAATGCGAATGCTGTGTGAATTTAGTGGAAGATCAGAATGAAGAATAGGTGCATGTAGAAAAACGAATCCACGGCCAAGCCAGTTTTGAAAAGTAGGACAGTTAGTCACGGGTGTCGGCGTGGACTAACTGTCCTACCTTGCAGAAAAGTGACGTCAGCCACCTCCGTCAAAACTAGGCGTGGACCTACAGTCCTACAGTCGCATATTCCATCTGTGCTGACCGTCACTATGACTGGTCCTGGGTTGCTCCCACGTGGCTCACCCAAAAACACCTAAAGACCAGGTAGAGGAGTTCTCTCAACTTAAAAAAAAGAGACGGAGTGCCTTAAAAGCGAGTATCAAGAATTTTTGAACAATACAAACGAATCAGAATCCACTTGTTTGCTCCAGTTCACAGGACGAAATCCTCACATTGAACAAGTTGCCTCGCGTTAAAGATTGACGCGTCCGTGTACTGCGGATACTGTGCGAGCTGCCTCCAGCCCATCGGAGAATTCCGCGCCGGCTGCGGCACACCTTGGTGTACAGTGTGACCGTCACGACAATCTGTTTCTACTGCGGTATGCCTGAGTTCTGACAGCACTGAGCTTCTAAGTAGACTAACATCCACAAAAGAGGTACCTGCAAGCTTAAATCCAGTGCATCTAAAATCAACTGAAAACTTGTGAGTGCATGGTATCTAGATGTTCTCAGGCGCGGTCACAAGGTAAAATAAAGAAAACATCGTATCCTGTATATTTTCAAAACAAATCGTCCCAGTTATTGCTAAACAAAATTAATACTCTATCGTCATTAAAACTTCAATAAAAAATGCACCTAAAATCAAACCCACAGACAAAAGTCACAGAAGACATAAAGTAAACAAATACGAGCATGGACAACCAATAGAAACATTCATAAAATCTTAAAACTATAATATCAGAAGCAGGGCCGTACTCAACTTTGGTGGTCTCGGAAAGATTCGGCTAGGCCCGACACACCGCTTCACCCCTCCCCACACAACCGTTATCCCATTCACAACATATTATAATTTTATTAATGATAAATAGTACAGAAAATCCCCGCTCAGGGTATGAACTTGACCTTAATAATTTTAAAATCAATAGTAATTAACGATATTACATATTTAGCCTATAATAGTGTTACAGTTTCTTAAACTGAGCTATATCGTCAGTCGAAACAGCCCCTTCAAATAGACGTGTGGCGAGGCCCGGCCCCGGACCCCGTTAAAAATCTTCCACAAAAACCGGGCTTACTACAATCCTGATCAGAAGAGATAGTCACACCCGGCGAACGGATCTGGCCAAACAAATTATGTTTTGATGTGTGATTTTAATGTTTATGCACTAAAAAAACAAACACCCATCCACTAAACGTTTAGTCAATTTGCTAAGGTCATTTGATCTCCACGAGAGTAACTCAATCTGCTATTGACAATAGTATTACTAATACCTCTAATGTCGCAGTGTCCGTGGTCAATGCAGCAACCTCTGATCACTATGGTCAAGAGGCTAATATCAGACGTAAACAAGTCAAAAAAGAACCAAAATTAAATAAAAAAACAATAAGAGACACAAGGCTAGGAAATACTGCTCTTCAAAACGCCTGCCTTTCCAAAGTAAAATATAAATTTATAAATTCGATGCGACCCATAGAGCAGCAGTTTGGTGATTCGAAATTGATTCTTAGAAATATTTCTAAAACTGTCTGAGAAATCATAATTAACAAACACCACGAAAATAAAAAAATAACGTCCAAATTTGGGATGAACTTGTTAGTGATACCTTGGAGGTTGTCAGCAAGTTTAATAGATGTTTTCATATGTTGCTGATGGGCGAGATCCTCGTTCATCACTTCCAAAAGGAACCCTCAGTAGTAGACAGGGGCCAGCAGCCTCATTGGCGCTGACTCCTGTATATGAGGAAACTTAATCGAATCGTTTAAAAATTTCCAAACAAAAAGGCTAATGACATCAATCTGGTTTCAATGCGGCTCATAAAAAATGCTCAAAGCAAATATTGACCAAATTTATTTAATCTACCTTTTCAAACCGGAATCTTTTCCTGTCTCCTATAAGTTACAAAACTGTATCCAATTTATAAAATTGAAAGTCCCTATTCAATAAAATAATTATCGGCCTATCAATAATTGCCTGAACTGAGCAAAATAAACGAAAAACTGCTTGGTCAAGAATGCTAATTTACAAACACAATCAACTTTCAGAAGACCAATTTGGTTTCAGAGAGAGAAAAAAGATAATTGACGCAATAATGAATCTTGTAGAGTGGATTTAAAGTTATAATTACACATTAAGTGTATTTTCTTGATCTTTCTAAGGCATTTGACTCTGTTGATCACAAAACGTTGTTTGACAAATTAGAATCTCAACGTCGTCCAGGCGTGCCACTTATATGGATTAGTTCATTTCTATGCCATAGAACACAGGTCGTTCAAATTTTCGAATCAAATTTAAAAACCTACTGTACTGCATTAGAAGTCCCCCAGAGATAAATACTCAGACAAATATTTCCAATACTTTTTTCCTAATATATGTCAATGATATAGTATCATCACTACTGCATAGACAGCTTGTGTAGTAGGCAGATGACATGAATTTGGAAAAGTTTGGAATTACAGGCTTTTTTTACCTTAAAAGTTGTGTCCAACATTTCAATAGCCTCAAATCTTCAGATAAACTTACCAAAATTAAGTATCCTAAACTTTTCGATGCGTTCTATAGACGTTAAAAGTAGTCCTGCCGTTATGGTGGTATATACGTTATTGGAAAAGGTCTATTCTTTAAATTACCTTGAAATATACCTTGATCGAGGGTTGTCATGGACTAATAATATTGATCATGTTTGTGCCAAATTATCTTCAGGAGTTTTTTGTCTTAATTATCTTTGATTACATATATATATGAGGGAAAAAAGCGTAGTGTGCCGGGAAGCCGGGCAAGGGCGAGTCGATCGGTGGTCACGGCGTCGCGTTCGCGTCGTGATTCTCTGCTCGGTCCCGCGCCTTGGTCTCACGCGGATCTTCCTTGCTAAGTACTGGATAGCCAACCTGGATGGGACATAAGACACACGGACCAGGCAAGATGTTATCCGAAAGGGTTTCCGGCCTGGGTCCTCTGTGGCCCGTAGGAGGGGTTTAGTGGGTAGTCCGCAAGGGAGTCCCACACTCCATGCGCAAATGCATTCCCCCTACGTTAAAAAAAAACTGCGCAACCGAAACTCGACGACCGTGCCGGCTAGCTGCCCCCCCATCCACCACAGTGTCAATTTTGGTACATTTCTGACTAAAACCAAACTATATTAGTTTTTATTTCCGTGTTAAATTATGGCAAAAAAATAAGAAATGCATTCCCAATTACATTAATAACAGTTGTTGGCTACATATCGTTTGAAAACTGAAGCCGTGAAAATACGCAGGCTACACGTATCTGTCATTATGTTATTAGTGTCAAGATTTTAAAAACTATTTGAACCGATACAGTAACAAGCTGCACGTAAATTTAACAAGTTTACTAATTCTGCAAATGCCCTAAGAGATTTTCCTTTGTGTGTACTTACTAAAAATTTTATCGTTCTTTCACAAGAGTGCCTACCTTATTTCTCACACAATTTTTTCTGAACAGGCTTAACTATCTTTATAAAACAAATTTTCATACAATAATTTTATTACAAATGTCATCATTATATTCTATCTACTATTCCGTGGATTAATTAAATGCGAAAGTCAATTAAAATATTGTAGGAATCTCATCAGGTTTCTGCCGCAGATTCTGGTGTACCTCTTCTGCTCAAAGTTGTTCCATTTCGTTGCTATTATCCACTTTTATTTCAAGTCTGAGCTTTGAGTAAATCGTAAATATCTATGATCAGAACAAATAATTAAATCGTTTTTAATTTGAAAATATAGATAAACATTGCAATTATTTACTGAGCAAGTACAGGCTTAGCCTTCTAAGGTCCTATACTTTCTCGCTAATAATTAAGAAGTCAATTTTATTTAAGTGTCTTGTATTTTATTCTAAGAAGGCAATATATTTTCTTTAAATAATTCTCTATCATAGTACTGAGTATTATTTTACTTTAATTTCTTTAAGTAATAATGGGTTTGTATCAATAAGTTCTATACATCATGTTTCATTCGGTTTTGTTTGAAAAATATGAATTTAAGTTTGTTCTTACAACAAACAGGAAATTAAATATTCTTATTCTTAGTATGGCCCCAAATTACACGTCATTATAGTTACGTATATTTTTAAAGTTGTTTATGAAATAAAATGGACAGTGAAACCTAGAGATCGCTATTCGAACGAGTACAAATTTATTCATAAAGTTTACAGGAAAAATAATAAAGTGGAAAACTCAATGTTCAAAATCGGTAACAAAATTATATTACAGTGCCAGTCTTGCGTTGTAGGACCCTTCAGTGCTAATCTGAACTTTAATTATTTGAATGAAAACTAACTAATGAACAAAAATATATCTCGAGAAAATTAGTCAAAAGTCGAAGCATTGACTCCATGTATGGTAGTTGCCAAGGACGAAGCCAAAGGGTCCGGAACCCCCTCCCCCAATTCTTAATTGTTTTATTTATTTTTGTTTGTAAACGATTATTATTATTTAAATAATTAATTTTTACTAACATGTACTGCTGAAAGATATTGCTCAAAACAAAATTACGGGCCAAGAACTTTTTAAGGAAGAAAATGTGGCCTTATTTTCTGTCCTCTTTGGGAAAATAATCAGTGTTGTTTTGACCCCGAAAATATCTTTTTCTGGTTACGTTCTTCGGTAGTTCTAAAGCGAACTTTTTGTTAACCCACTTTCTTGCCTGTCTTTCAACTACAGTGTCTTTCAAACGTGTGTATTTTCGTGCAGAAGTATATTTTATATTTTAGCCATAGCTTCAAACCGGAATGACAATGCAATGTATATTAAATCGCTATGTATGTATAAATAAAACTTAACGTTGTTAATTGATAAGCGCATTACTACAGAGCATATTTTGTTTTAAAATGTTGTAATAATCCAATATTGATTTTTAAGGAAAGAAACATTGAAAGGGTTAATCGGAGTACAGTACTAGTATTATTGGGTCCGGAATCCACAGGTATAAAATATGATTGATCTATGAATAGTGTAATGCAAATTAGCTATAACAAAAGTTTTATTCGACTTTTACTGGAAATGGCAGGAGATGCAACTCAAATATTGTAATGCGTTAAATAGTTTTATTCGCTACTTAATCTTAGTTTTCAGAAGTTTAAATACTAATTAACATATTATTTTGGATACAAGCATAAACCATTTTATATTTTAAAAGTGATAACCCAATACATAAAAGCAGAAAAATAACACTTACTTAAAACGTACTATAATGGTAAAAGGTCTTGTCCTAAATTTGAACAGATTCTCCATCCCATTCAAATTCTACTTGTAAAAATTAAAAACTATATTGTGAAAAAAATAAATGAATGTTAAATAAATTAATAAATTAAACCACCAAACTGGCTAATTAAAAATTGTTAGGAAAACTTCTGGAGGTGAAATATTTTTTATTAATGAACAAGAGGTAAGGACGAATGAATAGTCATTATTATAACCTTCAATACTTAGTTTCGTAAGAGTTTCTGTTCCGTTACAGTTCATAAAGTGACGTTAGAGTTTAGACTGTAATCTAAACCATCAATCTTAATTTCGTTTGCGAGGTTAACTCCTTCAGTGAAAAAGGCCTTAAACCCACTAGCGATGGTTTTAATTCCACCCGAAATTCCACTCGCGGGTTCTGTTAAAACCTTTTGAATGAGAAACGAATGTTTTATCTTCCCTGATGGATTTTAATTACATTCCAAAACAATTTGGGATTCATCTCGGAATCATTACGTGTAGTATACCTGTAATAGTTAATTTTGACTAGCTTAAAAGTTCTATTTGAGACGTGTCTATATCAGAAAAAAGTCCCGTTCTAAATTCACCATTACAATGTTATTTTCATTTGTTTGCTTAGTTTCTCTCTGTATCGTATGAAGCGTTATTAAGTTATTTATTAACTATGGATTCAGTATCTTAAAATTAGTATTTATTCTAAATGGGTTTATTCGTTTTTTATATTACGGAATTACCAATCCTAGTAAATTTACTACAGCGCGAATTATCAGTAAAATGTAGGCACGGGTTCCCAGTTTTTTGCTTTACCTGTAATTGTTCGGGAAATATCAAGCCCGTGTGGGAAGATTTTTACACCCTGTATTAACAAATATATGGTCAAGACAGGTTGTACTATAAGTCACTTGAATTATAAGTAAATTAGGTCGGCTAGTCCACACATTTTACTACTTCCGCCCTCTGTAAGTATTTTATCAGTGATAACATACTCCTTCAATATATCTACGTTCATGTCCATTAAACACACTGTGTCTTTACTTCGTAACACTCATCAACATACTTTACAAATGAAATTTATTGTGATTTCTCTCGTCTGTTCTGCAAGCAGCTAGCAATTAATTTCTTGTTGGCGTATTTGAATTATAAACTTAAACTGAAAAGGACACCTAGATTAACCTGTAAAAGTAGTTGCTGATAAAAGATTTTAAACAACCAAAAAAGTAATTACGAACTTTTGTGTAGTCCTCGATACGCATATGCATATCCCACACAGCTTGCCCCATACCCCCACCCACCCACTAGACGACAAGTGCTTATTTCTACGCTTTAATTATAAAATATATAAATATTATCTGTGCTTGTACTAAAAACTAATATAACATGTTCTATGTCTTGATATATCGATAAATAATATTGACTTACACATAGTAAAAAAGTATATCTATAACTAAAATAAGGCTATACTAACAGTTTTAAACTAAAAAAAATTGTTAAAGTTAGTTTTTATTTCACTGAGGAAGTATTAAAATCATAGTAAATAACAATCCAAAATAGAAATATTTAGTATTATTCATATGTTATGTATGCAAATTCACCGTTGAGTAAATAATATTAGAAGATAACTTTAACAGTTTTAAAGGAATATTGATATCTATTAAAAAATACGACATAATTTGTCTTTTACATGGTTAATACAAATCAATCAATTTAAGTGCATACTGTGTGTGTGTGTGTGTATGTGTGTGCGTGCGTGCGTGCGTGCGTGCGTGCGTGCGTGTGTGTGTGTGTGTGTGTGTGTGTGTGTGTGTGTGTGTGTGTATGTGTGTGTGTGTGTGTGTGTGTGTGTGTGATTATCTTTATAGCCCTGCCTAATTTGGTAACAAAATATCTGAAAATAAAAGCGGAGTCAGTGAAATTCAAAAATAATGGTTATTATAAACATACAATAGTATTAGGTTAAAAAATAAAGTTCATCTATGTTATAATTATGTGTATATGAAAATTTAAGTTTATGGTATGATGAACTTAAAATTCTACGAAAAATTAATTTCTTTATCTTATACTAATCATTTTATAATAAATATTTTCGTCAACATAGTAAAAATGAACGAAATTGTTCTGAGTTTATTTATGGGATTTTTGCGCAACAGAAGGAATTTATTCAATAATAAAAGCAGAGAGGAAAATAATTACATAGCGGCAAGAAAACTAAACTAATTTCTGTATTCATGATTAATTATGGTAATGAATTATGTTCTGTACAATTATTCAGCCAGGTAATACTTTAGTATTTTGTTTTTAAGTTTGTTTAAATTTAACTTGATTCTACCAAAGTCTGTGCATGAGTAGAAAATTAAATGGTAAAATGCAATAAACCTATATACCATACCTGTCCAAGTCCCCCATTGTCGTCACCCTGACTGCTTCATCTCCCTCCCGATCGCAGACAAGCACCTTACCGTTGAAGAACCCGGCGAAGTGTAGTTTCCTCTCCTTCATCAATCTCTTGGCACGGACCAGAAGCGCTTTGTTGTGACTCGTCAGCTGTTCGCTTATGTATACAGGACCGGGCTGAAGTAGGGTTGAAATTTATGTGGAGTCCAGTCCTTTCTTTTCCTTCACTGCTTGCGATCCAACGGTCCTTCACGTTCCGAGATATACACTGGGACGGACGATTGGAGGGTGGAGAACAATCTCTGCTGTGAGAACAATCTCATGCGATACACGACAGATATCTCATCGTGTTTGTACGGGACATTAATATTGTCCAGGACTTCGTAGTTATCTTCACCAGTTGTTTTCGAGACACCGTGTATTTTCAAGGTTTGCTGACCGAGAAAGTTGGTCATATGTCCTGCAGACGCACCCGCAGTTCACGAATATCATAATTCAGTTGCGTGTTGACACGTTGCAGTTGGTCCTCAACGAGCTGTACCCTCGCATGTAGAACCCATCAGCTCTTTTGGTCAGTTCGGCTATAGAATCCGATTCGGGGTCATTAAAGATGGATTTCTTGTCGTCTTTATTGTTGCGAAGCGACGCTGTCGCACATCTGCACAACTCACACGTCCAAGATCTCGGCGTCGTCTCGGTGATATTTTGCGTGGAACCCGAGGAGAGCAACACACGCGAAATGAAAACGATATTTGCATTCCACACAAGGTAAAGACTCGCCGCCCACCAAGTCCTTACTGCTTTCACCATATTTTTCCGGCATTTTGATAAAATTATACAAAATATAAATTAGAAAATTAAAATAAATCATAATGATTAGAGACAAAATTATTAATACATGCCACGGCACTATAATGACTGGTCGACCAGGCAGAAGCGACGAGTATAGATACGGTTCAAGCGCTAGAGATAAGCGATCTTTACTCATCGGCGGACTAGTAGCAACTGAAGAGCCGAAGAGTACGAAATACTCGGCTCATCGGCTTCGTACCCACAGTACACCGAATACTGTGGGTACGAAATATGCTACATTCAGATCCTAAAAGTCAACCAAAACGTACTTGTGCTCTGCTTTCATTCACTCTGGATTCGTTATCAGCAATGTATAACTCTGCGTTATGAGTTGACACCCTCTTTTGAGACTTCAATTTACAAACAAACGGATCTTAGAGCGGAAGCAACGACTTGGGCAATAATTCGCCCTCAATGGGCTTCTATAGTCTCATGGCGCCCATATAATGAAAAACAGTCATTGGGTGTAGGTATTTATTGCCAGTGATTCTCTGAAAATCTCTCCAATTTACGTAGTTCCAAGATGCGGTGATTATCAAGACATTAACGGTCTTCAGATGGTATTTTGGACCGATATAAATCTGCTGATCAGTTAATGTATTGTTGAAATACTCTACCATATATTTATTTACTAAAATAGGAACTGAACCAATTACTAACTTCAAAGGTTACCCATTTCCATGTAATTGGGTGTTTCCTTTACAATAAGGAATTTTCTAAATCGGAGCTATAGAGTAGAATTGGGTTAACGACAACACGCATTTTCAGTGCTTCAGCGTCAAAAAGTATTTAAAACTGCTGGGGGGGGGGGTGGGGGGGGGGGGGGGTGGGGGGGGGGGGGGGTGGGGGGGGGGGGGGGTGGGGGGGGGGGGGGGTGGGGGGGGGGGGGGGTGGGGGGGGTTTACAAGCTTCGCCTGTAACAAGAAATTTATTTAGTAATCCAACTATAGTACTTTTTTAAAAAGCTACACCATGTGGAGAATTCATCACTAACACATAAACTTCTGATGAACCAACATGAATTTTAAACTAAACTTTTGGTTGTGAACCGTGTTGTTCGCCACAAAATGTGCAATTTAATAATACATTTTAAAAATTTCTGTGGTAGCAAAATAAAAAATAAACTATCCGATGATAGGTAAAATGATTTGTGAATCCAGCAAATTAACTTACCAGTTGTCTTAAAAAAACTGTCCAAAGACCACAATGGTCAGACAATAACTACACTGCACATTAGGATGAACAAAGATACAATCCATGAAATTAGATGCAATCCTATTTCGGCCTACGCAATGGAGCACAACAAAAAATCGATGAATGTTTTTCTTTCAAAGTTATTAACTATATTTATAATTTGCATAAACTTAAAATTAATAATTTAGAAATAACTGATTAGAGGGGTTATCCAAACTAAACATCCTGATTGTATAAATTTAAGGTATGGATAGTTGCAGAGATAAAATTAGCTATTAAAATTTCAATTTGTTAACATTTAATTAATTACACAATTAACAACAAATTTATTTTAAAAACTAATATTCCTTGGATAATACAAAAATTATTTGCTCTTTGTCATTCTAATTAAGTTTTTATGAACATATTTTTGTTAGTATGTTTACACCTTTACATCTCTTGTAAATGTGTCGTATTTTAGACGAAACATAGGCAATCTGCCTATGTTTCGTTACTTCAGTTTTCCTTGAAAATGTATAAACCCATTATGGTAAAAGTTGTATTAATAGATATTAACCGTTAGTTTATGTTATATTTATCTATATTAATGATTTGCTCCATATCGAGCTTAACTCATATATTTGCGTATGCTGATGACAATGCACTTGTCTGCTTTGCCAGTAAAAGACGAGCATTACAGTTCAATATTAATAGTGACATAAGGAAAGTTTCCCTGTGGTTAATTAATTATTGCTAGTAAGTTTAAGTTGTATAATGGTTTTTTTCTTATTTCTTATTTAATCAGTCAAAAGAATATCTACAAAATGAGTTTTATTAGAATTGCACTAAGCACCAATGTTCATATAACTTCAAATTTTGAAATATAGAAATTGTCGACTTTTTAAAATAACTTCGTTTGTTTGTTGGCTGCATCTAAAACTGCACCATCAAATAAACCCTTCGTCAGTAAAATTAAAACGAATTAATTTTACTCTTTATCAGGAGAAATATTCCACCAACTAAAACAGATTTATTTCTCTTGGTTTGAAGCCGTATAAAGGTGTGGGGGTGTACACTATTGCGGAGCCTATATTACAATCATCATATCAGTTTTTATGTGTTAGAAACATGCATTACTTGAAAAATTGTAAATTTTAAACGTTACGACAGGCGACCTAAGGAAAGTTTCCCTGTGGTTAATTAATGCTAGTAAGTTTAAGTTGTATAACATAACTTAACCTTTACCTTGACCTTTTTAGCGAGCACAATATACTATGTTTTAATTAACTGTATCAATATTCCGTTATAAACATGTTCACAAATATTTAAGTCAATGTTCATTTTGTTAGATTAAAAGAGTTACTCCCTATTGCACTATATTACTTGAAGTTTCTTTTTACATTAAAGAATTGAGCAGACACTTGGCTTACCGGAACCAAAACATTTAAACAGTTATATCAAGACATTTTGAAATAAAATTGTTTTAGAAAAGAATCATAGGGTAAAAATGAAACCTCTTCGGTTTGTAACAAGAAAATTAACTTTGTAGACGTGTACTTATTGATTATTTAATATTAATATATTGCATTTTAGATTGTCGTAGTATCTATTATCTATAATTATTTAATTAAAATTGTTATAACTATTTAGTTAAATGTATGTTTATATGTTGTTTAGATTTATTGATAACTTCTGATTGTTGCATTGTTGTATATTGATTATTGCTCTAAAGTTATATATTTTTATGATTTACTCATTTGAATTGTATTTATACTATTTATATTGTTACTAAATTTAATTAAAAGTACGTTGCCGGTTTCTTAAATGATAGTTCCATAATTGACAAACACACAATTCTATTGAATTTTCTAAAATCTGGAAATTATATGACTGTTAATCCATTGAAAGTCTGTACTTGCTTCTAATAGATTTTGCATTATTTCTTACCTTAGTAACAAATAGACTATCTGTATTTTATCAAAACAAATTTTAATTGTGTAATGTAATTATAAATTATTCAAACTCATCAATCCTAATTAATACACATAGCTTATGTCTAGAAGTACACCAGGAACTTTTTTTATATAATGGGATTTAAATTAATAAATAAAAACATGCAATTAAATATTTTCCTCTGCATAGTATAAGTAATTACCACACTTAGGTTTATTTTTCAATAATTTACGAGAAACGTAATATTTTTTATCGCTTTGTATGGTAATGGCCAATTTTCCAATACGGCTGAGATCTGCGAAAGTGATCGTTTCACCCATTGCTAAGTCAGATGATTTTACCTCTCCCAAACGTTACTTTCCCTATGTAAAATATTATTTTTTCTTTTTAAAAAGCACTTTCCCTGTATAAAGAACTGAAATCCCATTAAGATTCCGTTTTTTTTCTTTTATTACAGCCCTATCCTCATGCAACTGGTTTTAACAATAAATTTAATGAAATGGAATATAAAAATAGTGTTTACTATTCCTTATGGAAGAGTAATTACTTGACTATGAAACATAAGATAATCTTTTAACAGATTTTCTGTGCATTTTTGCATCGTGATGAAACGTTTCGTTTAATACTCGTCTCTAAAGTTCTATACGTCACTTTGGGGAATATCTATTAAATGTAGCTTATACCTGTACTCATATAAAACGTTTAATTTTGTGTATATTACTCTCAATAGTGTTAAAAATTTCTGGATTCCTATGTCCTTGTCAGCATTAATACAAAGACAAAGAAGAGTCAGAACCAAAGGTGTACACAAGTACATGTGCGAGAATTCCCATTGCAAAAATTATAAATAAATGAATTTGGCAATGTTAAAAAAATATAACTTTCATATTAATTTGAAACAAATATAATCATGCCATCAACTATTAGCAGACAATCAGTAAAACCCGAGTTGAGACAGAAGTAAGATTCTCCTCCTAAGCCTATTTGATCTACAGTTCTAACAAATTTCATCGTAATAGTTTTTAATGATAAACTACTATAGTTTTATTAAAACAAGAATGTTATTAACGCTTTGTTTCAGAAGAATTAAAAGGAGGATTAGTGAAGATTCTATTTATGATAAAAGTGTTTGTTTCGGATTAGGATTTGGTAATTTTAGAACAAATGGTGAGTAAGTGTTACGTACAAATCCAAAAAAGATATAAATCGTATTAGTATTCAACATTTCATTGATACAGTGTGTTGCAAAGATAAACAGTGTATTAAGATAACTGGTGTCCTGTCTTAAATTGTGTATACGTTAGGAATTTTTTTAAACTAACGCATCATTGTATAACGATTTGCCAAATGTCCATGTTTCAGACACTAAAGTTATCGTAGAGTGTATTAGAACTTGTGTTTCACCTGATATCTAATAGTCTGATACTACTTATAAAGTAGTCAGAGTTTTTTTACGCCTGTTGTCTGTCACTTGCCTCTTTTGCGAGATCCATGAATTATATTGCTGTTAAGATAATGTCATTATTTAGGTTGCGGTTTGATGGCTTTAAGAGAAATACGATCCTTCACCTTTACTTAATACTTACCGGTCTGCCATTAATATGCGTCCAACGAAAGGTATTCTTGCATATGAAAAATATACTTAACCTTTTTTCAATATTTCATCTTTATTGTTTCGTTATGTTTAAAATGTTTCACCGACCTGAAAAAATACTGTACTTTCATGAATAAATCAGTATAGAACTTTATTTATTAATAGCGATATATTCAAATTTATGTTACGGATTTTAATTCAGGTATTCTGAATTACTACACTGATGCTAGATACACGAGTACACTTCAGCTTTTATTGAACGTGTGGATTTAACTGCTGCTTTTAACCAATACGGGCCAGGAGTTAGACAGACTAGCGGTTCTCTTAGGAAAACATGGCACGGTATTACAATCCGAAGTCATGGTAACTAAAATATGCACAGAAGACTCTAAATGGGTCAGAAGGTGCTGAAAGCCTGATACTAACCAAACATCAGGCTACTATAAACACACTAGACGCCTATAGCCTACGTTTGTGTAAAGTTATTTTTGGAATTGAGCAACGCCCTGGTAAAATAATGAAGTGAAATATTAATTTTTTGTAGGCGAAATTGGGACCTTAAGACCCCTGTTTACATTAAACCTCATATAGAGACTAAAATTCTTATCTTTAAATCATAATAAAACTACATATCTTGATGTTAAAATTTACAATATTAGCAACTAAAATTACAAATTTATTGAGAAATATCAATTAATTGGTTTAACGGGTGTTGGGGAGAGCAACCTCGCTTCGATAGGTGAAACCTCTCTGCCAGGTACCTTGGCTGGTCCAGTGTGAGCACCTGTTTCATAAGGCAAGAAGTCTGAACCTTGGACACGGTCTCCACAACCATGAGGTTTTAGCGGCATCGTGATAGGGAGTAGGCCTACGTTGAAATAAAGATATGACTTAAGCTTGATAGTTCAGGATCGGAGATATATGATGTTTGTGGGAAGAGCAGGATTAGAAGATTAGGTTGCTCTGGAGAGTTTTTTGGAAGGATAAGATGAGATAGCGCGTGTTTGTCTGCAGAATTCTCTGCAGTACGGTAGATTTCGCTTGTGTAACACTTACCGAGACCATGAAAGTTATCGCACCGAATACTCTTGTAGATGAATTTGTGAAATATTAGAAGAATGGTGCGATACGTACTGGTGTTTGAGAACAGGGTCGATTTAAATTAAATATTTTAGAAACTTTTAACGTTGATGAAAGAATGGTGAAATAAAGTTGCCTGCTTGGTTAGAGGATGTTGTCGGCTGATGATGGGTAATGTTGAGTTCCAGGATCAATTAACTTATCAATTTCCAGCATCTTATGTCCAGGAGATGTAAGCCAATTTAGCTTTTGAGTAACATCACGTTTAGTGAAGTGTGGTTTATGCTGAAACTTTCATGTGTTTTTGTGCGAGAAGCTAAATTTTGTTTTATAGAAATAGTTAGAGTCTAGGAGCATAATCATTTTCATTACCTGAGTGACTATGGTGCGTGTTGTTGAAAGTTGAAGTTGGAGGTGATATTTTTGGCGGCCAGAGTGAAGTGTTAACGAGTAGTTATTTAGTCAGAATGGCGTAATATACAGGTTTTGGAGAGATTAGTCTTCAAATTATACCGGAAATGACGTGTTCTATGCGGCCTGTGTGGTGTGCGATGAATAGGTATGAGTGCAAAATGTGCTTAGTAATTTTAATAGGGTAATGTAAGGTAAATTTTAACAAAATTAATTACAATGATTATAAATATTATTTTGTTCCCTTATGAAACATTCACAAATCGGATATTAAATTACTTACTAAAGTACAGTTACCTTATTAAATCCATCATTACCTGTTGTGGTGTTCACAGTGGGTTATGATGTTTCCAATAATAACTCATTTGTTTTTATAAAAGACCATTACGTATCTCTAATTAGATTACTTAGGAGAAGGCATCCAGGAAATTTTCTGTTGCTTATAAAAGGACCTGAATTCCCAAGAGTCGATAAATTCAAAGTCGGGCATTTTAATTCCTATAATGTATTACTGGGAACTCTACGAGAACTATCGAATTTTCACGCGTAGTTATGTTTTCTCTCTTGGACTTTGGAGCCGTTCAACAACAGGATCCGATTACCACTTCGCCGCCTTGTCCGTAAGTAACATTTTTTATTTTCGTATTATAAATTAGTCCTTTCATGTGATACATTTAGTTTTAATGTAAAATAAAGTTCATTTGTAAAGATTAAAGTTACTTACATATTAAGATTTTCTATTTACCAGATTAACACAGGTATTAGTTGTGGTAATGTCTATCAGATGAGACCACTTTGTCGCGATTATAAGTTGTCTTGATAAATGGGTAATACCGTCGTGATTTTGATTTACGCTAGTTCTTGTTAAAATTCGAGTGATTCCAGTATTCATGTTCTAGACTTCTAGTCTTCTCATCTTCATTTTCGTGACTAAAGCTGCAATGTTAAGCCAAGATGCTGATGCAGTGGTGTATGGGTCGACGTCAACATGAAGAAAAGTCATTTTAAAGTTTTATGAAATAATTAAGTTAGAGGTAAAAATTCCAAAGAACATTGGAAACATTAGGCCCACCCTCTAAGATATCATTTGATTTCAATATTGCTCTATTTTAGCATCAACGTGGCAAAATATTATTTTATTTTAACAATAAAATTTGGTTTTATTTTACACAATTAAACTTAAAAGTAAACTTTGAAAATCGAGTGTTTATTACCACGACCTCAGATATCTTGAACCCCACGTGTTCTTTCACTCGGTACAAATATATTTTGTGAACTGCATTATCACCGGCATAGTTCTAAAACGCTTTTTGGATGTAACGAACACAAAAAAGACAAATATTATAATTATTTGACAAAACTTATCTCCTCTTAAACATTATAATAATTAAATATATTCGACTCATAGGAAATAATATAGTCGCTAAACTTCATGTAGCAACCCTTAAAATCCGAAGAATAAACGATGGGATTACTGCTTAGTTCAAACTCATCACACCAAACAATGTTGTTACACTCGTAAAAGCTAAAGATTAAGTAAAAACCGGTTTCAAACCCCAAATTAAAAGGTATTTTCCTAAATACACTTGGGTCCTAGCATCAATTAATAATAACTTTGATCATAACAATAATAATCAGCAAACTTTGTCTAAAGAAGTAAATTTGGGATAAGGTGATATATACGACAAAGAATTATCTCGTATAGGAAGTACACAGAAACAGACTGAAAAGTATAAAACTCCCCACATAGTCACATAGCGAGTTATAAAACACAGAGTAGTAAACAAACAGATCAACCGGACAGCACCATGACCTAATACAAAGACCAACGGCTCACCATCAGAACACAAATTACATCATGGCCGCGTCTCGACCCAAGTGCTGACGTCACCATCCACCACACGTCACACAAAGATCAGCTGTTCTCTCAGTAGGTCACGGCCTCAGCTGACGGAGACTCACCTACATCCTGCACCACGTCACAGCAGCAAGTCCCATGTAAGTTTTGTTAATTCCACACGAAGATGAAGAATAAAACCCCTTTTAGTGAATTTAGTACAGATCGTCATTACAACAAATCAACTCTGGCATCTTTTAAAATACCCCAAAAATCACTATCTAAACTTTCATAAATAAGACAGTTTACGTCGCTATGATACTCACCACGCTAGGAAACAAAGAAATTACTCTTAAAACACACACACACACACACACACACACACACACACACAATGTACTATTGGAAGTAGTATATACGAATAACAAAACACTCACTCTAACAATTAATGTTAAATAAGAAACGGACCCGAAACCACTCGTCCTCTACTGACTGATATGAGCTGCAATATAGTTCTCATAAAAAAATAACATAGTAAAAACATAGCAATAAACAAAGCTGATAAACTCGTGTTACTCCCTGCCAGTAATACTTAAATTTGAAAACTTAAATATCAAGGACATATGATAAGTAAATGATATAAATGAACCTATAATTATTTGTTATTCCAGCCGTGAACATCATTTGTACGAAAATGAATTACTATAACGACCAATGCATTTTAGATGTTTGTAAATATACTCAAATAAAATAATAATATATAATATATATAAAAAATTTATAATACACAACAACAAAAAACAATAATAATAAACATAACAAACACATACGCACTTACTATACTACATTAGTATCGATTGTTAATAAAATATACATATACATCCACAAACAAATAAAAGAAATGGCCAATTCTTTTTAAAAAGCCATTATAAAATTTTTCTGAAACCTTTATACATTTTCGAGTATCTGGTACATTCTCTGAAATAGATATAAACTATATTTACAGTAAATATTAAAGAAAATTATATAAATCATAAAAACTTAATATGTGCTCTTTTTACTGCAAAAATATAAGGAAGAATATTTTCCCAACTATAAAATAGAAGTGGCTGAAGAAATAATGTAGATTGTTAAAGGAATGTGAAGAGGCATTGCAGATATCTAACCTTGTAATGGACATTCTATGCGAGGTACAACCGAAGACGTAATGCATCTCTTATGCTGTTAGTTATAAGTTGGATAGTGTAACGTGTGGTACTACATTAAGAGTACAATGTTATTAGTAAAAATTAAATAAACATTATTGTTATTTTAAAATTGTATTTGTTATAAGACTACAAGACATTATTATTCGTAAGTCATAGTAGCTTCAAAGAAATATGTTTCATTTCGAAAAAAGAATTAAAGTTTCACATCCAACTGGCCACTACTAGAGTGTTACTTTCCCATAAGAGAGTGATTATTCTCTTGGTGGTGTCTTCCTCAGCTTCCTTCCAAGTTCAAAAAAGCAAACGTGAATTGTTTTTTCTACGGCAAATCTTGTTAATATTACTAATATTTTTGAAGTATTACTAATATTATAAAGTAAAGGTTTTCTTTGACAACTTCGCTGTAGTTTTATATACTGTGATAGCTTATGATAATAGTGACAACACTGTCGACCGTGACATACAGTCCCGGTCTTCGAGTTTTAATCCGTTCATTAAGCCTGGTGGTTTTTTAAATTAATTTAAATAAGAAAAGATAGTGGAAAACCCGGACTGTCCAATGAACTTGACTTAATCATTTTTAATGACATTGAGGAAGTTAGCGTTGAGAGTGATTTACATAAGTGATCCCAAACAGACCTACCCGAAAGTATAAACCAATCAGAACAAAATGCGAATAACGAAGAAAACTTTGAAAACCATCCTGATGTTGCTGAACTTGACAATACAAATAAAGAGAAGCAGCATGAAGCAGAATTAAATGTAAAACAAACACGGAAGAAGAGACATCATGTTAGGGAAGATCACTGCGAATATAAACGAGCTAAAATTTCAAGGTAGAAAGGAGAACAGTATAAAGGTAGAAAACTTCTGGATGGTAAGTCGAAGTTTTTGATAGACAAACCAAAAATAAAAATGAAACCTATTTGTTGTAAATGTAAACTTCCAAATTTCAGTTGTAGTGTTGTATCAGAAGATGAGAGAAACAATCAGTTTACGAAATTTTGGAGTATGACTTGGCAAGAAAGAAGGATTTATATTTCAGGATTAACAGAAATAGAATTAACAGCCACAGCAAGAGACAGAAAGGTAGAAAATATGTCAAGAAGGAAGTTTTCTTACAGAGTTTATCTAAGCATCAACAAAAAGAAAATGAGGGTTTGTAGACAAACATTTCTTGACACATTCGATTTAAAGGGTTGGACGGTCAATAATTGGCTGAAGGACAAATCTGATAATGGAAATGAACAGGATCTTGATTCATATGAAGATTTGGAAAAAGAAGATGACATGGAGAGTGAAACCGTTAGAAAATCAAACAAACAACGAAAGGCTGGTGAACCATCAAGACAAGAACATCTTATTTGTAAACAAAACAACCTTAAAGAATTTCTTTTGTCATTGCCAACAGTAGAGTCACACTATTGTCGCAAATCAACAACTAAGCTCTACCTGGAACCTGTGTGGACCTCAAAAAGGAAAATCTATGAGCATTATTGTTCAGAATGGTGTAAAGAAAAAGGTATTGAACCTTTTTCTCAGTGTTCTTTTCACAAAGCGTTTCAGGATCTGAATCTGGCAATATTCCAGCCAAAAAAAGATCAGTGTGACCTATGTCAGGCATATGTATTGAAACACATCAGTGAAGATGTCTATCAAATTCGTAGAAAGAAAAAGGATGATGCTCAGAAGAAAAAAAAAAGATAAAATAGAAGAGGATAATGTTTTTACAGTACATCTTCAGTCTCTACTGCTTTGTCCTAAATCAAACGCATCCGCCCTATACTATAGAACTGGCGGTTCACAATTTTTGTATATTTAATTTGCGAAGAAAGGAAGGTTACTGTTTTCTATGGAACAAGAGTGAAGGTAAATTAACAGCAAACGAATTTTCAAGCATATTCTATGATTTTCTTGAAAAAACAAATTCTCTCTCTTAGTTCTTCTAATAGTTCAAAGAAATTTATTATTTACAGTGACGGCTGTACTTATCAGAACAGATGTGCTACACTATCAAATGCATTGTTACATCTGGCAGTGGAACACAAAGTAACAATTGAACAGAAGTTTTTTAGAAAAAGGCCATACGTACATGGAGTGCGATGTCATGCAATTTACAATTGAAAGACATCTTAAGAATAAAGAAATAAATGTTCCGGCAGATTACATCACAATAGGTAAGAACGCAAGAAATCACCCAAAACCTTACAATGTAAAATACTTGGACTATTGTTTTTTTAAAGATTTCAACAAGGAAATGGTATACAAATCTATAAGACCTGGAGAAAAAGCTGGTGATCCAACAATAACTGACATTCGATGCATACAATATTCTGCTGAGGGTAAGATTTTATACAAACTTAGTTACGAAGATAACTATGAAGAGCTAAAACTTGCTCCAAATAAAAATACTGCTCAAAGGAAAACAACCAGAAGATTAAATAAATCAAATGATGATGCTATCAAAGTTGATAATGTTGGAAACTTCAACTTTCCCCAACTTTATAAAGCCAGACAAAAGATACCCCAAGAGAAGTTCAAGCATCTACAAGAATTGAAGACGAGTGTGCCAAAGGATTTTCACTCCTACTATGACAATTTACCAACTGAAATGTGATTGGACTAAGGTTACAAAGTTTATCTATTTGAATATTCAATAAGAACAATAATTTAAACAGACAATGCATTTGAGTTAATAAATGTATAATTTCTTTGATAATTCCTTACAAAAATAACCAACTTGTGTTCCTTTTTGTACTTTTACTATACCATTAATAAATTGTTACTGAAGAAAAATGTTATCATTACCCTTGTTGACATTTTTTTTCTTTATAATTTGTACTCATAGGCCACATAACTCAATATGAAGTGAAATATTAAGTATCAAACCACCAAATTCCTAAACAAAATCACTTAACTCCACTAGCTGTAACATGCAAAACTTATAACTCCAGTTGAAAATCTCCTAACTCCTTGGATCTTAATTAGCAAATCACATAAATCCATTTATGCATGATTGCAAAAACAATGTTTCGATATATCTTATTTAAAATATTTTTTAGCATTAAAAAATAAATTTGTAAAGAATATTTGGGAATATAGCATATAAAAGTTTTTAAATTATAGGTTTTTTGTGCCTCCTGTAAAATTAGTAATATGTGAGTTAGGTGATTTTACAATTAGGCCGACGATATATATATATATATATATATATATATATATATATATATATATATATATACATATATATATATACATATCCATACACATCTACATAATATATACACGTATACTATATAGTCGATAGGCAAACAGAGAAAAATATCAAGGGAGTTTTAAATTTAAAAGCTTAAGACATCAAATTTCAGTAAAATAAATTGCCATTTTCAGTAATGATCTTTTGTAAGACTAATATTCAAATAAAAATATAGCGAATACAAACATTGTGCAGCTTTTGTAGTTTTACTATTAAGACTCAAATTTAAATCACAGGCAGTTGTCTAATTAAAAATATGGCTTAAAAGAATATATTTTAAATTGGTAAGGACGTTGATTCACATTTTCATGTATATAATCACCTTGCGCATACCAAGATAAAGTACAAGTAATTTTCAATTTTAGGTTAATAACAGACTTCCCAAACTTAAGTTTCTCCCTGTTTATAGCTACAGGTAGAATGTTAATAATATGTACATTAGGCAAGATAAGTGAGACAGACGTCTATGACTATTGGTTTACTCTTAACAACGTTAAGATTTAATCTTGGCACACAAAAAAACATCTCTAAATCTGAGTTTAATAGTCCAACAATGTTATTAATTATTTGTAAGTTACAATGAATGTGTGATATCCGGTCAGAAGGACCCAAAGATATGTTAGATCCGGCTTGGCGGACCGCAATTATTCGAAGGACCAATAAAATGTCTAATATTTAAAAAACTCATACTTCGATAGCTGAGCAGGTGGAGCCCATACATTGATTTTCTAAGGAATAACTCTTAGTCGTTTGGGAAAAATAAAAATACGAATGAGATCACAAAACATAATATTAGGAAACAAGGGCACACAATTAGAGCAAAATACAAGTGTTAAAATGATTTTCTTCTTCTGTTAAATTGTCCAAAAATGTCCGAATTAGTTGAGGATTTTTAAATCTTGGTTGAAAAGAAGATTGTCTTTAGTTGCGAAGGACCATAATAAGAATGATGAAACACTGTTACCTTGCACCGTCCATTGTTTGATACCTCAACACACATGAAGTTGGGTTGATTGTAGTTCGACCTGGGTTGATTCCAAGGAACGTTGCGCTGGTGGAGTCCTTGCTGAGGGATGAAGATTCCACCATGAAGATTCCACCTTCACTTGACACTGTTTTCGGTTCACTCACGAACGTTGCGACAAAGTTACTTTTGGCTCGTTAACCAAATAATGTCCGGCTCGAAGGGACTGTTAACTGCCATAGAACGGCTTGCGGTTCACAAGAGACAAGACAAAGGGACACGGCCCGAACTTGGTTAGAGCTGGTGTTGACGTACAACCTAGCGAAACGGAGTCTTTGGAAGAACTGGAGAGATGCCTTGGGGAGCTTTTCTTGTCCGCGTCCTGGACGCCTGATTGGTCGGCAGAAGTCACCTCATACCACGTGACGATCGGACCACTATAGATTTGGAATGCAGGTGTGTGTGTGTGTGTGTGTGTGTGTGTGTGTGTGTGTGTGTGTGTGTGTGTGTGTGTGTGTGTGTGTGTGTGTGTGTGTGTGTGTGTGTGTGTGTGTGTGTGTGTGTGTGTGTGTGTGTGTGTGTGTGTGTGTGTGTGTGTGTGTGTGTGTGTGTGTGTGTGTGTGTGTGTGTGTGTGTGTGTGTGTGTGTGTGTGTGTGTGTGTGTGTGTGTGTGTGTGTGTGTGTGTACAAAGATAAGTGGAAATAGATGGCTTATAATAAAAATGGTATCGGACAATGGTGGGCAATGAGCAGTTATAAATAGTAAAAACTATATTAATGCGTAAAATTTGATTAATTGATATGACTAAATATGAAAACCTAACAATGAATATAAATCTGCTTGTCATCAACATATAACGGGACTTTACTAAACATAGTTGGCTCACATATCCTATTAATATAAATTGAGAATAGCATTACTAGTAATGTGTGGGACATAAAGAGAAACACCATAGTGTCTTTCATAATTGGAAATTTATACATAATGGACAAATGTTATGTGTCAAATGATGTAAATAACCCTACTTACAGGTAACGTATGTTTATTCCGATATAAAATTCTTTAATCTAAATACTAAATGTTTAATACTTATGTACATAACATGTTTTAATACAAGATTCAAGTTAATGAATCATCATCAGCTCTAAAGTTACGTATACTAATAAAATCAATTAAAATGTTGGCATCGTAATGAAATTAGAAATTATCATACTTCCAAGATAGTTTATAAAATAACTATCATTTCCAAAGTGTGCTGCTGATTTAACATTTGAAAACTGAACATAAAATAAATTCTAACGAAAATGCTATTTTTACATTTTACCCGTTTGAAATGAGTATATAATATTTAAACGTAGGCTATACATTTTCAGGATGCCCGAAAAAATTTAAAGTGCCGGCCACTCTACCATAGCATCACGAAGACCTATCCATCTGTCCGGGAAGGTTAGATCTAAGAATGCTCGAACAAACACATTGTCATGTGGTGGAGCATCGCCCTGTTGAAATACAGGATCGTAAGCACCTTGTACGAACTCATTTATTGCTGGAACAATGCTGCTCCGTAACATGTCTAAGTATTTAACGCCAGTTAAGATGCCATCAGTGAATAATCGTACAACAACTGAATTCCCCAAAATGCCTCTCCATACATTTAACTTTTATAGCTGTTGCGTATGACCTTCAACCATCCAGTGAGGTTAACATTTGTAAAATAACGGCAGTTGTCCCGATTGACTGTTCCATGCAACAAATATGAAGCTTCATCCATAATACATATCTGTAATATTGAATTATTATTCTCCTCAATCTACTACAACATTTCCTCACAAAACTGAAGTCTTTGGTCAGAATTGTCTACATTTAGTTCCTGATTCAGCTGTACTGTTTAAGAGTGGAACTTGTGATGCTTTAATACTTTATTTACAGTATCTTTTGAAATTACAACATAAAATGCAGTGAAACGCAGTAAGTCATATGGGTTTGTCGCATAATTTGCCAAAACTTGAATTTGATCGTCTTCTGTCGTAATGGCCAGGATGTCCCTGATCGTGGAGCATCTTTGGCACTGAACGTTGTTAATAATTTTTCTACTAAACGCCTAATGTATATCCTGTCTACTGGGACTACCTGGATGGGTAGCATTTAGAAAAACAAACTGCTTCACGAACATTTCTCTTAGCTTCACTATAAAGCAATATCATCTCTATTTTGTATAAATTTAACCAAGCCGTATTTATTGCATACGAAATAACAATAAAACCTACCACATTACCTAGACTGAATGCGTCTCACATACTGCAGTAATGTGTATTGGCGTTGCTAATTGTTGTATCAGCTGATTCTCAGTATGAGCCGTCGCAACATCTCGCCTCTTTCCGGTTGTTTACATCCGATTTGTTCTTCGGCACGGCGTACGATTATTCTCTATGTTTTTATGAGATTACTATAAAAGCCAATGGCGCATTGTAGCAAATACAACGGTTATCGCAAGATAACCAGATCAAGCAACGTTGGGCGTGGCTACTGCTTGGATGGGTGACCGCAAAGCGATCTTGCCCTTGCAAGCAGCCCGCTGCCCCGCCATTGGTGGTGATTCGGAAGTCACCTTTAAGCCGTTGGTCCCCAGATTAAGAATTATAAAAGGCGTCTTAGCGCTAACTTCGCCTGGTAAATAAGATGTCTTTACTTTACTTTAAATTTACCTTATATATTGTTGAAGTTCTGTGTCACAGTGTGAATACTTCTTAATTTAAAACGTGAAGGTAAAGAATTAAGGGTGTAGTAAAGATGAGCAATGATATTGTGAAAACACTAGTATGGCCACTCGACTGTTGAATTCAATCGATTATTCCATCAGAAGTTATTCACCCGTTACAGCTGGTAACACCGTGCCCCAATCCGTGCTTCATATTTATCATAATATAACAGCAATTGGTATAACTAGAACGTCCTACTGGAATTCGGTCAGACAAAACAACGTAATAAATGCCATGCTATTCATGGTCTTGATATGTATGTTGTTGTTGGACTTGTTTTAGTAAGTAAGTATCTACCTAAGTCCTCAAAATAACTAGTAGGTGAATATTCCATCTGCCTTGCAACAAGTTAAATGTAACTAAAACTGCGGGGGTTTTATAAACAATTATAACTTTAAATAGCCATGCAAACCTCGATGAAAAGGACAACGATCGAAGATTCCTGCTACCTGATCATACCTGAAATCTTACAAAATGTGAGACGCAGTTTTGAAAATCCAGGCTTTACTTGTTTCATGAATTAAATGGTAGTCATTTCGAGCATCTCATCTAAGTGAAAGTGAAGTAAGATTTCAAAACTTGTAACATTTAATTTCGTTGAACAATTATCCACAAACAATGGGGTTCCATACAATGATTCAAACTTTTATTTGCCATAAAACTTGATAGAGTAACTTTAGAGATCTCTAGTTTGTGCCATTCTTTTTTTATAACTTTAAAATAAGTGTTAACTTGCTAGAGGTTTCTATTTCAGCATTTTTATTTACCCCCAAAACACCCCATTTTGAAGGCGGAGTAAAAAGGTGTCATGCATAAAAAATCTTTTTATTTATTATACAAACAGCCCCAAAGTAAATCACTCCATCTATATATTTGTAAGAATATTAATAAGCAGGGGGTGGGACTTTTATGACAGCCAGATTTTTTATAACTATAGGAACATCACAATATCATCTGCCTGAATTTATAAAGGATGTGTTAAATTTCAATGGACGGATAAATTAATTTGGATGTACATGAAAACTGCCTCCAACCGAATTAAATGGTCTACCAAACCATTGAAATCTCAAAATTTTTCCTGTTTCAAAAAGACAGAGGAGCTATTATTCACACATATGGAAAACAACAGAGAGTGCATTGTTTGTTATATTGCCTAGTGTGACTTAGAGACTATGAAATGAGATATGTGAATGCAGGGCGTGAATTATTGGCCTTTTGATACTGCGTAAACGATTGATAAGAATGTTCTCTCAATAGACACATTACAGTGCACAGAGAGGAAGCTTACAAATAATTTTAAATGTCTTCTATAGAGTCTATCAAATAGTAAAATATTAGTTCATTATGAACTTATTATAATATACAAATCTGCTAAAAAACCACTTTTGATTATTGTCCCCATAAATCTAGTAGTTTCATTAAACCATAAGTCACAAGGAGTGAATGAAAATCTTTCAGGTATGAAACCTCTCATTATGCGAAGAATAATATTGTATGTTCCAAATTTAATGTTACTTTTTACGAAATAGAATAATTAGTGGAAAATCGCATAATATACAATGTTTAAATTGACACTCTCTTGTATTAACTTTGATGATCACGAATTCAAAAATGTCATTGCTGTCTCAGAATGTGTGAGAGACCAAATTTTAAATATATTCCGCACTGACCAAAAGTGCTCATAGCTCGCTTATACTCACATTGTCAAGTAATATACACACATAACAGAGATAGTGCATAATACAAATATAAATAAATTACCTAGAAGTATCTCAATTGTAAATAAAACTTTTATTAAAAGTGCACATAAACTAGTTATGATTGTTACAATAACAGGAAATATGGAGTCTCCGCCGAGAGAGACGTTATATCTAACAGTGTACAGAGCGTTTATAACCTACGTAATAACAAGGTATGGGTACACCACACAACGTGTAGTGTAACAGTATTTACTGAGGTTGTATGCAAACTTCAAATCTGTAACTCATTTCATTCTCGAGATGTCCTGTGGGTAGGTAGACATACAATTACATAGAACAGAAGTTTACACAAAAATTACGCTAAACCAAATTTCATGGTTGGACATGCACCATCATGAATGAAATTCTTGTTTTTGTATGAATGCATTTTCATGCAAACTTTTAAGTTAAATTAATGTTGAAATAATAAAAGTATCGCTGAGCTAGGGAGGGTAATGCAACGCAAAGTGGGCCACAATAAAATATTTTTATCGACTTTTTACATTGACTTCCCGTTCTATTTTTTGCTAGTTTTACTCCATGAATAAACATGTGACATACATGTCCCTAAGCTTTTATGATTTTACTCAGTTTGTTAACGTTTATTAATCGTTGCCGTCATGGTCTGACAGACAGACGCAATTGAAATTTCTCTACCCCACGAGTCGGCTAAAGCTCGAACAATGATATTTTATGAAGTGAATTAGTTATACTACGTTTGTTAATATTTAACATATTTGAATCTTCTTGTGGCTGTATTGAATTTCTTTAGAAATCGATTTATTCTTCATTTTCTCCTTTCCATCATGGATATCCCTATGACCAATGTAAAATTATTCGATAACGCTCAGCCAAATCTCATGGAGTGACGTGTACCATCATTGTACTCAGTTGCCCTTATATCAAGTGAAGCTTCATGCATAATATCAATTGATCAATCCTAATCTGTTGTGATATCGTGCGGACAGACAGACAGACAGTCAGATATTCCATCCTCTCGAGTGATAGGCGTCGCTAAAACTAGGCCAATTAGGAATTTATTAGAAATATAAATAAGCACAATAAAGTTAAATGTACTGCTGCATATAATTCCGCGTTTTATATATATATATATATATATATCCATTATTACTTCTCAGCTGCTTAAATATACTTGGTTTTCTCTGCACTGTTACATATTAGAATGAACAAAAGCAACACAAGACTACACGGGCCACTGTTTATTTTTGCTCTGTTTTGTTAAATCCTACGTATAACAGTTATATAAATATATAAATAAATATATATATATATATATATAAATAAATAAATATATATATATTAGGCTTAAAAAGCATCAGACTAGACTAAATATGTCCCTTTTTACTTTTTTACCCATCACAAATGTTTCATGGACTATGAAATCTCTCCAAGAGTTGAAATCTCACTTTAGGCGATACTTAATTTACTCGTACCGTTAAAAAGTAAATACTATGGAAATTGTAATACATATTAGTATGTAATATCCAACGATTTATTCTACAAGTTTTTATCTACGAGTAGTATTTTCGTAATATGTGTACAGGTAATAAAAATAGATATCAATAGATGAGATATAAAGTGTCTTATATTTTTGTAGTTTCTACATAAAATTTAGCATTGAAAATTATAAACGGCCGCCATTTTAAAAAGTAGTAAAGATATTTATTCATCTTTTACAAAGTGTTACATTAAAATTATACCAACAGTCATGCAAAGTTTACATTACTGTAATTTTTAAATACTCAAAAATACATATACTTGTATAATGAGTTATATTTATTGCAGTTGTTTTTATTTCTTACATGAAAAATTATATTTATATAGGCAAGAGGTACTAAAGCAATGTGATATGATGAGAGTGCATGCTGAAAAAATATTAAATGAAATTTATTACTGTAAATGGCAATATATATATATATATATATATATATATATATATATATATATAAACATTTGAAAAGTAACAAAATCATCATCTGACACTATCAAGATTACTTAAAGACTAACAAAAACATTTTAGAAAAACATTGCAGAGTAAAAATGTGTTTAACTTTTGTCCAAGTAATACGGTATTATTGAGATTAATTAAGTTTTACAGAATAATCATTGCGTTATTTTGAAAGGAAATTGCTGTACCTTTAACAGTAATTTGTATTATTATAAGCCGGTGGAATGTTTGTAAAAAGCCTCCGAAGGAACGTCAACCTCTTCCACCATCTCGGAGGGCACTACTTTTTTTAAGGGAAAAGAGGCTCCCACAGGCCTAGGCTTAATAAACCTGTGGTACGGAGAAACCCTTAAACTTTACTTATTTACTAAACAACTACTTTTCTTAGACTTTAACTAGCTTGAATGACATTTTTCCTTTAAGTTCCAATCACAAGTACATGTTTAATTGACATTTCGTTAGCGTATTTAAGATATACACCCGTACTTAGATGTTAAATTAGATTTATAAAATGTGCTTTTTACTATCTGTGTGGTCCTCTACTGATCAAAAAATCATTCGTTAAACATATACTGTGGCGGTTGTACATTAATGATGTTCTGACTGTTCTAAAGTCGGTACATTACACGTGAAGGTATTAACAATGTATTCTGTATCTAGAGAAGTATAATAGTTTAACAACGTGTACTGTAGCTAGAAGTGTATTATATCCCTATAATTTTGACCGTTTCCTTCAGCTCTTTAATTTTTTTAAATTATACTTTAATTTATTTATTTGTAGAGAGAGAGAGAGAGAGAGAGAGAGAGAGAGAGAGAGAGAGAGAGAGAGAGAGAGAGAGAGAGAGAGAGAGAGAGAGTGCGAGAGAGAGAGAGAGTGCGGGGGGGGAAGAGAGAGATTGTATTTTTGAGAAAATACTGTTTATTTTCTTTTGAATCTCATTTTTTATTATCATTTTATTCCAATTATTATTACTGTTATAACTGTCGACGCCATCCGCAGTTCTTAAATCCATAAATTGGAACAGCCTAACGTTCAGAAAATCCCTTCACTTTGTTCGTTTGACTAAGATAGATATTAATACCAGCTATCGTATACGTTAAGATATATTTTGTTTAAAGTTAAACGCAGCAAAAATCACCAATCAGCCAGTGAGGCCGACCCCTGTTCCTTATTTATAAAGATTTTGTATAACGAAATCGTTAAAGATAAACTCAAGATCACCGTCTCCGATAAATATCGAGCACCGACAACGGCTCATACCAATCGCTCCTCCCTCATTTACAAATCTATTATACTTCTCCATACTCATGTTGACACAACATTCGTTCCCTTAGTGTATTAAATAATAGTATGACATTTATGTTAATAAATTATTCAAATTAACCCCCAACACATCAAAATTCTTTTTGAAACTGCGAAAATTTTGGCTAAGAAATAGTAATTGTTTAGTAACAAAATAAAACTTATTTTATTATAAATTTTAAATATTACCTTACAATATTTTAAAACATATATTATTTTTTAAAATATTCGTATGTACACATACCCAATATAATGAAATGTGTACAAACAAATAAATATATTAATATACTAAAAATATTTACTTTATGATTATTACTCAAATAATAATTTTGTTTATTAGATTTAAAAAAGTTATTAGTTAACTAATTATAATTTAAAATTTATTAATCGAATTAAGTTATGATATAAAATGTGTTTACAAATGGAAAAAATATTATAGTAAGCAATAAAATAAACAAATATTATACAGATATTTAAAGACAATTGCATCTTCAATGCTAATATTGTGTTTGGCTCCATTTCACTTTCCACTTAGTTCACGTCTAAAATCTGGACTCTGCCGCAGACTTGACTCTTGGAATCCGGAGTCCACGTTAGTATTAAGAGATTCAAAAGAAAATTTACAGCCAAGAAGTTTAAAAGGAACCTTTTGGATCATTACGATATCAGAGACACCCAGACTACAGGATCAAATAATGTAATCTAGTTTTAAATTGGTGTTCTCGTTGCCTCATCAGCTGCTAAATTAAGTGCACTATTACGTGCTCTGGGATCGTCTCTAATGTCGTAACGATGCAAATGGTCCATTTTGAGATTCTACGTTGCCGAATATTCTGGTGTCTCCAGATTCCAGGAGTAGAGTCTGCAACACCCTCAGATTCCAGACGCTGCACTAAGCGGAAAGTGAAATAAAGCTGAACTCAGTATTAAATCAACTAAGCTTTAAATCAACCATTCCTACTATACCTATTTTATAACTATTATTTATTTTATGTACACGTGCACCAATGCATTGAAACGTGTACAGAAAAGTATAGTAATAGAAAAAAATAAAATTAAGCTATGTGACTTAAAATAATTACTATATTTCTGAGCTATATTTTCCGAAACCTTCCACACCTCTGGTTAAACTTCTTCAGACGCCCGCCTATTACAACCATGATATGAGGGGGAGGGGAGGTTTCCATGGTTCCTTTGCTAGTTCCGGCCTTTTTGACTTCTTGCGTTCGGATGTTAAGTTTAGGCGCCTAGTTCACATACATGGTGTACTGAATTGGTATTCAAAGCACCTCGAGCAAATTACAGAGGGAGGGCATAATTAATATTCCTGGCAAGGTAATCTACTCGATTTAAGGGAATTTCTAGTGGATAGGCTACGGGGTACCAGTCTCCACATAGGCTATAAAATCGGATTATAAAAGTGTAAAAGTGTGTGTTTTTAATATCCGTTTTTTATCTGCATTTTCTAAATTTAGATTTTTTTTCTTTATACTTTTAAGATCTTTTTTAATAAATTGAAAGCAGAACTGATATGAAGATATAAGACAGAGCTTTAAAAAGAACCAGAGCACAGAATAAATACCTCTGGTGATAGATAAAGACCCAGAGAAGAAGAGAAGTTTCTGGGCCCCCTTTTAGGCAGACTTGTACGCCACGCAGGGGTTACGTCGGGAGTATTCTGAAGTCACCCACGTCCCGCTCCCGCACAGGAGAGAAAGTGTGGACAGTAATGAAATTTATGGAAATAGTGGCAGGCCGGGTATCACGTAGTCGCTGCTGACGTAAGTTGGGATACGTCCATGGTTCCTTAGAGAGTTTTCGGCAATGTTTCCATAAAGCGTTCAGCGAGTTGAGGATTTTTACTGACTACTGCATGTGGTGGAGTTAACTTCACTTCAGCAGTGGCCACCGAACTTAGGTCCCGACCAGGCGTCCCAAGCATCCCAACCATGGAATGGAACTGGCGATTAGTCCATGACTCTGAAACATAACGAAATATCTTTGTCTATTTTGCCTCCATTTTCAGGTAAAATATAAAATGAAATCATCACATTTTAAACACACTAAAAGAATCTCAAGTATGGAATATTTATATCCATTTTGGAAGGTTAGATTACACAGTTAGCTATAAATACGAGTAAATAGGAGAATTCTCACAAACACATTAGACCAAATCAGAGTTATTGGTGACAACAAGACTAATATTCTGAGTAGATAAACATTAGCATGTATTTATACGTATTAATGTTTCTTATTGAGGTAAAACCGATATATAATTCACATACAAACTAATTCTTAATATCCGATTCCTGTAAAGGTGTAAATGTTTTAATGGTTCTTGGAATCCTAGGATGTCGAAATTTCCACTGCAATATAACTAAAATAATGTGTTTTTCTATATATTAACTTTAATGCAAATCTATTACTCGGACGAGTGACATGCTGTAAATAACATACTTAAAATTATCAGTAATGCAATATAAATAAAAAGCATAGTTTTCTAAACAATGTTGTGAAAAATAATAATGTTTTCAAAATAATGTAGTAAATGCCACATTACGTTTTGCATATACATTAATTATGTAGTTTTAGAGTCACAGAATTTCATTAAAAATTATTACTCTTCTTTCCTTCAGAGGAAGGAACGACAGTGTTCTGTAGGTGAAACAATTGCAACGCTTGAAGAATCATATTTTGCCTCAATGTATGGCTTATTGAATATCTAATATAAAAACAGTTAAAAACAGAAAAAAAGAAGTTTCCTCGGTAGAATCTCGTGAACGTGATCAAAATACTTATCAAAAAGTATTTTTTGTAATCCTGATGAGAGGATGCTTCTCAATATTTAATTTACCTAAATATTCCTGGTTAACAATCTATGTAGTTTATGATGACTAATGTTCAATTTAAATTATTATATCCTTAAAATATCACATAAATTTCCATCACAACAGACTTCCACAAACCGTGGTTATGGGTTTAGAGAAATCCATATTGCAGTCTCGAGTAAAAGTCCGAGTCTTTTAAAGTCAACATTGAAGCACTCATCTTTGTGATTTTCACGAACGGAAAATAATTAATCTCAAGGCAGTTTAACGTCAAACCAGGGACGGTTATAGAAGATTTATAGAGTTGAACCAAGTGCAAAGTACTACATATAAATCCGATGCCACATTTCTCGTAGAGTTGTTTGATGAGGCTAGACAATTTTAATCCGACACTCAAGTATTCATTACGGAGAAGATGGTAATGTGCAAAGCCTCTTCATTATTGCGAGTAATTACAGCTGAAGCTTACTTATAAGCTCCAGCTATTTTTCCTATAGGAGAAACTGTATCGTGTAAAGTGTTCGATATGTTAGTACAGAAGCCCAAATAACTTAGTTTATACTGTACAAAAGACGCATGCACCATAAAGCAGCCTTTATAGCTATGGATTTTGAGTTATAAACAGAAGATTTATTACGGATGTTGTAATTATCAGCATGCCTAATTCCATTACTCCGAGCAGAATTGAATATCACCCACCAGAGGAGATTAAGAAACAGACCACAAGCTGAACAGATAGCTGGTGGATCGTACTTATGTAGCTTAATTATGTACTTAAGTATACATAATAAAACACCATCTAAACACGAGGCTTATATAAGAAAGTCAAAATTGCACATTTTGTATTTGTAACAATAAATATAATTTTAAATTATACTATACACAACAATATCAAAAGTATTACGTACAGAGATTTGGTTACAGATCCAATTTACGGTCTTTAAAATAATATCCACGTTTAGTACAATGCATACTTAGAATAAACAAAGGCAAAAATAAGAGCTATAATAATTTTCTATCTCAAAAATGATCGTTTTAAAAATTAATTTATATTATCAACTAAATTATAAAAAAAAAATTTTGACAGCAACATGCATAAATATATTACGTGCTTCCGAATTGAATTGTTCACTACTTTTTCTCCTTCTCACAGTATTGAAGGTACGATATCAAGGATTTTTATTACAGTCTCGAATCAGGTGAAATAATACCACAGAGCTTAGTACTTCAGTTTTCCTACTTCATGTATAATAATAAGTAATAATATGTTAAAATCACACAATGTATGACGTAACTTTTATTGTGACATACATACTTTTATAATTTTGTGTAGAAAGTACGACTTTTATTTTTTTTCAACAAAGTGTTAAAATATTTTGCTTGAAGAGTTGCTTTTATGGATTTGTAAACAATAATATCATTTATACAATATGATATTTTAGAGGTCCATATAACAGTAAAAAAGTATACTATTAGAAAATCAAAATTTATTGTTATGCTTATGTTTATTGTTATAATTTCTTATTATTGTTGTCAAGCAAGTCAGTAATGTTCATTGTACACACAGTACACGAATTTTTACTGTCACTTACATACTCTGGGTATAGGAAAAAATGATTTAAGTATATCAAGCAATGTCTTTCCTTTTCATGTTCAATGTGAGATGTACTTAAATGGTAGTGTCAGTCTAATTCGTATCCACTACAATTAACCCAAATGTATATTTCTTTGCCAATAAACTTATAAGTTAGTTTGTTTCGAATTAATACTAGTTACCATCTTATTTCGTTCTAAACAATTGCAAATAATTAAAAATATTTGTGAGCAACTAATTTTCTAAATATAAAGGTTTGAATATTTTGTTTCAGCACCCTGAGTTCCAAAAGTTATAGTAAATCGTAAAAATACCGACTATATTTCCTGTCTATTACAAATAGTAAGAAAATCCACATTACGTTAAAAAAGATGAATGTACAATTGAGATAAGAGTCATCAGTTCTTCATTTGTATTTAATACGCTATGGTGGACAATACATAATCAGGTATATAGGGTGTTTCGCGAGAGTTGGACACATCTTCCGAAATTAATAGTAGACACAAAAACAAACAAACAAAGTCATAAGACCATATGTCCTCCCTCACATCGTTTAGCTCATATCTGTTCATATGAGCGTATTATATAAAAATTCAAATCTCAAAAACAGTTCAGGAAAATAACTAAAACTTAAAATTTTATGTTAGGCTACTGTAAAGGACACTAACTAAAATTTTAATAAATATTATCTCTTTCCGCTTCAACATGAAATCATATATTTTTTATTACATATTTCTAAAACCATTAATCGATCAAGTTTCAAGTTTTTCTAATATTGGTTTTTTTAAACGTTTGTACTGAATCTAGGTATATCCTATTCCTTTCAGTCGATCTAAAAATTAAAAATCTACGACGATTTTAGTAGTTGCACACGAAACCAACTGTGTTTAGTTCATTTTATTGATTTACTGCTACTAAATATAATATTGCAGCTTTTAGTAGGTATCAATAATAAGGTATCTTAAAATAATTTTACATTTAAATATGAACGAAATTAATACTTTTGTTGTGTTAGGGCAAAATATAAGAAGTACGAGAAAAAGTTTGTCTCGTTAGTGAGGAGCCTGTGGTTAGATAAGTTATTTCCTAACATAATAGTGTTAACTGAATAATGGTTAAGTAAAAATGAATCGGTTCCTTATAAAATATATGGCTATGACATGTTTGGGAAATAAAATAAGAATTAAGGGCATGTGGTATTGGTGTTTACGTTACAGACTGTTATCAATGCGGTGAAGTGAGAAAAGTGGAAGATGTGTCTTCAGCTGATCTAATGATAATGAATCTCAGGTAATCATTTTAGTAAGTATTTTACTTTGCTCACTGTTTACCGTTTTAATTCTGGCTCACGTTTAAATTTTATCTCTGACATGGACACTTTGCTGACTGAATGAAGTTAGTTATATGAATTTGAATGTTTTAAATCTAAACACTGAAGCTAATTATTATTTAAGCCTTTATCGAGTAAAGGATTGATAAATTTAGTATACGAATCATCTCGCTTTGTGTAGTGGATCTTCCATCGGTTAATCACCTACCGTAGTTCTTTCAATTTACATTTATGGTGTTCTCTGTCAAGAGAACTGTTAGCGATTTATACGTTGTCTTATGAACTGATATTGAAGCGGATATAATTTATACCATCCATATGAAACTTTATGTTTATTGACTTAAATGGAGAACTATTTTTATTCAGTTCTTATTAAGTTGGGCACCTTATAAAAATTCTTCTTTTCTATTAATCTCAATAAAAAAAATACCTTTTAACCTAAACATAACATGTGGATACTGTTACATTTTTTGTACGAATATATTTTTATTTCAAAATGCCATATTTATCCATATTGCATTTTTACATGTATGATGTATGCACCATTCTTCATTTTTAGCATTGTAAGTCATTTACTTAAGTTACTATATATATAATTGAAAAGAAGGTAATATTTTTGGCAAAATACGGTGTATTATTTATATATCATCGCTATTCTTGTATTATTTGTAGTACGTGTTGAGTGTCCATGCATTCTTATTTTATAATATAAAAGGCAGATAGGATATTATGATAATAGTTTTACAAATTAATAACATTGCAATTCTGATCCTTTTATAGGTAAGTTATAAAATATAGTTTTTTACTTTTAATATTGTTTTCTGATTCATGAGTCAAAGCAATCGGTATGTCCTAATAGACACAGATTTTATGTAAGATTTTTGAAAAAAAAAAAAAAAAAAACGTCAATATGCGTGTTACTGTGAGGAGTTTATATTAGAAGAATACACTGTTTGTATATATTTTTCATGTACTCGAAAAAACCTTAATCCTTTTTAATATGAAAAGATAGGGAAACAGTTTTCATTGCCTACCATATTTTATAGTTTCTACATAATATATGTACGAAAAATTCAAAATATTAATGCTCTAACCTTAAAATTAATTATAAGCTTCCAGTTATCACATTATTCTCACACACACTTTTCAATAAAAAGTCATCTTATGCAGCTTTTTTACTAGGCTATATCGTTTCTGTAATGGCCTTTTGAAAATCCACATTTAAATATCTCATACATCAAGTGACTAATATATTGTTTCAGGACATAAAGTTTTATGTGATTAAGCCAAGTGACAGCTTATGTACTGGGTGTAGTTGTCAGGCAGCAGCTGCAATGTTGTAACAAAGGAGCTCATTAAAAGGGTCACCTTTTAGCAACGCTTGACAGCTATCACGTTTACCTGCATATATCTCACTTCCTGATTTTGGTCTTAATATTTTAAATTAAGCTCATTTACTTATTGTAAAATCATTCCTCATAGTGTTTAATTTCAGTAAATGTTTCCACGAATCACCACAGTAGTACAGGAGTGCAACCTCCGTATCCCAGGACCAGGTTCAATACGTAGATAAATAGGAAGGTACTCAGTTTTATCTACATGTACTGTAAGAGTGTTATGGTTAAGCCAATTTTGTACCTTCGTTAGGTCCTCGGCCGCTTGGCAGAATGCCTGGTCCCCCGCGCAGGCCGAGCCTACCACAGCAATGTCATCTGTGAGAAGAAACAATTTACTTTACAAGTTGACTTTAGAAATGTTGCTTATCTAAATAAGAAATCATACTGGACCAAGTGTGCTTCCCTGCACAACTTTCAGAGTATCACTCTCCACTCCGATGATCGCCATTATTTGTTGCCTACCGTCGAAGAAACTAAGGAATCAATCGTCGCATTGCTTTAACATTTAAAAATTGTAACGGGATAATCAACAAATAACTGCAATCCACGGAATTGAAAGATTTTTACAGATATACTATATAGTGCATCTGACTTATTTTTGTCATTTCTAAACCAATATATTTTGTTAACTAAACTATTTTAGTTATAATTTAATAATTTGTTCAAAATATCTTTCCAATATATTTGATATGACAACATCGAAATCGGTCTGAAACGTTTATTGGAACTCAAACTGTCCAGGACTGGGTTAGCAAATCGGAATGGAATACGGAGATAATACTTTACCACAATTACCAAAACTTCCCTGATTTGCGTCGTTGATAAGTATTTCCTAATAACTTTTAAACTACAAACTTACTAATTAGTGAATAATTAGTTACCGATAAGAGGTTTGTTCGAATCTATAATATTACGGGGCGGGAGTGTTGAAGTATATAGATGGGCAGTTCAAAGCTTTATCAGAATAGATTTCGTTATATTGATTATATAATATAATTCAACAAGAAATGTATCATAACCTGAATATGATTATTGAAAAAGATAGAAATATTTGAAATTGTAATAATTTGAAATATCAGCAGTAACATACTGTTATTTTATTCAATAAGTCATCACTATTTTTCAATATTATTTTGCCTTTAATCACTTTAATAATAAATTACTTTACCTTTTCAGTTTTGCTTTTAATCCTATTATACATACAAAATTCTAAAAATATTATTTTTGTAACAATCACTTTAGTAAAAAAAGTCAGTTTCTTTTTTAGTTTTTAGTTATTCAGTTATGGAATGTACTTAGATACACCAGTGTTACTATACATTGTAATTCTTAACCAATTCCATTCTGTAAAAAATCACTTTTCATTCAATTTTCAGGATTTTAAAACTATTAAATTAAATCACATCCTTTATCTATTCAATTCTTCAACTTAAAGAGGTTTTAAACATTCCGTAGCTAATTAGTGAGCTATCATGTAACATATGTGATCTAATATAATTAATAATATAGACTGTTAAATAGATATAAAAAACATTAATGTTTTTTACATTAAATCACAAAACGGTATAACTCGTGTCCGTATCTTTATTGACTGTTAAACAAAATAGCCGTTCACTGTTACAAGGATAGCATTTATATTCTTCGCTATTATAACGGTTGTTAAACGGTATATATATATATATATATATATATATATATATCATTATATATGTGATATATATATATATATATATATCATTTGCTAAACGTGAATGATCATTGCTAAAATAACTGGCAATACATTTATGAATATACCATATTCTTATAACTTACCTTCTCACACAAGGTACGACAAGGACGACTGTCCAATAATTCAATAGCAGTCAATAATACATTAAATATATATGTGTATATATATATATATATATATATATATATATATATATATTTAATATGTATAATATGTAATATATATTACATTACTGATGCAATCTTAAATCTTCGTTAGGATGGAAAGAACTGGAAATGGTGTATTCTGCGTTGTATTACCTGTCAATTATCGAAGCCATTATCAGTGATTTACATTCGAGTTTTATGGAAGTTTATAGAAGATGATTACCGTGAAGTTGTAATTTCAATATTATCTCGTTGGACGCTAGAATAGAACAATGATCACTATTGTTTCAATTCAATAACGAGCTACAGTCCATAAATAAAAGTGATTCAAATACTGACTTTACGAGTTCCGTCAATGTCATTGGACAAAATATACTACTGTACGATTCAAAAAGATGAGTCGAAACTAATTTAGATAACTTTGGATACAAAAATCAGTCCATTGAAATTGTTCTCATGTTCTCACCGAAAACTTCCATGCACCTTCACCAACTTGCTCCCCATATTAAGTGATCTAATGGAATAATGGGTAACACATTATTTTAAATTTATTAGTAGTCAGGAAGCTGATAGTGTAATTTATTACAATTTTGGAAAGAAATGGTCTCAGGAGTAACATTTTTGGCATCTCAAAATAGTTTTAAGGGGTTAGTATGAGCTAAAATGCCAGATCTGTTCAATAGAAAGTATTGACATACAAATACGATCAAGCCCATAAAGACACTTTTGTTCCGCGTGCTGAACAAAAGTTTTCACCGTACGGAAAACAACATTAAAACACGTTTTACTTAATTTTTATCGCATCATAACTAAAGATATTAATACTAGATAGTAATACTCTAAGTTTGAAATTAAAAACAGCTGTTTTCTTTACATATAATTGAAACTGAAACAATAACAATGTTTGAATTTAGCGCATTTAAAGATCTGGAATTGTGGGACAGCTAATTTTTCAGATCTCTGTTATATAATAAAAACCGTCATTTATGGACCAACGTAAGTATCAAAAACAGCTGTTATTGGTGCAGAATTATAATACATTAACGCTTAGTTCTGAACTAAAAGTATATAACTTTATGATTAAAACAACATAATACACAATAGTCCTCCTGCGTAGGCTAATAAATATAGTATTGGCTCTATAATTAAGAGTTCATGGGTTATAATCTCTTGAGCCAATACTATATTTATTAGCATACGCAGGAGGACTATTCTGTATTATGTTGTTTTAATCATAAAGTTATATACTTTTAGTTCAGAACTAAGCGTTAAGGTATTATAATTCTGCACCAATAACAGCTGTTTTCCACATGGTGTCATACGCATTGTCCTTCAGAGCCGTATCTAATTGTACTATCGTATAAATCTAACTACATAACTTATGAATCAGCAAGACATATTAAGACATATTATAATCTTAAGCAGAGTAATCGAATTTTAATCATGATATAAAAATATGTTTTTAATTATCATTTTTATATTTTTATTATCAATATCCTTCTCAAATAACTTGACCTGACTTAAAGCAATAACACCTATGATTGGTTTTTAGGATTATATCACAAAGATATACTAATTAATAAAATATTGTTATACCAACCAAACTTGTCGTAATGTATAGTTTACTCGGTATGATATGTATAATTTAAACTATTATCATACTTACAAAAAGGTAAAGTAGACGATAAGAAAAGTATCAATTATACTTATTCAACAGGTGTTCACTTATAGAAATAGACTTGTTAATATCAGTTCACGATTTATTACCATCGATAATCATGGTGACTTGCGTATAGTAGATAAATCACTATTTGAGTATTATGCTCAGTCCATATCGTTGTTTTATTTACGTAAAAGAGACCATACTTCAAAATAAATGTATATAATTTAAAATATTAAACTGTGTAGAATTATGTTGATATTAAAAAAATATAGTTTTAGTTTACTGATATAGACTAGGTATCTTTTTAAAACACATGTCAATTACAATTTATCTTGTAAAATTATCCTTAGTAATAGTTTAAGTAATCTGAATATTTTTGAGTGCGGAGAGTTAAGTTGGGACTACAGAAATCTATTTTTATTTTCACACCGTAAAATATATTACAATGTTCAGATTACAGTAAGTGTTGTAGTAATAATTTCCACGTATAAAGTTACAAGAGATTGGCTGTACTATATTTGCAGTCATATCGTTAAAACTGAAGAACGATAAACCTGCATTAATGTACTGCAGGTATTGGCTCAGTGGAAATCAACTCGCAGACAAAGGAACATTAAACTAGTTATCGCTCAGGTGACCTCGCGTATCAGAGCCTACGTGAGCAAAAGACTGTTTTGTCACGTCCTAATATGCACTCTGATTAACCTACAGTTATACCGTTCCACATCCGTAGCTCTGTTTGATTGTTCAATATTTCTTGAACATTGAACGCAATCCTTATCATTATATCTCTCATTTTGACACTATAATTCATCTCGCTGATATTATTATTATTGACTCCAAGGACGAGAAATATAATAAAATACCCCTTTTCAACTTTTCTTATTTTCGTGAATTAAATTTCTCAACTATTATTAAATGTATAACCTATTATATTTATCCACCTTTTAAATATCTGTTTACACTGTTAAGGTTTGGTTTTTAAGTATTTATTTAAGTTATGAGTTATAAGTTAAGTTATAATTTGTGTGGTAATATTGAAGCAATATTATTACATCAAGCAAATAGATGCTTTTTCCATACACAATGGTAAATTTGATTTCTTCCATTTAAGAAATTTTTATTATGTTTTTTTTATGTTTATTACTAACGATAACGATGCGCACGACCAACCACTTATCAACTAATCTATCTGTGAAGGCTCTAATGATTTAACCTCATTTTATCATTATATGGTCATCAGTTGAGTACTTATAAAGATTACTTAATAAAAAGTTACTGGAGGAATTTTCAGTAGGCTAATTCTAAAAGAAATATCTAATTTCGTTTCATTATATTTTGGCTAAACGATGACAGTGATCTTCAAACCATAAGAAAACAGCATATAACTTACACAAACGTTATAGTAGCCTAAACGAGTGCGACTCGGTTTAGTGTAATTGTTGTTTATTCAGGCTCCACGTTAGCGGTGTCCTGCAGCCTACTTTGTCTGGCTAGACATGACGTATCTCTGGGCCGGCCAGCCCTGCCGCCTGCTCGCTGTCCTTGTCCATGTCAATGTCCCTGGCCTAGCCATATCAGACTTTAATTAAAATAATATATACCACGACTTTGCACTCGTTTTGTACTAATTTTTACAACAGTACAGAATTAATACCTGACAATATGAAGAGTTTCTGACAAAAACGTAATGGCTGGGATTTTTTTTATTTTTGGGAACGATTATGCTAATCTCTAGAGAGGCCGTACAAAATTGAGTTAAATTAATTGAATAATTCGTTGAAAGGAAGATTTTATGAAGAAAAAATATCAAAAGTCTCCCAGAATATTTGTAATTTGATGAAATAATACAAATATTCGTGACACATAACCCAAAGTTAACTAACAACAAACAACTTTTGATTCTTTTAGCTAAATTTCATCAAAGGGGCTGAACAATTTGTTTCTATTAAAATTTTAGACAATATTTAAACCATTTAATACACTGGGAATTGTTTACACACAATACAAATATAAAATACTGTTATGAAATTCACAAAGCAGCAACTGTTTGCTCATAATGTAATCAATTAATTGTATTCTTTACTTAATGACCTTTAGAGAACTTCCGGTGTAAAACTTCATTTGACGATGATAATTTTTATACAACTACAAAATTTATGCTGTTGCCTATATTTTGACTTATAAAAGACTCATTTATAAGATATTTATCAATATTCTCTGAAACTCTGAGAGCCGAGGGACTATACTCGTACAACGTTGAGTAACCTCTGAAGGAGGTAAAGAACTTCACTTTAAGATATTGGAAATTTATAAATGCGCCCTACACTCTACCTAAAACTTTTCACCAGTCTACCAGAGTTTTATAGTTGAAAATGTTGAATCTATTGTTTCACGATTAAAATCTGTAGTTAAATATCACCAAACGTACCATTTTACAAAAATGTCATAACCTAGTTAATATAGAACAATTTAATATATTGCACAGTTATTTAACAATTTTAAACACCTACTAATAACATTATTTTTAGTTTTAGTAAAATCTTCTTCAATTATATTGTTCATTTATTCTTTTTTCACGTTGCAATTTAATCGTAATTTTATTTTTCGTGAATGTTATATGAAAACTGTGTGGAGTTATTGCAAAAGTCTCGCCCATTTCATCTATAAAGAACACTACGTGTTACAAGTAGTGCTACTCACATGCAAAAATGACAGTGTTTCAATTCACTGTAATTGTTATGATTTGTAATGAATATATTTAATAAGTGAATATCAATATTTTTTTCAAAACTAGTAGCTAAATCTACTAAACTAATTTTTATAACATTGGTTAAGCAAAGCAACATTGGTTAAAGTTAGCAAATACGTAGCTCTTTTAACTTAACTTATACACAAGGGTGAAATCAACTCCTACATCTTAATATTCATGGAAAAATAATTGTATTGGAAAAATATGAAACTTCAAAAACAATCTATTTTTACCTAAAACAAAAAAAACAATAAAACGTTAATAATCCACTCCAACTTATCTTTAATTCCCTACACTTGTAAACAATTAGATATTTTTAGGTTGAAATGTTTTATTAAGATCAGTTAATAACTAAAAAACATTTTAATCGCCACCGTTGGTAAATTATCCTTAAATATAGTCTGCTTAATATCACCCTTCGATTTTTTAATACTTGAAAACGAATGCTTCTATTATTTTCATTAACTCCTGTGCAAAATATGAAAAATAACAAACTGTTCATTAAATATTAAAAATAATTTTTGGATTTCTTCAATGCCATTTTTAATCACAACTACACTACAATTTCTCAAAAAAAGTACAAGATTGAACTGAACTAGTTGCAGCATTTATAAAATACGTATTGATCATTATATCATTCTTTGAATCATTTATCAAACTTTTCCCGAGAATAATAACATAAATTGGTCGATTATCAATATACATATCACACACAAGTGTCAAACATATAGTGGTTTATAGAGGATATTCCCACTATTTTAAGGGGATAGACAAATTCAAACAGGTTTTTGAGTACTATTAATTTATAAAATGTATTTAATTATAATTTGAATATATATTATATCCCTGCTATATCAATCTGAGATATGTATGGTATTTCCACACTATAGATGTTCACAAATTTAGTTTAAAAGTCGATGAAAATATTTGAACTTAATAAACAGACAAATCAGTGAGTTAATAGAATGAATCCTATTTTTATAATTAATCACAATAAAAAAAAAATCATTGTAAAGAACTATTTAGCCGCTTAGATTGCTATAAAGTTTGCATACTAAAATGCTCAAGCATCGTAGGAAATGTCGATCCAACAAAGTAACTTCATCACACTTGTTGATAAGTTACTGAATATCTCATATGATTAAACATTCACATCGAACTCTGTTTAGTAATTTTTAATTCTGAATTTTGATATAAAAAAACAGCCATAATGTTATGTGATTGCCAACATGGTTACCTATAACACCACACAATGGTAACTAGAACTACCTTTTGACAGAAATACCAATTAGCTTGAGTTTACCATAGTCAATGTCAATGGGGTAGAAAAGATGGAGTTTCACCCCAAATGTAAACCCTGTAGGCGATCTCGTTCTACAGTGGTCGTGTATACAGTCAGACAGAAATCAGATTTCCTCGTCAGAAAATGTCAGGAGGGGCTTCACTAAATGCTCAGCCCTTGGATTACCAGAGAAAAAAAAAATATTTTCTGTATACAATTCTTTACTAAATATCTGATTTGTTCCTTTTTGTTCTATTTCAGTATAATTATCAACACAAATCATTATCGTTGAGCCACTTTTAACTATTTTTAACAATGTATTACTAGTTTGTATTCGTTTACAATTATCAATGTCAATTCATGGGTACAACCTAATTACTTTTTTGTTTTTTGAACATAATTTCCTCTTTGCATTGTCTATTAATTATTGTTAATTAATTTTCTATAGGAAAATTAGAAGAATGCAAAGGATTTGTTTTTAAATACAGGGTAAACTATACAGTAGTTAGCACCTTTAGGTGCTAATATTATTAATTTTTATTCGTTTAAATTTTATTGGTTTATAACATTTTCTTTTAACTGTGCTACCAATTAAATCAGTACAATAGACTATTGTTATCATCAAAATAACAACAATTATCAAAATTTAAAAAGATTTAATTATAATGAATTTTATAAAAAGTACAAACAATTTTATAGTTATTGGCACCCATTTCATAGTACTTGTCATAGCCAAGCATAGTTATTGGCACCCTATGCCAAGGACTAAAAAGTTAAATTGTAAGATTAATACATTAATTGACACCTCTTATACATATGTTTTACGGATAATAGAGTTTGTATTATACTTAATAGTTCATCAATAAACTCATCATATCAACATATTTGAATGTTTTCACTGAATTTAACTAAAAGCACAATAATTTAGGCCTTAATAATTTTGTCCTACCCAATTGTTTACTGGTAGGGCCTTAATGTATTTGCTTAGGCATTTTATAGTAGGTCATAGGATTTAAGATCAACACTATTAATAATATCGTTATTAAATTCAACACAAGCTGCACAGACAAACACAGGGTCAAACTCATCAAATTCAAAATCACTTGGCAAACATTCCTTATAATAAATCTTATCACACAGATCACATTCAAAATATGTGTCTTTAATATTCGAACCGCACGTGTAGCATAACCCACCCAGCTTTACTTTATTCCCTAAGTTTTTCATTAAAACATTTTGTTTGTTAAAACTCTTTAGCAAGTCCAGTTTCTGTCCATTTTCTTCTTTTACAAAATTATTAGCAACTGTTTTATATTCATTCTTAGGTGGCTTTGCTATGTTTTTTGAAGTTCCACATTTCTTTATCTTTTTCATGTTATGTGTCTGCCTCTTCTGGTTTTCTGTTTTAATTTTATTTTCTTCGCGGATTTTTTCCTTTCTGACTTTCTCTCCTCTTCAGCTTTCTTTTCCCTTTTTTCCTCAAAGATGGATTTCCATTTCTTTGATGTAATGACAAAGAGAAACTCTCTCCGTCTCCCTTTTTCCTTTCCTTTTTGGCGTTTCCGGCCACAATAGTATTTCTGCTATTGTGGATTGCGATGACTGTGGATTTTCAAGAGGGGTTTTGTTAGGTTGTGTAGGTGTTGAGTACCACTGTAGGTTTTCCCTTGACTTAGTAGGTGTTGCATAGCTGTGGTCCATTCCAAAAGGATTTTCATTTTTAGGACTTCATGGCTTGTAGATGGAAGTGCATTTGCGTTATTATCTGCTGCTATATCAATAATTACATTAGTCTGATCACAATTTTCACTTTCACTCCTCTTGAATTCATCCCACACCCTATAGAGTGTATAAAAAAGGGGGTTTTCTGTATTTTTGTTGACCTCAGAATCGATGTTGATTAATTTGTCAAGGATTTAATCGCCTACAATTCCTTCAAACTGTTCAAGGGTGATGGTTTAGTTGGGTATGCCGCGCTCGTCAACTTTTTACGTTCTTTTCCAAGACACTTTTAAAAGTCTATGGCATCCGATCTCCATGGATAAAGGCCACAAGCATTAAATCCATTCTTTAGGGTTTCGGGTTTTATCGCTTCTACGTCTTCCTTTAAAAGGGGTGCAATGAATTTCCTGGAAACTGCCTCCGTAGGATGATTTTTTCTATATTTCATCAAAGCTTGCTTCCAGCCAGCTTTTATTGGTCGAAATGCAGCAACGTCTGCAGGTTGCAAAGTACATGTTGCATTTGGATAAAAAGCTACTAAAATGATCTGTAGCTCACTGCACAGAGTACTAAATTGATATGATAAATGACTCTCATGCCCATCCACGAATAAGATTACAGGCAAAGTAACCTTTTTATCAAATAAGTGTTGAAGACGTTGCCTATATACTCATAAAAAATCTCAGCTTTCATCCAGCCATTATCACTGTGGCCGATGCCCCAATCGTCTGGGACAGGATTAACAATAGCAGATGGCAACCGTTGGTAGGGATAGATAAGCATAGTTGGAACAACTTTACCAGGCGCTGAAAATGTAAACATAGCAGTAACGGCAGACTTCGCCTTTCCTTTGTCTATTTCGTATACATTTTTTGAACCAAGTGGAGCTAAAACATTTAAATTTTTTCGGGCACATTTGAAAATTAGTTTTGTCTCCATTGAATATTCTGTCCGGGTTTTTTTAAAATGTCCAAAACATTTTCTTCGCTGAGAACACTCTCAATATTGCTGAACCAAGTCTTTATGTCTATTTCACTTACACAAGACCTAGCTGCCGTGACTACTTCTGCGGTGCGTTGTGTAATTTTAGGGTGGTGACGAAGGAAGGCCTGATAGCAACCAATACCAGGTAGGCTTTCTTTAAACGGGTTTGGTCTATTGTTCTGCGTCAAAAATTCCTGCACACTAAGCTGAATATCTTCTTTCTTCTCGGAAATCCTTTTTTACTGCAATCGATTATCCATTTTTCAAGCAGATCTTCCTCTTCTTTGGGTAATATTGGCGGGGGGCCTCGCTCAGCCCTAGTAAACTTTGAGCTTAATCGGAACTGGATTGTCGCACGAGGAATTCCATATTTCTTTGAAGCCATTTTTTTCGATAGCAATCAATTTTTTAAATCATTCAATGCTGCTTGAAGAGCTTCAGGCTTATACCGCTCTTTTGGCATCCTTGGCAAATTAAAAATTTGGAAAAAAAACATCGAGATATTAGGCGTATTTTAAAGGGATAGGCTATGTTGCTTGGAGATGTATACTTCAATTAAAAATAAAACAAACCTGGAAAATACATGAAATTATGTGGTTTCTGTATGAACCATACAGCAATCATATGATTTAATTAATTTTTCAGGTTTGTTTTACTTTTAATTGAGCAAAACATAAGTGATATTTTTAACTTTAAAAGAAATGTGTAATTAATTAATATGATTCTTCTGCATGGCTCAGTAATTGGCATGCCAATAACTATATCTTGACTATATGGCATGCCAAGTCATAACAATAACACCATGCCAACTTCTGTAAAATGTTATACTATTTAGAATTTGATTAGTTATTTAACATTCACATAATATCTTTGGTAACACTAACAAAAAAAATTCATTAAGTATTAAATCTGTTAAAATTGCAGTAGTTGGCACACAGTGCCAACAACTAAAAAAGCACATTTTGCAGTAGTTGGAACCCCCATAGTTCTTTTAATTTCAGGTTATGTACATTGAAAACGCCCTGATTAAATCTACATTACCTCAACATAGAAGAGTAACTTAAATAGTTAACAACAATTGTGTGGTGTGCTAGCTAAGACAGAGTTTGTATAGCAACATTCTTAACGATTTATTAAGAAATAAGCAGATATGTAAAAATCTTTTAATATTGTAGAGCAGCTCACATAACCTTATAATCTTGAAGCTGAGGCCACTAAAACCACATGGCAAACTCTACTGGTATTACAGTAACCTAGCAGAGGTACCAGTTTAGGCAACCTAAATGATATAGAACTGAAAATTCCACGAGGTGACAACTACTGTTGCAGTGCCAATAATTGTCTGGTTTTCCCTACATAATTTCAATATTATTCAGTAAGCTGCCCAGTGTCTTGTAGCTCGTGCAGTAAGCCAAGAACCGCGACCCTGACCGACATGGCATCAGCCAACCCCCCCCCCCCCCAACCAAAACACCTCAGAAGACAGAAACACAGCTGTAATACAGTGATCTGTGATGTTGCTTTCTATTAATTATGCACTTAATTATGCAAGTACGTGATCATTGCAGCTCTCAGACTGTTCTGTTACTGGGGTTTGAGAATTAATTAGTGGCTGAACAACATTGCTAGCATTTAAACACAAAAGACACAAAAATAAAAAAAACGCCATTTTAGTGTTTTATTTGAGTAAAAAAAAACATGATTCGATGTATACACATACACTTTAGCACTATTAGAAAATTAAACTTAAACACTAGATAAAGATATTACAACATATAGTACCGAATAAGACAGTAGTTACAATGAATGACACTCGTCGTGCAGTTGGTGTCCACAGTACAAACAATACCAAGCTGGCGTAACAAAAACAAACTGGAATTCCAGCAGCCAACGATATTACTACATTGCGCCAACAACAAAAATGTAGTTCACGCTTTCTTGTACGCTAATGTTTCCATTGGTTCTATAATCACATCGATGTCTATATTTCGCTCTATAAAAATACAGGAGTGACCTCATTTTACCAAAGTGGAAAACCAGATACAGAATTGAGTTATTAACAGAACATCGTCTTCCTGTATTCGTGATTGTGGGTATTATGATTTGAAATAAATGATTGTAGTAACTATTTGGTAGTTGTTATATATACATTTAAATTAGTTTAATTCTTACTACATGCGTTTTAAAGCATCAAAAACCATATAACTAATCGTAAATCGGATAAATATAAACCCGTTATTCCGAAAAAATAACATATTTTCTTATTCAAACATAACACATTTACGAGACTTCAGTTCACAACCACAAAATGGAAAAGGCGGACCTAACCAGTGGCGTTATATACTCGTAGTTGAGCTGAGTTACACCAATATGAAAACTTTGCGTGATTCTGGTTCAGACTGAGAATTTAATACAGCGGAAACTAAAATAATGTGTATATTCGTGTAATACGGGATTTCACTCACTCAAAGCTTTACAAAGATTTTTATCAGAACATATCAAGCTGCACTTGACTAAATCACTTGTACTTCCACATTTCAATTACTGTAACTCCGTGATTAATGATATGACCATAGTACTTAGTGAGAAGCTGCACAAAACTCAAAACTAACGTATACGTTACGTTTACAATGTCAGACGGAGCAGCACATCACACCGTACTATATTCAGTCAAATATTCTAAAATTAAAAGATCAAAGATCCATCAAAATTCTAAAACTAGTTCATTCAATACTGAAATGTGGGTTTCCAAGATATTTTTCTGAATATTTTAAATCTGTATCTCATGTAGGTGTAAGGAGCACTCGCTCTAGCTCATACATTTTGAGAATGCCTCAGCACAGGACTACAGTGTTCGATAACTCATTCCATGTAATTGCCTGTAGGTTGTGAATGCCCTTCCCCAAACAATTACTTCCATCGATAGCCGTTCCCGGTTTGTAGCGAAACTGAAAGATATGTATCTTGAGCGGTTAGCCGAGGCAGGTCCGGTCTGAGATGTGGGCGTGACACTGGCAGAGAGATGAATGTGAGATTGTGTGTGATAAAAGTTAGGATTCATTAGCAATAAATACTTTAATTTATTTGTATATTAAAAGTATAATTTTATTTTATATGTTTTAATAATAACAGAAGTAGTTAATTTATTAATGTGTTAAATTTTAATTATAACATGTTAAATGTTGTACTAATTTCACCACATTTTTTTCATGTAATTATTTCTTTATTTTATTATTATGTTTTTTATTCATATTTTTTATTCTTAAGGTAATATTTATGTAATGTTTTAAATATTACGTTGTCTCAGGTTAAGTGTAAGAAAGGGTCATGTGGCACTAACTTTGCCTATGGAAATAAAGAATTTTTTATTTCATCTACATTATCACCACGTTCAAACTTCCATCATTGTTCATTCATTCAAGTCTCATTCATAGTTCGCCAATCTCAACCCACTTCCAGCGCAGCGCTGGTGTCAGTCATCGAATTGGGCGGTCTCCCAGTTAAACTCGTCAACGCTGTAGAATGCACTTGACACCAGAAAGCACTTCAAGCGAACTTTTGACGCCTTGGGAGTTTTCATAGAATTTGGCAATCTGTTAATAAAATCGAATAAAACGTTGTCTAAGAATTATAATAATTTCCAACAAAATTGTATTACTTTTATTATTGTTCGTTGTAGCATTAAATAATAACGAAAAGTGTGATAAATCTTGTTTTTAGCGTCACCGTATCAATGAAGAGGGTTCAAAAAGTCAGGTCTAGCTCTTCATTTTCGAAAATTTTCTACTTAGCAAAGTAAAGTGTTTAGGTCTTCCTTTGATATATGCCTACGATGTACTCAATAGAAGTATTAGAATAAATATATTAATTTACATAATGAATGGAAACTTTTAGCCAACAATATAGGTTTCATATGAATTATTAGCCGTATAAATAGTTCCTACGGATATTCATAAGACAAATCCTCACATACCAATTTTCTTGTGATAAGAATTCAATGAGAATTCATCATATAATATTATATTCACACATTTTGTTTCATGAAGGTAAGTAATAGCGTATCAGTGTATTAGTAAGATTGTACAATTTTCGAATTATTATATATTATTGATATTAATATGATGTAATCGTAACACATTACAACATAAACATAATTTTACAATCCTCTCACTCGCTGGGGGTATCGCTAACATTCCAGTAGCAGTGACCGACAAGGCTCACCGCCGCGGCTGGATAGTTTATAGCCCACTGTTGTTCTCCGGTTCCCGCTGTCTGGCACGTACAGCCCATAAAACAGCAAAACAATCTTTATAACCCATTAAACATTATTTTGACCTCTCTGGTTCTAATAGGTTGTTGTGTCCCTGATTCTGACGGGGGGTTCCCGGAAACGACCGGATGTCATTCTCCTATGTTATTTTATGTAGTTCTGAGAGACTAGGGTTTACTGATACAAAACTTTGAAATAAAATACAAAATTGAATCATTTTTAACATGTTTACAGTGATGAAACTTCCATTCCAAAATAATGAAAAATCTTTCTTGTAGCCAAACGATTTCACACAATTGTTTGTAAATAATTTACGAAAATACTGACATTTTAAGCACAATATATTAATAAGACAAATAAGTTAAGACTATTTTGTGCAGTTTGGAAAGAGACCTATAATTTGTTACGACCTATTACTTCCGCTACAGAGAGTTGGATATACGTTAGTAAACAGCGACACATCGCTGTCTCTGTGACTACGTTGTGAGAACTATTACAATAATAGTGCAGCTATACAACAAATGGTTGCAATTTTTCTTGCCAAGATTCACTTTATGATCGTAGCTGTATAGCACTTACATATGTACTATATAGTTCTGGATTAATACTCCAGGAATCAAGAGACGATTTACATTGTATTAAGTATACAGTCCGGGGTTCTATTTAAGAAGGGTATACTAAAAAAAGACTGTAAATTTGAAATCTAAATGGGAGGTTATCTAAAGTCTTAAAATATGAAATTGTAAATCTAAATTACTACATCATATTTTATACGATCGACACGCTTAAAACCAACTGTCAGACATGTCAAATCATCGTCATCTAAACAAACAAACACCGTTAAAGTGGTGACGTAAATCTCCATATCTTGTCCTCCAATACGAGGGATAGTAACAACTTGAGGATTCAGTCTCATATAACAATGGCTTATGCATGACTTCCATCTCAGGTTGGTGTCAAAGAGTTTAACAGACTCCTGGAATACATCAAAGCATTGACAACAAAGAAACGTTTGAAAGCTCGATTAAGAGATCTTAAATGCGTGACAAATGCGTCTTATTCCATTGATGGGTTCTTGAAAAATCGCTGGGAACAATAGAAATACTTTGTTAACTATTTTGCTGAAATGAAATTAATTTTAATGTTGATTATTAAAAAAAAAAGTTATGAATGTAAAATTAGTCTAAATGGATGTTTTAAATGAAAGTGAAATATGTATAATCGTACTGATATAAGTTATGTGACTAAAGCAAGCAATACATTTAATAAGTAATAATAGTAAAATAAATGTCTACTGCCATGAAGAAAATTTGAAACAACAATTTGAGATTCTTGTGAAGAAACGTATAGGCCTACAGTTAGGATTGATGTCGGAAAAACCCATGATCATGGTTAATAAGTAAGTCAAGTAATAATTCTAGTATACATCCAGTAATAATGCAATCACTACAGTCTCCAAAACGAAACAGCGAGACTACGCCCAGGTCTCTCGTTCCAGAAGCTATGCGAACCGCAAAACACTGCCTCTACAATCATCCCATGTCCGCAACGAAACTACGAGACTACAGTTAGTCCTTTCATTCAAGAACCTATACGGACCACAAAAAACTGCCCTACAATAATCCCCTTTGAGGATGAGAACTCTCTATACCTCCCAAGTGGCTTCCTCTGGGTCTAACAACCCACAAATTTACAACGCCTCTTGCGTATAAAATCGAAGGCGGAAATCAAAATATCAGAAAAGAAAACCCATGAAGGTTACATACCAGGTACGTATTTCTAGTTCCTTCAAAGATTCACCAAAGTATATTATGGAAATCAACTCTTAGCGCTCCCAATTCTCAGAAACTCGAAATCTGGCTTCAATATTAAACACAACTATAGAAGTCCTAGAAATAAACCTTAACAGTTAAGGTTTACTTAAGTTACTGCCTTAAGAAAAATAGAGGCAAATATATAGATAACAAAAATATACAGATAAGAAGAGTGTCATATGGGCCGTTGTAAACAACAAGAAGAACGCTCCACCTGAAATAAAGTAAAAGATTCAACCCTCTATCGCAGGAAAACCTTAAACCCCAACAGCCACATCATTCACCAAACGATAATGAAATAAAGAAATTATGTAATTGATAAAAACGTAATAAATTAGGATAAAATAATGCCTTAATAACTGAAACCTTAGTATAAATTGGGAGCTTTAAAAATGTGATTCTAGAGAGTAAGAACCCCGGCGAACACGTAGTAAGCATGGTGCGGATACTGGTGAGCCCTACTACCAGAGAGTGTGATGTATGTAAACCCGGTGCTAACTCATGAATGTCACAGATCTGATCCCTCATTCATCTGGAAGCTATTGCTTTGTCATTCCATCTTCAGTGGCATCAGGGTAGGGATCAAGTATATAGAGGAACCATCACTAGGAATAAGCTACTGCAATCGGACCATGTCACTTCCGACGGGAGCTTCGAGACACTATACAATGAATACGAGAAAAAAGGGGATAGAGAACCGGAGGATCACATCCACTACCGCGAGAACAAAGGGATGAGCGACCGCAACCGGACCGTGTCTCCAGAACGGCTCCTACGGGCGTCTATGGGGCGCTCCTGGACTACATACACGCAGACAGATGGGAACACGGGATGTGTCCACTAATGAGAGACGGCGTTTAGTCGGACGATAGGTACAATGGTCACTCGGATAAGCTCACCAGTAGTGATTTTGGGATAGTAAGGTCCTAAACTACTTTAAACATATGAAAGGGTCTTCTACTGAAAATTAAAAAACTAAAATCTACTCTACTGAATATACAAGGTGTTTGAAAAGTCTGGGTACGGCTTAATATTTTACAAACCATAGCAGATAACATCTATAAACTTTACACAGTGTCATATGGCTATGTAAACTATTTTTCCTTGCTATTCCCATGACATGCCAACAATGGGGGACGGCCCACAGAGGAAAACATGAAAATCTTAAATTAAAGCATGGGTCGAGTGAAAGAGCTCGTTTGAAAGAGCTCACTTAGTAGAGTCGAATGCCGCAAACCGCATCTCAAAAGATTTATCCAATCAGAAATGGCGGGTTGTTTTAGGTACACATTGTGAAGTACATTATGCGCTGCCATTTCTGACTGGATCGTCGTATTCTGATGCGATAGGCGGCGTTTCACTCTACTAACCAATGGTTTCATTTTAGTTTTATTTATTGTGTTATAAATTTACGAAATAATTTGCTAATTAAAAAAAAGTCGCAAAAGTTCAACAAAACAAACCAATTACTCTTAAGAGCTACTTAAAACAACACTAAAACGAGAGGGGACCGTAGAACAGCTTAGTTGAGAAGTGGAAACACCTGAGCCGCAAGGCTGACCAGGGTTCCGCTTGGAGTAGGTACGGCACTGGAGGTGCGGGCTCCAGTATAGAGGGGAGGGGTGGCCGACTCTTAGCGCGGTGCTCTGGTACAGCTCAAACTGGTGTGCGCTCATGTGCTTGTGCTACACTGTTCACCACATGAGTCTTGAAGTGGCAGGAGGGAGTTTGTAACGAAAGGGTTTACAGTAGAGTCACACCACAGGGACAGAGAGGGAATGGTAAAATGTTTACTTCACTGTTCACCAAATATCTAACCAGCTGGGCTAAAAGGTGCGCGGCAGTTTAACACGCTTAAGAGGGGCAACACGAGTTTTGATATGATTTCCAAAATCGTAGTCTCCATCACTAATACCAGCATTCTGAACCGTTTGCCAGAAAAAACAAAAAAGTCCATTCATAAAAAAAATATCTTGATAAATTAAAGTGTGAATCTTTAAAGATATTAGTCTTTGTAAGCAAAACTTTTAAATCTTATAACGATTGTATCCTTGTCCAAACTCAATTCATAAAGCAATTATCGTTCATTCCAATTGTTCCTGTATTGCGTAAGGTGAGAGACAGAGGTTAAATCGGACCATAGGTACAACGGTCGCTTGGATAACCTAAACAGTATTGATTTTGGCATAGGGGTTGCCCTAAACTACTTTAAAGATAACAAGGAGTCTTCTACTAAATATTAAAAACTAAAACCTACTCTACTGGATATATTGTAAATATAAACACTCTCTGAGTAAAATAATATTCACAAACGAACTAAGTTGAACTAAGATCGTACGTCAATTTTAATTAATCCTTTTTATTATTTAACGAATAAATTTAATAACAAACCATGGAAAGTCAAATTTGGTTTCCTTATGTCTCCTATATCACCTTCGTAAGCTTGCAAAATTGTGTTCAAGAAACGTTATCGATATACCTTGGCCTGATATACTCTAATATGGCTTATAGCAGGCTGGTAAAGTTGTACTAAAACAGACAGCGATTTAATAATGTTTGATATTTGATTTATATAGACATTCATTCTTCACTTCGCTCACTAAATAGAAGTTAGGAAAATTAATAACTGTCTCCTTAATACAATTCCGTTACTATACATGGCAAGATAATTGTAAAAGCTTATCTTAAATCGTCTATACACTATTATAAGTCTTTTGTAATATTTAAGTATATAAGTTACACCATTATCGTACTATTGATTTTGTAGATTGAACTTTACATTTTTTTTATTTTGTAAAGCCAACTCTTTACTCTGTATCAAAAATATTTTGCATAAAGGACGATAGTTAAAATAGCCACTATTCTGTAAGGCGGAAAATATCAGGTTTATGCTGTTTTTTTTTTCATCTATTTGAAACGATGGTTCCATATATACCCCATGTTGCACCTGAAAAAATAATTAGAAAAGAACTGTCTTTATTGGTTTTGTGGAACATAATTAGGATTATATACTCGTTCATGTATCACGTTGAAATAATACAAAGGCCACCATACATTACTGCGGTAACAAGTAATATGAGTCTGAAAATAAAATTACGTGATAATGTGGTTTTCTTTTACTGCTTGATATTACACAATTGAAGAAGTGCTTGTAAATCGAGGCAGCCAAAAGTAGGCTATATAATCATGACCTTATTGTTCTCTTTCCATCAGGAGGCTCATTTGTAGATTTGATACAAGTATGAGTATTGGACGTTTTGAATTATTAACAGGTTATTGAACAAATGAGGTCCAAAAATGGAAACCATTTACTGGTTTTGTATACATTTAAACCTATTTTTTTAAATTCGTATGAATTTGGGTCTCTTTATATAGGGATAACTGTCCTCAATGACCATTGTTGTGTAGTACATAGACTATACTTATAATGTCGAAATATAAAAGCGTTTCTCTTTTCCTTTAGCTTTAGACTAACTATATTGATCAATACTAATCTTCGTAGGATGAGAGTTTTTAGACCTTTATTGAGAAGTATACTAAGGTGATGTTCGTAAAGTAGGCCTAGCACTAGACTAGCCAACATTTTCGACTAGGTAAGTTTTTATTGCCAGAATTTTTTCTGAAACTACATAGCCATGAAAAATTCATTTTTCATACCAGACATTTTCGTGGACACAGAAACTTACACAAAACACATTTTGCTTCAAATTCACTGTAAACAAAAGTAAAGGCAAAATAAGTACTAAATAAGGTACAGAAGTAACAGTAGCCTACATATACTGTTATAAAATAGCTGTATCCAGATTAGCTAACTAGTAAAAGGAAAGTTACAAATAGATGGATTTGGAGCTTTTTTGTAGAAAGCGGCCAAGACAACTTCCAAGAGCAGAAATAAGCTCCTCTCAGTCGAGTGACAGTTAATTAAAAATATTCTTATACTGTACATTTTGACAAGATTGAGAATATAATTGCACTAATTTTGTAATAATGCAGATATTAATTATTTGAAGAGAACCAATCCGACATTATAGAAGATATGACGGAAAAGTGTTTCAATTAAAATATTTGTTATGAAGGATAAGGCATCAGTCATGAAAAAGCGTGATACTATTTGTATTGCAACTAATGTGTTTAGGAAGATTGTTTAAGTAAATGAGAAATATAAGTGATCTAGTAATATATCCAGAGGACATTTCGGTCTTATCCTTGGAAAATTATTGCAGACCGGCATTACAAATGTCCACACAGTTAACGCAACCCAGTAAATATGATTTAACCCACTGAAGTAACAATCCTTGAAATATATATCCTTTGACTTTGCTGAACCACATGATTCACTAAATGAAATGAACCATTATCCAAGAACGTACGCAGAAAACACGTCTGAGAAAAAACGGTCATATTGGTTCGAGAAAATAGGTATGAAGCAAATATTTTAACACTTTAGTTATCAATACGCATAAAAATATGAATACCGTTTACAAAATCGGACTGAGAATATACAGTAAAAAATGTATTAGTTGTTTAACAAGTTATTAAGAATAATACTAATATTTCTTGTAGTATTTTAATGACGTTGTATTGTTTTACAACACGAACTGCTGAATCATAAGTATTGAACTGGATGTTAATAACGTGGGTGTGTGGGGTTACCCTAGACTACTGCCGGAACCTGGAGTTTATAACCTTCACTTGGAGAAGTTCAGGTTCACCTTTCTCAGGAAGTGTGGAAATATATTTACTCAGATATTAATATTATTAAACGGATGCCTGGTTTCTATAGCGAAAACAATTATTGTGCTGGTTGTGTTTAGTGCTTTTTTCAATATAAACAGTGCAAGTGCATTCTAATGGTTCAGAAAATTGGTTTTGAGAATTTAGTAAAAATTTCCATATTCTAATCTTGCATTGGTAAAACGAGTGTTGTAAAAAGTTTTGTGAAAAAGGTGTTGTTAAGATAAATTCCAAAATAACAAATTGTCTAGTTTTTATTAAATTTGGCCCAAGATGTAACTTGGGAATGCTTCGAAATATCTGTCATGATTTCAGTAATTTAAAACTTCAATTATATTACACGATATTTTATACTTTAAACATGTTTTTACTCAAAAAATCCTTAGATCATCTGACGGTTTTAATAAAATCTTCAAAATTTACAGACTAATAAGTTTATCTCAATTTAATTCTTTTTCTTAAACCATCATAATCTTTACGTGTGTCATGATTTGATTACCACCAATTAAACCATAGAAACTTTACAGTGTATCAATGTTCTGTAAATGTGTAGTTTAAAGGTTTTTAAACTCAGTAAATGATCTATTTAAAAATAATTTTGTTCGCAATAAAGTAATACTGTTTTGAAATGAGGCTATAGAACACAAAGGCGTTCAAGAGGGATTGTTTCATATATTCATTGAACTACTAACACCAAGATTATCCTAGAACTCCGGTGTTTTACACTTTACCGAAATCGCACAAACCTACCGGACCACCTCCTGGCAGGCCTATCATCTCCAGCTATGGATGTACTACGGAAAGGATATCTGCTTATGTTGATGACATCTTGCAGCCGTTTGTAAGAATAATTCCTTCCTATATCACGGACACTAATGACATTTTTAACTAAATTATCTCAAATTAATCAACCCTTGCCTGAAGATGACTTATTATGCACTGTCGATGTAGAATGTTTGTATACAAATATTCCTACAGATGATGGTCTCAGGGCTGCCCAAAATTACCTTGATTCACGCACAAACGATACTAAACCCAGTACTAATTTCATTCTTAAACTTATGACTACGATTAAGATCCTCGCACAGGCCAATGGCCCATGAGAAAGGGCAGAGTAAGGCTTAAAAGGGAAAGGGGGATTTTATAACCCTAAATGATTTTTAATTTTATAACCAAAATTACCGTCATACTAACGGAACTGCTATGGGCACACGGATGGGTCCTTCTTACTCAAATATTTTTATGAGAATATTCGAAAAGAATTTTTTAACTAGTCAAAAACTATAAACCTCTAATTTGGTTCAGGTACATAGATGATATTTTTATAATATGGTAGCAAGGTATTAAAAAACTAAAACGAATTTATTTTTAACCTCAATAAATTTAGCGTTTTAAAATATATACGGTCTATATCACCAGATTCAGTAACATTCTTGGATACTGATGTAGGTATTGAAAATAATAATTTGAAAACAAAAATTCATATCAAGAACAGCAAAAAATACAATATTTGCATTTCACCAGCTGCCATCCAATTCACATTAAACAATCTATCTCTTAGGGTCTATCAATAAGGGCAATAAATCTTTGTAGCAATTAATCTGTCTTCCATAACTACATAAATAGACTGTCCAATGTACTTTTTAAAATTGGGAATCTAAAACATCTTGGTGATAAATAAATCAGTGATCTAAATGTAATTCCAGTATTATTAATCCTAATAGCCCTAAATTTATCACTCAATATCTTCCTGGCCATCATAAAATCAACAAAATTCTGAAGATTATTTTTCCTATTTTTGAATCTTCCCCTAAAACTAGAAAAATATTCTCTACGCCCCTTAAAGTAATCTTTAAAAAACCTCCAAATTTACAAAACATTCTCTCTAGACCACATTAAACAATGAAGGCAATTAATAAAATAATAACATAAAATTTAACTTGTGCAATCCTTATAACAAGCCAAAATGCAGCATTTGTAAGATGTAAATACATTTTAAATCTTTTAAAAATGTTACAACTAAAAAGAATATCCAATATAATGTAACATAGATTGCACCACAACAAACATCATTTGTGTAGAGGTAGTTGTTTCGGAAATAACCTGTAAATTCTGTCCCAAAGATTGTATTGAGTGAGAATGAACAATCATCGGTTTGATGTTGTTCATTAAAACCATGAAAGGCCATTATCTGCTCATGCCATTCAACACAGTCCAAATACATTAGAAAACTGCTTCTTCCTAAAAGGAATTTACCATTTAGATCCAAATCCCAACCAAAATACCAATCTGATAAATTTAAGAAATGTTGAACCGCACATAAATTAATTTGTGCGGAGTCTTGTTGTTTATGGTATTTATTTGTTAACATTATATTTTGGTTATGTTTTTAATTTTTGGTTTGGGTTTTGTTTGTTTGTATCTTTAAATCAGTGTTTCTGATGAAGGGTTCTAGGAACTGGAAAATTAAAACATGAACACTGGAGTATTGAAGCTGATTGGTATTACGGAAGATATATATATATATATATATATATATATATATATATATATATATATATATTGTTTATATATCGGCATTGTATATCGTTTATAATGTATAGTGTGTAGTCTCAAGGGATTAAATTAAGGCACTAATACTAAAAAATATGGCTGCATGCAAGTAATTGGATACAATAATAAATGAGATAATGTAACTAACAAAACGAATCCAAAATTTACTAAAGACAAAGAGTGTAAAAATACGCGTTTAGGAATTCCTTTCTATTTAACTCATAATTTTTATTTTACTGTATCAATTATTGGTTATCAATATCATTTTTTACACTATTGAATATAATAATATATAGTATTGACCTAACCGGCCATTGATTGTGGTATATCGGCATTTATTGACATTCATAGAATTACATATTAAAATGGGGTATTTTTCATTGAGCAAAGTTTCATAACTGGAAGAAGAATAATATACTCTGCCACTTGCCATACAGATAAATCCGAGTTTTTGGAGAGTCAATCATTATCAGAATTTCCTATATTGTTGTTTTTTTTTTTACGTTTCCGCGTTCAGGCAAATTAAAGAGTATTGATGATATGAAACTAAACACTCGTAGCTTTTAATGCACTAATTAACTAACATTTTTAATAGAAAGGTTGAAATGAATGTTATTGTTTGTTTCATCAAGATGGTGAAAAGTGGAAGGTAGAAGTGGTGATAGTGAGAGGAAGTAAAATCATAAATATAGAAGTACGTGTTTGTCTTGGGTGAAAACTACCATGCGTTAAACAAGTGTGAAGATTAGAAGGGCCTGTCACAGGGATCTGATCTCTGATCATCATAATGATTACTATTATAATGATGTTTTATAGTCTCATCAAGACAGAAGATATAGAGATCACATGATGAATAATTCCGATAAAATAGATTGAGTCGCTCCTCTACATGCAATTTTTCTGGTCATAAGTATAGGGATCAAAATTGGTTGTATACATTTTTGGAATAACTCTAACAACATTACAAATGTTCATTGTAATTAAAAATGGATTCAGTGACCTCTATCATGCAATGTTTTATTTCTTTAAATTGTATTGTTGTTAAATAATAATAACAATATGAGGAGGCCTTATTACTACCCCTAACACATAAATATTTTGAAAGGTTCAATCCAAGTGAGTGGGGTGTATGGTTTGAAAACTCCTTTGTATTTTTTAATTGCGTAGGACATTTTAACCTGTCAACGCAATGTATATCGACTCTACTAGTATAACACAGTACATATATTCTACACACAAACCACACACACACACACACACACACACACACACACACACACACACACACACACACACACACACACACACACAGTTGTATTTGTTGACTGGTTTGTTGCATACACATAAGTTTTTTGCCAAATATAGCTTGAAACAATTTAATGCTCCTACGCGAACTTCGCGATTCATTACTATTTCAACGCCCAATTTCAGAAAAGAATTTTGTAGAAGACAGTTTTGTTTTGTCGGAAAAGAAAATTTCAATAAGATTATTGTACACTTTGGTAACGACATTTGAAATGAGGGGAAACCTCGTTTTAAAATGAAAGTTAAGAGCGCAATTCTCAAAAACGAAATTAATATATAGTAATGGTATTGGTCTGCATCTCAGAAGCATAGTTTATATATTTTGTGTTATTGACAAAATTTCATAATTAGTAAATCGTTTTAAACTTTGTTCGTATTAAAAGTATATTTATTGAATTGTTAATTATATATGGTTTATTGTTGATATTTCTGTTAGAATTTGTTGTATATTGTTGTTGATCTGTTAGTTGTTTTCTTTATATTATTGTTGGTTTGTATTTGTTTATTTATTGCAGATGGTTTTGTTAGATGTAGCTTGAAAAAATGTATTGTTGATTTTTAATAGTAGTTTATGTATTTATTGTTGATATTTTTTGTGAAAATTGGTAGTTGAATAATTTGCCACGGAATTTACTGTTCAGATACGTGTTCTGTTTAAATATAGAAAATGCTTGTTGTTACTTTATCAAAAGTTAAAAGTGTTGATATAATGACGAATTAATTACTAAAATTAATCAGGATTGCTCCAATAGGTGTTTTGTCAATCACATGAATTTATTATAATTAATAATTAGTCGGGTATATTTTACCCAACACGATACATAATAATTACTACACACACACACACAAACACACACACACACAACACACACACACACACACACACACACACACACACACACACACACAAGGAATATATGTACAGCTACACTACTTTGATGACTCCTAAAGAGATACAAGAAATGTTAGTATAGGTTACATTCGCAGAAGTTATAAAACTTAACTGTACATAGATCATCGTATGTGCGTCCTGTCGAGTTCCAATCTAAATTAGAACAAACTAATAATAATCACTGTAATAACTAGATAAAATAAAAAATTACTGTGTATTAGTGACATAAATGATAAAAATAAAAAAGTGAAATGAATTAAAAAATCGAAGAGTCTATCAGTTTATCACAATAATATGTGTAGTTCACAATCAATCAATAAATCGAATTTTTATTTCTTTTTTTATATATCACTTGTGGTGCTAAATATTAAAATGCAGCAAATAAAACACGGCAAAAAATATATTATGAAAATTAACTAAAGAAAATGAAATTATCTTAGAAACGATGCCACATAGATTATAGTAGTGAGCGGAAGTGGATAACTATATCGGAAATGCTATTAATTGCAATAAAGTCGGGCAGCAACTAGCCGCTTGAAGCTTCTGTCAGGCTCACCCTGTAGGACCCTTATTGCAGAGGGCAAGTGTCTGTACAGCGTGTTGATGACATAGTAAGCGTTAGTACTAATAATAGATTGTTTTAATGTCATGGACCTGCAAGGCCACACTCACAGAGTTCAAGGTCAGGTAACAGTGAGCGGTGGGGGTGAGAAGTATGAGAGAAGGTGTAGACCAGTTACAGTGCTAATAAATAATTTCCTAAATGTAAAAAATCAGTCTATATAAAGAACAAAACAGATTTCAATATAAGTTAATATATTTCAAGATAGTACTGAAGCTTTGGGCTTTTAAGATCATCTCCAGTACTTCGCCGACAACGGTTTGTAAAAAACATCGGTCCATAATTGTTCATATTGGGTGGTAGAAGGTTCGTAAGAAATAATAAAAACTGACTAGTTTACTCAGTGTAGCTTTTAAACACGTCCTATTAGTCATTAACACTATATTCCAACAAGAGTTATAAATTTAAACTTTGTCCTAGGAACTCAACTAATACTGATTATTTTCTTCTTAATTAATTAGTATTAGTTAATTATGACTTATTTATGAATATTTATACTATGATTTGTTGCAAGTCATTCCCCATAAGCAGTATAAGCATATTTTATAACCTGAATACTGTCATGGATACAACAAATGAAAAACAGAGCTTAAAAATCAAGTATTAAAACCTGGAGCAATTTTAGTTACAAGATTTCACAAGAAACGTAACACAACGTAGGCCTACTTATTTTTGTTTGATTGTTTAATATGTGCCTCTTAATATTTATTTATTTTTATATAGTTACATTTTCAAAATCTTACATATAAATCAATTTTTTATCAAATGAAATTATAAATATGGTTAAATGTTTTGCACATTCCCGTACATAGATTGTATTTGCTTGCGTTTCACATCTACACGTGAAAATAATATAAGAAACAAATTAAATTTACCAAGAATCATGCAAACACACTCTTACACATTCTAGGGGTAATGCTAAAGAGTTCTTTATTAGAAGCATGAGGAAAGCCAATACAACTTTGCATACTTTTACTAACGGTGTTTATGTAATAATCATAACTAACGAATTTAACATTCAATTAATAAAAAGATTAATATTAAATATTGTTCTTCAATCACTTTTAATGACACTATTATGACTCAGCATTATGAAGCTCAACTGATGACTTAGAACCTATTATTGCGAGTATTATTCACGTCAAGCATTAGGTAATTCAGAGATGAAATATATGTTATATACTGAGTTGCAATTACAGGACAAATGCCAGTGTAAGTGAGTAGGTTTGGAAACGAACTGAAGCAAATAAGAAAGTTACTACTTATTTGTGGTCAAACAAATGAAAGCGTACAGACAATAAGGTTTAGAAGTTAGACATTCTGAATAAATTGTTATCTTTCGACTTTTTGAAGGATTTTTCTAATTTTTCACTAAGTAAGTACGGGTTTATTATGATGAGAAATGTGCCATTTTACACAAGAAAAATTCTTGAGAAGGAAAACTTTGATCAAGTAAAAGGATGGTTGGTTTCAAAATAATGTGTTGATATACATTTCAATTTAAATGACCAACTAAATGTAAGTTTCAAACTAGATTAGTACTAATTCAATAAGAAGAGTGTCAACAATCTGTAACTTTAGATGTAATGTTTTAAATAGGTAACCAATGATATATAGAAAGGTTTATATTATCAAAATTCTAGTGGATATAAAAATTATTGAAGCCCTGTTAATCGTTTATATACAGAAAGAGGTATAGTTTGAGGAGAGGATTGTACTTATTAGAACATTAAGTGTTTGACATTTGGAAATAATAGTAAGGATTAAAAATAACATTTTAATAACAGTTTATGCGTTAAACAGAAGCATTAAAATTCCATGAAAGGATGTGTGGTGACATATCTTGGTTTGAATTTTTGTTGTTTCCCTTTATGCATATATACTTATAAGCCGAAAATAAGGTTAGTGAAGTCAAAAATAAAATTTGTTTTAAATTTAGTTATCAAAATTCACTTTATGCATCAACCTGAACCTCTACATTACTCCTTCGATATGTGCTCAAAAAAGTTTGTCCACATACTGATTCGTAGGCGACAAAATTATAGATAGAAAGTCCACATTTGGGAAAGTATAAATTAAATCTATAAACAGTTAGGTTAGAATAATATCTAAATAAAAAATACTCTGTGCGGTGTTAGATTAGAAAGATAATACTCTTCTTCCATTTCATTTTAAAAATGAACTTATTATTTGTATGAGGTTTTTTTGTTGATGGGAGGTTTATAAATGTAACATGATGTTCCGGATATTTTCCATTGTTCAGTGGTACAGAAAATAATGAACACTACGTTTCGAGATCTACGATGAATAACTAACTTAACACATAACAACTACCATCCTTTTGAGCTTCTATGATGTGTGTTAACGGACACTAGATCTGTCATGTCAACTTAGAAAAAGGGGAGACTAGCTCTCTTACAGCTCTTTATAACATAAAGTGTAATGCATGTGTACATGCACTGATAGCAAATGTTAAATAGGCTAAATCTTTGGCAAAATTGATAAAAAATCTATGCATTTTGTGCAGGTAGCAGGGGCCAGGATCTCCTTTGTTCTTGGTGGGAGAGTGTGTATTCTTTAACACTTAGAATTTGCACTTTTAGCTTTCCGTCTATGCTGAATTGACAGCAAATCACCAGCTCTAAACCCATTTGAATAATTCTATAGTCCACCTATGAAAAACGTAGCGAATACTCTGAAACTTTGCTCCAGATCATTGTGTGTAAAATGCATAATATGTGAAGTATATACGAGGAGCAAACATTCAAACCGTGTATTTCCTTCAGATACAACTTTACAGGAGAGGCAATCACATGTAAAAGAAATAAACAATGCCAAAAAATTACTTATTCTTATTGAGTTACATTTGTTTACGGCTTATTCTTAGTAATGTCAATGATATAGAAGATATTCTATTAATAAACAGCGTTAAAAAAGCGTTTAAAATTTGGAAGAAACCATTTTTTGACCGAACTCAATGGAGAAAATCTGTTTTGAAACGTTAAGGATTTGGATAAAGCAGGTTTTGAATGAAATGAATTACAACATTAAATGATATCAAAAGCTTTATTTTTACTAAAACAAAAGAAAGCATATGATATGTAAACTCGTACTCTGTAACCTTTTACAATACATTATTTGTTTATAACAGTTTTAAACCCTTAAACCAATATCTTCGTCCAAGCAATCACACTCTACTTCTTCAACTTCTTAAGTACTGGCAGGCATATCGTAGAGAATATGTTTGTACCAGTTAAAAACATTATCGAGTTGATTTTTCCACTCGTCACCACTTCAACAGTTTTTCCACGTCCTTCTTCTATTATAATGTTATGGGATGATGAAGGGGAAGAGGTTTGTAAAACATGCCGCTTGAAAACCCCAACACTTATACCCTTTTTAAGCAACACTACACCAGATTGTTCACTTTGTTCTTCGAACCTAAAGTTTTTGAATCCTTTAACTTTAACATGTGCCTTCTCTTTTTGTAAAACTAACTGTTTTACTTCTGAAATGTATGGAAGGTTACGAAAATAAACACTAAAGGACTTTGTGTCTTGTATTTTCTAATCTGCCCCTAAAACTTTTACATCACCAATGGTTTTGTAGGTTTTCATAGTACTGTTCTTTTGATATTATCATAACACATTTTTTAGTATATTCTCAACACGACCAAAAAACACAGTCGGCTGGAAGGAAACTATTTCCTCTAACAGAAAAGAATAACAGTATTTTTTCAATGCTTGAGTTGGATGAGTACAAGTAATGTAAAAGTATTTAAAGATTTATATTGTTCTTATTTTGGGAAATTCGCCCATCACTGAAGAGCCTCACAGTGTTTTTACCTTCAAGGTTCATTTTGCTTAAGTGGGAATAAAGAGCAGATGATATTTCAGTGCTGCCTTTACCACCCAACTCCTCCGTCCATGTGTAGAATGTAGGATTCACTTCATCCAAGCTAGTTATACACAAACTATAAAAGTTGAATTGCCTCAAGTAGTATGCATCTTGAATGTTACTTTTAGGCAGCTGCTGAATTTGCTGTAGATCAAAACATAAACTAACAACGGTTTCATCTGTTAAGTCTTCCTTCATGTAGGAATAAAAAGCATTGGCCCGTAGTTTGTGAACCCTTTTTTCAGTCATAAACTGAATATGTTCTGCAGATCCTACTGGGGATGTTCTTACTTTTTGATCAAGTAAAGTACATGTGCTGCAAACATGGAGACTTAAATCCTATGTTAAATTCATTAACAAAGATTCTTCTAAACATAGCAAAGCTAACCCTATCAAGGTCCTCAGTGCAACTGTTGCTGTGAAGTAAATCTCAAATGCAGCTTTTTTAAGCTCAATCGGCAGTGTAAATACAGGCGCTTTGATTTTTTCCTTCCGTAATGACTCTCAGACCCGTTCACGTTTGAAATAAATTCCTTTACTATGTTTTTCTTGCAAACACTGAAATGACTCTTTCTGTCACCTCCTCTTCGTTCTTCTATAGCTTCTCCCGAAGCAATCTTTTTTACGATGTTTGAGAGTCTAGTTCTGTCAACTTTAGTTATTGTTATAAAATTATTCTTAAAAACAGGTATTCTCCTACCACTGCATTTGATCATGAAATAGCTGGTTAAAAGAGTTATGTTGTGAACCTGATTGTTTAGATTTATTTTGGTTTTGGGTTGTTCGGTCTACGTCTGATGACATTTTTAGCAACTACCAATGACGCAAATATTGAGTCTTGTTTTTGTTTGTCTGGAACTTTATAGAGTCTGTCCCTTAATTTCTTAACATCTCTAGGCCTTACCTTATTACATAAAAATGTCTTGCTATGATTGTAAGGAATGTACACATTACAACCTGAAGGTGCTGAATACCTCTTCTTTTTCGCATTTGTCGTTTACGAGTTCCACATTACCCATACCCACTAATATTCCATCTACTAACTCATCCATCACCAAATATTGTGAAATTTCTAATTATTTCAACAATTTAAATAAACTACAATACTAGAAGTAACAAAGCACACACTATTGAGCATAACCTAGAAAAGTTTAGAAAAACAAAGTAGTCGTGTAACTAATGAGAGCACTTCTGATTGGTTGTTTGGAGAAAACATGGTTTGATAGAATACAACAGCTGGAGAAAACACTCTTTGATGAAAACTTCAATTGTTTTCATTATTTTATAATTAATTTGAGAAAACTTGTTTTGGTTGAAAATAACTACAGTTACATTTGTAGTCTAACAAAGAGTTTTCAAATATGTCAATATCTCAAAAAAAATTTTTTTTTTTTTTGAGAAAAACACGGTTTGAATGTTTGCTGATCGTACATTCCATACTTTTTCTACATTAGTGGCATTATGTTTACGTAATACAGAAATAGACTATTTTGTTTTATAAATTGGACATCAAAGATGCCTGGTCGTTCAAATCTGTTAAATTTTCTCATCACAATTGCCATATGGTGTAATTACTAATATACAAACAGATCTGATAAAATGGTTTTCAAAGCTGCTTTAAAGTGGATTTCAACATTTAAACTTAAACATGTCGCAGAAAACTAATTAAGATTTTCTTTAAAACTTCATATAACTTTAAAAATGTCTCAAAATTTGTTTTCAAATTCTGACACAAGGAAATCAAATATCTGATTAATTTGCGGAAGACGATGCGTATTTTTCTCCTTTATTCTAGTACTTTCGTCTGAAAATAATTAATCAAAATTGGAGTCATTAGAACACGCGAGGCGTCAGTTTTAAAACGAATAGTTCTCCGCGCGCGCTCCGTGAGTCTGCAAGACATTTTCACCACAAATATACGATATCACAGCACTGTATTGCCTGATATTTACATTAATCTACATATTGTGACGACGGGGGCCCATTTCCCGCCGTCTGGAGTAGAGGGAAGGAGTCAGTGAGTGTTACCTCTGGGTCAGGCAGTGCAGTCGGGTCATCATCGGGGTGCGGAGCGCGCGGTAGCCACGGTCGAGAAGACAGCGGGCGCGGTGGTGTCCAGCCGGCAAGGTTGCGTGTCGCGGCGGGCGGTGGTAACTGCCACGGACAATAGTTGTTCAGGGTTATCGAGAAATGGTTTAATAAAGTGAATTAATAAGTTGAGAGAGTTTTATTCGTTGATTTTCCTCTTACAGCCAAGCAGCCCCATCACCCAGCTAACCCTTTGGGAGCCTGCGTAGGGTGAGTATTAGATCTAGCAATTTTGGAAGGGGCAGTAGGTGACATGATATTGGTGGGTATCGCCGGGTAATCCTGAGGCGATTTAAGAGCCAGAGACGGATTAAAAGATCTTGTGTTTCTTTTGAAGTAGGAGTTTTAAGTAATGTTGCAGTAAAGTTATTTCATTACAATAAGAAGGAAATCGTTCAGCTAAGAAGTAAGATTAAATTAAGAAACGAAAAAAACATCGAAATTTACATTAAGTTAAGTGTAAGATATGGATATTATTTTGATAAAGGGTTAATATCTATAGTGTTTGTGATATTTAAATAAGTAACTAATATATAAATAAGTACAAAATTTTAGACAGTAGAATTTTTTTGCCATTGTTTTATTTTTAATAAGTCAGACTAATGTAAAGTTTGCTATCACGACGCGTAGCAGGTCTAGGTTAGGAGAGAACACTGAGCCGAGAGTGATTAAAGTAGATGATGCTTTTAGTGTAATCGAGGAAGATAGAGACTTAGGTGAATGTGCCCAAGAACTTAATCTTGAAGGGTTATCCTGTTCCTCGACCAGTAGTTCGATTTCACTGCCCGAAGATTTGAATTAATAAAAAAGGGTATCAGTTAGTTGTACCTATTAAAGATTTAAGTGAGTATTTAAAGTTAGAAATAGCCGATTGTGTAGTATCTGACGATGTAATTTTGGTAAATATTAAAGTTCCCATAGTGAGACTCCAGACAGATTGGAAGTTGTACAAGATGATACAATGATAATGTTATGCCCCATTTGCTTGGCATAACACGACGTTTTTTGCAGCACGAGACCACATAGCGTATCGCGATCATCAGCGGCAGCGCGCTGCACGACTGTCAGGTGTTTGAGCGCCAGCTCTGCTTTGTGCCGCGGTATCCAGGGGACTCCCTCGCCAGCTCCCTCTGTCATAGGAAACTGTTTGAAGGAGCCACAATTCAAGATTTAACTAATTATTGTGTGTATTCTTGTACTTCAGGTAGTATACCACTTGTAAGCATGGTAGACGATCAGAGGTACGTAATCGCTCAGGGACCTCTGAGAATGCAACGCAGAACTGGTGTTGATATATACTTCAGCACCCCACACGCTGCCATGCCTGGAGCATTGGAATTTAAAGTACCGTGGATTGCAAATTATTAATTGGAGAAAACCTTTTAATTTCAGAAATGTATCCTTGTATAAATGAAACCTATGTTACAGATATGACCCACATTATTCCAGCCTCATGGTCAAAACTAAAATCACTTAAGTTGCCACCTCTAAGGACACGCGCATCAACAAACTTTGAAAACTTTACAGAATGCTTAGATTTAGATTGGCCGACCAAAGTTACTCACTTACTTTTTTACTCACTTTTTCAGGTAACCATAACAAAAGATTTTCAGAAATAAGAATTGATCCGAGTCCCCAGGACCATTTCCAATCGTTTTCAGCTGCTTTAAATGGAATTGTTTTATTTTTAGCTATTGTAATAATTGCGAGAAATCCTTATTTGTTAGGCATTGGGTGTATAAGACCTGTGATAGCACTAGACGAAAATAGTGAGGAGTCTATTGAACCAATTTATGTATTGTGTCTAACCTGGTGTATTATTCTGTTTATGTACGTAATATGGCGAAGCGTTGTCTGGCTGTGGCGTAGGCGGAGCAGTCGACGGCATATTGTTACTAAGGGGAACAAAGAACCAGGAGGCGTGGGCGAGAGACCGCTTGCGATTCCTGTAGCCACACTTCATGGCAAGGATTACTATCGAGGAGAATTGTTCAGCCGAGGTTACCGATACGTTTAGTACGGATGACTAAGTAAACGATACAGGAATAACGTTACTCAGATGGGTAAGAATGAAATGGTGGATATATATTTTAGTATAATCAAGGTTTATTAAATTAGTTTTGTAATTTCTGACTTGAAAAAAGTAAATTCAGGTCATGATGAGAGAGTAATCCTGTTGAGTGTGAACGGTAGAGCGAATCTAAAATGAGTGGCCACTCAATCCTAGTATAAATGTGTGTGTATGTGTTAGTGCTAAGATGAATATTATTGTTCAATGTATCCCGATATGTTTATGAGGAGAAATAGAATTAGATTGTTTGTATTCATAAAGTTTCCAACAAAGATATGAGGTACTGTAGCACCAGGAGGACCGAGGCACACCAGGCCATGGGTTGGTGACCTGAGGCGAGCTGAGCAAGGCAGGATGTCTACTGCTGACTATTGCTGCTTTTGCCATGCAGCTGCTCTGGTTGTGCACAGTTCCAGCTGAAAAACTTTGTACCTATAATGTACACTACACGTGTCCAGCACAAAGAGAACTTATGATTGTATAATTTTAATGGTGTTTAATTATTTCTGATAACGATGAATGTATTTTCATTTGTAGTAGACTTAAGGAATAGGTTAGATTTAGACTAATTTGTATTTTATGTATGTATTTTGTTGATAACCAAACCTAGAAAATTGATGTTTACTATGATACGAAAATTGTTGTGAATTCAAATGTTGATTTTAATGATGTACGACTAACGTCTTAGAAATGTTAATAATTTGTATGCAATGATTAGAGTCAGGATAGAGTAGGCTCCGATAGGTTTCCCCGAAGTGTTATTGCTTTATAAACTGTTTAAATCTAGGTTATATTCATTTTGATCTTTTATTTGAATTTAATCATATGTATCAATATCTAAAAACAGTAAGTTATCTTAATGGGGAAGATCAACATGTTACTAACCCCTAATTATGTTAATTAGATAGGAACATTGTCCGAAGCATTCGCCCTCCGTTTCGTTCGTGTCCCGTACTGAGCCATAAAGCCTGGAAGTGTGAACTTTAACCGTAAAACTGTGCCGCCAAAATGGATAAAGTAAAAGGAGGACTAAGGACTCTTCTGGTCTCATGCCAAATGAATACGTACAATGAACGCTACAACACTAGTGATGATGCTACGGTTCTGGACAATAATTGGACATTGTAACCGCTGGATTTCTATTGTGAAAGCTCCCTGTGAAGGAGTCGGAGTGAAGAGAACTGAGTGAGGATGGTGCCAAAGATGAGCGAGGCGAATCAGCGCCTTGTCCAGACCGACTTCAGAGGGAATCTACAAGATGGTGTCCTTGGCACCACGACCACAGGACCAAAGAAGGGGGTACTTGACAGTAGCTTCCCTTTCTAGAAGGGGGTGCGTGACGACGGGGCCCATCTCCCGCCGTCTCTGGAGTACTGGGGAGGGGTCAGTGAGTGTCACCTCTGGGTCAGGCAGTGCAGTCGGGTCATCATCGAGGTGCGGAGCACGCGGTAGCCACGGTCGAGAAGATAGCGGGCGCGGTGGTGTCCAGCCGGCAAGGTGCGTGTCGCGGCGGGCGGTGGTAACTGCCACGGACAATAGTAGGTCAGGGTTATCGAGAAATGGTTTAATAAACTGAATTAATAAGTTAAAAGAATTTTATTCGTGGGATTTTCCTTTCACAGCCAAGCAGCCCCATCACCCAGCTGACCCTTGGAAGGCCTGCGTAGGGTGATTATTAGATCTAGTAATTTTGGAAGGGGCAGTACGTGACAATATCTTATCTATCTTCTTCTAACCCAAGTAAGACAACAGACGCAATAGTTACATTTTTGGTAAACATCCAGAAATTAATAATTATTGGTATAATCCTTATGCTATTCTTACTATCAGGTACATTTTCCAACCTACTTCTATTCTTTGAATCCTTATTCTTAAATATAACGTTATATAAGACGCAACTATCATAGGACCAAAAAGTGTGCGCAATAAGATTAGATTGTGCCGATAGTACGTAAAACATAATTTGTATTCTTATATTACTTTAAATGATACAAATTAATATAGTACAATGAATAAGCACATTAAATTACACTTAATAAATATCGATATAATAATTATAAAGAAGAACCAACGGACATATCACTATAAATTAATCGTTGGGCAATTCGAGGGTAATCATTAATCTGATTTAAATAAGAACCTTAACTCAGTTCGGCATTTAATGTACTGGAGTTTGCATTCTGCTGTATAATGTGGAAATTCAACCTACGCGGGCATTTCCGTTTCCTGCCATCTATCGGACTTCCTACGAAACTACATGACTGATAGTTTTGTTCTTGATCGGCACTGTTTCTTAGTGGTTTAGTTTGAACTACAGCTCCATTCCTCTCTAGCGATTATTTGTGTCTGTGTGTGTATGAGAATATACTTCATTTTCACCGTCAGTAACCTGAAACCTCTTTATAGTAACTCCATAACCTTAATACTCTTCAATACGTCATGGCACAGCTAAATACATTTTAATTCATAGATAACTAAGTATTGCACTTCGGACTTCCAAAGATACACAATATTTAGGCGTGAAAGTTTAGTACTGTAGAAGTTAGAAAGCAAAGAAATTGAATTAATGAAGAGATACAATATTTAGTGTAATCTAGGTGGTGTGGCAGTCTTACTGTCTCAATTTTTCACCTAGATATTCAAAACATAGAATCCATCTAGATATCGTATAGTCTAAGTGTCTTTGATGTCACAATGTAAAGGTTCGTTATAAGGTTCTTCGTCAACGACTATCTTTCGATATCTTCAGACGAACATGACTACAGTATCTAGGAGTCAAGTCTGAGACATCGTCAGATACCAGATGCACATGCACCCTTGGAAAAGTAGATTTGGGCGCAGAGCTTTAACAACTGGAAAATCCATAATTTAACGGCGGTTTATAATCACGTTGATTTGGAGGATGGGTCAACGTACTGCGTAGTGAGATACAAGTACGCGGAAGACCAAATTGCTGTAAAACAATCAATGTAATCCAATAAACTGTTATGGAAAAATTAAGCACTACTAAACAATACGAGATAGTTCACAGAATAATCACAAAAGTTTGACAAAGCTATTATGAATACATTTAATAAATCCATGTAAAAAAAACTGGTGCAAAGATTTGATAAATTGAAAAATGACATTAATAATTCCACATGAAATTGGTTTTATGATTAATATATTACAGTATTATGAAATATCAGTAAGCTATAGCACTATTACCGAATGAGCGTAAGAATTATTACATTTAGTTTTTTTTTTTAATTATATTCTTGGGTGTGTTGTTTTCCAGAGTGTCTTAAACTCGTTATATTTCATCCACTAATACAATTGTCTTAAAAGCATGCCATAAAAATATGTTAAGGTGAGTTACAAAAACGTAAAAAATAGGTAATAGATTTGTTAGTTCTCAGCTTTAGACAGTTGCGGCTCTGGATTCCAAAACTACATTTTACCCTTATGGTAGCGCCTTACAGTAAAAAATTTAATTAGCTTACTACAAATGACACTAAAATAAATAACTGCAAAAAACCAAAAAGGTGAACAAAAACCGCTCCTGAGGTGTAGGGGTGTACACACAGTGTACAATATACATAAAGTCCGCTCCTGAGGTATAGGGGTGTATTATTGATAATTAAAATATTAATACTCCGGAATATTAATATCTACAATCCAAGTCGTTATAAGGGGTGTACACATAGTGTACAATATACAGAATTGTTTTGTTGAGTTGCCTCGTTCGACACCTAGAAACATTGGTCCACCTGACTACTAGCGGAACGGCCGGTGTATACATACATATATTCGTTACCTTGTACGCTAACGTTCCACCGAGAACCTGCGTTTACCTGCAACTTATTTATCATTACATCACTGAGACATAACTATTTGAAGTTTGGTTTGGGCAAATTTAAGATTTGAGTACGTGTTAATAGTTTAGTTATGTCTCTACGGCTTTATTTACCATAATTGTTTATTCAAAGATCTATATTCATTATAAAGTGATGTGGTCGGACAGAGAGGTAAGCGTGCCGCCTGTCACAACAATGATTCACGTTCGAGTCTCTGTTCGTTCAAACACTTATATGTTCTAAATTAATACTATAAAAATTTCCGAGGGCAATATAAAAAAGTAGTGCCCCGTATCTCAGTTCTTAGTAAATTTGTCCGATTTTGCATTGAAAGTCCATTTTTACTGAGGAATTGTCTGGATTTGATCCCAAGTGATTAGCAATTAGGAGATTTTTCAATACAAATGTCCAAGACGAACAGTTAGATGTCTGATTTTGCATCTAATTATCTCTTTCAATCATATCATTGCATATTTGTGTGCTATTGTGTACACCGTAGTGAAGCAAGGGTACTTTCAGCCAGTTTATAATAAAATCACCCATTTTCAATTATTTAAAACAAAGACGTATGTTATTACTATTATGAATTAAGCTTTTAATCAATTGCATAAGAAGTATGTTATGGGAGTATTTATTATTCTATACATGTAAGTTAATTTTAAACCTCAAGCTCGATTCTAGTATTGACCAAAAATAAATAATGTCAACCCAAAGCACATAGGAACTTGACGTAGATTGGCTATGCCCTATTAACACTGTGTACAAGAGTCACGTATCACTAATAATTATGTAATTGCTGTGCTTGTTACAATTCAAATAATATTTGTTTCGAAGAGGGCTGTTCTGTGTTGTGGGAAAGGGTAAGCCTTGAGGCATGGCGTGTGGGGTAATTGTGAACTTCCATGTGAGTTTGCAGGTGTAATTCGTCGGACGTGTAATATCGCTTCATAGATGTAGAGTGCAGGTACTGTAAGTATGCTTAGGGTCTGGTAGGCCTGTCGGCAGCTTTGCAGCGGCTCAAGGTTTGGCAAGGGTCCTGACTGCCTTCTTTTGTAGTACAAGCACTCTCTTAAGGTTCCTTAACGAGGTTCCCCAGATTATGAGGGTGTGTATCTAATGTGAGACTCTACTAATGCATAGTAGGGGCTACTTTTGCCGCTTCCAGAGTGCCAACCCATTTGATACGTTTAACAACGTAGATACCTGTACTGATCTTTCTGCAAATGTTGTTTACGTGATCTGTCCAAGTGAGTCCGCTGTCTACAGTTACACCTAAAAACTTAGTCTGATTAAGCACTGATATATTGGGGATGCTTGCAGGTAGGACTTTTTTCTTGCTAAAATGCACTTGTGTAGTTTTGTTGGATTTATCGCCAAGTCATTTGATTTGATTGGATAGGATAATAGGATAGGATCTTACTTTCCACTTACACTTGTCCTGTAATTAAATTTACATACCTTTATTACAGTATGGTGTGTCGTTCAAGAGCAATTAGGAAAAAAAAAATAAAAAATGGCTTCTGCATCTTGATTTATATAGTGTTGTTTGTTCTCACTAATGAAATTCTGTGCAATTCACTGCCTCTAAATGTGTTTTAATTTTGATCAAAATTTTTCTTAAACTTTTATATACCCTAATAATGCGGCATATAAATTTAAAATATTTTGGTTCCACTTCCTGAAAGCTGAATTTTAATTTCGTCTGTTATTATTTTTTACCAGACTCACCGTGTTTTCTTAAATCTTCACCCTGCAGTGTACTTAACTACCAATGTGTCAGTAAGCTCAATATTGTTTAATACCAAATTATCTCGTCATTGCCTTCGTCAGTAATTTTGTTTTATTTTAATAATTTATCCTTCAAAAAATATTAAACAAACTTACTGATATAATTCTTTTAATTTATTCATGTTTGATATTTTAATCAAGTTGATTCCAATTTTTGTTATACTGCATGAACATGCATTATAATAAAGCATGTATTAAACAAGTATTCGAAGTATTAGGCTATTACAAATACTATAGTCAGTCTTTATTTAAAATTAATTTCTCCATCCATATAACACAGTGTAATATATGAAATTATCGTGTTCGTCGGCTAACACCGTTCATACATTCTAACATGCTCATAGAAAGGAATGTATTATTCAGTAGGTATTAAATACACAAACTGCAAACTGTAAAGGATCAACACTCATTGCCACTGTGTAGAAAATCCTTTAATTGCATCATTATAAACCACTTATATTGTTCAATTAAGGAATAATTAAAATGTTTGACGTATTCTTAATTAGTTTGTTCTTTTACATTTTATGAGTTACTTTTAATCAGTTTTAAGTTTATCTTAACTCTTGTTTCTGTTGTTTGTAGAATACTCTCATATTGATAACGATCGAACATGTTTTAATTTAGGGGTGCTTAAATGTTAAAAAGTATGTGAAAGTAACTAACTAAATAAATTCAAATCATAAGTTTTATGAAACCTATTTTTCTTTTTAATGTTACCGTCTTAAGATTTAATAAGGATTCAAAACTCCATCGCTTTTAACAAAATGTCAACATATATGAGTGCTTTGGGTATAAAGCTTGCTTCTTGTATTTTCGGGTGGATATTGGGACAAACGGTACTGTAGGATTAAGTTATGCGTGGTCATCACCACGGTTCTGCGTCCGTTCTCGCCTCACTTCATCGATACTCATACGTCTCTCTCATGGTATTTTGTGCTCCAATACAAGGAATGCTCATAAGGACACCTATAATTCAAAGGGAATGTTTACTATAATCTTTATATTACAAGGCCACACCACGTGTTACGTAACAGGCTTCGCTAAGGTTCATTGTAAAAATTTCTAGTATATACCTCATTTGATTATTGATAGATAAAAAAAAACGACAGACTATCATATACGGTAAAAAATTTTTACATCCACCAGCAAACGAAAATGAAATTGTTTCAGCTTACTGAGTGATTAGTTTTCAAACGAAATTTAAACCCACATTCCGTAGTTGGATATGTGATGTCATAGACCTCATTCTTTTTTGAGTAGAAAAGAAGTTTCATGGCAGCATTTTAAGTATAGATATGAAAACTTACTTTTCCACATATTTAATTATAAACAGGAGAGGTTATGGAGATTTTCTATCGGTTATATATAAACATCATTGAAAGAATGAGGATGTCTGGGTTAGCTTTTTTATTATTGCACGGTAAAAATAGACAAGTAGTTTTAGACTTCAGAAGAAAGATGGTCCATTAATGAACGTTATAAACATACAAGATGAGGATGAAATAGTTTTTAATAAACTAAACTTCTTGGTTTTAAAAAAAACTTTCTTTGCTGGGAAAACACTTCTCCCTCATTTAGCACGGTTTAGTCATTACTATTGTTACTTTTTATAAAAATACGAGCATTATAACTCTACAATATTTTTTTTGTTTAGCGTATGTAATAGATTTACTAACATTAAAGCAGGTCTTTTTCATAAATACTCTTTTTCAGACCACCTTCATTCATAACTCATATATCTCCATTGTATGAAAGGAGAGCCATTCAGGATGTCTCGTAATAAGAGTGGAACACAAAATACTGGTTTTAAAGTGGTACTTTTGGTTGTCTGTTGGAGAATGTTTTTGGTACGAACGTGTTTTAAGATAAAAGAATATTTTTAAAAAACAATTTTTTACTGTCCCAAAAGAACATTAAGATCATGAAGCTGGAACTAAAGACATCTTATAATCAGGCCCGAATAACAAAAGTTTTACAGTTGTACATGCATATGGCTGGTGGGAGTAACATAGTTTTTTATTTATGAAAAATGATGAAATTCCTTAAGAAAATGTGTATTAACCTGTCATTTTTCACCAATTATATTGTATAATATTCTATCATAATACAAATTTTTTAACATTCTTAAACCGTTTTTATATGAGCATAACTACAAAATTATCTCATTGGTATACTTTAAATATCTGTAACTCCTCCTGAAGTAATCAGAATTTTTTCACAGAAGTTATATTAAAGGGTTTATTTCAGGGAAATCATATTGCACTGCAGAGAGTAACCAATTTTTTATCTCTACCCTGATGACTTGATGACTCGGGTTAGAAGGCAAATGTGGACCCTGTATTTTTCCAGGCCAAGAAAACCGTTACTTGATCGTACCCTGTAATATTGTAAGAAATACGTCTGGTTTGAAAGCTACAAGTCATCCGCAAAACAGATAAGTACAATTTGCTATTCCATAGAAAATGTTTCTTCATTATGTAATATTTTATCTAAATGGATTCTATTCCAGGACATTCTCACATTTTAAAATATCAATATGAACAAGTCTTCTTTATCAAATCGTTTAGTTATGCTTATAAAACGACTGAATAAATTAAATAAATTAATAGAATTACTATTTAGATAATACTCTTATGAATTTCGATTAAATTGTATTTTAACGTTTTAAAATACATAACTATACATAAATTATCCAGAACTTTGTCTCCCTCTCCTGCTAGCTGGAAATCTCATACAGGATGTTTAATAGTCTTTACTGTCGGTACTAGGATAGTTTTATTATATAGAATTATTCGGTTAAACAGAGAATTTTCCTATAAGTTAATAATGCATTTTTTACTTCAAATAACAATTAAATGAAATATCAAACTGCTACGTCCATATAAGATTCAAAATATGACTAAAATTCCTTGTTATACCTGTACGGAGTGTTAGACTCATGGTCCACTAATCAGTGAAGAGCTACTGGAATTGGATTCAGCATTCACATTTTTATATTTCACGGTTTATTTACTTGTCAAATTAACCTAGCATATACTATTCAAATTGTATGGAAACTTTTTACTTTATTATGAAAGTAGCTTGTAAGTCCGCTCCACATATTCCACATCGTAAATATAAAACAAAATGTTTTTATTATTTATTTACAATGACAATCTTTATAATTTATCACAACCAACAAACTTCATAACACTGAATTTTAAACGAATTGACAATTAAACGTAATAAATTAGTTTGTATATAGACCATGTATGTTTTGTCCACAATCAATCTAAACCTGACCTGTCCCCACCCGAGGTTATACTACACAAGTGCAGGTTTCGCTATCAAAGCTCAACGGCTTCAGTTATGATCTGTTTTATTAATATGACTAGCCATCTTCCTTAAATTCAGATACTACGACTTACGCTTTTAATTGCTCTAAATGGAGTAGAGATAGGGCTAGAATTCTCGTTCCTCTTCGGAGGTTTTGGATCTTGTTCATTCGGCAATATAAAAAATACAGGTTTAAAATAAGTTCTGCGATTGGGATTTCTAATCAAAATTAATATTAGCTTACACTTCACCAGCAATATTCATAACGCAATGGGGGGTGGGGGGGGGGGGGGGTGGGGGGGGGGGGGGGTGGGGGGGGGGGGGGGTGGGGGGGGGGGGGGGTGGGGGGGGGGGGGGGTGGGGGGGGGGGGGGCTATGTTAGTTGTATATTCCAACTAGGGTTACGGCAAATTCATCTAGCTGCATCGACCACATTTTTGTCGATATAAAGAACACAGAGCGCAGTGAATCGGGCTTAATAAAATAAAGTTATGACAGATCATTATCTAATCGTTACTAACCTTTGGACAGAAGTACCTATTGTAAATAATATGAATAACAGTAATATTGACAAATTTGATAAAGATTAGGTCTGTAGATGTATTTCTTCTGAGCAGGATTGGAACTCAGTTACGGGTTTTAGATGACGTGAATTCAAGTTGTAATGTTCTTGTTAAACACTTCAGACCATAATGGAAAATTCAAAAAAGTCTCAATTTTGTTCGGGTAGAGAACGAAAAATTAAGCCTTGGATAACAAATTAATAGTTTAATCAAATAGATTAAATTTAGAGATAAATCGAGTCAACGTTGCAAAAGGGAACCTTCCTTTCAGTACAGTACTACTTAAAAACTTCAAAAAACTACAGAAATATCTTAAATAAAACAATTAAAAATGCAAACTGCCAATACTACACGAGAAATATCTGCAAAGTGGGAAACAATAGTAAATTGCTGTGGAAAAACATTGGAGAAAGTACAGGCACTGTGACCAAAAAAGATCATTTTCCGATTGAATAATTTTTAACGAACAATAATAATACTTTGAACTCAGACATTATGTGGCGAATACCTTTAATGAATATTACGTAGGAGTAGGAGCTGATCTGGGCCGCCGCTGTCCCTCCTGTGGCCGAGTGTGTAAGTGGACGACGACATGCACAGGGTGGACTCTGTCTTTCAGCTGGAACCCGTCACTGAGCAGGATATTGTAAACGTTATACAAAACATGCGAGGTGGGTCCGCCCCCGGGTTGGACAACCTACCATTTTTGTCTAGGGATCGAACTGGAGGGAAGCATATGGAGCGGTGGAGCGGGGACTGCTCACTGTCAAGCGATGGTTTGACTAAAATCAGCTAACAGTCAACTTGCATAAAACCAAGTGCATGGCAATATCACTGAGAGCTGACGGAGATCCTGTGAACCTTACTTTGAAACTCCATACTTGTGCAGGCCAGATTGAATGTGGCTGCGAAAACTGTTGAAAGAGAGTCAGATTACAAGTACCTCGGGGTAATATTTGATAGTAGACTTAAGTGGACAGCTCATGTGAAATTGTTAAAGAACATATTGAGAAAGTTTATTAATATATTTTCTGTTCTTCATAAAATATTAACACCAGTTTTAATGAAAACAGTTTATTACGCATATGTACAATCATTATTACAATTTGGAATTATTGCTTGGGGCTGAGCATATAAAACTATTCTTCTACCATTACATAATTTCACAGAAAGGCATTATGAAAGCGACATTACAAAAAACCAACTAGTTACCCATTTGAACAAGTATTTGTTGAGTTCAAGGTTTTTAATATAACTAAGTTATATGCAAAAACAATAATCTTATATATGTTTAAAATCAAGAATATATGTTAAAAAAAACCAACCACCCATTTGTTACAAGATTAACTCGGGTATTATAACACCAAGAATCAATAAATCTATAAATTTTAGTTAGGCTTTTGATATAAAGCTAGAATTGTTTTCTCAAAATGACCCCCAACCAAATGAAAACTCCCGGTCACTGCAGTTACTATTAATTTAAGAAAATATGTAATCATTGGCTAGTAGAATTAGGTAGAACAGGGATTGAGGGATTGATAATGTCTTTAAGTCCACGTACAGGCTATTCAAAATAGCGGGGTACTTACGCATCTCTCTCTCTCTCTCTCTCTCTCTCTCTCTCTCTCTCTCTCTCTCTCTCTCTGTGTGTGTGTGTGTGTGTGTGTGTGTGTGTGTAGGCATGTGCGGATAGGAAGGATGGATGTACCGGAAATTAGGTGGTACTAAGTAAACCTTGTGATTGTGTCTGTTCTGATATCAAAAATGCGTGGAATGTTTGCTATTTGGAAATTAGTTACGCAGGCCAAAACTATTTATGCCCTTAATGGGTTATAATTTTACTACATATTTGTACTTTGCTATAGTTAGAGCCACAGTCTGTTTGGCCAGATATATTGCTTCTGTTATTTCCACTTTAAAACAAAGAATATGTCAACTTGTAGTTAATTATTTAAAATATAGCAATTAGTTCACTTAAAGTGGGCTGATCGGACTCGATTCCTCGCGCACAGGTTACGACCCGTGCGAGGATCTTTTTCTTTACTTTGTGTACTATGGATGTTAAATTTTGTATCTTTTATGGCTGTAAATAAATAAATGTATGTATGTAATAGATGACCAAAAGGAAATGTGCCAAGTTATTATTAACTACTTTATTAATCTGCAAACAAACCTCAATGTCAATGCAAACGTTAATAACTCACTATTGGATATAGAGTACATACCAGACTTTTTATGTTTTGAGACTGATGCTGAAGAAATATTGAAAACAATTAAAGGCTTGAAAAATACAAAATTTTGTGGTATTGATAATATAAATGTTGCTCACTTAAGACTATTGCTCCTCACATTTCAAAAGTACTTGCTCATATTTTCAATTTAAGTTTTACTTACGGCTACTTCCCCAAGGCTTTGAAAGAAAGTATTATTGTACCAATACCAAAAAAGGCCGATGAGCGGGCTCTTGAGGACGTTAGACCGATAAGTCTGTTACCAGTATTAACCAAAGTTTTTGAAAAATTAATGAAGAGTAGAATTATAAATTTCTTAAACAAAAACATTTCTTTAGTTAGAAACAATATGGCTTTACCAAAGGAAAGTCCACTCACTGACTTTGTAGAAATGTTGAACACTGGAATTAATTTAGGTAATAAGAACACAGCTGTATTCATAGATTTTAAAAAGGCATTCGATATAGTCAACCATGATATTCTGCTAGCTAAATTAGAAAAGAGTGATATAAGGGGGTTGGCTTAAGCTGGTTTTGTAGTTATTTAAACGATAGGGAACAGACTGTAAGAATAAAAAATAGTTTAAGTGAAGCCAAATTCGTAAAAAAATAGCGTTCCTCAGGATTCCGTGCTTTCGGCTACTTTGTTCTTGATCTATGTTAATGATTTATTACAAAAGAATTTTTTACGGAGATGTTAAAGCGTTTGCGGACGATATAGCGTTCACATACAGCCATTCAAGCAAACAAGTGGTATGGGATTGTATAGTATATGATTTAGATATACTCAGAAATTGGTGCTCTCAAAATAAAATTATAGTTAATGTGTCAAAGACAAATTATATGAATTTTCATTTACAAGGTTTTAGTTTGAAAATAAAATTATTTTTCATCACTAAAGTTGTGGCCGAAATTTTAACTATCAATGTAAAAATTTAGAAAGAGTAGAAACTTTTAAATACATGGAATAAATAAATCATGGAAATAACACATTAGTTACGTTAATAGTTGAATTTAGAAAAGTATTAGGAATTTTTATTATTTGAGAAATATGTGTAATAAGGAGCTCTTGAGAGATCTTTATCACGCTTTAGTCCATTCAAGAGTAATGTACGGATTGCACTGCTGGGGAAATTGTTTTAAAAGGTTAATAAATAAGCTAAGAGCCGTTCAAAATCAATTCATTAGAGTGATTCTTTTTAAAAGAAAACATGAACCATCTTTGCCGCTCTATAGGACCTTACATATTCTTCCAGTAAATTATACAGGGTGATTCAGTTAGTGTTACCGGCACTTTCTGAGCTAAAAAATAAAGAAAAAGTTCATATAAACATGGGTCCGGAAATGCTTCCTTACTGGGTTATGGCCAATTGAAGATTTCACCAAAAATTGTGTGCAGGAGGTCAAATGATGATTTGCCGCGTGTTTATGAAGAGATATTTATAGGCGAATGTAACTTTTTCTAACGGATTTGTAGATGAGAAATTGAATAAAGTTCATCTCATAGCTGTATCTCATTTAGTTTTTTTGTTATACTACAAAAAACAGAAATAAAATAATTTTTGAAAACACTTTTTTAAGGTTTAACGGACAATTATTTTGTTAAATAGGCATTGAAGACCCACATTTTTACAAAGAAACTTGCAGAAAATTTAATTCTGAATAAAATTATGTGCCACACGGCTATTAACAGCGAAGTATTAGTTTCTGGAATTTAATTTTACAACAAACATTCTACCAAGCAAGAAATACGTATTTAGAAAATAAACACCGTAATGTAATGATATAAGGTACACAAATAATTGATTAGCATACAATTGTAAATACGATTTTAATAGATTAATGCTCAACTAAAAAACAATAATACTATTACTTTTTAAGACTATCCAAATGGTTACATCATGTACCTACATATCTTTGTCACGTTAGCTTTACAGAAGGTAAATTATGTTTTTATAAGTTGGTATCACAAATCAGCTGTTCAACAATACACTGCAATTTATTGAGGAATCCAAATTATTTGTTACCAATTCTGTACTAGTTTTATGAGTGCAATTTAATACAATTAATTTACTACTCGTTTGTTAGTGAAGTGTATTTTAAAGTAACTTACTATCACAATTGCAATGCCTTTGTTATTTACAACGGAAGAATATGCCGACATGGTATTTGTCTTAGGCGTTTGTGACGGAAATGCAACCGCTGCTACTGCAGAATACCGAAGACGAATTCCTAATCGCAGAGTTCCAAACCCAAAAACGATCAGTGGATCATTTCGTACCCTAAGAGTAACAGGTAAACTTCCTAGTATTAATAATTATCGGGATCGCCCTGTCCAGAATAATGTAGATATGGAAGAGGCTATAATCATGGCTACTGAACGCAGTCCTGGTGTCAGTACACGGCGTCTTTCTAGGCGATTCGCAGTGTCTCAGTCTGAAGTATGGAGAACTTTGCGCAAAAATAGCATGTTCCCTTACCATAAACAACAAGTTCAAAGTATTCAACCAACAGATCCTCCTCTTCGATTGGAATTTTGCAACTGGTTAATTAGAAACCGTCAACATCATAGAACCATTTTATTCACTGATGAAGCTCAATTTACCCGAGATGGCGTCAACAACCTTCACAATGAACACACTTGGGCAGAGGGAAATCCACATAGTACAATCGTGCGCAACTTTCAACACAGATTTAGTGTAAATGTATGGTGTGGACTCATTCATGATCGATTAATAGGACCATTCATTCTCCGAGGACATCTAAATTCCCGCATGTACCTAGAATTCCTTACAGAACAACTACCACTATTATTAGAAGATGTTCCATTAGCAGCAAGGTGCAATATTATTTATCAACATGATGGTGCCCCTGCCCACTTTTCCCATAATGTAACAATGCACTTAAACGAGCAGTTTCCCGGGCGATGGATTGGTCGCGGTGGACCACACACTTGGCCACCAAGATCACCAGATCTAACTCCATTAGATTTCTGTATATGGGGTTTGGATGAAGAACCTGGTGTACCAGGAAAAAATAAATACACGTGAAGAGTTAATAAATCGAATTGAAGATGCCGCCGCACAAATCAAAAACAATCGTGCAGCGTTGCGGAGGATAACTCGATCAATCAGAAAGCGAGCTGCTAAGTGTATTGAAGTACAAGGACTGATTTTTGAACACCTGTTATGAAAGTGGTACGTAGTATTATAAGCTTTAAATGAAAAACAATAATTTATTTAAAACTTAATTTAAATTGCATCCTAATAAATCTTATGTGTAGGCTACTCTATGTCATTAAAATGCGGTTTTCCTTTGCTTTGGAATTTCTTGCTTGGTAGAATGTTTGTTGTAAAATTAAATTCCAGAAACTAATACTTCGCTGTTAATAGCCGTGTGGCACATAATTTTATTCAGAATTAAATTTTCTGCAAGTTTCTTTGTAAAAATGTGGGTCTTCAATTCCTATTTAACAAAATAATTGTCCGTTAAACCTTAAAAAAGTGTTTTTCAAAATTATTTTGTTTCTGTTTTTTGTAGTATAACAAAAAAACTAAATGAGATACAGCTATGAGATGAACTTTATTCAATTTCTCATCTAAACATCCGTTAGAAAAAGTTGCATTCGCCTATAAATATCTCTTCATAAACACGCGGCAAATCATCATTTGACCTCCTGCACACAATTTTTGGTGAAATCTTCAATTGGCCATAACCCAGTAAGGAAGCATTTCCGGACCCATGTTTATATGAACTTTTTTCTTTATTTTTTAGCTCAGAAAGTGCCGGTAACACTAACCGAATCACCCTGTATATTTTATTCAAAGTCTTAAAAATATTTTTTCAAAGAGGAGGTCAGAGGGGAATGGAACTAATATTTAATCATTGCTATAATACTAGGAATTCGGTCAAAGGAATTTAGAAAAAACCCTAAGTTAAAAAATCAGTCTTTCAGAAATCGTTTGTTTTTCTTACGCCTAATATTTATAATGAAATTGCCTCCAAATATAAAACTAATAGAGAATAAATTTAAATTCGAAAGAGAAGTAAAGAAGTAGCTTTTACAAATTGAAAAAGTTGATAATTTGATTAATTTTGTATACATAAAGTTATAAGCATAAGCTCTTAAGTAAATGGTAATTAAAAACGAGTTTGTTTTATTTATTAAATGTTAGAATTGGTTATAGTAAGAATTTTTGTAAAAAAGGGTTTGTTTTATGTATTAAGTAGTAAAGTAAGTTCTTGTGTGTGAGATTTTGTTTAAAAAAGGTTTTTGTTTTAACACATTAATTTGTTAAATGGTAGAATATTGTAAGTGTAATTCCTTAAAAAAAGGGTTTGTGCTATTTTATTGATTGGTATAATAAGTTTTAGTCATAGTGCTTTATATTTATTGAATAGTCCAAATAAGTTTTTGATATTAGTGTTTGTTAAAAAAATAGTTTTATTTTGCATATATGTCAAAGAGTATAATAGATTTTAGTGGGAACGATGGCTTAAATGTTTTTCTTTCTTAATTTATTTATTGAATAGTTAAATAGGTTTTGGCAAAAATGTGCATTGGGATAAAAATGTTTTGCTGTCTTCACATGTCACAGTTTGATCATGTTATAAGTGAAAGTGAAGGAATGCGATGCGACTGATACGAACTGTCTAAGAAGTGAGATTGTTTCTATAATTACTGGAAACGATAGATTTTCATTTCAAAATAACATATTGTAAAATATTGTATAATATGTTTGGAAATACATAAAAAATAACTAAAATAATGACTACTGACGTAACTCAGGACTGCGCACCTGGCCACCATGGCTTCAGACCCTCGCCGCCACCATCCCCCGCTTGTCGCTGCACCTAGCCACCATGGCTTCAAGCCCTCGCCGCCACCATCCCCCGCTTGTCGCTGCACCTGGCCACCATGGCTTCAGACCCTCGCCGCCACCATCTCCCGCTTGTCGCTGAAACCTAGCCACCCACTGCCATGTCGAAAACCGGAAGACCGAACCCCGATCTTCAAGACATTATTCGCTGACTCCGTTAAGAGCACAGGACACCAACAACATGACAATATATTAAACAAACAAAATTTTTTAAGGAAACCACTACTAGCCACCGAAACAAAATTGATTGACTTCAAATCGAAATAAAAATAATCCAATTCCAACAACAAACTTTCAGAGAGCTTGAAATTTTTGTATCAAAGTGCACAAATGCCTAAAAACAAGAGAATTTCTCTGGCTTTGGAAGCGTTTTTTTTTCAAGAGGGGGAATGTTTTCAGCTCGATATACTTCTTTAATTAAATATCATTGCGTATCTGAAGAAAATTATAAATCTACTAATAGTGTGTTATACAAATACGTTAAATATTGTGAATAAAAACCAATAAATGATTCAAAAAAATGGAAATTTTAGGCTGTGGATATAAGGACAGTGATAAAGTCCTAATTTATATTTTCATATTTTAGACCTAATTTTATTTATGTGAGAAATTTATATTTTCATGCTATCACGTCATTGGGTGAAAAATATTATTATTTTTATAGTTCACTATATATGTAAAATAAATAAATGCAAACACCAAAAAAGTGAACACAGTCCACTCCTGAGGTGTAGGGGTGTACACACAATGTACAATATATAGAAGTGTTTTGTTTAGTTGCCTCGTTCGACATCTAGAAGCATCGGTCCACCTGACTAGTAGCGGAACGGCCGGTGTATATACTCTGACCTTGTACGCTAACGTTCCACCGAGAACCTGCGTTTACCTGCAACTTATTCATCGTTATTTGATTCGTATTTAAATAACCATCCGTGTTTGATTTGGGCAAATTTAATATTTTTCAACAAGTAAATAAGATCGCTAAGTTATGATTAACATTTAAACTCTAACGTTTTAGTACATTATTTACATTACTGTTATAATTTATAGTATTGTGGTGCGCTAGGGTTTTTGCACAAAAAGTGTAAAGCTACTTACTTATAATAATAAAAATGTTATAATAATAAAACTGTTATGAAATAAATAATAAGAAAACCCCTAAAATAGGGAACATTGTAAACACAGACAGGAAAATAAAATAGGAAAATCTTTATTATTCCATGATAACTGGTAAGAATAAGAAGCTGGATTTGAGAACATCATATAATTAGGCAAAATGAAAAGCTGATGAAAATTAGGAGGTGGGTGGTATACAGCTCTACTTGTAGAATTACTTGTTCGAGATAATTACATTTTATTCATAAATAAGTGTAATATTATCCATATATATATATATATATATATATATATATATATGTATATATATATATATATAGCCTACCTATATATATATATAGGTTTAAAAGAAAACAATACACGTTTCATAAACTTGAAATACTTAATATTTCGTCACTTTTCAGTGACATTATCAAAAGCTTGTACAAAATAAAATATAAACAAATTTATGAATGAAGGCTGTCACTAAATAATGTAATAGAGATAATAGAAAGCTGTTCATTAGTTTTATTCCTACGTTATCTCTTTCTTTTGATGTTGAAGCTATGCGAAAAATTATGAGTTTAGTTAGTCATCAGTAAGTGAGAGACTTGAATATTTGTCCGATGTTGTGACTGTGAAGTTCAGTAAATTGAGTAAGTGGGACGGGACGGCTGGTGTGTTTCCTACCTCCAGCATACATTGCAACGATTTTACGTCTTGGGCAATTTGAAATTCTTCTTTTTTACACTATTTAATGTGGTAATATTAACATTTATATCAATTATGGATAACAGTTTGGTATCGTAATTTTCTTGAAGAAAATAATAGTTTATTACCGATCATTTAGCCAAATTTGTCAGATTGCTGATTCTTTCTTCAGAGATAAAGAAACATTAAAGATCATCTTGTATTCACTTTTCTTTCCAAATCAAGGGGTTTCAAGGTCTAACGGTAGTCCCTTGTCAGATCTCCTCGGTGAAACTTTCTTTGTCGTTGGGTATAGTATTGCAATCTTCACAGTTTTTACTGATTAGGATGCTAATAGCAAATCTGATTTTTATATCGTGATCTGCAAAGATGCCGTGTAAGCAATTTTAAAGATTGATAAATTCAGATTTGCAATTTCTTCCTTTTTAGGAAAAGCGCATTCCTAGTGAGAGCGATTGTTTTGGAATCTTACAAACACTAACAAAGAAATATTAACATGCGCGCATAGTGTGTGTGTATGTGTGTGATAAAAATACTTGGCATTGAACTGCCACTAATTAAAAAAAGAGAACGAAAACTATTATTAGGGAGTTACTGAAAGATGTTTAGAATCCAGACAGGAGAAATTACCCTAGGCGTTATTGCAAATAACGAGTACTAGTCAAGCACAGGTGAAAGTGCAATGCAATAATAATTTCTTCATTAATTTTAATCACAAATTTCAAAACACATCAAATTAAAAAAAAAAAAATTACGGGAAATTCAAAAAACTAAAATAAAGTAGGCATAGGCGTAATAAAATAGGAAGTATAGTTACCATTAGTGTAATCCAGCACCATATGGTGGGTTGTCAGGCTACTGGTATAGGTCTTCAAGCCGTCTGTCCTGTTCTGCTGGTTTTTTTCAGTTCTGTCGACGCTTTTTCCGCTCTACGAACGCGATCAAAATCCACACGTTCCATCGCCAACAGCACATTCTGTCCTGCTTTCAGTCCTAAATTCTCAAGACTTCTGCACAAACTTAAGTAGCGTTCATTGAACGACAGAACTGCTTCAAATGTGCCAAACTTTAATGTTGAGAGAGTGACAAAAGACATTCTGGGAATTCGAGTCCAAATACGATTATTGAAGGACTCGTTGGGGTATTTGCCTTTGATTAGCCTTTGAGGCATTTCCCAAGCATCTGAGGGTCTGCAAGGCTCCTGAATATAGATTATATCTTCAGAATTGCTACATGGAAGTACAATATAAGCTATATATACTTGTGCTATATAAACAGTATAAGTGCCACAAGCCACGTGCTCACTCAAAAGTTGTCTGAAATAAATGCAGACATTAAATACATTTTTTAAGTAACCTTCTATTCTTTCATTTTATGTGCATCATTTTTAAGAGAAAGTTTTATAGAACAATAATCTGTAAAACCTCAAAAAACGTAAAACAATTAAATTTGGCCAATTTAGTTTGCCCTTAACATGTATCCCGTAAAAAAGCTATAAATATTGACACCAATTTTAGCATTTTTAGGAATTACGGAACTGTTTTCAATTTACACAGTAACTTGCGTCTGACATTGATTTACTGGATGAAATATGATATCACAGTCTTTTTATAAGGGAAAATTACTGTCATTGCAAAAATGAAGATTTTAACTTTTTAATTTTAACAAAAATGACTTAACTTGAAACTTAAGATTTAAAAGCAAAAATTAAAAGTTTCTCGTTTAGATCTGCAAACCCAATTAGACTATAAAATAGGACAGATGAAGAATAATTAGTAGCCATTTTTTGGGATCTTCCAGTTAACGCGAATTCTGTAAAACTTGTGGGTATATTTAAAGTTGAACTAGAGGGATATTAAATTAAATTGTAATAATAATTTACTGTCAAAATAAATAAATACGTGTAACCAATTTCTGTGCTACTAAATAACTAAATGAACATTAAATTGTTAAGAACTTGCAAAGAGAAATTCCAATTTAGGACATAAGCGTAGTACCAGTAGTAGACCTACTAATAGTGATAGTCTCCGAGTCGGACTTTGGATCTGAGATAGATATCTCACAGTTTCAATTCCTGTAAGTATTCAAATCATCGGACAGGCTTAAGATAATGGAAAAATCCAGGCTCAAAAGATATTGGCCTATATTTTTAATAAAATTTATAATTAGTGTATAAATCAACTTAAATATAATATCGTATTTAAAAAATGAGTCATTTTTTCACCTCACACTGTGAAAGGTGTAACTCTGTAATGAAATATGCAACACTGTGTTAGTTTCATACGTATCAGGCCTATCATGAGATATGTTCAAATATTTAATGAACAATGTAGACCAGTTAAAAAGTTTGCAAATTTGATGAAAAGTAGATCTAATTATTAGTGCGGGAAAGATTTTTTATAAAACTAAAAATGAATGCACCTAAATTATCAATGTTATATGCGGGTCCATAGGTAAAACTCAAGACTAAAAGTTTTCTACTTATTTTCCTGAAATCGTGTGGTAAAACAAACTTATGACACAGGTACCAAATTTCTAACAACTAAAAAAGTACTAAAACTCTATTTAACAAAAATGTGTATGGTACAAACGAAAAATTGCTTATGTTGAAGTATATGATGTTCAATCTTGCTACTTTTGTAAAGATCGAACAATTTTTTTTTTCAAAGATCTCTAAAATTTTATATGAATCAGAGGGAACAAAACAGTAATGTGTGTGTGTGTGTGTGTGTATGTGTGTTTGTGAACTGTGTGCGATTTCAGTGTGATCTAATACATATTTGTTATAATCTCTGAAAAGATTAACAATAATACTTCTATACCCCCGAATAAATTTTACTTATCAACATCTATATGTTATATTCTCTTGTATTCTTTTTGAAAGATAGTTGGTTTAAACATAAACATAAGAATGTTATTGCAGGTATATATTACAGATAAGGGTAACCCAACAAATATTTTATATATAGTGACGTTTTTACTATTATTGAGCGCATACCCGTTTTTCAGGTTTAAGGTGCTGCTCTCGGCTTTAGAGTGGAATAATGTGTTTCATTGTTGAAGAAAAGTTTGCGCGCAGCCTCTAACATACCATTTATTAACACGGAAAAATATATATTTTTATAATCATTATACAATCAATTAAGAGTGATTTAGGCAGTGATTAGTGTTTTTTATAATTGGGTTTGATTAAAACATTACTAAAATTTCCCAATTTAAATACCTGTAACTTCTTACGTGGTTAAAAATATTTACCTTAAAGGCCTACGAACATGCAATAAAAAAATATTCCCCATAACAAAAATCTATTGCACTACGTTATTAAGCTGTACAAATATTTCCGTGAGAACTTAGCACAACTTGACGAGCATTCTTTGTGTAAAGTGTTTTATTGATCATGGAAAATTTAAAAGGGTAAAAGAATTTGTGAAATTTCCATCATTATATACTATAAAATGTGTAATGTAACTCAACGTTTCAAAGATCGAAATTCATGCTATTCGTCAGAAGAGAAGACAATGAGTAATAAAATTAAAAAATACTTGGCATTGAACTGCCACTAATTAAAAAAAGAGAAAGAAAACATATTATTAGGGAGTTATTGAATGATGTTTAGAGTCCATACAGGAGAAATTACCCCAGGCGTTATTGTAAGTCACGGGTACTAGTCAAGCACAGGTGAAAGTGCAATGCAATAATAATTTCTTCGTCAATTTTATCACAATAGAATGTTACTAATCTTTTAAGAATAAAGTATTTATATAATGAAACTTTATGAAAGATAGTAAAATATTACTGTGGTACTAAATAATTTAAAAATAAATAAACGATTATAATTCTTGTTGATGAATTAATAAAAAAGTAACTGGAAATTATATTAAATTCTGTAGTAAATTTACGTTTGGAAAGCAAAGATAGAAAAAACTACGATTTTCAGACAACTGAAAACCAATAAGTGGATGTTGTGTTGATTTTGTAAACTCCAGTTCACCTTCCTCTTGGTCCAGTGTCTGGAATGGGAAGCTGTCAACATTTGTACTTTAAAATTAAACAGTATGAATTATTAAAGATGTATATACAACTTTCTACTATGCATTACATTTTAAAATAGAATGAAGGGGAGCGTGTGAACGAGAGTGTAAAGATAGAAATCAAAATTGAGAAAGTAACAGTATGTAAAGCAATTTAATTAATATAAGGCCTCTTGAAGTATGTTTTATCCCATTAAGACTGTTACCATTCAGAATATGATGACTAAAGTCAGTTGAGTCACAATAAAAGGATGAACTATATGGTTATAAATAGGATAATGTGGGATAAACAGCGAATAGACTCATAAGGCCAGATTCGGGTGTGTGAGGATTGGAGGGGGATAGCTGATAAGAGTCTTGCAGCAGACCTTGACAGGTGCTTATCAGTTTGTTACAGCCATGCACTTAGACGGTTAATTGCCGTTCTTTATACCACGCTAGGATATTCTGTTATACGAAATATTTCCTTTTAAAATAAAAACATAATTGATACGAGTTATCATTTGCAACGCATACACAATTTTGAGTTATGTTCATAAATTGATAACACTTTTCTTACAAAACACAAAGGGTCTTCTAGTATCCTAAGTTCAAATGAAAAGTTCTATATTTCAGGCGTCAGTAACTAATATAAAAAATATTGATAATGCATACATATAATCTAGTTTTTTTCATGAGTTCTCGCGAACGGTTTTGCAGAAAGCGAAACCCCATATCCATAAGATACACGTGGAGCCTAACGATGATTTTCATGCTTTAATATAATAATTCTGCTCTGGTTTTTCACGGATTTCCAAGGAGAGGATGCGATCTTTTCAAACTCGTTTCTTAGCAAACACCTGAGAGGTATGACAAAGATGCGTGCAGAGTTCCATATAAGACAGTTCCAAATTTTCGAGATTTCTTAATGATACAAATTTTCGCTAACAGTATCGCAATTATTCCAGAATTTCCTCGATTGGTTATGAAATCAAGTATAAAAGTGCATCTACGAGTACTTAACTCATGTGTAAATCTAAATATAATATATTATCAGAAAAAATTAACACGTGATAAAAGATATTATCGAATTTATTGCGATTTTCTTGGATTTTCGCATTTAGGCTGCAAAATATTTTATCGAGATTCAACCAGTAGAAGGTAGGATAAAAATGCGTACATGCGTTTCATTATAAATCAGGAGTCAGCCAGTGGATATACATAAACAATAAAACGGCTCATGACTTTGACCTCTGGAGTTTAAACCTGATTTGGTGAAGTTAAGCGGACATTTAGTCCGCTTTAGTTATTTAGCGGAAATAAAGTTTCTTTCTTCTTCTTCTTCTTCATTTCTTGTAAGTAATACCATGAGGACATCAAGATAGGCCGATATTTTATACAAAACCTATCTAAACCGAGTTTGACTCATCATTTTGAGTCATACAATAGTTCATGTATCAAGAATGAAATGACTTTGGTAAACCCATAAGAATCTGTATTTGCATAAGTGTTATTGATAGACTATACGTTGTAATTGGTGGAACAATAGTGATTATGACTCTACAGTAATCATTCTCTTTCTAAGAATTCCAATAAAGCTTGCACAGAGTCACTCATAATAGCTTCCGATAAGTGGAAAGTAATACAACGTAGAATAGACCATTTTCAGTCCATTCTGTGCTAGTGAAGGTTCAGGAAGTCACCAATATGTATAAACTAGCTATATTCCTTGTTGTATTATTGACTGCTATTGAAGTAATGGACTGTGGTCCCTGTCGTGTGTTGAATGAGAAGGTAAGAAGTAGACAAGTTTTAAGAGTGTTGTAAATTGACAAATTTATTACCAGTTCTCTTAGCAAAGATAATGTACTAAATGATATATCTCGTTTAATAACCATTGCAATAGCCGAGAATACAAATACGATACTTGTAACATTAAATGTCTTTTCCATTTATCAGTCAAGAAAACCAGCACAATTTATTACGTGAATAGAAAAACTCAATGTTTTTATTATAAGTATATTTTATCGAATGATTTACATAATAGTTCACTAAATAGCTGCAAAAACTTTAAAATATTTTTATTTCAAAAATATTCAAAACAAGGATTTTATTTTATTTATACATTTTAAAATCCCTAGAAGTCTGAGAAACTTCTATTGTGTGAACATGGACAGGAGCTTGACTCTATAGTAGATACTGATGTATCTGAGTATATTATAATGACTAACGAAACAAAAGTCTAAATATTAATGGTAAAGAACTGAATCTTAAAGTTATTGCACTAATATTAATATTTTAAAACTTCTGTACGAATCATTGCCTAAAATGATTCTACATTACTGCTAATCTTTCAGTAATATTTATACTTTGAAATATGTCTATATTCTTCAAAATAATATAATATAATAAACTTTATGGTAAACTTTTCGATTTAAAATATTTAATCTGAACAATTTATTGATAAATTAAAGAAACCCATCTTTATTTATAGGGGTGAAGTTAGAACTAAACAGTCCTCTCTTCCATTAACCTCTAAATACAAATAAAAAAATAATAAAATCACTCCTAGTACAATAATGTAACTAGCATGTAAAACTGAATTACATTTAATAATTAATTACGATAAAATACAAAAATTTACATTTTAAAATACAAAAATTTGTATATTGATTGAACTTTAACAAAACTAACTATAATACAATAACCAACTAATAGAATTATGTCATCTTTATTAAGTTTCATTCTTCATTCACTCAGCTTACATGCAGTTACCTTAAGTGCGACCACAAGAACCACCAACCGTCACTCTCGCCGAGTCCACAGCAGAAAGACCCTACGTTCACCCCCAAAGCGATCGCGCCTATAATTCTGATATTATCAGGATATTATTATTATCTGATATTATTTTTGATAAGCTATGTTCAAATTATAGATGAGAAATCCCCATCTCTACACTCAATCCCTACCACTCCGATGTATTTTGAAAGTTCCAGCCTGAAAAACCTATTTTTGTTGCAAAAATAATCAGGACAAATCATGACAGTTTTGATTATTGTGATAAAACATTATCTCCACAGTCCATCCAGTCCTGAAAAGTTCGAGTTTCATCGGTAACCAGAAACGTTTTATTTAATGACAGTTATTAAATGATAATTAATGGTAAGTGTCCTTGTATATTCAGATCAGCACAAAAAACCAATTTCCCACTCCAATATTTCATCACTTACTTGCGCGAAATACAAGCCAACAAAGAGGCTATTGTGGATATCATTTTACGAGGAGCAAGTTTCAATAGAAATTACATTTTCAAGAATCAATACAGTTATGATGATTTTCATTAATATTTTTTACAGAAGAATGTGTACGCCTATAGGTGCTTAAATAAGCCTTGGCATATTTTCTATCGTATGCACTATACATTCCATATTCTTTTTGTAGGTGGTTACAAATCGTTCACGGCTTTAATCTGCCTTCGGTGTGTACTATAAATTTCTACAACTTCTTACTTAACATTAGGTACGAGGCTTTTTATCTTTGTTACATAAAAAAATTCATGGAATCACTTCATTGACTGCCGATGACAATAATTTAAAATTTTGCTATATACACAGAAATAAAATTAGGAGTCACAGTTAAAATTAGCTTAACTACTTAATTATTTCTCAAAGCTGTGTATTTATTCAAAATATCTTACTAAACTAACGTTGAAATCAAACACAAACCTTTCAGTTTGTACATATTTTTTAAATTACACCTTTTTACTACAACGAATTATTCAACGTCTATACTTGGAAAAGAAGGCATTACTTATCAATTAATTAAATTTAATTTCCATTACAGTTAGCCACTGTATAGCTTTTTTCCTACCAAAAATTACAAAAAGACTTACCAGATTGAATTTAGCCTACTAGTACAGTTTATCGTTATATTGTATAAATATTAATATTGTGGCTCAATAGATACGATAATGTGTTATGTATACATGTTTTATATATATATATATATAAAATATGTTATGTATATTTGGTATCTGTTTCAGTGTAGTCGCTGGTCTCCACATTCCAGTCTTGTGTTCTGTTGTCCAAGATTTTATTGCGAATTTGGGCCTGACGGAGTAACCGGGATTTGTGTGTGGTATATCCTACCAACCCTCCGCTATATACACGACTTGACGCTTGATGGGGGTTATTGAAACATTTATGCCATTATAAAATGTAAGAACATTAAAATATAATATATTATTGTATTATATTATATTATAATATATATTATGTTACTATCCAAGAATATTGTGTCGTTTCATACTTCTAAATTCACACCTTAAACTGATGTGGGAATACGAATATATACATCATTTAAATATAGACTGGAATATGAAACGCATGTTCCACCTTGTGATGCAAACTATACTCAGATAGAAAACAACCTGGTTTTGATCACAATGAATTTATCCAAACAAATAACATGATTGTTACCAACCACTTCGCGTTTAAAAACCTCCTACGTATCTCCCCACCCATATTCTCACATATCTTTATACAACGAAGGTAGTAAAACCGAAGCGTGAAACAATGTAGCTACTGGCCTACTCACATAATAATTCTTATATGCGCCCCAATATTTCTTATCACTCACCTCGCTCCTCCAACCTAGATATTCAACACGCCTATGAAAACATGAACATGTGGTAATGCTCCCTTAACAACAGAAAGATCCCATGAGCCCCTGCAACTATTATACATACAAATAATTTTTATTATTTATCTACTTGATTCTTGTATTTCCACCGAATATAATAATTGAATATAAATGTCTGAACAAACATTTAGCAGACACCATAAATGTATTTGTACCAGATCATCCTTCTGCCCAGATACGTCCCAGGAAGCTTGGAGGATCCAGCATCTTGTAATTTAGCTTTCTCTGCAATTCCAGTGTTCTCTCTGTTTAGAACACAAAATGATAAATTTAGTTCGGTGCAATTGGTTATCAAATTTATTTTTTTCTCTCTAACGCGGTAAAATAAATCTTTTTCGATATTAACAACTCTTTATGTAGATAGTTTATATCGTCAAACATACTGAATTACCATTGCATTTAGAAAGCATCAAGTCTGTTCTGTGACTTAAATAAGAAAAGGGTTTGCTATTGTATTGACCTATGATGAATCTAAGGATATTTTATCTTGTTCTGAGACAGAACATTCGCAATACGATCACGAAGCTAAATAAAAAGTTAAACAAAATTTTCATAATGAGGCAGAACCCAGAAACACTTTTCCAGAACTGATACTGTTTTCTCGCGCGATTTACACAGTCAAATGCTTTTGAGCGCAGAGAGCGCTTCAATCAGATTTTTACACAGTCAATGGCCGATTTGATTTGATTAACCTCAAAGGGTTAGAGTAAAAGATTGAAAATCCAAGGATTTCCAATTTTTATGGAGTTTTGAAGTCATTGAGTTTTTTCTGAGACCTGAAAAATGGAAATACGAAGATAGTCATTTAAAGATCGTTTCTTTTCGAAATTGGAATAACCTTTGCTATATTAAAAGTTTACGCCAGGCTATCTTGGTAATGGAAAAGAATCTAAATTTTTAATGTCCAGTAAAGCATGCTTGAAGCAGCGCTTGATAAACCACACAGACGACATGTAATATCTATGGTTTGCTTCTTCGCCTTAAGGTCATGTAAAATGTGGGTCATCTTCTTATTCACAAGAAAGAGTGCCATGGATGAAGATGGTTCCACCAATGTCTCGTTGCTAGATAAGCGCCTTTGAAAGTCTAGAATAGAGGCAACAACATTAAAAACGTATTGCTTTTTGGAAATGTTTGTCTAATTAATTGCCATGTACTTTTCGTATGAGGTGGAGTCATTTAGAGTAATTTTGTAGAGGTTTTAATGCATTTCAATCTTTATGCACTTTTTAAAATATAGACAATATTTTAAGATTTGTTCAACATTATAGGCCTTTTAGAATGAATTTTACATATTTACGACAGTTACGTTTACATCATTGAAAAATATAATTATGATCGTCACTCTTATTTGTAGTTTGATAAATATATGTCAATTTTAAATCCCCCCAAAAATCATATTTAATGGTGAAAGTATCTCATGCGAGAATAAATACAAACCCGGAATATGTGGATGAGTGGCAGCTATCTCAATAATTACACATTTATACGTAAATAAATATATTGTTTCAATACACATCGACAACAACTAACATGGAATTGCATACGTCGGTACTTTTTAATCTTTTCACATCGAAATTAATACGTAGATTGTGTCCAACCACACAAACAACTTTATCATATATCTCTACAAATATAGATGTCTCTGTTTGGTGTTTTCTTATATTTTTGTATGTTATCGCCAGTTGATATTTGGCTGGATTAGTATATATCTTAAACTGTTACTGAACACAGATAATAAACACGTCACAGATGAGAATGGTGTGTTTTGAAAAATTAATTTCCTTTTGTTGGTCATGGCTGTGATATAGAAACTGCTTAGTAGTAAAACATGGAAATTCAGTCAAAGTAGTTTAGTGAAAATTCTTTAACAGAAACCTCATTTTGTTAAATGTGCTAATCTTGTCAAAGTTATTTGACGATGTATCTGTTTACTAGTAATTGTAAATTAGGAAGGCAATATTTAATTAATAGTTCTTTATGATTTGTTTTACAGACTATCGGCTGAATCTTTAGCGGTTGACTGTGTATGTGTTCATAAAATCAGGTGCTGTATCAATTCTTTTTAGAGACTGAAACGTGGTTATCAAAACCAAATACACATTTACTTTAGTACAGAAAATAATAGAGAATCCATATGCTTACGGAAAAATTACCACTCTACATCGAAGTAAAAGTTTACAATTTATAACTAAACATCGGTGTATTCCATATATATCTGAGCAAGAAGTTAACTGTCACAAAAATAGATCGAAAATTTGTTTTATTCTTAAAATGGCACTATAAATTCCTCTTTGATTGGGATTTCAATTAATAAAATAAATACAAATAAGTTTATTGAAATTAAAATCTATAAAGGATTTGTTTTTAAATATTTTACCATTTATACCTTTACCATACTAAGCTCAACTACAAGACCTGAGACAGGAAGTGGGATGACTGTAGGCAAACGTGATGGCTAAGCGTTTACTTAGAGTTGCTAAAATGTGACCATTGTAATGAGCTCCTTTGTTATAATATTGCAGCTGCTGCTTAACAACTACACCCAGTGCCCAAGCTGTCACTAGGCTTAATCACATAAAACTATATCTCCTGAAACAATAAATTAGTCACTTGATGTTTGAGATATTTACCTAGGAGCTCTTTGTGAATTTTCCTAAATGCATCAAAGAAATTATGTAGCCTATATTAAATGAGCTGCAAGAGATTAATTCTATTAACAAGTAATTGTATGAGATTAGTGTGATAAGTTGGAGCCTATACCTTTATTTAAAGTTACAGTCTCTATATGTTGTGTGACCTTTAAAAATATGTATAACATTTAAACTGTAAAACTTTGATAGGCAACTGTAAAACTTTCGCTACTTTTGTATATAATACTATTTCCCTACTTTTGTCTCTTATTTTATGCTCTGAAAGCCGATAACTGTCTATATAAAGCTCTATTGGACATCGTTAGCTGCTCTACCGCTAGATAGCTGCACTGTGTGGACCTGGTCGGCGCCTACAGCTGGGTAGCGGCAATATATGGCCTTCAATGTGTTGCAGATGCTGCGTTATATTTTATAAAGCCGTTTGGTTAATACAGTTATTTTCGATCTGTCGCGTTTTGCTACAATCTTGGCAAGTAACACAGATATTGATATTCAGGGCTTGGGTGCAGGTATTAGTTTCGAAATAAATAATCTCAGTTCCAACTATCCCGATATAAACACAGATCCTTTGGTCAACCAAGTTGATGATTTTCTGAATGTAATATAATCTGAACAAAAACTAATTGATCTGAAAGATAACGATTTGGATTCTCCTTATCTTGATATCGCCGAGTTTTCAGCCAGATTCGTGATCAAGAGAAACCACTGAAAACGGGAACTTGACTTAGCATGTCACCGATCAAGACGCTGCTGAAAAGGAAAATGTTAGACTGATTAAGACTACAACTGACATAAAAAAAACCTTAAAATTACCAAATATGAAAACAAAAATCTGTTGGTGATATATAATTCTGTAGTTCAGGATGTAAAACATGTAAAAAATTTGAATGACTCACTCAGCGGTAAAAATTAAATATATCAAACCGAAAGTAAAAACTTAAAATTCAAACTAAACTTATTAAATGAAGAGTTAAATAGAGCTAAGCTAACATTTAATGATTGGAGGAAAACCAAGTGGATAGAGTAGGAGATCCTAGAAAGTTATTTCTACTTTATGTCTGAATGTATTGATGACCAAAATGTGTTTTTATGCGGCCCTTCTTCAACACAGTTAATCAGATACAGTCCAGTTACTGCGAGTGAGATCACAAAGCTTTCCTCATTTTCAAATAGTAACTATGTTCTCTTGTGTGTGAGTGACAGTTCCGATATCACCAGGGAGGATGGGGGATCGCACTGGAGCTTACTTTGTATTGTCCGAACAAATAATCATGATTATCACTTTGATTAATTTAAAGGCTCAAATAACAGTACTGTACATAACATTGCGGAACATTTCAAAACACCCCCTAAAAATCTGGTTGAAGTGGACTGGATTGGAGTATTACAAACGTGTACTGTATTGCGTTGTTTTATATTCTTTACACCAGTTTCAACTATAATCAACAATAATGGACAAATGTTTAATCTTTTTATTTAAAAAATACTGCCTGATCCAGAATATTGGAACTCAGCTATGGGACAATAAATATACGGTTTTATATATCAATAACATTAGTAGTATTACTGAAACTAGTAGTATTCCAAACCCAAATAAATATTTAATTGGCCAAATTAGCCCAAGTGCATTTCCAGTATCACTATGTGATAATTTTTTTTTAAACTTCAAAGTAGTCCAGGAGAAATAGCAGTTCAAAATGGTCAAATAAATAAATGTTTTCTTACAGCAAACTAATGGCACAATTTAGTTAAATACATCATAACTAAATAAAAAAAATATTCCGAACAAAAATCGTTTATTAGGGGGTATAAGAGAGATGGTTTTTAGGGGTGAAAATGGTTTTTTTGCAATTTGTGACTAAACAATACATCCTATTGAAAAAAGTCAAATGAACAAGTTGTTGGAAATAAAAAATCTACAACTCATGCAGTAATCATTTTTGGCCTAACCTCAAAAATTTCCAAAAAAATCCAAAAACCCGTTTTTTTGTTTTAAATTTTTTTCTTTTACAAAAATGGTTCGATTGAGCTTAAAGTTTGATAAAATATACTTTGTAATATTCTAAAAATACTGTATTTTTATCATTAAGAAATATTCAGCCGTTATAATAAAATTTCACTTGATAACAAATTTGAAAATTTTTTTATCAAAAAAGGTTCTCTGACGGCTCATTTTTTCGTTTTATTCTCTATTTTGAAGAAATTGAATAAAACATATGTAGTTTAATTGAAAAAACTGCATAAAAATTGAAAATAAACAAAATATTGACATTTTTCATTATACATTATATTGTTTACGTGGAAAAAAATGTTATTATTTATTTAGATTATAATTTTTTTTATACGAGTGCTATTTGTAACGAAATCTGCCTGTCGCATGACTTTTAGAGAAGATTTCACTTCTCTCTCTTATCTAACTCCAAGCATAATTCTTTGGTAACAGTTAAATATTGTAACTTAAGTTATGTCGAGTTCTTATGATATTTCTTGTAGTATTACATAGGTATTTGTTTAATATTGTTATTTACTACTAACTGATTTATTACTTGTAGTTAGTTAACAATGGTTGCAGTGTAAACTATTACACCATCAAATACGCTAAATACGTTTTTAATTAATGTAGATTAGCACTCAACTACTACCTTAGTACACATTATTAATCACTTGGAACAGATAGAATGTATCATTTAGTATGTTGTCCATCACTTTATTAGGGATTAATGTATGGATGATACAAGATAAAACTATGTAGATACCTATAGAAAATTTAGAAATTTAACCTAAAATTTGCCATTGTTAGTAAATTGCTTGAAATCACGAAGGTGAAAAAGTTATAAACTGTTTTTTGATAACCCATGGAAGAGTGTAAATTACTTTAAGCAATATTGTTAATTTAAAATCTTCCGGTACATAAATCAGATATAGATGAAGTTCAATGTGATATTATCAAATATGGTAAAACAACTCTTTGCTACGTGGGAGAGAATAAACAATGATTAAAAGATAAACCCTTTTACAATATTCATTTTGACTTCTGTTTTTTTTTTAAACCACCCAATTTTTCAATAACTCAACATTCTGTGATTGACAAATACTTTTTACAACTAAAACTGAACCTCTCCTCCTTAATGTTCCAAAAAGATATGTTTTGCTGTCAACCCTTAAAACCGTATTGAATTATTTATCATCAACAACACTTTAGGCCCTAACATCATTTAAGTTTAAGTTCTAAACCTCTTTGATTTGTTGTAATGAATATTATACTTATACATACTGAGTTGTGTTAAATCATTTACATAACATAGCATATAAAAATGAAATATGACAAACTTAAATGTACAATAGTCAAACTTGTATGTAGCGAAATGTTGTGACTTTCTATAACGTTCTATGAACATTCAAATCAAGTGATAAATAAGAATAATTTTATTTTCAACAAAATAAACATAATACATTATACAAAATATATCAATGCACTAACGTAATTCCAATTACTTAGACTTAAACTAAACCATGTTCAAAGTTCGCTAGGTTTAAAGGTGATAGATCTTTTACACTACTAATCGTTGACTCAACGACCCTTTCTGAGATAATAAAAAATAAGACAGGGCCATTTAGTCTACAGGTCGTGGAGACAACGACCCTATTTTGATATTTAAGATTTTATACGTGGGTTCGTTGTTACAACGACCCACTAAATTGAATGAAGAGGATCAATTACTCAACTGGGTTCGTAGCAACAACGCCACGTTTTACCTGTTTAGAATATTTCGGGGGCAGCTCCTTTACACTACTAATCGTTGACTCAAAAACCCTTTCTAAAAAAATAATAAATAACAGAGGGTCTTTTACTCTACAAAGCGTTGTGACAACGACCCGATTTACTAAGAAAACTAAAAGTTAAATCAAAAGGTTCTTTGTCACAACGACCCATATCAAGAATGTTTAGAACTACAAATGGGGTCGTTGACACAAAGACCCTGTAATACATCGAAACTCAAATAAGACATTCGAGGGCGTTTACTCAACTGATCATTGTCTCAACGCCCTTCCATCCCAAACAAGCGCTTTAAAACGAAACAGGGTCAATCAGTCAACTCCTAGCCCGGTAGGCATGAAGGCGCTGCGTCTGTGCCGAGTTTAGTCCTGACATCTGATATAAGGGTAAATACTTTGTATACGTACTGTATGTCAATATTTTGTTTATTATACATGTATATTATTGAACTAGATTTAAATTCTGGTAACAGTTGTGTTTATAAAATATGAAAAATATTTTTAAGACATAAAATTCTTGTTATGTTTCCTATTACTTGTTTATGTATTCAAAATATATTTCACTCAATTACATAAACTGAAATAATGTAACTATCATTCGTATTGAAGACTCGTGGAGCAATTGGACAATTCTTTAAATATTACTAAATGTTAATAAAAAAACTACTTTTCCAAATTGTTTATTTTTTGGACGAGGCCTTTCGAAACCAATTCCACCAAACCAAACCAAACCAGGATTCATATTCAAGCAACTCCACAAATAAATATTTATATATTGTTTGTTACAATTAATATTAAAATAACATATGGTGTAAAAATGCAAATACAAAACTCTATAGGAAATATTTCAGCCAGTATGAAAAATTAGATTTGACTAGAGTTTAATTTTTTAATAAATTGAGAAGAATATTACATAAAGATTCAAAATGATTGTATTTTCATTTTTACACCATATGTTATTTTAATATTAATTGTAACAAACAGTATGTAAATATTTATTTGTGGAGTTGCCTGAAACTGAAACCTTTGGTTTTGAAAGGCCTCGTCCAAAAAATAAACAATTTGGAAAATAAGTGTTTTTATTAACATTTAGTAATATTTATCATTCGTATTTCTACTTCTGTCGGAAACAGGTTGCGGTTTCTAATTATTATTGAATGGTTAATCAGGCATTACCAAACATTCAAATTAAAGTTAAAATGAGAAAGCTGCAAACAAATTAAAACACTAACAGTAGATTTCGACAACTACAAATCCAAACATACACTATGAGGAATTCGAATGACAGAAGCCGCCTATTGACAGTTCCGAAGCCACTCTACTGAGAAGGACGAAACATTTAACTTCTGTAAGTCTATATGACCGCAAAATATCTCGAGAATGAATTGACTTACATATCGTCATCGACTTTATAGCGATCACTTTTAAATTGCTATTGTGGTTAACCGTGGTAGTAACGCGAAAATCGCAAAAGAAATAAATTTGTAAGCAACTGTGTACAGTCATATGATATTTTTACATGTGGCATGGTAACACAAGTACCCAATCCATCCGCAAGATTTTTCTAAGGATGTCTTATTTTTGTAAGATTTAAATTTTATATGAAAATCTTTTAAGTTATAGTCAAAGTTTATATAGCAAACATTGTTTTTTATATCTATTACTTAATATCTGCTGAAAATGTATAGAAGTATATTTTTAAGAAGACTTTTAATTTCCTTATCTGGATATTTTCATAATCTGTGCTCAATATTTATATATTTATTTATATAATTTATATTTATTTTAATATTTGATCGAAAATAACATGTGTTTGTTTATAAAAAAGCTCACGCTAATAGCTAGTTTGTGAAAATGCTTATGTCTGCAGTTTGGAAAAAACTTGGAAGAAAAGTGAAAGTGAAAAAAAGGAAAAAAAGTGTTTATGTGTTTTTGGATAATGGTTCGCTATTTAGAGTTGGATCTATTAGTATAGATTAAATAAAATAGTTTTCATAATTTTTAATAATGCTTACACCTGTTTCATAAATAAGCAATTAAAGAATAAATTTTTCTCTTGGCCGAACGCAGTAAAGCCTATGAGGGGCTGGAAAGATATCATTTATTTCTGTTCACAAGACATCTTGAGAACAAACTGACATTATATTATATATAATAGATATATACATTACAGGATTAGATAGCCCAAAAATATATAAAACTCTGCAATAAATATAAGACATACATACTCGTAATACGGTTAACTACGAACTAGTTGTGCAAAGAAACAAACCATAATTTTAGACATCTTTAATAGAACAATATATTTTACAGTTACATTGTTTTAAAATTTTAAAGATATAATTAAAATGGTTTTATAAAAGCACCAACAATTGCTCTACAAATAGGACATGTTAGTGGGAGGCGTATATGAGTTGTGAAAATAGTTCCATCACTATTGGTGACCTGATGAAATATTTCATCCTCGGTCAAAGAGACGGCGCACAGCCTGCACACTACAATGTGTCCACAAGGTGTGGCCATCCGGATTGCCTTCATCGTAAGACACATGTTGCAACGTGTGTCTCGACTTCCTGGTTCTGAAGCCCCCTCGTCGTTTACAGCGAGGCCCATTTTTATTTTGCTAATATGCCGCTCGATTTCATGAGATGTCATAAATTCAGTAGTGTCATTGATGGTCGGCACGAGCCTGTAATTTATATACCGCGATGGTCTTACGTCGGATTGTGCTCGCTGCATCTCAGCCAGTGGCGGAGTCACATCTGAAAAAATTGCAGGAGAAAATCTAGTTTAACTATGTCAAAAGCAATCTTAATAAAATAATCCCTAAAGAGCTGTTGACATTTTCAGCTTAAGTTTGACATATAGACCGAAATATGTGTTTAAATTTAAATGTTTTAAAATATTAATTATACAGTGCTTGAACAGGGAGCAAATACAAAGTTAATAATATTTAACATTTACTCCAGATTGCATTAGTGACGAATTTAAAGCATCTATTGAATTGTTAATATTATTTAAACGCAAATGCTGTAATTATTTTTAAATGCTGTACTCCTTTACATTGATATATGGAATTTTAATAGTGGCTTAAGTAAAAACAGATAATCAAACTCTAATATGCCTCAACGATCCATTTTTTCCCTAGATAAAAGGCCGATAAAACGAGACTTCACAACGCAAAACCTTATAAACGATTATTTTAGAAAGTAGGTTGAACTTAATAAGGATTTCCCTCTTATGCCAGAAGTAGGTTGGAATTCCCCCAACACCGCAAACAAAGCAAACTCATCTATGGCACTGGAAAAGGCTTAGGACGAAAGTAAATTACAAGGGCCGGAAGTAGTCACTTTCAGACTGAAGTAGATCTTCGAGAGTTACTAAAAGAAGGTTGCCATTTACAAATATATAAAAACATCAGAGTTTTACAATGCAAATTGGAATTCCGTAAACTAACCACAAAATAAGTGAGTTTAAATAAAGTGAGGATATTATGCGATATAAGTAGAATTCTCAAAAACGTATGTATTCACCTTTGTTGATGAAGCTAGTTTGACGAAAAATTTTCTTTAGTTATTATGTTTGATTTATCTTTGTACTACTGGATTAATTGTTTTATCGAAATTATCTATTTGCACTAACCTTCAATTTGGTGGTTACCTCCTCTTCTACCTCTGGCCCTTCGGCCCCTTCCTCTTCTACTGCTCGTCGGCCTACGTGCTCTAGCTTCTGGTAGACCCAATACATTAGCACCGTCGATTTAGTTTGAGTTTTCTAATAAACAATTAAATTTGCTGCTTATAAATTATGTTGAAAACTTACGTTAGCAAGAATGGTTGTTACTCTCAAATGATGAATGAAATTAAAACAGGCAATACTGATTTAAATTATTGGCCACATAGTTGATTATACTAACCTTCAACTTGATAGATGCTTTCTCTCTTACCCCTTTCCCGACGCTTTCCAGCAACATTAGGCTCCAAAACCTCTTCATCAAAAAGTTGATTCTGCTCCCCTGGATTCTCTACAAAAGAGCAACATAACTGTATTTATGCATACTTATTTCTCCGTATAGGTATATTCCGTATACATTTTATTCCCTACTATTTGTATAAAATGAAATAAAAATCAATTTTAAAATGTAACTATCGAAAAAAGTTCATTATGAAAAGCTGGATACTGATCACATGAGAATTATAATGTTGATTATCTTGTATGTATGGCCACATCTAAATATGCTACAAGCTACTTATATATTTCAATAATTATTATATAATACTATTATAATATAATAAATATTATATTCAAGAGAAACAAGTTGTTCATCTTCTGCACCTCCAACTGTTTTTAGTGGGCGTTGCACACCAACGTGGTGACTCATTTCACTTAGAAATCCAAATACAGATATTTGGCCAATGACAATTCGTTCTTGAGCATTCATGATAGTTCGATCTTGAAGAACCCATTTCCTCTTCCTGTACTGGATGAGCCTGATACCTCTCGTAATCTAGCATAGTCACGCACCGTAGAACCGGCAACACCAAGTAACGCCTCTGTCACATAAATAAATTTAAAATGATAGAACAAAATCGTATATGTGGGGAAAAAATACCAAATAGGGCTTCACACTAATAAATTATAATAATACACGAATGTTATATCAGCTTGTATCAGCTCACACTTAGAACTCTTCGCACAGTTAAATTACAGTTATTGATTGAATTCTTGATTTCATAAGAACCATATTCCAAGTCAGTACTTAGTTTCTACATCCATATATACAGACATAAAATATATTTGCTTAAAATCCCCACATCCTGATTTAGGTTTTTAACATGTTATTTGTTAACTAATACATAGTCCTAAGAAAATAGTTTTTGACAATATTGCTTACGGACAGAATAGAGGCGGAATTCTCGGTAAATTTCTAAATTATATTACTTGGATTTTTAATTGGCACTTTTTAAAGCGGCTTGGATTGAAAGGTTCCAATTGTTTGCCACAAGATAATATGAAGCGGGGAGGTCCACGCTTCTGCTATCTCACAGAGTACACGTGACACCTGGAGGGACCTGCAAACGCAACCTGTTCTATCCACATTTACGATGTGCTTTACTTTAATATGAAAAACCCTCCCAACTATGTAATGTGTATTATCGGCTCGTTTCAGTTGTTTCATGACCTCTGGCTTTCAAGACCTTCTATGCTTTGTGGCCATTTCGGATTGCAGTATAATTGCTATAGTGGTGAGCGCATAGTTTTTTTCTGTTATCTTGTTCTACTTTTTGTACCACGTATGAGCAATAAAGAAAGCTATGAAAACATGAAACACAATAGTAATTGTTCTCGAGTTGTAAACATATACTGTAATTCGCAGATATCAATCCACTTCTCTAAATGTGAGTCATGTTGCTGAGTTATCGGTGCTTGCAGTGATTGTAGTCGTTAAACAGTTATAGGGAATATGAATCAGCTAGCGCGGGCAGGCGCGTGCCTTATCTATTCATTCTTGTCAGTGTGTTCGTGATTGAGGTTCTGTGTTTTACAAATAGCACTTTACATATACTTCACGCTTTCACTGCAGACAATCAGAGATTGTCCAATTAATTTCTTGCAATTAAAAACCTCAATGTCTTGAGTTTAATATCTATGTTAATAAGGGGTGCAACTACCGTATTCGCTTTTATAAACAAATCAAGACCACAAGTCACACTGCGAGGATTAATGAGGTGGTGGTTTCTGGACAACTTATGAAGTTATTATGGATTGTATCTGGAATTTATAACCCCCCCCCCCAGACCCACCAAAATTATGAACTGAGTTATAGTAATCGGTAGAAATCTCGATCAACTTAATCTAAAATAATTCAAAACTACAGAACCTTCAATATATCTCACCAGACCTCTGTAAACAGTGCCATTCTATTAACACTGGAATATCTCAATTCACAAAAATTCGAATTAGTTATTGTACGAGACACCTGTGTTTGCAATATTGCCTCCTCTCTCCGGTTGCCCCAGGCGGTTTTAAATGGTCGCTAAGAAGAGCATTGCCTCACAAACAAATTTGTACTGAGATATTCCTCGTAAAATTACTGAGATATTTATGATAAATGTTCTTTTTCTTGCTTCTTTATAATTGGATTAATCACCCAACTGCAAGCGGATTTACCTTGAAACATGAAATGACCAGCAAATTGTTTCCTTATAAAATCACAGTCATGATGTATAAACACTTGTAACTGCTACTCATCTTATCTCGCTACTACAGGATTCGTGCTCCCGCTAACAAATGCGTTATATGGAACTTTAACCTGAAACAATGCATACATTCTTACTACATCATGTCTCCGCTCTAGATGAGGTTTGATGCTGCCTCAAACAGAAAGTCATCTGGAAATTTAACATGAAAAGTGTGATTTACACAATTATCAATAATCACAGCATATAATGTCACTTTACTCCAGATCAGGTCTCATGTTGTCTCCAACAGAGATATCACATGAAACTTACCAAGAAAAGTGACATATATCCAAGAATCACTAAATACCTAAATTAGAACAAAATTTGTAATCTTGTGATATGATATTGCTGCTGAAGTGTCAACTAGTATTACTTTTGATTAGAAATCCCAATCACAGAACTTATTTTAAACCTATATTTTTTATATTGCCGAATGAACTAGATCCAAAACCTCCGAAGAGGAACGAGAATTCTAGCCCTATCTCTACTCCATTTAGAGCAATTAAAAGCGTAAGTCGTAGTATCTGAATTTAAGGGGAGCACTTCGCCCTATCTTCGTAATGTTAACATAGGTACACTTATCTCAAGAACTACTTGAGGTATCTTCATAATTCTTTTTTTCATTTAAAGAGGGCTTCTAGGGGAACACGTGGAACCAAAAAAAAAATTTTTTTTGGCATATACCCTAAAAGTTATATATTTTTGTTTTAACGCTTGTCAAAAACCTATATAAATATGTGTATATGTATGTATATAAATATTGAACTCAGTGAAATGTGATGTTTTTAGTGGTTCCACATATGTAAAACAGTGCTACAAACATACAAAAAAAATTTCATATTCCTACCATTTGTAGTTTTTGAGAAACATGTACTTTTGTATTGAAAACCGCAACTTTCGGAAAAACACAAAAAACGGAAAAAATACTGCTTTATTACCTTTTTCAGTACATTCCAGGTGCATAGGCTGGCTGATCTCCTTCCTGCTCCTCATATTCATCCTCCAGACTTCTTTTTAGTAAGTTTTTCTTCTGTCTAATTTTTTTCTCTATATCTTCTTGAGCTTTCTCTGCCTTCCAAATTCGCCGCCGGTCAAGCTTTTTCATTGCTGTAATAAAATGCTGCCCTGGTGACACTCCTATTTCTTGAAATACTTTGCATTTGCCAATGTAGCCATCATTAAAAGCTGTAACAGCTTCATATATGCCAAATTTCAAAGTTTTAATCTCCACAAATGTTCTTTTAGGTATGTAGGTCCAAATGACATTGTTGAGGGACTCATTGGGATTTTGAGTTTTTCCCTTAGTACATTTGCCCAGTAGAGTTGGATTGGCTAGATCTTGAAAAATAGGTTTAATAAATGTCATTAGGTTTTCAGGCAAGTGAAAATGGCTGCCATGATCATAGTTTTCATTGGATTTTACGGCTTTGCGGTACTTACACCAGGTTTCTTCATCATCTGGACATAGTCCATGTTGAGGCCTTTCATTAGAAGACATCACATGGAAAAACTCTGCCCAAATGGCTTTTTTCATGTCTTCAACAGAGTTTGTGTTGCGTCTAATTGCCAATCCGTAGTATTTTTGGAGCTGAATAATGGCAGAATCTGTTAGCTTGTTCTTGCCGCCAAGTCGTGAGCCGTCAGGGAGTGTTTTAGTCTTAGCTTTTAGATTTTTTAATCTCGATCCCATCCGTTTCTGGACATGGCCTATGCATTCTATCTTTGTTATGGCAGTATCACCATAGGGCTTGGCTTCGCATACACTGGAGTACGCCTTGCTGTCTCCATCACCAAGGTATTCAAGGTAACGAGCCTCATACAATGCCTGCGAGCGCTGAAAAATTGCGACTGCTCCAGCAACTTCCATGGCTCCACTAGAACCTTCAAAGTTTGCGATACAGCCATCACCATGCGTGTTGTTTAGTCTATTAGTGCATCTGCAATATTTAGATAAAATCTCGATGTCTAGGACCTTACCGGTTGATAAAGATGTCACTGATACCACTCCATTTAGTGAAAGGTGACCCCGCTTCTGCCATGAGCCATCAGCAGCTATAGCGAGGTCTCTGCAACCATCATTATCCGATACAGCTTCTTGCACAGCACTTTGCATTGACTTCTTACACACTAACTCAGCAATTGAACCCAAGTAATGCTCATGTTCATGATATCTCAAAGGCGGAGGTGTAAGATTCATAAAAGCGCAAATTTTCTCCGCAGCCACTCTACCTTTGCCTATGTTACGCATAGCATAAACCAAACGAAGATTTAGGTCATAAAATGTGTTAGGCCTATCAGACTTTGCTTCATTCTGATTAGTGTTAGGCCTGACTAATTCAGAGTTTGTCACAGTAATAGTGTTTTCACAATCAGAACAGCTGACTATAATTTTTGATGCTAGGCCTACAATGTGTTTTACTTTGTAAACAAGTTGGCCATGGCAATTTTTACACACTGAAACGTTACTAAGAGCCTCATTCAACAATCCTATATTAACTATACAGTTTTCAGACTCATCATTTTCATTCAATTGGTACTGTTTCAAAAAAGGACTGACCTTCTTAGAAGATGCACTTTGAGGTCTTGGCCTATCCACATTTGGAGTATTGGTACCTCGATTGTTACTTGATCCTGAGAAACTAGGCCCTAGGACTAGTTGGAGGGTTATGTTGATTTCCTTTGAAAACGCGTTTCTTGAAAGCAGGCTTTGAACGTGGCATTATAAAATTCACTACACTTATAACAAAAAAATACTCAGAACTCTCCACTAAACTCACAAAAAACCATAATCATTTACGTAATTTTCACTCTCTAAAACAGAAATGTCAGTAACCAAAACATGTATGCTACCTAGGTTATAAGCAATGGTTATAAAACAGATGTTTTGTTGGTTAGTGTAAGTTGTTGACATAACAAACTGTCACTGCCAACCAAATCATGAACATGACTGCAACGAAGTAGTACTATAACAGCACCATTCAAAGTGTGGACTGCTACAGGCCCGAAACTGCCTGCAGGCCTATTTAAAAAAAAATATTTCGGACACTTCTAGTCATCATAAAAAAAATTTAATACCACCATTGTTATCGGGAAATTCCAAACTTTAATAAAAAAAAAAAAAAAAAAAAAAAATTTGTAATTTTTGAGATTTTTTACGAAGTGCTCCCCTTAAGGAAGATGGCTAGTCATATTAATAAAACAGATCATAACTGAAGCCGTTGAGCTTTGATGGCGAAACCTGCACTTGTGTAGTATAACTCGGGTGTGGACAGGTCTGGTTTAGATTGATTGTGGACAAAACATACATGTGTCTATATACAAACTAATTTATTACGTTTAATTGTCAATTCGTTTAAAATTCAGTGTTATGAAGTTTGTTGGTTGTGATAAATTATAAAGATTGTCATTGTAAATAAATAATAAAAACATTTTGTTTTATATTTACGATGTGGAATATGTGGAGCGGACTTACAAGCTACAGTCATAATAAAGTAAAAGTTTCCATACAATGTGAATAGTATATGCTAGGTAATTTGACAAGTAAATAAACCGTGAAATATAAAAATGTGAATGCTGAATCCAATTCCAGTAGCTCTTCACTGATTAGTGGACCGTGAGTCTAAACACTCCGTACAGGTATAACAAGGAATTTAGTCATATTTTTGAATCTAATGTGGAAGTAGCAGTTTGATATTTCATTTAATTGTTATTTGAAGTAAAAATGCATTATTAACTTATAGGAAAACTCTCTGTTTAACCGAATAATTCTATATATAAAACTATCCTAGTACCGACAGTAAAGACTATTAAACATCCTGTATGAGATTTCCAGCTAGCAGGAGAGGGAGACAAAGTTCTGGATAATTAATGTAGAGTTATGTATTTTAAAACGTTAAAATACAATTTTAATCGAACTTCATAAGAGTATTATCTAATAGTAATTCTATTACTTTATTTAATTTATTCAGTCGTTTTATAAGCATAACTAACGATTTGATAAAGAAGACTTGTTCATATTGATATTTTAAATGTGAGAATGTCCTGGAATAGAATCCATTAGGTAAAATATTACATAATGAAGAAACATTTTCTATGGCATAGCAAATTGTACTTATCTGTTTTGCGGATGACTTGTAGCTTTCAACCAGACTTATTTATTACAATATTACAGGGTACGATCAAATAACGGTTTCTTGGCCTGGAGAAATACAGGGTCCACATTTGCCTTCTAACCCGAGTCATCAAGTCATCAGGGTAGAGATAGAAAATTGGTTACTCTCTGCAGTGCAATATGATTTCCCTGAAATAACCCTTTAATATAACTTCTGTGAAAAAATTCTGATTACTTCAGGAGGAGTTACAGATATTTAAAGTATACCAATGAGATAATTTTGTAGTTATGCTCGTATAAAAGCGGTTGAAGAATGTGAAACATTTATATTATGATAGAATATTATACAATATAATTGGTGAAAATGACAGGTTAATACACATTTTCTTAAGGAATTCCATCATTTTCATAAATAAAAAACTATGTTACTCCCACCAGCCATATGCATGTACAACTGTAAAACTTTCACATTCTTCATTTTGTTATTCGGGCCTGATTATAAGATGTCTTTAGTTCCAGCTTCATGATCTTAATATTCTTTTTGGGACAGTAAAAATTGTTTTTAAAATATTCTTTTAGCTTAAAACACGTCGTACCAAAAACATTCTCCAACAGACAACCAAAAGTACCACTTTAAAACCAGTATTTTGTGTTCCACTCTTATTACGAGACATCCTGAATGGCTCTCCTTTCATACAATGGAGATATATGAGTTATGAATGAAGATGGTCTGAAAAAGATTATTTATGAAAAAGACCTGCTTTAATGTTAGTAAATCTATTACATACGCTAAAAAAAAAATATTGTAGAGTTATAATGCTCGTATTTTCATAAAAGTAACAATAGTAATGACTAAACCGTGCTAAATGAGGGAGAAGTGTTTTCCAGCAAAGAAAGTTTTTTAAAACCAAGAAGTTTAGTTTATTAAAACTATTTCATCCTCATCTTGTATGTTTAACGTTCATTAATGGACCATCTTTCTTCTGAAGTCTAAAACTACTTGTCTATTTTTACCGTGCAATAAAAAGCTAACCCAGACATCCTCATTCTTTCAATGATGTTTATATAACCGATAGAAATCTCCATAAAATCTCCTGTTTTAATTAAATATGTGGAAAGTAAGTTTAACATCTACACTTAAAACGCTGCATGAAACTTTATTTCTACTCAAAAAACAATGAGGTCTATGACGTCACATGTCCAACTACGGAATGTGGTTAAATTTCGTTTGAAAACTATCACTCAGTAAGCTGAAACAATTTCATTTTCGTTTGCTGGTGGATGTAAAAATTTTTTACCGTATGATAGTCTGTCGTTTATCTATCAATAATCAAATGAGGTATATACTAGAAATTTTACAATGAACCTTAGCGAAGCCTGTTACGTAACTAGTGGTGTGGCCTTGTAATATAAAGATTATAGTAAACATTCCTTTGAATTATAGGTGTCCTTATGAGCATTCCTTGTATTGGAGCACAAAATACCATGAGAGACGATGAGTATCGATGAAGTGAGGTGAGAACGGACGCAGAACGTGGTGATGACCACGCATAACTTAATCCTACAGTACCGTTTGTCCCAATATCCACCGAAAATACAAGAAGCAAGCTTTATACCCAAAGCACTCATATATGTTGACATTTTGTTAGAAGCGATGGAGTTTGAATCCTTATTAAATCTTAAGACGGTAACATTAAAAAGAAAAATAGGTTTCATAAAACTTATGATTTGAATTTATTTAGTTAGTTACTTTCACATACTTTTTAACATTTAAGCACCCCTAAATTAAACATGTTCGATCGTTATCAATATGAGAGTATTCTACAAACAACAGAAACAAGAGTTAAGATAAACTTAAAACTGATTAAAAGTAACTCATAAAATGTAAAAGAACAAACTAATTAAGAATACGCCAAACATTTTATTATTCCTTAATTGAACAATATAAGTGGTTTATAATGAGGCAATTAAAGGATTTCTACACAGTGGCAATGAGTGTTGATCCTTTACAGTTTGCAGTTGTGTATTGAATACCTACTGAATAATACATTCCTTATATGAGCATGTTAGAATGTATGAACGGTGTTAGCCGACGAACACGATAATTTCATATATTACACTGTGTTATGGGGATGGAGAAATTAATTTTAAATAAAGACTGACTATAGTATTTGTAATAGCCTAATACTTCGAATACTTGTTTAATACATGCTTTATTATAATGCATGTTCATGCAGTGTACAAAAATTGGAATCAACTTGATTAAAATATCAACATGAATAAATTAAAAGAATTATATCATTAAGTTTGTTTAATATTGGTTGAAGGATAAATTATTAAAATAAAACAAAATTACTGACGAAGGCAATGACGAGATAATTTGGTATTAAACAATATTGAGCTTACTAACACATTGGTAGTTAAGTACACTGCAGGGTGAAGATTTAAGAAAACACGGTGAGTCTGGTAAAAAATAATAACAGACGAAATTAAAATTCAGTTTTCAGGAAGTGGAACCAAAATATTTTAAATTTGTATGCGCATTATTAGGGTATATAAAAGTTTAAGAAAATTTTGATCAAAGTTAAAACACATTTAGAGGCAGTGTATTGCACAGAATTTCATTAGTGAGAACAAACAACACTGTATAAATCAAGATGCAGAAGCCATTTTTTAGTTTTTTTTTTCCTAATTGCTCTTGAACGACACACCATACTGCAAAAATTTGACTCGTTGGCCGGCATCCGAAAGGGAGACATCCTGTGGGTTGAGACGCCTTTCAGGTTTGATGGCGTATCCAAAAACCCTTTAATTCAAGAACAAAACGAAAAGATAAAACATGAATGTACCAAAAGAAAATGGGCATATCTAAGCTTAAACTCAATGCTTGATAGAAGCTGTTACACCACTCATGGCCTACATTTGAACCAGGCAGGTAAAGATGTCATGTGTAGCCTAATAAATAATTACATAAGTTTAATGGGAAATCAAAATTGTCAAAATCAAAAAAACAAACTAAACACAACAGAAATAGAAAACGATTAAAAAATTGGCACACTAAACCAAAAAATATCAAAATCAATCAAATTACAAATGTAAAGATCATCCATCTAAATGTAAGAAGTCTTCTTATGAAAATGGGCCAAATTGAAATCTTCCTAGAAGAAGAAAATCCTGACTTTTTTATTGTTAGTGAACATGGGCTAGACTCTGAACAAATCAATATGGTAAATTTTCAAAATTTTGTTTTGGAAAGTAGCTATGAGAGAAATAAAATGAAAATGGGTGGAGTAGCTATTTACAGAAATAAACAAACAATTCTAAAAACAATCCGTTCGAACGTAGGAAAGAATTTATCGGAAAATAAAGTGCTTGAGTGTTGTGAAATAAAAATTGACTCCGGAATAGAACAATTCCTGATAGCTGGTATGTACAGAAGTCCAGACAGTTGCATAAATACTTTTATTGGAAAAATAAACCAGTACCTCTCAAAAATTAAATCGACAAATACTTTAAACAAAATAGTAATTGGAGGAGACTATAATATAAATATTCTTCAAAATGACAACAATGCCATACTTTTAAAAAATGCTTTTAAAAGTTATGGATTAAAACCAAAAATAAACTCAGCTACAAGGATCACTGAAAATACTGCGACTTGTATAGATAACTTTTTCACTAATTTAGTTCACACTACCAGCAATATTATTGAACCACTAATATCTGACCACCAAGCAATAGAAATTACGGTAAACATAAACCATAAAGACAAACTGAAAAATAAAAAAATCAAAGATTAGATCCCTCAAACATGAAAATTTGCAGGAACTGAAACTTAGACTAAAAACTGAAAACTGGATGGATGTATTAAATGAAAAAGACCCACACAAAAAATATCAAAAATTTGTTGACACTGTTTTATATTACTTTAACATCTCATGTCCGAAAAAAGAAATTATTTTAAAAGAAAATATTAAAATTAAGTGGAAAAACGATGAGGTGATGACACTTAAAGCTGAAATGGTCGAACATTACAATCACTGGTTACAATTTAGAAATACTGAAAATAAAGAAATATACAAATGCTCACTGAATAAATATAGACAATGTATACTTGATACCAAAGCAGCCTGGTTTAAACCAGAGAATTGAAAATGCCTCAAACAAACCAAAAGAATCTTGGAAAATTGTAAACCAGCACAGAGCCTCTACATCCACTCATGCTAAAAATTTAATTTTACGTCAAGGGAATAATGTATTAAAAATCCTAAAGACAACTGTGATATAATTAGCAGTTATTTTGTAAATGTTGCCAGTACCATCAGGCAGGAACTTGACTACAACAAACAACATAAAAATCCAAACATAAAAACCGACAAGATTTTTAATAGATTTGAATTGGTAAATGAAGAAAAAATTGAAAACATTTTAAAACTTTTTCTCCTAAAACATCAACAGGACTTGATGGTCTGTGTATGAAAGCAGTAAAATTCTGCAAAGACGAGTTAAAGGTACCTCTCGTCGGCCTGATAAATGCCTCACTCTCGGGGGGCGTTTTTCCGGACGGTTGCAAGGTGGCCAAGGTCAGACCACTTTTTAATGGTGGGGATGGGTTGGAGGTGTGCAACTATCGTCCGATATCCCTCCTACCATTTTTTTCCAAATTTATCGAAAGAGCAGTTTGTGACCAACTTACTGCCTACCTAGAAGATAATAATCTCTTGGTTGGCAGGCAGTATGGTTTTAGAAAAAACAAATCGACAAAATTGGCACTCATTGATTTCATAAACGAATGTATCGATGCAGTTGATGCGGGGGAGATCGTTCATGGTTGCTATGCCGATCTCTCGAAGGCTTTCGACTGTGTCGATGCAGACACACTCATCCAAAAATTGAATTCCTTGGGCATCCAAAATCCAGAGTTTGGTTGGTTCTCCTCATACCTCAGAAACCGATTCCAGGTGGTAGAGATCCAACACAAGTCAAAATTCAACAAAATTCAAAATTATCGCTCAAACCCTGAGCTGATCCAGTGTGGGGTACCTCAGGGATCAATTCTAGGACCATTGCTTTTTTTGATTTATATAAACGACATTGCAGATGTCGTTCCCGAAAAAAATCTTTTCATTTTTGCAGACGATACCACTCTTATCACCAAACAAAGAAGTAGGGAGGCTCTCGAAATTGACTTTTTCACCAAAATTAACAATCTTGCCCAATTCTTTTCACAAAATTTTCTCAAACTCAACCCAGAAAAAACAAAATGCATGGTCATTCAGACCCAGCAAAGAAAATCCAAAACTGAGCTTTCAGGAGCCCCTGTCATTTGCATTGGTGATGTTGAGTTGGAAACGACCTCAACAGCAAAACTGTTGGGGGTGATGTTGGACGAGGGTTTGTGTTGGACTGAGTAGTTGGTGGCATTAGAAAGCAAGCTCTCAAAAGGAATCTTTGTCATTCGAAGCCTCAGTGCTTTTCAAAAATCTGAAACTCCTGAAAAATGTCTACCACTGCTTGGTCGAATCGCACATCTCCTACTCAATCGCCCTGTGGGGTGCAAAGGAGTCAGCCTTGAGCAAAATTTTCATTATTCAAAAAAAGGCAATCAGAGCAATGCTGAGACTGCCCCCTCAAGCCCATTGCAAGCAACACTTCCAAAGGCTGGAAATTTGTGCTATACCTAGTCTTTAAATTTATGAAATGGCAAACTACATTAAGTTCAACCATCTTGAATTTGTTAATAACACCCATAGGTACAATACTAGAAACAAACATTTGTATTCTGAGCAGCATAACCTAAAAATGTTTGAAACAAAACCACTCTACTCAGGTCTTAAAATTTATCAAAAACTACCACTTTCCATTAGAAACATAATTCCTGTAAACAAATTCAAGAGTGAACTCAAAGATTTTTTAATAAACAAAAGTTATTACTCATTGTCAGAGTTTTTAACAGAAAGTTAACACCCCCCCCCCACCCTGTGACCCTTTCCTAGGGCACTAATGACTCGTCCAACGCCGTTACCAGGCCAACTGGACATGACATCAAGTACAAGTACAAGTAAGTACTTTTGCTAGATCTTCTTCCATGTTGTTGGTGTGGGCAGCGCCATACGGGGTTAATACTGTTGCGGTTGCAGGGACTAGTGTTGTTGTTGTGGCATCACTCAGTGATGGCACAGTCACTGGTATGAGTAACACTGGAATAAGTCACCTTACTTTACAGGTAAAAGTTCAACATAATACAAGAGTTTCTGAATAAGAAGTTCTATAAGCAGATAGACTGAGAAACACACTTGGGTTAATCATTATTTTGATAAAAATATGCCATTTCGAACTAGGACAATCGTCTTCACATTGTAAAAAAATTTTATACAGCATAAAACAGATGTTGTATTATGTATAGACTATGAGATCACATTACAAAATAAAATACATTTATCAAACTTATATGCCAAAAAAGTACAGTTTTTTTTAAATTATCACCATATCTACGGTATAACACTCTATCTGCATTTGCGCGGATATAATGTAATTTATTGCTACGAAAATATTTTCCACGTATAAAGTGTGCAATTCTAAAGAAAGTGCATTACTTTAACCAACTGTTGTGTTACTTTTAACATATTTTATAATTACTTTAGCAAATTTCTAGAAAACCTAATACTGGCAGTTTATGCATTGATTGGTAACACGCGGAAAGCAACCATTGGCTGCGAAAGTGTTAATGCAGTGATATTGTATGATTTAAAATTGTTACATTTTTTTTATATATAAACTTAATGAAACCTTTTTATGTGATAATTCAAACACTCACTTTCATTTTATAACCAATAATATCAATAATAATCCGCTATAATACATAACGTATATTTTTCATCTGTGAGTAAATATGGTATTTAGTATTGCCTGAATACTGAAGCACTACTATAGCAATACTGAAAAGTGTTCTTTCAAACAAATTCTTACATGTGTTTGAAATATGGTTAGAGATTAAAGAATCTGAACATTACCAAATTCACGAAGCAGGAACGGTTGGTTTATACCAAGGAACGTTTTTAAGTGTTTTATGTGTTGGTTTTTGATCATCCTGTGTTTGAAAAGGGGATTGACCATTACTGGTTCCAAAAAAGTTTTGTTTTTATTTCATTTTTGTTAAACACCTATTACTATTCTTAAGTATTAGTTGTTATGTTACTTAAAGCTAGTCTGTTATCCATCTGGTTAGATATGGCAGACCTCATGTAGCTTTTCTTAGTGTGTTTTATATAATCAATTTACCCAATTAAACATAAACATGCTCCTTACCATGTCACCATGATGTCTCTAAATGAAGTTCTAGGAAAAATGAAAGAAATATGATGAAGAGTCCTCCAGAAACTCAATTTGACACTTCCAAGCGTGCACAATTTCATATAATTTGCCGGTGAAAGTGAATTTCTTGGACCACCTCACTAATATTGCTTGCATTGTGTAGTATGGTTAGTAAAGGCATTGACACTGAATTTTTTCATTAATTATTACAGTAATTGTTAATTGTAATAATTTTTCAATAATAAATACTATTGATATGTTATATATAAAACATATTCCATTTCATTACTAGTTTAGACGCAAAGCAGTGCTTTGAAAACGTTATCAAACCTCGCATTAGAACTTTCGAGACGAGTATTGAACCCACGATGGAGAAAGTTCGCGGAATCTTTGAAAATGGTGTCTCTTTAAGATATTTTATAGTCTAGTTATTATTCTAATATATGTAAACGTAAAACTATTTTATAATTAATTTGTAGTTAAAATTAGCTGAACATAGGATTGTCAAAAAATACCAGAATTTGCATTTTTTTCATGGACAGAAATGTTTACGTAGGGAGACTAATGTTTGCGAAACGTAAAATAAGCTGAATTAGCCCCGTGGGAACGATTACTTTCGCTAATCTCAGCTGTATTGGAAAGGAGCTGATTACCATACAAAGTAGTGGAAAATAAAATGTTTAGCACCGAGACATAATAACTATAATATATTTAATTATTGTGAACAGAATTGTGCAATGAACACTATGTAAACATAGTTTTATGCAATAAAACACATCACTAAAACTTAAGTTTGATTGATAACCTAGTTGTTTCAACTTATTTACCTGACAAATCGGGTTCACTATGACTAAGGTACGGCCATTTTGAAAACTGTTATTATTTGAAAACTTGCAAAGCCTTTACGACAGTGTGTCGAATTTTTGAATTCTTTCCATTTGAGGATCGCATATTTGTTGGCAAAATCTAATGCAAAATTCCTGTCCATCATATTTTGTTTTAGTACTGCACAAGACCAAATTGAAGTAAGTATTCAGCATTATTTGTAATACTCTGTTGTAAACATCCAACTGACACGATGTTCAAGTCACATACGGTCTATTTATGTGCAATTCAGTCAACTGCATTGATATGCAAGTTTCAAAGGATTTTGTACCGTATTAATTATAATTTCATTACTTTAGATTTTATTTGGATATTATTAATTGTAATTGTTTAATATTAATCGTAACGATTATAAAACAAGGGTATTTTTGGGGGCATAGCGACCTAACCAATACGTTCTGCCAAGTCTCGTGATACTTTCTGCATTAAATGAAAAGTTAAACTGATAAAGATGTTACGCTCTTTAACTCCGAGTTGTTATTTTTATTAAGTGATTTACAACACGCCTCTACCTTCATTCCTGTCATCTAATTGGAGTAGAATTTTTGCCGTTTGTTTTCTAGGCTTTTTGTTGAGCGCCTCTGATTTAATAGTATCTTATAGCTGAAGATCTAAGCTGTTGATTGATGTATACCATTTGTTGAATGCTTTCAATTTTGTCTGCATCTAGATTAAAACAATGAATTAATGTATCAACTTGGCGGTATTCACATAGTTCTCATCTTTTTCGATAGTCGTGTGTTAGTGACTAATGTTAATAATGACCGATAGGGATAGTGGTAACAAAAATAAAATAAAAGTATAAAGCCTCTAGTTTGCCGTTTTTACTATTTACTAGTAATTTTATTTCTAAAAAGTGATTGAATTACTTTCTTTTACTGTTACACCTCTCCGGTATTGTTTCAAACATAATTGTATAAGACATATACAAAATAGATGTTTACCAAAACGTGTTTTATAGTTGGCCCTACTTATAAGAATAAAATAATAAACTTTGAACAATTTGTTAGTGAACTTCTGATATATCTGAAGTTATCAAATAACCGAAATAATTGTATGGAAGTAAAAAAATATCGCGGTCATTCAAATACTATCTGAGTTCATATAACTTTTTATTTTACACCCTAGAAAATATATTGTTTACATAAATGACAGTACTAAAATATAAATACATATTAATAACTAAAGATTATTAGATTGTAAGTGTTAAGGTCATATTAAAATAAACACGAGATCCTCATGCAGACAGTAAAATGCTTTTCAGTCCAGATAACGTCCTACTTTTAGGAGTTAAACAACTTTGGACCTAAGTATAGATTTTGATTTTCATAAATGCGTGACTCAAATTTTTCTGTTTTTGGCTAATTTTAGTTTCTATTGCTGAAATTTGATTATACGTTCCGGAATTTTGAAAAAATAATTTTTAATTGAAAACAATAACAATAAAATGGCAAATTAATTCAGTTGGGTGTGTTAGGATGCTATCGAACGGAAATAAAATCTCCGAATTCTCTCGCGCCCCGAAACCCCAGACGACCGGCAACTTCACGTGGATCAAAAAATTTTGAAGAAATCAAATTTTTTGAAATCATACCTCAGCCTAGACTCAAATTTTCTACCTTAGGCCACCCTGAAAGTCTCGTGGTAACAGCGTCGAAAACCTTTATTAATTGAATCGAAAGATAGCATAAAATTAAGCTAATTTGACTTAAGTAATTTTCAAACGAATAAGGAAATAGCCGAAATTGAGGAAGATATTATGATTAACCTAGGTTTAGATGAATGTATTGGATTATTACTTTCAAGAAAGTAGTACAGGCTGACAATGAACTTAACCAATGTACTGCAGTATAGTAATGCACAGTATATTTGACAAATTTACGATCTAACTTTTACAATAGTAAGATATTAAAGACAATAGTAAGCAATCACAACTATATTAATTTAAATTCTGCTATAAAACCCATCTTAGTTGTCTTATGACATATGTAAGCTCCCCTGTCTTGTGTATCTATATATATTTTTTCTTGATCGGGAAACAAGGCAAAATTAACTATGGAACAAAAATTCCAAAACCAGCGTAAATTAAACTTTTCTATAAATTTCACAGTAAAATATACACTTTTTGATGGATTTTCGTAATCATGGTAACAAGGCAAATTCAAAATTGACGTAGAAAATATAATTCACGCGAACCAGAAGTTCTCATACACGTGCAGAGCCTGCGGAATTTCAGGCGAAGCTGCGGGTAACTGCTAGTCTTATCAATAAAAAGTAATCAAAAATATGTTGCTAAGCGCTAATCTCAAAAACGTACGGATCAATCCGGCTAATATTTTTTGTAGAATATTCCATGAAATCTGAGGAATGTTTATAAGAAGAGAATTATAAGAAATTACCGTACCTGGAATATTTTACAACTATGAAAAATGGTAGTATTTGTGTTTCTTAATGCAGATTAAACTTACACCCAATATCTGTTGAAACTTCCAGATTTAGTTCGATAAATAAGCTGAAACATCCGTTTCCATTTAAAATGTATTAAATATTAATTGTACATTGCTTTATTAGTTGTGTAAATTAGGTAGCTAATACAAAGTATCTCACTTTTACTCCAGATTGCATCATGGACGATTTTAAAAACATACAATTTATTTTAATGTTTATTAAAACCATGTTTTAAAACGAACAAATCAGTAGAGGTTTTCACGTACGGTACTCCAAACTGGTGGGTTTCTATTCCTTGACATTATGATGTGACAGGTGGCATTTTAACACGGGCTTAAAAAATAGAGAAATGAGCACTATCATGTCTCAACTCTCAGACTACTAAGTACGAAAAACAACAAGACTTCATTACAGAAAGTTGCAAGGACTCATTAAGGATTTACCCCTAATACTAGACGTATATAGGATCTACACCTAGATCAGAATAGGCTTAGGCATGAATTTATATTTTCTTCATCGGGACAAATAAGCTAACTCAACAATGGCCCTGGAAATACCATAAATCTAAAGTGGATTACAAGAGCTGGAAGTAGTCGTTTTTGACCAAATGAGATTTGCGAGAGCTACATAAGTACATAATTTGTTGGTCGAGCCAAAAAGGCAACTACTGTGGCACCTTAACTGATGTTATACTGTAGGATGAGGACACCTTTTAACCTAAGTAGGCCTACATAAGTTTACCTAGGTAGTCAGACCTACGAACATATATTATTTTTTATTCGTTGGGACACCAAAGCTAACTCTAATATAGAACTGAAAATATCTTAGATCGCAAGAACATGACAAGGATTGAAGTAAACGCCTTTTCATTGAAGTAGGTTTCCGAAACCTATGTATTTGTATTTTTGAACAGGGTAACAAGGCAGACTAAGGAAATATAATTTGATCCAGTAATGCTAATAAACGTTCACTCATGATATAAGAGTCGGTTAAACATCGTGGAATGAAACTCCACCACGCCATGAAATTCGAACAAGACTGTGTGGTCATGTCGCTGACTCGGTAATTTTTTTTTTAATAACTGTTTACCGTGATTGTTACAAATTCTGATACTACTGTAAAAACTAGTATTAAATCATTAACGTGGTATATCTCTTTCAATTGACATTCCACCACGGTATGAAATTCCAACAAGTTTAGGTGGTCATGTCACTGACCCGGTCATTGTTTTGTTAATAACTGTTTACTGTGTTTGTTACAAAATTCTGATACTACTGTAAAAAATAGTATTAAATCATTAATAAATCGTGGCATATCTCTTTCAATGACATTCCACCACGGTATGAAATTCCAACAAGTTTAGGTGGTCATGTCACTGTCCCGGTCATTTTTTTGTTAATAACTGTTTACTGTGTTTGTTACAACATTCTGATACTACTGTAAAAAATAGTATTAAATCATTAATAAATCGTGGCATATCTCTTTCAATGAAATTCCACCACGGTATGAAATTCCAACAAGGTTAGGTGGTCATGTGGCTGGCCCGGTCATATTGTTTTTGTCAATAATTGTTTACTGGGTTTAGTACAAATACTTGATACTGCTGTAAAAACTAATAGCGAATGATTAATAATAAGTAACAATTATAAGGTAACAGGGTACAAATATGGTGATTATCATTATTCTAATGACTACCAAAGTCTTTAGAGATGTTTGGGAACAGATGGACACCTACGTAAATATTCTTGTCAATCTTACACAATGGGCGAATCCGCAACGAGTATGCTGGTATGTATGTTGATGCGGGATCAAGACTCCTGTTTATTAGGATTTAAATTCAATATACAAGTATGTAAAGAAAATGTATTGAAAATTCACTACTGAAGTGTTTTTACTACGATAAAATAGCAATATATATTTTTTTCACTGTTATGAACATTTGTTCTAATTTTACATACAATGTATGTTAATTCGGTAACATCCATACCAAGAATTAATTGACTAAACAAATAGTTGAATTCCCTGAATAGTAACAATAACTCAATAATTAATTTATACAAATTTAATAAAAATTAGTTATTAAATACTATTGAAGAGAGTGAAATTACACACAATTATAATAAGAAGACCATTAATTTAATTTAAATAAAAACTTTTGCAGCAAACTAAATAAGTTATTAAATACTATTAAGAAGAAAGCGAAACTACACACAATTATAATAAGAAGACCACTCAACTAATTAACATTAAAATGTTTGCAGCAAACTAAAATTAGATACCGACCATGCAAGAAACAGTTATTATGAAAATGTACTGAATAATTGTAACGGTATTTCTAACATGCAGTGGAAAATTATCAATTAGATGTTATAATAAATAGCAGAAGAGTTGTCAAAATAGTTCGTGTTTGGACTGCGATAAACAGGTTCCTTATCAGAGCTCACGATGATAAAACACCTACGGAATACAACGTTATAACCTGAGGCGCTCAAGGGACAAGCGACTCTAAATATCTATTTTGAGACACTGCGTATCAATGAGACTGCAGGAGTGGCGGTGAGGGCGTGTTTTAAGCAAAACAAATTAAATAACCCAAACGGAGAGAGTATCAGGAGTACAGGGGTTAACAGGAGACTTGAATGACGTTACACTTACCACTGCGTGAGTGGAGGGGGAGAGTAAGATGACGTAGCAGTGTCTGAAAATGTTATTGATTAATGGTCTCAAGTATCAGGAGAGTAGAGAACACCAATAACGTTGGGACATGGCGAGTAACTCTATCTTGAGTTGCGCCCTACTTTGAAGACTTTCTGAGCCTACCGTACTCACGGCGCATGCTGTGGATGAGGCAACAACATTGCAGCCGCATTCAAATGTATTATCTGTTAGTTTATTTACTTCTTTATTGCATATTACATCATATTATTAAATTAACTGTGTTTATATTTTTTTTAACTGCATTTATAAATCCTTCGTCTGATCTTTTTTCTATAGTTTGTTTTCCTAATGAAGATCGGTTTTGTGTTTAAAATTCAAAGCCTCCCCCTCTTTAACGCATCCATATTGAAAAAAATAATGGCAGTAAAAATATGTCTTACTTGAAGAACAGGATACTAAAATTTGAGTTTACTTAGATAATAAGTAAGGACATTATTATTGTTTTTCAACCCCCTTCCGAAATCTGTTATTAACTATTATTTTCAGACTTTTAAGTTACTGAATGGCACTATTTGGACTGGACAAGAATACTAACTTGAATTTATACTCATTAGACATATGTCTTTAGAAATCATGCAATATTTATTATTTAATGTGTTTACTTGTGAGGGAAGGTGCAGATCAAGTAAAGTACAGTCACCGTACTGACTTCTAGAAATGCTGTACCTGGCCCGGTTTCCCACTGTGATGGAAGCGAGATATATTATGCCTTAATAATGAAATATGGCCTTATATAAATCCTATTTTCTTCTGACTGAGCGGAAAGGGATATAGCCAAGTTTTTTTCACAAAAACCAAACCACGAGATGATTGAATTAAACATGTATGCGTCTAAATAATGGCATATGTAAGTACCCTCAGTACCTTGTTTAGTGAAAATAGCAGTGCATTTCTTGAAAGTCTATGAACGAATAAGTGGATGTGTCAATGAAAATAGCATTATGTGGATCGTTTCGTGAATAAACTTCAAAAACAAAGATCTTTTTGATAAGAATTAAGGATAGTCCTGTAGAAACTAAGGGGAAATAACGAAGAACAAACCGCAGGTATTTCAAACACATACCTGTCTTTATTTAATGTGGGCAATCTAGGTACTTTTCGTGCTGTGATGTTGACCTCACATTCAATCATTGCTATAAAATGACTAATATGACTACACTAAAATTGTATACAGTATGTAAAATCTGGGTAACTTATTTTTATTATGTCAACATCGCGGACCTCTGAGGAACGAGACGCTTGGCCACTATAGCCGCCTGAAGACACAGACTGTACTTTCAAGCCCAGGAAGCAGCCACAGCTCAAACGTTGTAATTACCAAGAACTCTTTTGAAATACCTCCCATTTTTGGGATGGAGTAACATTTAATTAATACGAATACTAAACAGTACTTAGAGTATCTTACAGTATTTCCAAAATCTCAAAGTAATAGCTAATATCCAATTTTGCAAGGATTTACAGTACAATTAATTACGCCTTTACATATTAAATTAGAACTCTAAATTTTTTAGTATCTCCTTTTTCACTGTCCTTATTTTTTGCATAATGATGAGTTAAAGTGGAGACAGCGTTTAAAACAGAACACTGTTTTCTTCTCCACATTTCTAGTTACTTACAAAATATTTTTATTTTACTCTAATACATGGGTGAATTCTACACAAACAGTAAAAATTTATTTGCTAGGTGATATATGTGTATATGTAAATATGGTACACGTTTGAAGTGAGATATTTAGCGTTAGAGAGGTTGCTGAGACTCAGGCTCCGTCAGGGATCTTCTTTAGAAAAACAAATTGTAGTGTATAGTTTTGGCATTAGATCACCACTATTACACAGACGCAATACACTTATGCCCCTTTTTTAAATTCAACAAAATTGTATTCAATTTTTAAGTTGTGTCCCTATCACAAGAAATACATCTAAATAACGGAACGACTCTGTAACTATTATAGAACTCAATGCGTTCATGTATTCTTTGTTACATTAATACACTGTAGTGTATTTCTGTAAACATCATATGTTCCTAGCCTTTGTGCTAACTAATGTGTTGGAGTAGAACATGATTACTTTTCATATAAATATTGGAATATATTGTTTTATGAACTATAACGTATTATTTACTCAAAGACCCCATAAACGGCACAAGAACGTGTTACTGATTGAAAATGATAATTTTACATAGTTTATATTAAGTCGCTTTTGTGTTTTGGGTCTGTTTCCGCATCGATATTACCTAAAATACTCGACGGACTTTGATACGATTTTCACCGTCGGCTTCATTATGAACGAGGGCAGGTTGCTAGTTATAATACATGGATATTGTAATCAAATAAAGTAGAAAGAAGTTGGTACAATACGACAATTGATATTTTCGATCGCTTTCATTGTTAATAATGACTAAACCTTATATTAAAATAATGTAAAGTACTATGAATTTATACTTTTTTTAAATGCCTACAATTAGGTCCGTGGGGGCTTATATCTATCTCCAAAAAAAAACAACCGACAATGACCATTGTTTCCTTTAATATTTTAAATTTTTAAAAGCATTTCCGAAGCTACTATTTATATCAATAACCTAATCATACCAGTGGATTAAGATATGTAAAGCTTAGGCCAACTTACTCTTTAACAAAATAATTTCGATCAATATTTTGGTAGATAGGTAATACGTTTAAGCTCGCGTATTTTGGTTGACCTGTTTGATTAAAGAACGTCACCTGTGCTCTGATTGGTCGAGCGGACATTATATCACACTTCATTGCGTAGTAAAATAATGAAATTGAAGACTAACTAATCTTTAACTAAAGTTAAGTATTGGTAGAGTTACTTACTCTTTTAGAACACTTTTAGACCCACAAATTTAACAGTTATTTTCTGTCTAATAGTAGTTACCTACCTACTCTATGTACTAATGTTTGCTACGACAAAATATATTGGTTAAGTTCGTACCTATAATAAGTACATAACATAGTAAAGAAAAACACACCTGTGTGTCTAGGCTGGCAAGAATCTTTGACTCTTAGGGAACAAACCAACAACTCCAACAGTCATCTCCCACAGTAGACTAGACCTATCGAATTACCCTTGAACCCCAGAATATCGACATTTGCAGTTAGTGACGTGCCGCACTTGGACATCCATAAGGTTGTCCAGATTTAGTGACGAGTCGGTTTTTGCTGTGTCCAGTGTGCGTTCAACTGGAAGGTATAAACTATCCAAAATTAAACCCACCTGGGGATTATTGATATTGGTTTAGTAAGATCTCTGTAAAATACAAGTGCCTGTGGGAGAACATCGCGGCCGTTCACGAGTAAAGTAGCAGTTCTGATTGCTTGATAACAATTTGATAAAATGGATATAGTTTTGTGCAGCCGTGACGACAGTTTGCAAGCAATATCATGGTTGCATAGACCTTATGATAGCTTACAATATCCTTTGATGATCTGTCGGGGGGAAGACGAATATTCTATTAATGTTTTTCAGGTGGACCCGGCGAGTGAAACACGTAGAATGGTTTTATTCATGAATTTCTATTATTACCGTTTAATGACAAGAAATAACAATTTTAACCCATTATTCAGATTTGGTATGTTGAGAAACCAATATTTGGTTGATCAATATGCAACAAATTAAATCACAGGGATTATATCTTACATAATTAACATTCAAACTAAACTAAAATCAGAAAATTACGTCCTTCTTCATGATGCTTAGCAATTGAATGAACACAACTGTGACATTGGACAGTTTGGTTATATAACCTTCATCGTTCACAGATGGGCCTCGATATTTATATGGAAAATCACAAGACGCATTGACTTGTGTCAGATATCACAGTAAACCCGATCTCTTTAGAACTGTAACGTGTAACCACAATTAGGAATAAATGAAAGAAAACCTCACCGCCAATTTAACATCACATGTCAGATACGATATAGCATGTCAGACAGAGTATTACATTTGGTAGTACAGAAGCTCCTATACCTCATAAACAAGGTTCATATATTTGGTCAATCTCGATGTTATTTTTATACATGTTTATTTATTGATATGGTTAGTAAATAAAATCAGGTGGTATGAAATTTACACCTTTATTTCTGCAGTTTCCAAAAAAAAGATCCAATTTTATACAAAACCGTAACGAAACACATAGTCCATGGTCCTTTCGGTGCCTTGAATCCTAATTCTCTATGTTTGCGAGAAGGCAAGTGCACAAAAATGTCCCAAAATCATTTCAGACCCGATGGATATATTTTCTACTAGCGACGATGGATATTCAAAATATCGTCGACGATCGACAGACGGTAAAGGAACACAGATGAACATATGATAAAGTTCCAAACTATTATACATGTAAAAAAACTTACAAACTAAACAATCTAAACATTCCAGCGTAGGAAGCCGTGTATTGCATTGAAGGAGTATCCTGCTGTAAAGAAATAGATGCTCTTAGTAGAGTGTATGCTGTTCGGACGAATAACAAAGATTTTTCTACAATATTTCATGTAGTAAAATATCTAACTTCTTTTACACACTCAAACACTATACAAGATGTTAATTGTAATATTTTCAACCAGCTTACAAAGCTATGGGTCACTTGGAGGACCACTCTTATTGGGAAAATACAATACACGAATAACATATAATAATAAGTTATAAAGAATAACCTATTTGTGTTGCTGTCAATATTGTGTATAAATATATTTTGAAATTATTAGTATAAAATTAGTTTAATTTTAAATAAATAATCATAAATTTATCTAATTTCATACCATTTTATTGGTAAGGCGATTGGTTATTATTAGTCGGATTAGTACATTGTATTATTTTGAGGTAAGATTCCGATCAACATCAAAAATCTCTGATTGTTTTTGATTGAATAGAGAAATTTAAAGATTAAATCCGAGTCATAACTACAATTTAACCAACTCTTATTTAGCAAAATTCAAACACTATCGGTATTGTCTCGTAGACCTCACAGATCCCCCTGAAAATCAAATTTAGTAAAGACTGTGGTGAACATTGATCACCTTTACTTTCTATTTTCTTCCCCCTCTCAACTTTTCTTAAGACCAGTGATCGGAGGTGAGTTTAGCTAACGAAGGAATGTTGTACGTCCTTAAAATTGTTATTTTATTACTAAATACTTTAATGGAAACAATTATTGGTCGAATGATAAAACTGCATAGTTTAGTGAGGTATAACTAAAATAAAATAATATTTTGCGTATCCTATAAATATGTTTTTTCAATTCAGTTAGTTATTGGTGCAGTCTGATGATTTATGGCGAGAAATCCTTAACCTGTAATAAACCTTTTTTGGTAACATTTTAATAACCTGAATTTTTCTTCTTTTCTTGAATATATCTGTACGTTTTTACACATTAACAACGCTGAAATTAATTTCATACCTTAATACATACCTTTGTACATTGTAAAAGTAAAAAACTTTCCACTTTATAAGTATTGGAAATTTAATTTCTTAAATGGAATGAAAAATTATCATAGTGCAATAATACAAAGAGACAATATGATTCTATAATAAATTTTTGTCTTTTATTTTTACAATATTGTTTTTTACAGAATATAAGATGCTGTATAAAATGTAGGTACTCTTCGATGTTATCCGTACGTAATAAGAACAAGTATATTTCTTATTGTCATACTGTCTTACTGTCATATTTATATGAGGAATCGTTAAAATTATTAATATCCACGAATCATTTAAACAATGTCTATAAAATAAACATCTAACAGAATGGAATCATGTTCTTGTGGCCAGACATTTTAAGTCTTGAACCGGTCCAACCCCGGTAAGGAGAACAACAAACATTGCTAATACAGTTTTCTGTGCTCCTGATACTCCTGTCTGATTTACAAACATGCGAGTTGGGATGGTGGCAGAGTGATGGCCGGCTTTAGGACATGTGATTTATTAAAACTTATTAATTATTATTATCAATTTGTTAACTTTTGCAATATAAACAAGGTGTATATAATAATAATGAAATTGACACATTACCACGTCTCAAAGATTAAGCAAGCACTAATATTAATTTATGATGTAAATAAACTCGATTGAAGTTACCTGCAAAACAATACTTTTAAATTAAAGGGATAGGGCGTAAAATATTGGTAACACTAGATGCTTGCCAAATGCTCAAACTAGCACACAACACCTTAGCAGACATGTTAACAATTAAATCGCATCATGGCATTCATATTAAGTATCTAAAGAATTGAACAACAGTCAATAATTCGCAATTAAACATTGAAATAAGCATGTTTTTTTATAGAAACCGAATAATGAACGTAAATTAGTAAGTAGTACACACGCTGAGAGCTGAGATTGCTGACGCACTAGGCTTTTTTTTTTTTAAGCAAAAAATTTCGACCATTTGTCGTTTGTCAACCAACAATAACTTTTACTAGGAAAATAGATTGACTTTTTGACTACTTCAACAATAGGAATCTAAATGGAAATAATTTTAAAACATCAATTAAACCATAAAATGTTAATTTTGACTTACGTATTCTTTAAAATATTATCCATTGCTTGTTGTTGAGTTGAAGAAAAGCATTTGCATTGGAATTCAAAAACAATATCAATGCGATTAAAATGCTCCTTACAAGATTTTTATAATATCATAAGTTATATTTTAAACAATACGTTTTCTGAGAACCAGAGGGAGTTGTTTTTTGTTCATATATTATGTCAAGAAGTGGAAATAACAATAATTCCACTGCTAAGCTATCCCAGTGGGCCCTCAGAAAACTTATGTTTAGAAATAGTGTACGTGCTCATATGGGCAATAATTGGGCAGCAATAACCAGGCTGCTGTGATAAGTTTTATATGATCACCGTGTATTAATTAATAGTGATGAAGTTGAGAAATCACAAGAATTTAAAGGAATTTGTAGTTTAGTAAATGTAGTGCAGACATCTGACTATAAAGAAAAGATAATGTATTATGGGGATATATTGTCAGAAATATTTACAAGAAAAGCAATGTTGAATAATGTATAAAGTTCTCGTATCAGATAAGAATAATCGAAGTACTTACTCTGAGTTTACAGATTTCGTTTCCAGGGGAAAAATTATAAGGGCATCAAATGATGTAATGAAATCTCTTATATTTTTTGTATAACCTTTTTATTACAACTAATATCCATAGCGAATATAACATTAATACACACCACCTTATTGCATTTGCATGTTAGATTTTTGCTTGACAAATATTTAATGAACATTAACACACCAGTTTTACTTATAAGATATTCAGGAGACGAATGTTACTAAATTAATAGGTGTACTATTTTACAGTTTTGTGCCTCTCTTATGAGAGAGAGAAAACTGCATTAGTAACCTCATAAGAATTAAAACTGAGAGAGTAGCTGAACGAAATAGTGTTGTTCAGCTAACTTTAAACGAGGTTTACGTAACATTGTTAAGAACATATTATAATTAATCATTTTATGGAAGAATAAACCATCCATCATTATAATTTTTTTTATTTTAATCTTAATAGTTAGATTTGAAATAGAGCAATAACTCATATTTTGATACGCTTGTGGTAAATATGATAATTAATGTTAAGTAACCAAATTGTTATGATGATATTTATAGGCTATATGAAATGTATAATACTCGTTTACAATTCTTTTTGCCGAATTGGAATTAATTATATCAATTCAGATTCTTGTGGTTGTTATAAGGTTCTTATGTTACTGTATTAAAATGATACTTACGTAAAAACTAGATATACTAGATTCCGCCTAACTGAGAACAGAGGTCGATCCAGCCCAGCGTACTGAGTTCCGTTTTTGTAATCACTTATAAACGTCGCTAAATGACTTCCTATCAAAACAAGTATCAACTAAAAAGGGATATTCATACTTTAATTTAAAACGTTGCCTCAGAAAGTTTTTCCTGACCACAAAATAAAGAACTTTCACGATTACTCTTTTTTATGTTGTTAATGGTGTTCAAAATAGATTATTTCTTTTAATTCAGCAAAACTAAATGCAATAAATATGGAAATGTTAATAAAGATCTTCACATTTAGGATCACCAACTTTTTCAGGTAATGACTATAGAAATTTGAAATTTTTATGATAAAAAATAAATGCACACAGGTTTATTTAATACATGTTTATGTAACGGCTTATTCAACCTGCTCGAACCAGTAGACCGCCAATTGTGATCGAATTGATGGAGATCACCAAAGCTCTGCTAATCGAACCTCTATCCACCTCTGCGCTCCGGATACTAAGGTATAAGTGAAACCGCAAAACGTAGTCCCCGTCCTACCTCTATTTCTCAATCAAATGGTTTATTTATTTATATAAATCGTCAAAACGCCATTCTGGAAAGGGAATTTTTTTGTTATTGTGGACTTAGGCTAGTTGTTTTTAGGGTTTATTAACCTGCACGAACCAGTAGACCGCCAATTGTGTTGGAATTGATGGAGATCGCCAAAGCTCTGATAACCGAACCTCTATCCACCTCTGTGCTCCTGATACTTAGATATATGTGAAACCGCAAAACTTAGTTCCCATCCTGCCTCTATTTCTCAATTAATGGTTTATTTATATATAAATCGTCAAAACGCCATTCTGGAAAGGCGATTTTTTTTTGTTACTGCTGACTTAGGCTGGTTGGCTCCAGGGTTGACCCCTTTATAACTATTGCTATGGTAAAACACCACTAAATATTTTGTTCCAATTCTGTAAAGTATTCTAAGCCTAAGTTCTGATTCGTTTTCGGAAAAGTTAAAAACCTTTATAATTGAACTGATTAAAAAAAAACTCTCATTTAACCGATATTAACAGATAAAACGCCTGATTAGTCTTTTCAAGATTAATTAAATTTTCTTATTAAATTGAGATTTAAATCAAAGCTCAATTTGGTTTAAAAAAAATTAAGTCAACAGAGGATGATTGATTTTATTACCCAAATGAAATCTACTAATAGAATGAATAAAACTTCTAGATAGAGAGCAGTACTGGAAGTTCATAAGTGCTGTACATAACTTTAATGTTTAAAATATAAACAATAAATACGTTATGAGATGTAAATCACTAAATATCGTTGAATAATGAGTGAAGGAAATCAAATAAAATTACCGATGAAGGCAGTGACAAAGTAATTTTATATGGAGCTTACTGACACATCGATAGTTGAGTACACTGCAGGGTGAAGATATGCAATAGGCATTATATTAAATAATCTTAAAAAAAACACAGCGAGCCATGTAGAAAATAATAACAGACGAGATTAAAATTTAGCTTTCTGGAAGTGAAACCTAAATATTTAAATCTTGGAATCGAATTAATAGGTTATATAAAATTTAATGAACATTTTGCTCAAAATTGAAACACATTTTGAGATAGTGTATTGCCCAGAGATTCTAGAGCAAATTTTTGGTTTTTTTTTTTCCAAATTGCTCTTGAACAGCATACCATACTGTAATATGTGTATGCAAATTTATTTAAGTACAAGTGTAAGCTGAAAGTAAGACCTGGTCCAATTATAGTTACTTTAGGAACAAGAGTTTTACCCTATTCCTAAATCAGTAAAAAAGTACAGAAGGCCAGATATGTATATTACAATGGCCAGTATAGACATAAATAAACACTTTGTGTTAGTAAAAATTACATTAGTGAAGCATATTATTATTTGTTATAGAAGTTTTAGCTTATAAAATCCATGTATTAAAAGATTAAGTCATAAGTAATATACTCGCCAAAGTTTTGTACAATTTAATTCTATATTATAATACATGTTTCATTTGTTAAAATTAAACATAACGGTTTACTGAGAATGGTTAAAAATCTTCAATTATTGTTTCCATTGCTAATTCAATGTCTATTTTTGTATGTATATAACTAGGCACACGAATATTATGTGCATCGTACAAGAACAGCAATTACATAAGTACTGATATGTGAAAGCAGCAGGAGGCGGAGTATGTGTACTGTAAGTCTGGAGGGGTGAAATAGTGTTCTCCACCCTCTCGGTACACCCATATACTCCTACATGTCCCTCGAACATGGCGGAGGGTCTGGTTTCAACTCTTCTATAGTTTTAATAGACATAGCCAATCTACGTCAAGTTCCTATGTGCTTTGGGTTGACATTATTTATTTACTGTGAGTGATGAACTCACAAACATAGGATAATAAATACTCACATAATATACTTCGTACGTAATTGATTAAAAACTTAAGTTTCTATGCAAAATCGGAAAACATGTACTGAGAATTGAAGTACGGGACACTACGTTTTTATATTGCCCCAGGCAATTTTCATATTATTAATTTAGAGCAAAAAGTTTCTACTCAAAGCGAGACTCGAACGTGAATCATTGGTTGTAATAGGCGGCACGCTTACCTCTCTGTCAGACCACATCACTTTACAAGAAATAGAAATCTTAGAATAAAAAATTACGGTAAATAAAGCCGTAGATACATAACTAAACTATTAACATGTACTCGAATCGTAAATTTGCCAAAACCAAACTTCAAATAGTTATGTTTCAGTGGTATGACGATGAATAAATTGCAGGTAAACGTAAATATATAGGTAAAAGGGCAGGTAAAAGGTCAGAATATATACACCGGCCGTTCCGCTACTAGTCAGGTGGACCGATGCTTTGTAGCAGTCCCGATTCACTCAGCCTAGGGCGGGGTCTATAAATCTTACCAAACAGATCAGAATCTCTGGGGAACCTTTATTCATTAAGAAAAAGAAAAGGGCGCTACCTTGTTTTCCTCAGTTTGGGGTATTAGGGCCAGAACAAGGAAAAGGCCCGTTACTGAATTTGCCGAGATGGGATGTTAAAGACCAACCAACATGAAACGAAAAAAAAATTGATAATAGGTATAACCATTAAGAATAATTACTAACATGAACTATAAACAAACAAACAAATTAACATTAAAATTCAATCATCATAGACAGAGTAAGTAAGTCCACAATTATGTCCAATTAAATTGGATAAGTTAACGTTCCAATGAGTAAATTATTAATCTTCGGCAGCAGCATAAACACCATTGGTTTTCAGGCCCCACGTTGGTAGTGCCACTGTAGCAGTCCCGATTCACTCAGCTTAGGGCGGGGTCTATAAATCTTACCAAACAGATCAGAATCTCTGGGGAACCTTTATTCATTAAGAAAAAAAAAAGGGCGCCACCTTGTTTTCCTCAGTTTGGGGTATTAGGGCCAGAACAAGGAAAAGTCCCGTTACTGAATTTGCCGAGATGGGATGTTTTAAAGACCAACCAACATGAAACAAAAAAAATGATAATAGGTATAACCATTAATAATAATTACTAACATGAACTATAAAAAAACAAACAAAATAAATTAATAAATACTAAGATAAACTATTAACCTTTAAGTAAAATTACGAACAAATGCATTGGCTGTTAAATGAAAGGCGACGTATTATAATTATGATACGTGACGAGCTTGGTTTATTATCGCCAACAGGAAACTCAGCGTTCCAACAAGTACAAGACAAATCAAATGCGAGATAATAAATGTCTTAATACCAAACCAGATTAGAAGAATAGAATATAATTAAGTAGTTAATACCTTGGCCGGCCGCTAAATCTATTGGAATGGTTACACAATACACAATAACCAATAAGTCAATAACTACACATACACAACAGATGTACTATATATAAAGGTAAACCTGAATGACATTAACTAATTATTAAAAAAACTACGCCTGCGGAAAAGCTCCTTGTAGCCGATGTCCAGTTACGCACAAATATGTCCTTCACCAACGGCTAACACTGTACAATAAAGTTCGAAGCGACAATTTCGCAAAGACAGGTTTGTGTTGCCTCAATTATATAAATTACTGGTACCAGTTTATGAGGTAAAATTGAAGTTCTACTTATCGATACACAGTTCATCTGGTAGAACGACCAGCACAGCGGTAGGTAGGTAGCACCAATGCAGCAGGTGATCCAGGTATGTAGGCAGCAGGTAGGTTAAGTCCACTGCCATATGCACACAGCATGTACAGCGTGCAGGTACAGGTACAGCGCAAGTGTAAGAGTGAGGTTAAGCTCCCGTATGAATCCCTGAGTACATTCCAGGCAATAGAATCTAGGTATTATAATCTAGGATTAAATTTACATTTACATAAAATAGGGCATTACAAGTTTTACTTTGCTTGAACAGGAACAAGCAACAAGCCTGTTAAATTAAATTCATCCCGTACAGTAATATTTGCATTAAATCTCATAATTAAGAAAAATCCATAAAAGTAAATTTAGTTTATTAATTACCATTCAAATTTTATATTACCAATAATTTTTACAGATACATAAAAGCAATAGTTATTTTACATTCCATATTATGCATGTTCATTATACAGTATAGAACATGACTGCATTTCATCTGGTTGGTCAAAAGTGTTTAGTTAGCATTTTAATTAATTTAAAGCAAGTTTCTATAATCAACAGAAATCAATAATTATTCATGTCATGTGTTAGGAAAGGTTTTTCAACAAAAGCAAATTAAAACATCTTACCTCAGCTAAAATCCAGTAAAGAGCAAGGAGGGAGCAGTGTAGGGCAGGGAACAGTCTCATGTAGCTCTCGTGAACGACAAACTTACATTACCATTGCGATTTCATGAGGAAAGAGGGATAGTTTTGCAAGGCATAACCTCTGTCAGGCAGTAGTACAGTTCAACAGTCAGATTGAGTCAAATACATTGTATGGCCAGCTGGAGCTGCAGCATTGTTCTCTTACTCAGCTGATAAAGAGAATTTACAAGTTGATCAGGCTTGTACACCAGTGTGAATAATATTTAACTCTCCCTTCTGCCAATCCTTTGCCCGAAAATAAAGATGTTACAGCTTCTAGGTGTCGAACGAGGCAACTCAACATAAACACTTCTGTATATTGTACACTATGTGTATAACCCCTACACCTCAGGAGCGGACTTTGCTTAATGTACCCCTACACCTCTGCAGAACATGCGACACTGTGTGTACTTCTACACTGTGTGTACACCCCTACACCTCAGGAGCGGACTTTGTTTAATGTACACTGTGTATACACCCCTACACCTCAGGAGCGGACTTTGTTTAATGTACACTGTGTGTACACCCCTACACCTCAGGAGCGGACTTTGTTTAATGTACACTGTGTATACACTCATACACCTCAGGAGCGGACTTTGTTTAATGTACACTGTGTGTACACCCTACACCTCAGGAGCGGACTTGTTTAATGTACACTGTGTGTACACCCCTACACCTCAGGAGCGGACTTTGTTTAATGTACACTGTGTGTATACCTACACCTCAGGAGCGGACTTTGTTTAATGTACACTGTGTGTACACCCCTACACCTCAGGAGCGGACTTTGTTAATGTACACTGTGTATACTACACCTCAGGAGCGGACTTTGTTTAATGTACACTGTGTGTACACCCCTACAACCTCAGGAGCGGACTTTGTTTAATGTACACTGTGTGTACACCCCTACACCTCAGGAGCGGACTTTGTTTAATGTACACTGTGTGTACACCCTACACCTCAGGAGCGGACTTTGTTTAATGTACACTGTGTGTACACCCCTACACCTCAGGAGCGGACTTTGTTTAATGTACACTGTGTGTACACCCTACACCTCAGGAGCGGACTTTGTTTAATGTACACTGTGTGTACAACCCATACACTCAGGAGCGGACTTTGTTTAATGTACACTGTGTTGTACACCCCTACACCTCAGGAGCGGACTTTGTTTAATGTACACTGTGTGTACACCCCCTACACCTCAGGAGCGGACTTTGTTTAATGTACACTGTGTGTACACCCCTACACCTCAGGAGCGGACTTTGTTTAATGTACACTGTGTGTTCACCCCTACACCTCAGGAGCGGACTTTGTTTAATGTACACTGTGTGTTTACCCCTACACCTCAGGAGCGGACTTTGTTTAATGTACACTGTGTGTACACCCCTACACCTCAGGAGCGGACTTTGTTTAATGTACACTGTGTGTATACCCCTACACCTCAGGAGCGGACTTTGTTTAATGTACACTGTGTGTATACCCCTACACCTCAGGAGTGGACTTTGTTTAATGTACACTGTGTGTCACCCCTACACCTCAGGAGCGGACTTTGTTTAATGTACACTGTGTGTATACCCCTACACCTCAGGAGCGGACTTTGTTAATGTACACTGTGTGTACACCCCTACACCTCAGGAGCGGACTTTGTTTAATGTACACTGTGTGTATACCCCTACACCTCAGGAGCGGACTTTGTTTAATGTACACTGTGTGTACACCCCTACACCTCAGGAGCGGACTTTGTTTAATGTACACTGTGTGTATACCCCTACACCTCAGGAGCGGACTTTGTTTAATGTACACTGTGTGTACACCCCTACACCTCAGGAGCGGACTTTGTTTAATGTACACTGTGTGTACACCCCTACACCCTCAGGAGCGGACTTTGTTTAATGTACACTGTGTGTTACACCCCTACACCTCAGGAGCGGACTTTGTTTAATGTACACTGTGTGTACACCCCCTACACCTCAGGAGCGGACTTTGTTTAATGTACACTGTGTGTACACCCTACACCTCAGGAGCGGACTTTGTTTAATGTACACTGTGTGTACACCCCTACACCTCAGGAGCGGACTTTGTTTTAATGTACACTGTGTGTACACCCCTACACCTCAGGAGCGGACTTTGTTTAATGTACACTGTGTGTACACCCCTACACCTTAGGAGCGGACTCTGTTCACCTTTTTTGGTTTTGGTATTTATTTATTTTAGCGTTATTTGTAGTAAGCGATATAGATAATTAAATTGTTTACTATATGGGGCTATCACAAGGGTAAAATCTAGTTTTGGAATTCAGAGCCGCAACTACATCTAAAGCTGTGAATTAAACCAATCCATTACCTATTTTTTACATTTTTGTACTCATTTTAACATATTTTTATACCATGTTTTTAAGAGAGTTATATTACTTGGATGATACATAACGAGTTTAAGACACTCTGGAGAACAACACACCCAAACAGTTAATGAAAATATAAAATGTGGTAATTATTAAGCTCACTCGGTAGTCAGTGTTATAATAGCCTCTTGGAATTTTATACTGATGTAATATACTTATCAAAAAACCAATTTGTTGGAAATTATTAATATAATTTTTCAATTTATAAAAATTTTGCTACACCAGTGTGTTTTACATACATTCATTAAATGTATTCATAAAATTAGCTTTGACAAACTTTTATGACAATACGACTAACTATCTACTGTTTAGTATTGCTTTTTTACTCCATAAATAATGTTTTATATCAATTGGTTTTCCGCGTACTTGTAAAACCTCTATGCAGTACATTGACACCTCCTCCAAATCACGATTATATTAAAACATCTTTAACAGTTTGAATTGGTCGGTGGTTAAAGCTCAGCGCCTAAATCTACTTGTACAAGGGTTCGTGTACAACTGGTATCTGACGATATCTCAGACTTGACTCCTGGAACCTGGAGTCATGTTCGTCTGAAGAGATCGAAAGAAAGTCGTCAACAAAGAAGCTTATAACAAACCTTTGCATTGTTCCGACATCAGAAACACCTAGAATACACGATACAATATATAGTGTAATCTTGGTGAAGTGGCATCTGTTCATTAATCCAATTTCTTTTCTTTCTAACTACTACAGTACTAAACCCTCCCGTCTAAATATTGTGTATCTTTGGAAATCCGAAGTACAATACTTAGTAATAATAAGGTTATGGAGTTACTATAAAGAGGTTTTCAGGTGCTTTTTAAACTATATTAGGCACAGAAGGCTATAATCAATAGTTTTTAAAAATATTGTAAAGAATAAAATTTAAAGTGAAATAAGTAAATAATATTTAAATATTTTTAATATATAAAAATAATAATCTTTAGTATTTCATGTTTGTCGGTTAAATTATAAAAGTTTTTAATAGTAATTGTGTAATGTAATCTTATTGCGTGCACTTTGTGGTCCTATGATGGTTGCCTCTTAGATAAAGTATTTTTAAGATAAGGTGTAAAGAATATATGTATATTGAAAATTCTACCTGATAGTAAGAATAGCGTTAGGTTAAATAATTAATTGTTAAATTCTGGCTGTTCTTTGGGCGACATTAAAATTTAAATGTTGCGGCTCTTGGTCTTACATGTGTCAATTAAACGAATATTTTTCCGATACAGTCAAGGCTGCTGGTTACCCTAAAGAAGAGGATAATATATGTAGATTCAGGTAAATATCAGGCAATAGAGTGCTGTAATATCGTATATCTGTGGTGGAAATGTCTTGCAGACTCACGGAGCGCGCGCGGAGAACTGTCCATTTTAAAACTGACGTCTCGCATGTTCTGGCATCTCCAAGTGTCATCAATGTTTTTTACATGAGTAAATACAGAAGTACCTTAGATCATTTAAGCGTATTTCAATGGGCGGAAGTAGACGCTTTTTAACCGACTTTTCTGACCCACTGTATGGATGTTTATTTTTATGGTCTCAGCAATAATTCAAACGCTACAGAGACTCCGGGAATAATTTATACAGGAAGATCTTTATGTAAAATGGCCTAAGGTAGATTTTTAACTACAGTTAGCCTCTTACACTGAGTATGTAAATATTTATTTATCCAAACAACAAAGCAAACTCTACCATACCGTGCCAGAAATGCTCCTTCGCGCGCTAAAGACGAAGTACGAGCCAGAGCCAGTTTTGTTCAACATTTGAACCTCTTATAGCAATGGACATTGAAACAATATACACACTAAAAATTCTACTTCTTATACAAAATTATTGTATTACTCTTTCATATTATCTAAAGTGGTTTTAAAGTAAAATTTAATGTCAAATTGGAAGATGTGTATTTTTAGTAAGCAGTTGTAGAAAATAGTAAATTTTTAAGCTTTAGGTTGTCTAAATTATTCTAAAGTTGATTTAATATTTCATTTGGTAGCTTTATACATATAATGAGGCTAATTGTACTAGGAGCCAACCTCAAATGTCTCATATGTAACGTTTATTCATAAACCCACATATTCCTTGGCAGTAAAGTATTCTATTCGTTTTAACATTCTTCTTGTTTTACGTAGTATTCATGTTAACATATTCTATTATCAGTTATAATACAAATCTTATCAGCAGTGTTGATATACACTACATTAGCAAAATCAGCTGTCCAAATAATTCATACAAACAATGCAGCCATTATGGTTGTCAATATATAGTGCCACATTCATTACTGTACAATTCGTATTATATAAAGCATTCATAAGAAAATTTATTGAATGTCATTAAATTGTTTTAAACACTTCAAAAACTGAAGCGTTTTATATCATAATTCCTTTAAAATTTGTAAATAGTTAATATATGTTTTGTATCAACTACATATTACTCATGAAATCCATTTGTTCTATTTTTATTTACAATATGAAGGTTAGTATCTTTCATAACTAGGTTATAAAGAACTTTATTTTTGCGTACCTTGATCACATTTCCTGTGAATGAGTTATTATTGCTATTAGTTTTAAGATTTTAAATTAAAAAAGTGTTGGTATTTGTCACCACTGTCAATATTCCGATGGTTATTCATGTGCCAGTGTACCTTTATTAAGTTTAAACTGTTCAGTCTAAATTATTCCAGTGTGTAAGAACTATGTTCACCCAAATGTTTAATATAATTTGTTCAGTGTTTTATACTTTAGAGAAGAAACAAAAATCCCTAAATTCATATTAAGTTTCACATTTATAATATTTCTTCGATGATGGCAAAATGTTGTTCATTTGCTGCATTTAAATGTTCGTTTATAATTATTCAAATGTTACTATTAAGAAATTTTGTAAGGAACAGTTAGTCTGAAGTATGGCGTTAAAAATCCGTACTATGTTTTATTCTTTCAACATATTTTGATAGTTCACTCTATTATCCACATCCTTTTCGAAAATGTTATGCATGCCAGTGTATGGTAATAATTCCTAATATTTACATTGCAGGTATTTATTGGAATGAGAAAAGGGGCTAATCGTTTCACTTCTAATAAACTTGTTTTATGAATCTTTACTTTAGTTGAATTTAGGTGTACCTAGTTACACCTTACAGAACGAGACATTAACGTAACTTCAAGAACTGTTATTTGAAATATTAATTAGTGTAGTTTGTGTAAATAACGCCAGGTGAGTTTTGCAATTGGAGAACGAACCGCATGAGTTATTTGTGTGCATGGAGTTATGTGCGTTCTCTATATATCGTATGCTCCATCATAGATTTACAATATCTTTTCAACAACAGAACTCTTTGACATTTTCCTATTCCTTTACAACAGAATGAGAGCAAACTAATTCGATTTCACACACAATGTTCATATTACATAAACTGTCATATTCAAGCGATGAACTCAGGTATTTTTCTTTAAAACAATGGGTTTTGTTGTTATTTAAATTTATGTTCGTTTTACAGGCTGTAAAATAAACATTATCATAGTCTACTTCATCTGACAAACAACACAATTTTCCACGGATCCGTGGCTTTTATATCTGCATTGTATTTTTTACAGCAAACAATAATGTTGAAATATGTAATTTACAGTGCACGAGAGTGTTACCAGTATGTATTTAGAACATGTTTAATGTTTCAACTAAATTTTTATCCTACATGTATGACAGTTACAGTTAAACTTACAATACTAGATTTAAAAACTGTCACGTTTGTACCATTATGACACATCTTCATGAAACATTTATCCACGATACTTAAAAATAAGGGCTACAAAGTAAACGGAATATAATAATACATGTGTTTTGTTCATGTGTTTTGATACATGCGCTCCGAGAAGATCTGTCTTGGGCCGTTTTCCAGCCTCGGCAACGGGAATATCAAAACTTGCTAACAAAGATTCCTGCACTCCTGATTCTTGTCTCATCTGAAAAGGTAGCGATTGCGATAGCAAGGTGATGATGATGCTATTTGACCAAGGCTCTCCTTACTGAACCTCTATCAGTCTTTGTACTCTTGGTATCCTGATACTCAAATGTAACCGAAATATATAGGAAACCTAAGCCTTGTATAGCGGACAAAGTTTATTTGTTAGTTAAATCTGGAGAGTTTTATTGCGATGGGGTGAGAACGCAAATTAATGACGAAGTTCTTTTCAAGCTGAAGTAGAAAAGCCGTAGGTAATTAAACTTTGTTGTAAATAATAGTGTATGTTTATTTTATTTATATATTTACGTATTATTATTATCTGAAGACAAAATATCACATAGATAAACTTCACGCATTCTATATAATTTATAATAAGTCCATATAATTTAATGTGTTAGTTAGGGATGAGAAAATTGTGCACCATTTACCCAGATTCTTGCTTCTCTGTGCTTGTATCCATTTTGGATTAAATATATCTAGCCAGCAGAATTAATAGTTTTGAAGTTCCTTTTCTTCAGTAATTCTGAAATAGACTATAATTAGAAAAAGATCAATAATAAAAATTATAAACATTTTAATAAATAAACTAAATATAAAATATAATACAGATGTAAAAAGTAATAACGGAGTCGGTGAATTTATCTTTGTTCCTGTAGAATAAGAGCCGAGAATACTAGCATTGAGCTACGTCGACCTTAAGTGATAAGTGCAAGATGTTGCTGATAAGGCTCGTAATTAACGTCGAATTGAGCGTGACCAGTTGTGCCAAGTCTGTCTTTCTTCCTCCTAACCTAATTCTTTAGATTAAGTTTATATCAATTTTGAGTTTTTGAAACAGATTGTCCAAACCTATCAATTTCGTGCAAAATAACACCGAAGAACAATGCAAGTCATTAAATTAAAGATTAATTAAACACAATTAACGCTTTTTATATTTATTTTTTAAACAGAGCAATATTAAGACACTGGTAATACACATGAGCATGTCTCCCGTATGTACTTTATAATTGTGTTATTTAGTCTGAAGTAAATACATATGATAAAGAATTATATGATTGATAGAATTACATGTTTATATTTACTGAAGTCTTACAAAGATAACTTATGTAATATGTAGCCACCAAGTAAGAATAGACGTATTATAATGACAAATACAAACGTAAATGTATTTTGAAATTAAATGTACAGTTTTCATATGATGTAAATGTAGTAAGTATTTTGTAACCAACAGTATTTGCTTCCACGGTAAGTTTTATATTACGACGTAAGAGTTTGAAAATAATAATAACAAGACGAGGTAAATTGTATTTTAAACTTCAGAAATGATTAGCTTGATTATCAGATATAGCCCACAGATAAAAATATACATAATATACCAAATGGAACAAAAAATGAACATGACGTATTAAATACAAACCTAACAACTTTTATTACGTTTAATTAGAAGCCGCAGCAACATCAATGATGAAGCCTATGTGTGATTTTCCTCACAACGCTTTACCATAGAAACATTCCATTATAAAAGTACAAAATCTTTGGCTCAGTCTATTCATATGCATATATTAGAAGTCTCTACTCTCCTGTTACTGGAGACTTGATTCACTAAACAAGGCCAGTCGCCACAACTCCGCCTGCAGCGTCTGAGAGATTTGATTCCATGTACCTGCCTATCAACCTCTGTTGTCCTGATACTTTCTCCATTCACTTCTTGTTATTTCTATTTTGGCGATTTAAAACACAACTTTGGTGACAACTGCAGGACATTATTGTCATTACAATAATTCCAATAGTTTTAACAGCCACCTGTTTGCGGTAACTTATTGAGTTATTGCAAATACTGCACGCAGCAGAAGATGGGCTCCATAGATTATATACTGAACGAACAATGGTGAGAATAACCAAGAGCGACGAACGGAGAAAGGTAGCAGAAAATGGCCCACGACAAGTTCAGGCATTATAACTATAAGTACCGAAATGACTTTCAACTACACGTTGGGTTTAATGGTTTGACAACCAGAGAATTAAAATTGTTTTAGACGAAACAAAAGTTTGTTAATACAAAACACTCTCACTTATCTTTATCAGCTGCTAACTTTACTATCCACTTATAGCTTATAATAATAATAATTTATTCCATCAATAATGTATGAAGTATAATTTACAAAAACTTCTTTAGAATTTAATGATCACTATTACCAGTGGTGTGGCCAGTGATATACTTTATTAATAATATTAAGTTACTTATCTAGAGTCTAGCAACTTAAATAATTATATAAAATTGAGCATCCAATGTTGGCGTTTTTTTTTACTTTTTTTAGATTTAATTACTGTTGACGTGAACCAGAACTAATAGGTTTGTATGAATATCTAAATGCTGTTGAATAACGCCGGCTAACAGCGATTTAATTTACATTAGTTGCCCAACCTCTTCAGAGAGCAAAGTTCAGTTTTGCTTTTTGACAGCGGTTTGTCCAAACTTTGCCGGACTCAGTCGTGCATTAGCCGGCATCATTCTGAATACTCAGTAACACAATTCATCAGAAAATAATATTAAACCATACATTTACAATTTGCTATCCTATCCAGATTGTCAGATTGTATTTTCCTATATTTTGTTGAAACTGTCACAAGCGGCTGTGTTTTGAAAACTAATAATTGTAATTGTGTTGTTTAAATTATTACAAGTTTTGTGTTGTGTGTAATTAGCTTGTAACTGGGTAAGCTAATCCAATTATAACTTTTCCTTCCTTCTTGTTGCTGAGTGCACCAACTCATTTTACTGTAGATTACATACACTATATATGTAAGTAATCATTATAATAATAATAACAACTCAAAACAAAATAACAGTAATCAAAGTAGTAGTAACACAAGAATAACAACAATAGTAATAAAATATTTACAATAACAATAACAGTAAAATTGTATTAATAACTGTATCAAATCAACAATATGTTATGTAACAATTAAATAATAAAGTATCAAATATATACATATAATAATAATATGTAAATATACAAATTCATGTTAAAGTAAATGAACAAATGAACATTTTATCTGAGGATATAATTTAAAAACCCAACATCTTCCTGCAACAAAAGTCAGTTAAACAATTTAGCACAATTTGTTATAAATGAATTGCAAGTCCGAAAAGAAATTGGTACTTTTTAAAAATAATTAAAAGAGAGTTATTGGAGAGAATGTCTAATAATTTCTTTGTTCACTTTGACAATTCTTATTGTATCTTGTAGTACGTTACGGGTAGAGTAAAATAAATTTTGGTTCCTATTATTCCCACTTCTAATCAGGAAGGTTCTTAACTTCATACCTTGTATGCAAAAATATGTTGTATCGGCAATATGTTTAAATCAATGTAAAGTAAAAATGAACTGTCGGTTTTTTGTTTCCTTAAAATTATTCTAAGTTAGTAGTTTTGAGTAACTCTTAATTTTTCAATTAAATATTTAAGAGTCCCATCCCATAAATTTATTCCATACTGCATCCTTGAATATATTAGTACATGTGTTAAAGATGCTAAATTAATACTTCAACGGGTCTTATTTTAGTTGGCCTACAATACAAGCCTTACAGTGTTTTGGGAATCGAACAGCTGATTGTGCACGTGTGCGTAGTAACCGTGCTCTGGCTAAAAGCTACATTTACAACAATGCTCCAGAACATTGCTGAACAACAAAATGGGCAACAAGTTTGTGACCGAACCCGGACACCGTCCGTCACCAGTTACTTGGTTATCTCAATATAGTTACTCTCGGCTAAATGGCTACATTTCACGCAATGACCCGTGAATGTATCGGTAAACGGTAGCGTCACTAGTTGCGTTACTAGTTACTCTCGGCTAATAGCAGCCTTACATAGTAATCGTTGCTGAGTGAATGTATCGGTTATCAGTAGCGTCACTAGTTGCGTTACTAGCTACTCTCGGCTAATAGTAGCCTTACATAGTAATCGTTGCTGAGTGAATGTGTGGGTAAACGGTAGCGTCACTAGTTGCGTTACTAGCTACTCTCGGCTAATAGTAGCCTTACGTAGTAATCGTTGCTGAGTAAATGTATCGGTAAACGGTAGCGTCACTAGTTGCGTTACTAGTTACTCTCGGCTAATAGCAGCCTTACATAGTAATCGTTGCTGAGTGAATGTATCGGTTATCAGTAGCGTCACTAGTTGCGTTACTAGCTACTCTCGGCTAATAGTAGCCTTACATAGTAATCGTTGCTGAGTGAATGTGTGGGTAAACGGTAGCGTCACTAGTTGCGTTACTAGCTACTCTCGGCTAATAGTAGCCTTACATAGTAATCGTTGCTGAGTGAATGTGTGGGTAAACGGTAGCGTCACTAGTTGCGTTACTAGTTACTCTCGGCTAATAGCAGCCTTACATAGTAATCGTTGCTGAGTGAATGTATCGGTTATCAGTAGCGTCACTAGTTGCGTTACTAGTTACTCTCGGCTAATAGCAGCCTTACATAGTAATCGTTGCTGAGTAAATGTATCGGTTATCAGTAGCCTCACTAGTTGCGTTACTAGTTACTCTCGGCTAATAGTAGCCTTACATAGTAATGGTTGCTGAGTGAATGTATCAGTAAACGGTAGCGTCACTAGTTGCGTTACTAGTTACTCTCGGCTAATAGTAGCCTACATAGTAATCGTTGCTGAATGAATGTATCGGTTATCAGTAGCGTCACTAGTTGCGTTACTAGTTACTATCGGCTAATAATAGCCTTACATAGTAATCGTTGCTGAGTGAATGTATCGGTTATTAGTAGCGTCACTAGTTGCGTTACTAGTTACTATCGGGTAATAGCAGCCTTACATAGTAATCGTTGCTGAGTGAATGTATCGGTAAACGGTAGCGTCACTAGTTGCGTTACTAGTTACTCTCGGCTAATAGCGGCCTTACATAGTAATAGTTGCTGAGTGAATGTATCAATAAACAGTAGCGTCACTAGTTGCGTTACTAGCTACTCTTGGCTAATAGTAGCCTTACATAGTAATCGTTGCTGAGTGAATGTGTGGGTAAACGGTAGCGTCACTAGTTGCGTTACTAGCTACTCTCGGCTAATAGTAGCCTTACATAGTAATCGTTGCTGAGTGAATGTGTGGGTAAACGGTAGCGTCACTAGTTGCGTTACTAGTTACTCTCGGCTAATAGCAGCCTTACATAGTAATCGTTGCTGAGTGAATGTATCGGTTATCAGTAGCGTCACTAGTTGCGTTACTAGTTACTCTCGGCTAATAGCAGCCTTACATAGTAATCGTTGCTGAGTAAATGTATCGGTTATCAGTAGCCTCACTAGTTGCGTTACTAGTTACTCTCGGCTAATAGTAGCCTTACATAGTAATGGTTGCTGAGTGAATGTATCGGTAAACGGTAGCGTCACTAGTTGCGTTACTAGTTACTCTCGGCTAATAGTAGCCTACATAGTAATCGTTGCTGAATGAATGTATCGGTTATCAGTAGCGTCACTAGTTGCGTTACTAGTTACTATCGGCTAATAGTAGCCTTACATAGTAATCGTTGCTGAGTGAATGTATCGGTTATCAGTAGCGTCACTAGTTGCGTTACTAGTTACTATCGGGTAATATTAGCCTTACATAGTAATCGTTGCTGAGTGAATGTATCGGTAAACGGTAGCGTCACTAGTTGCGTTACTAGTTACTCTCGGCTAATAGCGGCCTTACATAGTAATAGTTGCTGAGTGAATGTATCAATAAACAGTAGCGTCACTAGTTGCGTTACTAGCTACTCTCGGCTAATAGTAGCCTTACATAGTAATCGTTGCTGAGTGAATGTGTGGGTAAACGGTAGCGTCACTAGTTGCGTTACTAGTTACTCTCGGCTAATAGCAGCCTTACATAGTAATCGTTGCTGAGTGAATGTATCGGTTATCAGTAGCGTCACAAGTTGCGTTACTAGTTACTCTCGGCTAATAGCAGCCTTACATAGTAATCGTTGCTGAGTGAATGTATCGGTTATCAGTAGCGTCACTAGTTGCGTTACTAGTTACTCTCGGCTAATAGTAGCCTTACATAGTAATCGTTGCTGAGTGAATGTATCGGTAAACAGTAGCGTCACTACTTGCGTTACTAGCTACTCTCGGCTAATAGTAGCCTTACATAGTAATCGTTGCTGAGTAAATGTATCGGTAAACGGTAGCGTCACTAGTTGCGTTACTAGTTACTCTCGGCTAATAGCAGCCTTACATAGTAATCGTTGCTGAGTGAATGTATCGGTTATCAGTAGCGTCACTAGTTGCGTTACTAGCTACTCTCGGCTAATAGTAGCCTTACATAGTAATCGTTGCTGAGTGAATGTGTGGGTAAACGGTAGCGTCACTAGTTGCGTTACTAGCTACTCTCGGCTAATAGTAGCCTTACATAGTAATCGTTGCTGAGTGAATGTATCGGTTATCAGTAGCGTCACTAGTTGCGTTACTAGTTACTCTCGGCTAATAGCAGCCTTACATAGTAATCGTTGCTGAGTAAATGTATCGGTTATCAGTAGCGTCACTAGTTGCGTTACTAGTTACTCTCGGCTAATAGTAGACTTAAATAGTAATCGTTGCTGAGTGAATGTATCGGTAAACGGTAGCGTCACTAGTTGCGTTACTAGTTACTCTCGGCTAATAGTAGCCTTACATAATAACATTGCTGAGTGAATGTATCGGTAAACGGTAGCGTCACTAGTTGCGTTACTAGTTACTCTCGGCTAATAGCAGCCTTACATAGTAATCGTTGCTGAGTGAAGGTACAAAAATATTATAAAAATGTACACGTATTTCGATACACACAGCACCGTAACACTATTAAAACGATATCGGGGAGATAGTCGTTTTAAAAATAAAATTTTATATAAATGTATTAATTGGGTTTGTAATAAAAATGTATGTTTATCGGAAGAAATTAAACAGGAAACTTGTGTAAAGTATTTGGGGTTTTATTGGATAATGGCTTAACCTGAAAGCAACAATTAAACGAATTAAGAACAAAATTAAATAATACTTTTCGTCTATTCTTTTTTTAAGACATTTGTGTGGCAGTATTGTGTTGAGAACTTTATATTTTTCATTAGTGAATAGTAGGTTGGAATATGATATTATATGCTGGGGTGAACGTATTATTCAAATTTTAAAACTCTTGTCACAACTCCTAAGAAGTATTTGCGACTTATAACCAAAAAGCCTATTTATGAACCATATATTTTCTTCTTTCAGATTGCTATAAGACTCTTCCACTCACACACTTTGACTTCTACAAGGAATTTAAAGTTTCTTTTCTAAAGAAGTCAGGGCTGTAATCATAGTAATAAATAAAAATCTAAACGTTTAAATTCCGAAAAGGTTAATGTATCTTGACCAATAAGTACTGCTTTTAAAAAGTCTTAGCGGATTATCTATTTAATAAAATTCCTTTGAAAATCAGATGCTGTAAAAATGTTCATATTTTCTGTTAATTAATTAGAAGTTTTTATTTTCTAAGGGCAGTGTAGAAGTTTTCTTGAATGATTAATTAGTAAATGAACATTGTATGAAATCTTTAAGACTTATTTGCAATGTATTATGTTTTGTTGATTCTAATTGTATTCATGGTTTTATGACACTTTCTATGTAGGCCTAGTTACTCTTTGTTCCTGACAACAGAAATAATGAGTAATACAATATAAATTTTAATATACTTGTTTAAAACTTGGCAGTTTGTCTGTTTTTCATAGTAAACTTGTATTATAAGTGTATTACTGTATAAGCGTATTTAAATTTTGTTATTATTTCATTGCCCCTCCACACAAGCTTGGCTTTGGAGGCTCAACTTTATTCGCTCTTCAAGATTGTTATGTTTTTTTATATCAATGTTACTATAGTATATTCGGCAGCATTGTACTAATCAAACTTGGTATTTATATTAAGCTAAGTTTGTACTATTTTAATTGATATGTTAGTCTTTTATTGCTTGTTTGAGAAAATAAATATATTATTATTATTTATAACTTTTTGTCTAACACGAATAAGTCTTTTCACAAATAAAATTTACGTATATTGTACAGAGTTATCATATTTTAATTGAATATAAAACAACACATAATAATTTTAATAAAACCATTTAAAGTTGTAATTATATTTCGTAAAATAGCCTAACCGAGTACTTTTACTTACTTTCAGGTGAAGTTACTTAGAGACACATAATATGTTTGAGATATGATTGAGAAATGAATATAAGTTCCTTCTAACACTGTAAATAAATCAATACAAATGCTTCGATATAAACGAGTTTCCAAGAAAATTTTATATTTTTCGGGACATCTTAGGTTAACAATATCCTATACAAATGTATAGATTTAAATTTATACTACTTATTTTTGTATTGTTTTTTGATTTTATTATTTATTTATAATTTAGTACACATTATAATTATTTTGACATAACAATACAAACCTTTTCTGGGAAAATGGGATGATTGACCTAATACTTTCATCTAGCTTCTTGGCCTATACAGCTTGAGAGCTTTAGTTTAGTAAGTTAAATATCGATCAACGTTCATGTACCGTCAGAGGGTCCTAGGTGCTACGTCCCTGAGTGAAAAAGGCTCTAATATAGGACCATACATTGTTGACGCACAAGACAAAGATGCGCTGAGAATGGTGTGGCACAGTTATTACGAGTACATATCCTTAGCTCTATCTTACCCATATAAAATTGGATTATCCTGGAAGAGGTACGAGCAATATTGGATTACATTAATATAACTTCTTTTATTGTAATTTCATAGAAAATACTGAATTAAATAAAACTCAATTTTGATATAGTTAATGATGTTATCTTAAATAATATGAGTGGAACGTGTGGTCTAAAACGTTTAGCGTTCCCATGGAAGTTTTTAGAGGAACATCACTACATAATCATGGACTTCGCATTTAAACTATTTAGTAGCATTTCTTACATCTGTTAGTCATAATCCCGAATGATCCGTGAGCATGTCATGAGGTTTGTATTAACTTATGTAATGTTCCCGATTCACGTTAATTTTTAATACTCCTGATTTTATGTATTTTTCAAAATAATATCGTTCATATAAAAGATTTGCTATATTACCCATAATCGATCAATCAGTATGCACATAAACAGAAAATAAAAACTTTTGCACAAACATAAACTAATATTTTATTTAAAGGCTAATAGTGTTATATGGTTATGTAAAATAGCATTAATTCTACACAATTTAATAAATTTAACATTACACAAACAGAAAGTTTTGCTTATGCAGTAAGGATTTTATTTATCAAACATTAAATAAATAAGAAACTAAAACGGCATATTAGGTAATATATGTTCACTAATTCAAACATATTTTAAGCGATGAAAAAAGTGTTACCCAGTGGGGTATCCAGTATAATTCACTAATTCAGCTCAATGTTCCGTTATTTAACCACCAGAATAGTTATGAATAAGATAGCTAACTATGACCTTATCCGTTCATTTTTAATATACTTAGGCTGTTTAAATTTTAAGAGTTTAGTTGCTTGTCTATCCTTATATAAGCTAACCTAAAAGAAGGAAGTTAACTGATAGTACAAATAACTGATCCCTTCCTTTAGGCCTTGAACACCATTCCAAACGGTTCTTAACTGTTGGCTCCTGATAATTCTGAATTTTATTTTATCAATATTTCATGAATAAGCATAAATTACCATGCATCACAAAAAATATTTTTTTCCATTTTGAAGAGTAAGGTTGCAGCCCTAACTTATGATTTTCATTAAAATACTGGGAGTGTTGTATCTTCTAGGACATATACACCGTACACATCTCCATTGAAAAAAGTTTAACTTCAAAACTTGAGCCAAGAGAAGTATATTAAACCAATTAGAACAGGACCAATATTTTAAATTTTTCAAAATTTAAACCAGGGTAATGTTTTAGGAGTGAACCCTTTGAGGTCGGATTCGCTGCATTACACTCTACTAAGAAAGACTTTTAATTTGATATACTACTCGGGCTATCCCCTCATTTAACATTTTCATCTGACCCCTTGCGGGCCATCCTTTTGTAATGACAAAACATTTTTACATAAAAAAGTAGATTTATAGGTTACATATTTTACACCCTGCATACCTTAAAACTTCGGTAGGGTAAGATATAAGCATACTTTTTAAATAACCCACAAATTATGTGGGTAGAACTATTTTTTTTAATTCTATTAATAGCACTGCATATTTGATCTCTATTAGATGTATAATTGGGTTTTTTTAAGAATCCGTAGGCTTAACTCCTCTGATATATTTTTAAAATTATACCTGAGGTAGGTTTTTTTGTAAAAAAATGAGTGTTACTTATCACAATTCATTCTGTATTTTTAGTTATGTAAATTAGTAGTATTTTGAATTAATTATAACTGAACTAAATAAAAACTCCATTTCAAGCCATCCTTCTGACTGGGTAGTCTGTATAATTTGAACATTAATATTATGCAAGTCTATTTAATTGTATTTCTTGATCTTTATTTGAGAAATAAATGGCTTCAGAACGTGACATAACCAAATTTTTAAGTGTACCGTGATTTTGTTACCTACCAAGAAAAGGATTTTGTTACCTGGCCATAGTTATGCAATTTTTAAGAGAATTAAACGCATAATAAAAAATTTCATCCTAGACTTCTAATTGAAGCAATAATAAATATTTCAAAAGATATTTTCATATAACACCTACAAATTTAGTGTAATTATTAATATTTCAGATAACAATATGTTATTCAACAACACCTGCATTGCGCCCTTAAGAAAGAAGTCATGATTATTAAATACAATAAAGATACAAAACTGGAAAAGGAATGAGAAAGACAGTCTCAAAATACTTGTGGGGAAAGTATAAAACAAAGAGAGTGACGTTTTTACCGGAAATTGCAAACAGCTGCTCCCAGTCAAAACCCGTGGACAAAAGCAAAACTTTGCTGCCTTCTATCATGACAAAGCAATACATGCTTTTTAGAAACTTACTGTACAGGCAGTTGTTTTGTTTTTCGGCAATAATTACTAATACTCTAACTAAAGGGAACATTTCTTACAGGAATACTGAAATTGAAAACTATGAATCACTACGTCTCACCATTGCGATGCCTTAGAATATGGAGATTTGGAAGACTAGATATGTAGATTGACGTCACCACTTAAACGGTCTTTATTTGTTTAGATGACGATGATTTAACATGTCTGACGGTTGGTTTTAAGTGTGTCCATTGTATAAAATATGAAGTAGTAATTTAGATTTGTAATTAAATATTTTAACACTTTAGATATCCTTCCACTTAATTTTAAAACTATAGTTTTCTTTAGCATAAACTTCTTAAATAAACTCCAGACTTTATACTTAATACAATATGAATCTTCTCCTGACTCCTGGAGTATTAATCCAACACTATATAGTACGTATATAAGGCCTATGCTCATAAGGTGGGGCTCTGTAGTAAAATGTAATAGCTCGATTGCAGCCTTTGATTGTAATAGCAGCACTATTATTGTAATAGTTCTCATAAAGCAGTCACAGTGACAGCTGATGTGTCGCAGTTTACTAACGTATAACCAACTCTCTGTAGCGGAAGTAAAACGTCGTACACAAGTAATGTCTCATTCGAAACTCTATAATATACTATAAATTTATTTTTCTTATTAATATATTTTGCTTAAAATGTTTGTAGTTACGTAAATTATTTACAGTAAATTGAGAGAAATCGTTTGGCTGAAAGAAAGCTTTTGTAATATTTTGGCATGGAAGTCTCATGACCGTAAATATGACAAATAAGATTTATTTTATAATTTATTTCAAACTTTTGTATCAGTAACTCTAGTTTCCAGAGCGCTACGACATACAATAATGTTTGTGAACGACAGCCACGGGAGGTCTCGCCCCGCCGACACCAGGGACAGAACAACCAGTTATTAGTAAACAGAGAGGTCAAGGTAATGTTTTCATGGTTATAGCGAGTTTTATGGGCTATACGTGCGAGACAGCGGGAGCCGGAGAACAACAGTGGGCTGTAAAATATTCAGCCGGGGCGGTGAGCCGTCTCGGTCACTGCTACTGGAAATGAAATGAAATGAAAAATGCCTATATTAAAGAGGCGGAGTTAGGGCTATTAAGCCCTCTCTACCACTCAACCTCATATTATATACAGGAAATTTACAATAGTTTATAAAAATTCGGTATATTATTAAATTATAATTTAAATATCAAATAACAAAATGTCTTAAACTACACAAAATTAAATCACCATTAAAAATCTACATATTAAAATGAATTTCAAACTTGAAATACGAGAAAAGTTCATGTTGTAATTAATACAAGAAAAATTCAAAATGAAGAACAAGGAGACATTCAATAACTAACTCTAACACGCCCTCTGACCACATGACCGCAACAATCAGCACCACCCGTCATCCCCACAATCCCCAATTGTTTTGATCACTGCACTGAAATTACAGGGATTTGATATATAAAAATTAGGCATTCTAGTAATCTGTATGGAAGTATGGAAGATTTATGGAAGGTACATGATTCTAAATGTAATTTTCTTTTAAATATTTTACTTTAAACGAATAACACACATGTCATTCCCTGACGCTATAACTCATGTACATGCTGTAAATATATAAGATTTGTAACTTCAGCAATACTTAATTGAACATAATTACAAAATACCTAAATTGTCTTCTTTTAATTCCCGTAATGTAATGTGGAGTTATAAAGAATTCGAATTATTCATGGAAGCTAACTTAAAGAGGTATAAATTTAACATAACCAAGCCAAAAATAGATTGTACCAACGTAATATGTAAGTGTGACATGTGTTTTCCATTTGAATACAGGATCTAGTATGAATAGTATTTCTACCTGTCCCCACAATGCTCAAGTAAATATGTAAATAAAACTGTTGCATGTTTAATTTACATTTATTTATTGTAAAAAAACATAAAATTTCAACGTGTTCTAATAATATGACAGTTGCAAATAACACATCTTCCTAATGTGTATCTTTCTCCTTTAAATGTTGCCATTTGAAATTGTACGGCCATAGTTTTACAAAGGACAGTGTTGCATTTTTGACAATAGGTGAATGGTGTTTCTTAGCAGTGTTTTTATTGACATCTACTCTGTGCTTTTCTGGTGAACAAAAAGTGGTCCTTGTCATTTCTCACAATTTCAAAATGTTCAGCTATTTGGCTTTTACATCAAGATGACCCAAGGACTGTTTGGATATACCATACAGTAATATCTCTTCGAAAATCCAAAATAGTAAATGATTTATCATGCAAGATTTTGTGTACTATCTAGGCATTTAAAGTATATGTGTCACGAACTCGCATAAAATTGGGCTAGAACCACTTTTGTCTTTTATTTTTAAGTTGTATTTAGACACTTACCAATCATGAAGATCGCCACCACGCACTGAGCTGTTTTAGTTTTAGGGGACGGCACATTTTTTTTAGTTCTTTATTACATTATTGTACATAGAATCTTGGTTTGTAGTAACAAAAGTTTATGGACCACTATCTGTTATTATGCCAAAACTAATGGAGAATGTTTCTTTCATAGGTGGTATATCATATGCATATTGCAGATATTGATCATATTCATAAATCTTATGGTACACAACATATTTAATCTACATTTAAATATAGTGTGACTGTCATTCTTGCAGGATTTAAAGTGTAAACACCAAAATTATAAACATAAACACTAAGTTTTGAACATTAGAACACAATTGGATAACATGCAAACTCACCATGAGTAGCGGACCACAACAGTTACTAGGCATCAGTCAAAGAGTGACTGATACCTGTGACGTCAAAGAATGATAAGACGTAATCCTACAAGGCTTCAATATGGCTAAGTGGAGCAGAAAATCAGAAATACTAAATCTACAATAAAAAAAAAATTAATAAATAGATGTAATTTATTATCACAAAGATTCAATGAAAGTATTGTAAAGATAAATGAAGTATTACAACAATATTTACTTTTCTGCATTACTTTATTCATAAAATACGTATTTAAAACTAATTCAAAAAGGAAAAACTATTTCACAGACCCTGAAACTTCTTATAACTTGCAATAAAGAAATACATGTGTAAAATATTGGATATTAACAACGTTTAACTGAGTTAACTATAATTCTATCCCATACTGTTTTTACTATTGTACATTTTTAAACATATTTGAAACGATGTAACCACCCAATACATTGCAATATATTTATTTTAGCGAGGCTACACGATTTTATAGAATACATCGTCTTAGTAGACACATAGACTTTACTGCACTTAGTGCAATAAATATGCTAAAAACTACTCACTTAAAAGAATATTAAAGAAGGTATACTTGGAATTACTGATACTGTTGGAAATATTATATTTGTATTCATACTTATTTATGTTTAAACTTGTTTCTAGTTTAACAGCTAGAATAAGTTTTGTTTGATAAGCGAGTGCTACGAGTAATGATCAGTCTATCAGAACCGACAATCTTGTTTTGGGCGTATAGAGAGAGTGACTGGTCCAGTGTAATGTAGGATCTGAAGGTCTCGTAAACAGTCGAGGCAATGTGAACAAGGCAATAAAAGGGCTTTTTGTTAGAAAAATTTTTCCTTCCGTTCTTTCCATATTATAATCAAGTCTTCCTTAGTTGGATATAAACTCGTGCTTATAGAAATGCTTTGGATCATCCTGTAGCCACGGGTGAACGTAAATTGAGTTTTCCCAGTTTAAAACTACAAATTATTAAAATTTAACCACCAATTATTATTTTAGGTTTATAAAAAGTTTTTTATTATTAATCATGACTGAATATTTCCATCAGCCCACATATTCGTATTCTTAAAAAAGTGTTTGAGTTTATGCGTTTCAGTAGGTAAATTTAAAATTGTAGCTTCGACTGTTTAAAGTTGTATTACTACAGACAAACATACTAATGGACACCAACTTAGAATAATATAACACACTCAACACTTCAAATTCATTAATACGTTCCCATTAGTTTTATTAACATTTTGTGGAGGTTTACACAAAACATACATCATACATACATACAACATACATTTAGTGTAGGCCTAAGATGTACATAGTTTTCTTAATCACCTTAGTAACAAGCTACATAAATACTTGCCATTGAATTCTGGGTTACATATGAGCAAACTGTTGCCCTCTTATTGAACACAGTATTTACAGTTTGTGGAAAAAAAGCAGTGTAAATAGTTCAGTCTGTGTTTTTTATTGACGTTCTCCAGTAATAAGGCATAATCTTAAAATGGCAAGCTGTGCAGAGTGCCAGGGTTATAAGTAGTAAACAACTTAGGGTATCCTGATTGTAGTAAGGACTTCCATGGCACATGTGTCAAGATAATAAACAGGGCAGATTTGGAAAAGCCTAGTCTTGAATGACAAGCTTGATGAGGACACCAAGACGTTTAAGGAACTAACTGAACAGTTGAAGGGATATTTTGAACTAATTAAATCAATAAGTAAAACCGTTAAAAGAAAAAGTAGCGGTGCTGAAAAGTAGAATTTATGAACTTGAAAAACACTCTAAGAGAAATACCGCAGAAATTCAGGGCGTGCCACGTGACAGTAATTATGTGTTAAGTACAGTGAAACCTTTAGGTAAAGCCTTAGATATAGGTATAACAGATTCAGTGGTTGACGTCTGCCACTCCTCTAGGAATAGACCTCTCTCGGATGCACCACCTGGGATCTTTGTAAAGTTTGTCAGGAGATTTGATGCGGAGGAGTTGTTGCCAAAACGGCCCCGAAAAAAGCCGTATCTGCAAGACACTTAAACCTTCCCACTGACAATCCAATTTTTATTAAATAGTCCCTTCATCTTCCAGACGGAAACTACTCGCCATACCTCGTTAAACCAGGAGTAGATAGAACTGTAAGTGGCTATTGGTCAAGGGGAAGGAATGTTCTTAAGGAAGGAAGACCAAAGACCTGTAAAATTATAAAGTGCTAAGCTGGCCTCAATAATTTGTAAGGTATGCATATTACACTAGTTTAACATTTTCTAGAGCCATCATTGATCTATATACCAATTGCATTATTCTCTTAAATAGTAAGTGAGCTCTGAATATAACGCAATTGACTTTCTTAGTAGGGACGCTAGTGTTATTGTAGTTCATCACAATATAAGAAGTATGCGAACGAATTATGACGTCTCTTTAGTATAAATTGCAACTTTAAAAAATATACCTAAGATAATATTTTTTTCGGAAATATTGAATAAAGAGTAACATTAAACTATTTCAAAATCCAAACTACAATCTCTATATAAAACAAAGGAAACTCATAGATCTGATGGAGTAGCTTTCTTTATACAAAAACCTATCAAAAATGTTTAATCTTTACCAGTACTTTTTTCCACCAGGCATAATAGAAATAGTATGAGTTGAAAGCATACCGTTCAAGAATTAATCTAAGTTCTTGTAGAAATCTGTTAATTGTTAATTACATGAATATGAATCTGCTTAAAAGTAATTATATAACTGATGAATATAGGTATTTTATTGCTAACAATGTACTTCAGCCCCTAATTAATTCTACAACATGAATAACAGAACAGTCTGAGAGTTGGTCTGATTGCTGCATTCATAAGGTACTTGAAAAAATAAGCAACTTAAATGAAGAATTAGATGACACCACAATAATAGAAAGCAACATAACAGATCAGTGTATGACAGCTGTGTGGCTGCTCTCTGTGGTTTAGGGGGGGTGGCAACAGCTGACGCCATGTCGGTCAAGGTCGCGGTCCTTGGTTTATCGCACGAACTACAAGAAACTGGACAGCTTACTGAATAATATTGGAAAGATGTATATTTACAAACAAATGCTCCACTTTCTTTCAATGTTTCTTATATATAATTAGTTAACAATAATTAATAGACAATGCAAGAGGAATTTGAGCTTAAAAAAAGTAAAAGTTACTAAGTTGAACACATGATTTGACATTGATACTTGTAAATGAATACAAAAATACATTTTTAATAAGAGTTAAAAGTTAGATATAATGTATGTGTATATTAATTGATCATTGTGCTGAAATAAAACAAAAGGAAAAAATGAGATATTTAGTGAAAAATAGTATAATGAAAATATATATTTTCTCTCGTACTCCAAGAGCTCAGCGTTTAGTGAAGCCTCTTCTGCCACTTCCTGACGAGGAAATCTGATTTCTGCCATCTAAAGAGTTTACATTTGTGGTAAAACTCCACCTCTTCTACCCTATTGACATTGACAATGGTAAACTCAAGCTAATTTGTATTTCTATCAAAAGGTAGTTCTAGTTACCATTGTGTGGTCTTATGGGTAACCATGTTTTTTTAATTGAGTTTCTTCGTATACCTACTTATATATTATATTTCAAATTATTATTTTTAACTTGTATTGTCAATATAGTTCTTTTGGGATAATATTCCTGTAGCTATTGCAAAAAAAAATAAAATAAATAAAATGTTGACAATCACATAACATGTTGACTGTTTGTAGTATAGCAAAATTCAGAATTAAAAATTACTAAACAGAGTTCAGTTTGAATCGTATGAAATTGTCTTATCAACAAGTGTGGCAGAGTAATTTTGTTCGATCGACATTTCCTGCGATGCTTGAGAATTTTAGTATGCAATCTTTATAGCTTTCTAAGTGGCTAAATGGTTCTTTACAGTGGCTTTTTAATTTTTATTATTGATGAAAATAGAAATTATTCTATTAACTTGCTGATTTTTCTTTTTTTTTAAGTTCAAATATTTTCATCGACTTTAAACTAAATTTGCAAACATGTATATTGAGCAAATTCCGAACATAGTTTAGATATTGATTTAAATAAATAATATAAATTAATTATTTATATTCCTCAAAAACGTGAATATGTTTATGCCCTTAAAATTTTTTTATAATAAGTAGTTGGATCATGTCCTAAGCAATCGTGAAATGTCGAACCCAGTCTCTGATTGTTATGTCTGAAAAAACGAAATGTCTACAAGACTCTGATACCACGCATTTTTCCTAAAGTGAAAAGTAAACTGGTTCTCTGTTTTAGAGGTAATAGAATCTCGCGTAGTATTCACCATAGCAAACTGATCATACTACCAAGGATGCGTTTGGAGGTATTACAAAATTTCGTATCATATCTAGGTGTCCAAGTCTTACAGGGGTCTTGCAAACCGATGTTAAAACAATGCCTTAATAAAAATTTAAAATGCTCCAAATTTTATTAAACTAAGTACATAATGATTATCTTTATTTTAAACTGTAATGATTGTATACTTAGTATTTGACTTGTGTTGATTTACAAAGCAGATGTCCTTATATCCGTTCAAGAAATAAGGGGATTATTTATTTAATTACGTAAAATGTGTCAGTGCGGGTATTGAGAGAGAAAAAAATCGTGTGGTTAATACTGTGTTTTTTTTTTTTTAATTTATGTTTACCTTTTAATGAGAGTAGGATCCTGATCCCACCCTGCATACACAAGGTAAAAATTGACTTATACATAATTTGTTTGAAGTGGGATATTGATCCATATAAATAACAAGCATATTAACAACAATAATTTTGAACGAAGAACCTAAATTAAAATTGATGTTGTGCATATATTTGGATAGTGTTTATGGTTACCATCCATGTATAATGTGTATAACACTGAATTTTAAACTGGTAATGGATTGAACATATTTTATTGCAATAAATTCGTATATTAAGCATAAATTAACAACATAAGGAACATTGCTAACAGCGAATACTTTCCGGAACATATTTTTTATTATTTTTTGTTGTGCGTTTCCAGGGCTAGTCCATCACTACTATATTTCTATGACGGAAAAAAACGACGGCGCAGAACAGAATTACGTCTTAAAATACAAGGAAAAAATTACCCGTGCCTTAAAATTTCAAAATTAAACTAAACAAATTTCTTCGTTCTAAATATGACTGATGCACTTGGAAACTATTAAATAAAACAAAAAACTCTTATTGGTTGAACTTAATTTGAAGATTTTAAAAACATAAAATTTAAATGTTTGAAACAGAAAAATTCTATAATATTATAAAACAAAAAGGTCTATAGGTGTTGCCAGCGTATCTACCTTCAAACTGCGGCGTACCAATCTTTCTGAGTAAAACCAATCTTCTAGCACAAAGCATTTTAAGTAAAACAACCAATTGAAAAGGACTTCGAGGTGAAAACCACAAACATAAATGCCAATATGCTAAGGTCATTTGGTACGTCGTCTCCCCAACGGTTGTAAGTGTGACTATGGAATCGGTAATTGACAATTTATGACTGTTCAGTGTCTGTGGCGAACACTGCAATATGTGACCACTACTGTGAAGGAGCCACAATCAGTGGTTGTCTCCTGAGATATTAACAAAATAATATTTAATGGAAAGAAACACAGGGCCTGCAAACTTTACTTTTGTAACAACATGTTTATATATAAAGAAATGGAATTGAGTGTATAACGTGAGGTAATAAGAATGCAGGTAAGCGAAGTAAACTGATCCAAGTTTTTGCCTATAAAAGATTTAGGATTAGTTTAAAATAGTATATTTAGCAGCAATAAAAAGTGTAGCAAAACAAAAAAAAACAACGTATAAAATAAACAAATATGCAGCAATAAAAAGTTGAGCATAACATAGAAAAGCCAACGTATAAGGATTAAACAATTCTTATGAGTAAATCATATATGGTTCGAAGTGACTTAGTAACAAAATCTCTCTCTCTCTCTCTCTCTCAATTTGAAGAAATATTTTGATGCAAACTACGCGAGATGTAGTAGCATTTAGTTAGTAGTTGTGATAAATTTTTCAGTCAGCAGACCGAATTCCAGTACTATTGGAATTGCCGGTATTATGTGAATGTGAAACTGGAGAAAAGAGGTTATTGGAATTTGTATTAATAAAGAGTAGGGAATTATTGTTGCAAAGTTTTTTTGATGTTAAACATTTTTTTATCTAGATAGAGTGTCAGTTGGGAATCTACAGGAATTTTTAAATACGATTTTTGTACAATTTCTGAAACAGTGTTGAGCGGTTCAAGTAGAGTTTTGTATGCCCCAACCCAAGCGATAATTCCATAAGGGAGTACCGATTGGACGTAGGTATAGTACGACAATCTGGTCTCTCGCCTGGTTAGATCATCACTCAGCTGACGAAATGTAAATATATATATATATATATATATATATATATATAATATATATATATATATATATATATATATAAATATATATATACCCTTATGGAGGTTCTTCTTAATCGGCAGTCAAATATGACACCTACGTATTTGTAATAATTCTAATTTTCTGTCGGTCTACATTCACATGTAGTGTCGAGATAATTGTCACAACTGTGGATAACAACACCTTAAAGAAAGTACTCTGATATTTTAGGCAACGATATTGGTATAAATATAGTTTTAAAAATGTATACAGAAACAAAATTTCCATCAAAACCATTTTTTACGCTTCTGAAGATTTCTCGAAGCTTTTATTTTAATATCTTTCAATGTTTTCGATCGAACAAATTCGATCGAGTGTCATCTGCAAATTAAAACCTAAAGAACCTTTGATAATTATTGTATGGATCCAATTCAATTATTTGTTTGCCTAAACAACACACTGATTTCAGATTTTTCTACAAATACAATCAATTCAATGCATATATCAGTGTTAAGATTCCATCAATATTAACCCAAAGAATAAAATGAAGTTCATATGATTGTGGTGGTCTTTCAATTAAATCTCACACACCATCGAGACGACTGACCCCGAATCCGAGGCTATTTAAAAGTTTATAGCGCTCCCGTTTGTAAGATTATAGCTTCGATACCCAGAACACTCGGCACTTAAACTCCGAGGTCGGTCCCGTGCGTGCCGCACCTGCCTTCAGCGCGCCGCGGTTCCTGCAACCACAGAAGTATAATGTGAATAACCTGAGTAGAATGCAATAACAATCTCCATGTATTTTATTACTTGGCAGGATATCGACATCTTGTGCCCTTAACTTTACAATCCATATAAGTCAAAAACGTAATAAATCTTGCGAATGTTGGGTTCAGCTCCAGTTCACATTCTTAGAGCAACGTCTGGAATCCGGGCTGTGGCAGACATGACTCCTGGAATCTGAAGTCATGTTCGTCAGAAGAAATCCAAACAAAGGTCTGTGATGAAAAACGATGTTATCGTTTCGAAATCAAACTAAAAAATATTAAATATAGCGTAATTTAGGTGAATAGGTATTCTCATTGTCTCGTCAGGTAGAGTGCACTATTTAATTGAGTGCACTACGGTGTTTCCGATATGGTCTCTGAGCATCGTGGAGTAAAGTGAACCAGAGCAAGGTGAACTGAAGCGGAACTCAATCAATCAATCAATCAATCATTTTTTATTGCAATAGACATGTATAACATGTATAGCAAACGTCACTATAATAACTAAAATTTTGTCCACTCTCCCCACATCAAGATCACACTCATACATACAAATCCGCATTCACACATCGCACTTCCATTCGCCAATTTCCCCACCTCCTCAGCCAAAGTCAATCTTCCCTGTTGGGTGGTCTCCCAGTTAAATGCCAAAAACTCGGCCACATTGTAAAAATGCTTGTGACACTAAAAAGCTTTTCAACCGAGTTTTGACCGCCTGGGGTCGATGGTGCATTTTGATCACATTGGGCAGCTTGTTGATGAAATGCACACCTGCTTGTGAGGGCAGGTGTTTCATAAACCCCCGTTCTGTGTTGTCCAGTTCGGTAGTTTTCCCTGCCTCTAGTCTCATACGAATGAATGTCTCGGCCAGTTGTTAAGGGCACACTTAGACATACAAAACAGCGTCGGTTTCGCAAATGTAGAGACTAGGCAGAGTCAATAGCTGCAAATTTTTTGAAGGTTTCTCGGCAGGACTCTCGAAAATTCAAATGAGCGATTATCCCAACGATCCGCTTGTTTTTGCAGTTTGAACACTCTCATCAACTGGTTGTTTGCACTGGCACCCCACAATACTACTCCGTAGGTAAGGTGGGGTATATCAAACCATAATATGCCGTCATCAAGACCTGAGTAGGGCAATATTTGGCTAAAGACCTCAAGACATAAATGCCTGAGGACAATATTTTGCAAACATGGTCGATATGAACATTCCATGTCAACCCCCGATCGAGGTGTATTCCAAGGAATTTTGATACTGTAAACTTCTTCCAGAATGGAATCTGCCAACATGATGGCAGGGTCACACTCTGAGTCTACAGATCGAAGAGAAAAGTTCATGGCGTTGGATTTTTGTGGTGTTTGTTTATGAGATTGAGGCTGTTGAAGTACTGAACACAGTTGTTGATATCAACAAAAGATCGTTCTTCCAACAAAGATTTTGTCTTTTCACTGAAAACAGAGAGTCGTGTCATCAGCATACTGCACAATTTTTCCATGTAGTAGTGATGACCCCAATGTCATTGACATAAATGAGAAACAAGATTGGGCTGAGGATTGATCCCTGAGGGACTCCAATAGTTCAGCTGAATTGTGGTTGGGATTGTTGGTCTGAAATTTGGACAACTTGAGTTCTGTTGCTCAGAAATGATCTGAGCCACAAGAGTGGCACGCCTCGGATGCCGTAGAATTCCAGTCTCTCGAGCGAGCGTTTTGTGGTCAACACAGTCGAATGCCTTAGACAAGTCGAGGAACACACCGAGGGTGGACCTACGATTTTCAAATTCCCTCTACAACCAAATCGACCAGACTTGCTACCGCGTCTACTGTCGATTTACCCTTTCTGAACCCGAATTGGTCTTTCTGAAAGTAGGTTGTGCATATTCAAATACTGTAGCATTCTTGACAAAAAAATCTTTTCAAACATTTTGCTCATTACTGGCAAAATTGAGACAGGCCGGTAATTGTTTGTGGAACTGGGGTCGTCCTTTTTGAAAATTGGATTTACTTTCGCGAGTTTAAGGAGTGAGGGAAAAACTCCTTGGTCAAAAGACAAGTTAATTAGAAGGGTTAATGGTCGCTCAAAATGTGCTTAGAGCATATTTTAAAGAGACGCATTGATATCAAATTGGAATCATTTTGAACTTTTTGGCTGGGAGCTGCTGAATAATTCGTTCGAGCTCTTCTTCAACGACAGGCGCTAAAACCCATTGAGGATACCGGACTCTGCCTACGCGTAGGGTTCACTCGGGGCTGTAAATGGTCTTGGATTCAGCTCACAAGCAACAGACGCGAAAAATCTGTTTAAACCTCATTTGCCACCCCTCCTTTGCATCATCCACAAGCTTATCCCCAATTTTTAATTTTTAATTTGTTTATGAGGGTTTTCTTTATTGTTAATGATGCCCCAAACAGTTTTAGAAACATTTTTTGATGACGTAATGGATTTAGAGACATCATAGGTTTTCGCTGCAAGGATCACTTTCTTGTAGGTTTTCTTATATTTTTTGAAAAAAACACTTAAATTCTTCGTTCGTTGAGTTTTTATTGATTTTCGAAAAAAATCTAAGTTTTTCTCTTGAGACCAATATGCCTCTAGTGATCCATTTGGATTTTGTCCTTGTGGGACAAACTCTTAATGTTTTTGTAGGACAGCAAAAATTCAGATGGAAGAGAAGGACCTCGTTAAAAATTTTAAACTGCTGTTTCTACGGATTGCGTTGAATTTAGAAAATTCCACTTTTCTTTTGAGAGGGTTGCATTGAGAAGAACAATATTTTCAGGCCTTATGTCTCTTACTGTTTTGATAATTTTGGGCTCCCTTTCGAGTCTCTTTCCACCAATTATAGCCTCTTGGCCGTAGTGGTTCCGAGATTGCTGTGTTAACCACGAAACTACGACGCTCGGAAGATTGGTGATGACGTTATCTATGGCTGTCTGAGTTGTTGCAGTTACTCTCGTTGGAGTCCTGATCAACAACTCTAAGCCGAAAGACCTCAACAAATTTTCAAATTATTTTTGTGGTTGGATGATTGTTGTCCATTGCGTTAATGTTGAAGTCCCCCACCAGGACGAATTCCTTGAGTTTTGTGCGTCAGGTCTGTGAGCAGAGACTCTAATTTTGAAAAAAAAAGACTTCTTCGTTTCCACTGGGAGACCTGTATATTCCAATGATGAAAAAATTTGAGTTATGTGATTGAATTTTGACACCGACTGCTTCGAAATCTCGGTCAACTGTTTCCTGAATTGAAAATGTGGAAAATGAAAAGTGGTTCTTCAGGAAAATAGCAACGCCACCTCCTTTGGAGTGGTGTCGACAGTACACATTTGCCAATTTGTAATTTGGAATTTTTGCAGATGTGGATGTTTTGTTTGTTTAAAGCCGTTTTCGGATATAACCAAAACATCTGTTTTGTGGACTTCACACTTCAATTGAATTTCATCAAGTTTTGTTGGTTGCTGATTGGCAATTTTGGTGAAGCAATCGTATTTTTTTGACCAACAGTCACTTCACTCCGACTGCTGCAGGTGGGGCCCCTAAAAAACATGTACCATCAGGCGACGCCTCTCCGCCATTGGAGTGCAATAAAATTAAACTCCTTGGCATACATATCGATCAAGAATTGGCATAGGGTTGTTATGTCGACAAATTGTGTTTAAAACTAGCCTTAGGGAGTTTTTTGGCAAATTTCCAAATATCACTCAGTTCAGGTACTGTTGACAGCATATAAATGTAATCAACTATCCACTTCTATCCTGTGGTGTTATCTTGTAGGGAGATGTGCAAAAATGTTCAATTATTGACACTTCCCCGCCTCTGCATTTTGGTAACATAGCTTTTTCCAAGACAAAGTGCGATCTCATAAGTTGTGGAGACTTACACTCGTATGAAACTAACGTTAGGGAGAAATACTGGTCTGGGAGTCACAGAACTGTATTGTATAAACGGTAGCCTGCTCAAGGGGGAGTTTTAAATAGTTAGCCGGAAACAATCAAAAGTTCCACAACGCCGAAGTCGTTTACAGCTGTTTTAGAGGCATTCTATAGTATAGACGAGTTTAAGGCACACAACTGGGAGACCACGTGGTTGGCTAACTGATCCCGAAGCTAAAAGTGAGATATTATGTAATGGATTAGAACCGGATGATAAAATATTTTGTACGTCTGCTTGATCTACTTGAAGGAATGAATAAAAAAATGATAGTTTCTTCAATGAAATTTACGATTGAGATATAATGATTATATTTAAATTTTCCCAGTGAATATGCATATTATGATTATTATTATTATTAATATGATGTAGGGTGCCTTTTTTACTAAGATTTATGTTTATACTAAACTCCTGATAGGGATGAACCAATTTCTCAAAGTAATATAATACTAGCATCCATCCACAGCGTAATCAATCAAAACTCTGATTCCACCAATTCAACTTAGGATAATTCTCAAAAATACGTATAAGTGACTTTTTGTGCAATTTTATTCTATCCAATTGAACATACTTTTTAACTTCGTCACCTGTTGTAGTTAAAATACATAATTTTGATAATATCTCTTGCATCTTGGTTTTGTATTAGCTTACAAAAAATATTACAAAACGTTATAGTTTGAACCTTTCACATTTTTGTTTTGTTTTCATTCTATAAATAGTGTATAATTACTATATTACACAAAGAAAATGGTGTCTTTTTATTTGTCAATACCACGTTATCTCTTTATCTGGTACAATACAATAAAGGCACGAAATACTCGTATATCTGGTATTATCTCTTTAAACAAACCAGCTATTATAGTTATTAGTTATAATGTCGTGTTTTCTACAGATACGCTACCTTTATTGTTTCAGCCACAAACAATCAATGATTTGTTGAATTGAATACTGCTTCATGTACAATCCCATGAACCTACTATTAATGATTAAAACAGGGTATCACATACATACATAAATATCATGTTCAAACTTCTGGTTCTCATTCGCATAGTTCAATTATTGGGGAACCCTATCCAAAATAGTGTCTGGATTTTAATCTATTACTGTAAAATAAATCACAATCTTAACTGTTCAGACTCTCAGATGTTCAGAGCATTTGCTGAGTATGTATTTTTGATATAACGATATAAGTTATAAAGGTGAATAATATTAGTTGTGAAATCGAAGATTTGAGAACAATATCTGTAGGTTTGTATACCACCCTTATCCGTAGCTTCCATTATCTATTTCATCTATATCTAAGTTTTACTCCACAAATATCAATGTTTATAGCGTTTCCCTAGTATATATGCCTGGTTTGGTAAAGAATCTATAAACACTTATTGAAACATAAAATAATGAAAAATCTCGTTTGCACTAATAACGTCAAGGCGTAACTCATCATTGATAAATATATAGTAACAAATCAATTATAGTATTAAAACTCAGTATGTGCATACTGTGAAATAATTTTAACATTTTTCAGTAGTTATTGCGCGAGGTTTTTATTGCATTTTGTTTTGTAATGAAAATGTGATGGGTAAAAATTTATCCTAATATTAATAGATAGCTAATTCTTGAATCTTCGTATTTTACACTCAGGATGAATGTTTTAAGTTTTAACATAATTCTTAATTGAAAATGCTTACGCTATACCTAAGTACTCCATTCTTTTTGAATTATAACCGTTGTTGGGTGTGGACTTTCCATAACGTTGGCAGACTCCATTCTGGAAGAAATACAACTCATTGGATTCCTTTGAATACACCTTGTCAATGATTGCCATGGAATGTTCATATCGACTACGTTTGCACTAAATTAACGTCAGGGATTTATGTTTTAAGGTCTTTAGATAGATACTACCCGATCCAGGTACTGGTACGGCATATTATGGTCTAATTTACTCACACCTAACCTACAGATTCACACCAGCGAACACATAAGATCAGCAGACGGGATGTGCTATACTAGAGCATTACAGTAGATTAAGCCAACTCCGCCATCATAGAGTAATTTTAATGCATACTCTCCCAAAAAAAACAAAACAAAAAAAACAAAAAATAGGAAAACATGTTTCAGGGACAGTTATAACATGGCCGGCACGACATTTAATTTGTTGGCTCTCCTGTATGGACCACACAGCCGGCTCGCGCTTCTTGTAGTAGGTATTGTATATAGAGTTTTCATGTAGATCCATTATTATAATGTAGTAATAATTATTAAACATTGTTCCATATAATTTTTTGTTACATTTTTTATTACTGAAAAAAACAATGAAGTTATTCACTTGGATATTTCCACATTTATCTCCGAATTACTTGGTTCCAAACTAGCAAAACATACATAATTCTAAGTGTTAAGAGTTATATATAGTTTTATTTGTTAAATTGTGTTCTGTTTTATTTATTTTATTATAATAATAAATGAATGCACTGATAATTTAGTTAGCTTGTGCAAGAAATAAAAACCGCACCACAAATTCTTTACTAGCAGTGTTATGTGAAAATATTGTCATTCAAATTATACTGAGTAAAAATGTTGACATTTAAGATATAAGTTACTCAGTTAGTTACTAACAGAATACGATTTTAAAATCTAAAAACCTTATAATAAATGTTATAGGAAAGAAAATAAGAAACATAACTATTTTATAAAAATACAAGATGTGTTGAATACCCAAGTCTTATGTAACCTACACATTATGTTTGCAAAACTTGAAATAAAACATTTAAAAAGAAATGTTTTTAAAATAAATATTTCTCAATTGCGTGAAAAAGCTTTAAATATTTTACGTTCTTATAACCTCTTTTACCAAGGAATTATAAAAACCGTTTATTTACCTACTCATGAATGTTACTGTTTTGTAACGCCCCATCTGTAAATCGTTATTGCTAGACAAAACATACATTAACCATGATTTCAGAATGAATATAATATATCGTTATTCGGTCACATAGTTATTCAATTTTATTAGTAACCAAGTTTTTCAACATTAATAGTTAATATGACCAGTCACCAACCAAGGATTTTATAGTTTTGAGCCCTGAAACTGAAATCTATATTATTACAATAGAAATAGTACAAAAGTTATGGAGCTGGAATTGTGCAGCTAGCCTCGTGTACTGCTGATACAATTTTCTGACTCCAACGCTAGCTAGCCTCTCACACAGGCCATAGTCCTTTTTGATTGGCCACAGCCGCTGAGGCGATGACCGCTGCAATACCTGCTGAGCCGGTGGTCGTCAGTCGCGTTCAAAATTATAAGTAGTTAACATCTCGGTCCGCGTCCTATCTCTCTCGTTAGTTAATGTAACATTATTAAAATCATCTTCTAAATTTAGTTTATTTCTAAATTATATTGTATATCATTGTATACCATTATTTTAAAGACCGATTTTATGAGAAAGTAAAGGTTCGAAATTAAACTTACTTATTCAATATCAGTCGCTACGTGAGTAAATCATTTACCTGCGTCAAAATTATCGGAAGTTCTGATTCATTATTGAGGAGGGATTGACGGAGTTACAGTTTTAGTGATATCATTTTGAATTTTGAATTTTTTAAAGGATACTGAGAAAATGTATGAGTAAATGTACTTTTTAATTGTGAACTACTTTTTATATATTGCTATTATCAAACGTAATTGTTTTTAAATCCGATATACATGTTTCCATAACTCTTAAAGTCATAGTACTAACTAGAATTTACAGATGACATATTACCAACATTTACAATCACCTCATAAATTATTCACACAGGTTAAACACTTTTCAGAAGTTTGTTATTGTTTAAGAATCTAAAACACAACAGCCTAAAAGAGAAATAATACAAAAAAATGTTAAACTATCCATAAATCTAAATTTTCGTGCATATATATTGTTACTCTATTACATATTAGTGTTATATGGGTAATACTTTAAGAAATGTATCAATATTGATAACTGAAGTTTATTCAAAGATGGTAAATATTAAGTAGGAAACACATTTTTTATAAGTAAGCCCAAATTTTAGTCCAGTATATAATTGATTTTAGTTTAAAATCCTATACATAGCACAGCGAAAACATATGATGTCTTCAGATCAATTATCTCATCAATGAAGACTTCTAAAACTGTTTGGAACAAAAAAACTATAAAAATAAGCATAAAAAGTAAAGAAACAAAGTAAATCCAAAAATTGTAGACTAACTACTGGAGGGAGCGAATAAAGTCGCAAACAAGTTTAACCAATTTTTCGAGTCTGTTGCTTGCGCACAAGTCCTTGTCCATTCATTACCTCCGCTAAAAAATCTCACACGTAGACAAGAGCTCAGTAACCTCATTGGCACTGGCCCTATATTTGACAAAGAGCTACAAAATATCCTTCAGCAGCCAAAATTTTATCGATATTAATATAACATCTGTGTAGCTCATAATAAATGCTTACAGCATATTGCGAGACCGTTATCTCAGTTGGTCAACTTGTCTTTCAACAAGATGTTTTCCTTTTCCTACTACAAGTCCCGAAAGTAACCCCAGTATTCAAGAAAGATTATCGCCACTCTACTTATATGGCCATGTATCTATTTTACCCTTCTTGAGCAAAATATGTGAAAAAGTCTTTTTGGTTAGACACATTAGACCCGAGTTATTGAATAAACACAAACTGCTTTCTATGCACTCTAAGTTCATTGGATCTTGCAAGAAAGCTTTTAAATAAACTGAAAATGTTAACGCTTCCAAGGCGCTACATTTTAGAGACAACTTTATTGCATATTGAAATGTACAATGACGAGTGGTCGCGACATACATGCGTATGAAACAAAAGGCAAAGGTATTTAATGGACTGTCGGATACAGGACGGTGATTTACGAACACTAACGCTCACAGACAAAGGGTTGCCAGACGCAATTAAAAATGTCTTGACGCCAATTGTGTTAAACACTCGTTTGAAATGCTTATTGGCGTCCCGAGAGCCTTAGTACTCTCGTGTGTATGGCATTACGACTGCACTCACAATCGATATACTGGAACCTGCACTGGAACTGGGAAAATTGGCAAACATGAATGTGGTATGCGTGAGAGTACTGTGTTTTTGACGTAAAAGAATTAAAACTAATAACATCATTTTTAATTTACGAGATAAGAGTACGCTACACCACGTGTCTCGTAACCGGCTTAACTCAGCATGCATGCACAATTTCAAGTTTATAAGTAATTTCATTCTGGAGATATCCTGCAAACAGATAGATAAACAGAGAATTACAAAGGCAAAAACTTTCCATATTGATTTGAATCAGAAGAGAGAAATTGTGCCCTCCTAGTAAGTGATAGTCTTCAATGACGCTCAGCCAAATTCCATAGTTATACATTCGCCATCATGGAAATCTCTCTCGTCAATACAGAGTTTCATGCAAAATTTGTAAAACGACACAGGATATCTTCCTCGAGATATTTTACTATACGGTAGCAATTAATTTTATATAACATCGTTTCCATCATAGTTACGCATAAGACAAATGTAAAGCATTTCGCTAACGCTCAGCCAAATTCCATAGAGTGACATGCACCATCAACGAACTCAGTGTTTCTTACATATAACTGAAGCTCCAATGGGCATTTCTATGGAGTTCGTTTCTAGTTTGTTGTGAGTTTGAATTTTTGACCCGATCAAGAAAATATAAATAGGTTTGGTATTACCAATTTCATCGGTAATACGTTAATGTGCCGTTTACGGGGTCTTTGAATAATTAGTACGTTACAGTTCATAAAACAATGTATTCCGATATTTATGTGAAAAGTAAGACTCTTCCGACACTAAGCACAAAGGCTAGTAACTTGTGGTTTTCCTAGACAAAGTCCGCAGTATATTAATGCAGCAAAGAATACTCGAGGGCATTGAGTCCTACAATGGTCATTGGATCGTTCCACATTTATTTGTATTTGTTTTGATATTGACGCTGTTTAAAAGTTGAATATAATTTTGTGTGTATCATCAGCATATTGTCCTACTTATCAGTGTAATAGTGGTGACCTAATGTCAATAGCATACTCGTATACTCGTATTACAGTTTGTTTTTCTAAAGAAGATCTCTAACGGAGCCGGGGCCGGCGAACTCTCTCAAACCCTAAACATCTCACTTCAAACGTCTACCGCATTAAAATATATACTGTTTTGGTAGTATTTTCCCATGTATTTGAATAACAACAATATTTTGTAAGTAACCAAACTTATTTAGAAGAACACGGTTTTCTGTTTAAAATTTAAGCTTTCTCCACTTTAACTCATCATTATGAAAAAATTATGACAGTAAACATTTCTTATACTACAATTTCTGTGTGTCTCTTAGAGAATGAGATACTAAAAATTGAGAGTTCTTAATTATTAGTTAAGGGCGAAATTATTTTTTTTGTAAACCTTTCAGGAATTTGTTATTAGCTATTATTTTGAGATTTTTGAAATACTGTAAGATACGTGTACTACTAATACTACGTACTGGTCGTGAACACATTAGGAGTAGTATTAATTAAATGTTACACCATTTCACAAATGGGAGATGTTTCAACAGAGTTTTTGGTGGTTGCAAGGTTTTTGAGCAGTGGCTGTTTCCTGGACCGGGAGTACAGTCTGTGTATTTAGACGACTATTGAGGCCAAGTGTCTAGTTCCTCAGAGGTCTGCGAAGTTGACATAATACAGAACAAGTTGACAGAATAAGTTACTAATATTTTTCATATATATCTTTAGTTCAGCAAAATAATTCATTTGAAAGCACTGATTGAATTTGAGGAGATCAACTTCACAGCATGGAAAGTACTTAGACTAACCACATTAAATAAATATAAATACCTGTATGTGTCCGGAATACCTATGTTATTCATTAGCTCCTGTTAGTTTGATCATAGTTAGTAATGGTAATTATAGAGCTTTAAGTTTATGTGGTTGAGCGAACTTAACAGCGTTAAAGTAATAAAAAACCCATATCAAAAAATTATTATTAGGACTTCGGCTTATATGCTGTTGCTTTTTCGTTAATGTCTGTTAATTCCCACATAAAATCGTGCAATTTTAATTGAAAGTGAATAAACCTATTTCACAGCATGACATTTAGTAACCAGAAACAAAGTGTTATATATGCAAGGAAGATCTACAGTCAAAATCAGGGTAAGACAATGGTGACTAAGATTCGTAATTTGTGGTGGAATATAAGTTATAATGTCTTATCCAGAAAGAGAATAGTTGGCAAACTTAAGACGGAAGTAACTGCCCCACATAAAGATTATTGTTTAACCATACCAGAAACTTTGAATGATTGGTTTGGGTTCCCATAAAGGTTTGAAACCATATTTTCTCTACAACATCGGATGTGTTTTATTCAGGACGAGGGGCATTACGGACCACTAAGTACATTAACTAAAAGGAGAGTTACTGTTTTGTCCAGTTAGTGATACTGCTTCTAAGAAATTTCAGTTGTTGTAGTATTCACGTAAGGGTCCATCTTCATAGTTGCTCTTTCCATTCATACGTACATTTAAACATTCATAGGCTTCCAAGAAGTGTAGTTTCATTATCACTGAATAGAGTAGTGAGGATAGACCAGTTCAGTTCGCTTAGCAAAATATCTCGGGGTTTTTCCTACATTAAATATGGCATTATTAAGAAGCATTCGTTTTTAATGTAAACATCTCTGTCCCAATTTTATTGGTGTTCTCTACTGTTGTGATACCTGATACGTTCATCAGTGACATTGTCAGACACTGGTACGTCATATAACTCTCCCCCTACGCGGCTGAGAGAGTAGCGTCATCCAATTCTCCTGCCAACCTCTGTACTCTATGCTTTGTATTATTTTGTACTTTGAGTAAAACACGCCCCCACCGCCATTCCTGCCGTCTCATTGGTGTTGGCTCGCTTGACTCTTTGTGCCGCTTGAACGCCTCCGGTAACCTTGCGTCTGAGCCCGCCTTCCGTTCCCTACTCTGTCCGCCATTGCACCTATCTACAGCAATACCAGATACATAAAAGTAATACGAGTTTAAAACAGGTGTATTCTCAAAATCCTCTGGCAATATAATCCACTCCAAGAAATTACCAACATTTTTGGTATATTCTCCAATAGTTTCGCTCATCGAGACATGCTTGCCAAAAGTGCCTTTCAACCCTTTAATTATGCAACTCCGTGGTCTACGGACTCAGTGTTACTGAAGGAGGAGGAGGTGTGCGGAAGCGGTTTTCACATAGGTATGCCTTATACTCTAAGGCCATCTCTATCACCGGCGTCAACGTTACACGCTCCAACCGGCGGACCCTTAGTTTATACTCCGGTCCCAGTGTCTTTTTCGGATTTCCTAGTCACTGGTATTCAGAAAGGAAGAACTGGATTTTAAAACTTTGTGGAAGCTTTCGTAGAAAAATGTTTGTTCCCTGCAGTTCTTAAACCACTACTTTGCCGTGGCATGAAGTAACTTGGGCATTACCTACCTTCGAAACATCCGTTGTTGACACGATATCAGATATTTATTTATTTAATTTTGTGCATTAATTACATATTAATAATAATAATAATAAACTTTATTGTGAACAGACAATGCACACATTGTATCACAATCGCCCTACCTAACCTAATCATTCATTCTGACAATAGAACATTCAGACATACATTATATCACTCACGCCTCTTTCACACAATTAACAGGCCCGGCAAATTTATTTGTTTTGCTGGTACTTGAGAATTTTAGGTTTTAATCATCCCAGCGACCCATCATAAAATCACCAACTGAGTAAAATGCCCTCGAAATTAGAAGAGTTTTCAACTGAGTTTTTAATTGTTTTCCATTTTGTTGTTTGATGTGTTCAGGGAGACTATTGATCAATCTGACACCATCCTGGGATGGTAAATTTCTGAACGTATTTGTCCTGTGCTGCTGGACGCGAAAGTTGTCCCTGCCTCTCGTCCCGTGTTGGTAAACATCCCCTCCCCTAACCAAAGCACACCTTGACACGGAGTAGAGTATCACCTCGAGAATGTAGAGACAGGGCAGAGTCAGAAATCCCAGCTCCCTAAACGCGATTCTACACGACTCTCAATTGTTTAAATTCAGAATTACTCTTACGGCTTTTTTTTGAGCCTGAAGACTCGCTCTAGCTTGTGCTGTGCACAACTGCCCCAAAATCTGATTCCAAATCCCAAGTGGGGATAAATTAAACAAAAATAGGCCATTTTAAATACCGTAATTGGGCAGTGCTTTGCCAAATTGTGAAGGGAAAAGATGCCCGATGCAACCTTGGCACAGACATGATCCACGTGAACGTCCCAGGTTAGTCCTCGATCTAGGAACATTCCTAGGATTTTTTTTTTATTCCGTTTGATCGAGCGGGAGATCATCCACAAACACTGAAGGTCTTGTTCCAGATTCAATTTCATGAAATTTGATTTTGATTCATTTGTTTTCAGGTTGATTTCAGAAAAAAATTGAATGCAGGAATTCAACTCAGAAAAATTAATTATTTCCAAGTTTTGAAGTGTTTTTGCTTTAACACAGAGAGTCGTGTCGTCAGCATACTGAACCACCTTTCCATTCTGGATCGATGGGTTCAGATCCTTTACGTAAAGCAGAAAAAGAACTCGCCCAAGGATAGATCCCTGAGGGACTCCATGGGTGATCTTTGCTTTTGAGGATAAGGTACCAGATGTGCACACACTGCTCTCGGTCACTAAGATATGATCCAAGCCATTTTAGAGGTAGACCTCGTACACCACTCCTTTCTAACTTGTGCAAAAGTGTTTCATGATGCACATAGTCAAATGCTTTGGAGAGGTCGAGAAATACGCTGAGCACTTCTTCACGCCTCTCCAATCCATCGACAACATGTTCCATGAGGTTAGTTACAGCGTCTACTGTACTCCTTATTCTATGAATCCGAATTGGGTCGGGCTGAGAATATCAAAACTTTCGAGGAAACTGTTGAGCTGTGCCAGGAACAGTCTCTCAAAAATGTTGCTCAGCACCGGCAGAATAGAAATTGGATGGTAGTTGTTGGTTTGTACAGGATCATCTTTTTTGAAAATCGGAATGACTTTTGCAGTTTTTAATTGTGATGGAAAGATTCCGGTTTGAAAAGAACAGTTGATTGATTTTGTTAGTAGTGTTAGTAAATGCCTGAAGCAATGCTTTAACATCCACATTGAAACTCCGTTGATGTCACAGGATTTTTTGGAATTCAGTCTCTGAATGACACGAACCACCTCTCACTCAGTCACAGGAGTCAAAGCGAAGGATGACATTGGTCCCTGCAGGTTGTGAGCACGAGGACGAGGTACTGGTAAAATGGAATCAACAACGGCCACGTTTGAGAAAAAAGTGTTAAATTTGTTTGCTATTTTGAAATAATTGTTTAGAATTGTTTGATCAATTTTTATTGAGATGTTTTTAGAGCTATTTGGTAATAGATTTAGAGTAACCATTTATAATTTCCCAAGCTGTTTTTGATATGTTATCAGAGTTTTGCAATCATTTATTAATTTCATAGGATTTGGCAGCTCAGATGACTCGTCTATAAATTTTCTTGTAATTTAGATAAAAAGTTTTCAAATTCTTATTTTCAGATGTTATAAAATATTGAGTGAAAAAATTTAAGTTTATCCCTTGACACAAGAATGCCTTTTGTGATCAAGGCTTTTTGCCATTTTTCTGTATTGTTTTGATTTTTTCAATGAACAAAAAACATCCAAATGAAAATGGGAGCAGGCCTCCCTAACTTCCGCCATGTTAGCATATGTACCTTTTTCTAAGTAACCACTGGAGATAGTAATCTGAAATTTTTACCACTATCTTATACTGTTTTTATCAAAATTTTCTCCAGTGGGTTTAAGAAAATCTCAAATAATTTTTTCACAATACTTTTTTTATTTAAAACTTTTTTACGTATAAGTATACATAAAAATATTAATAATCTTTTTGTTTTCATATTTGAAAACCGGCTGGAGGAAGTGTGTATAATGATACCCAAAATATGTGTGCCCATTTTCAATGTGCTAGCTTCAATGGTTCCTGAGAAAAAGGTACATTAGTACAAAAAAACAACATTTTCGGGAAAGAGGATTTTATTACAAAACAGATAAAACTTTTAACTTTAGTAGTGTCCAGTAGCATAAGAGGTATTGTCAGGGTCCTCATCTGCTTCAAATTCATCTTTAAGTACCTTTCGCTTGAGAGAATTGAAGGCGACACTTTTTTTGAATTTCTTCAATAGCTTTTTGTGCACGAGCTACACAGCGATCATCAAGATTATTCATTGCCCTAACGAAGTTAAATCCAGGTTGCAAGTTCAGAAGCTTGAATACAATGCACTAGCTGACATTTCCTTTGTTGTAGCAAGCAATTGCATCAAAGACTCCCAGTTTGAGGGTATTTATGCGCTCAAAAACCTTTTTCGGTAGCCTACTCCAGATCACACTGTTTAGCGACTCGCTAACATTTTGTGTCCCGCCATGAACACACTTGATCAACAGAACTTCATTTGAAAGGTCTCTAAAAACAGGTTTGATTTCCTTCATGACAGTAGCTGGTAGGTGTGTATGATCTGTGTGTTTGTAAGGAGTTTTGTTCAATTTGGCGATTTGGTATTTGCACCAGGAATCATTGTCGCTTGGGCACAAAGCATGACAAGGTTCTTCATCTGTAGAGCCCAAATGAAAGTGCTCTGCCCAAATAGCACTTTTTATGGCTTGGACTCCTTCCTGGGCATTTATTCTTATGGCTAGACCATAATACAACTGTATCGTATTTATAGCAGCTTCTGTCAAACGCCCTTTGCCTCCAATAGTTTTATTGTCTCCCAAGACTTTTTTACTATTTCTTTGTTTTTATGTTCTAAGCCTTGTGCCCATCCTCTTCTGGACATGGCCAACACACTCCATTTTCTCCAAAATAACATTTTCATCCAAAACAAACGTACTATATACGAAGAGGCATTACACAAGATTGCATGATTCACAAAACGTTGCATAATCGCGCTTGCAGGGCTCTAGAAAAATACTTTTTCTTATCTAATATACTTTAAAAATATATTATGTTGTATATCAAATTAAAGAGCAGAAAACGGGCTTTAATAATCAAATAAAATAAAATAATAGATAAAAAAAATTTTGAGGTCTGCACCCCTTAAACACTTATCGAATGCCGTAAACATTGCATCAGAACAGTTAACATTATTTAAAAAATTCCAGGATTCCTTCTGGAGACTTTTTTTTATAAGTTTGACATTTTGGGGTCGGACGTCTCTCTTAATGCTGAAGGTGCCTTTTTCGTTTTCAAGGGAACATCCAGAGACCACATCCTCCTACGCGAAGTGATCAGAGATCGCAACGTTCAAAACAGAAACCGAGATGTTTGAGAGATTTGTGACCATGTTGTCGATGGCTGTGCTATACTATGTTTTGTGAATACTATCCCAAAATAGCTATGTTGATAGTACAATTTAATAACAAAAATTAATAATATATATGAGTACAAGGAAAGACTACTTACAAAATCACTATTAGGCTGTGAAAAAATCAAAATTTTTATGTCCTGTAAACCGAATATTACACCCAAGGGAGTTGCAGTTTGCCGAACAATCAAAGTTTAAACCTCGGACGCTATGTGGACCATTTCCACTCCAGCTACGACCAGAAGCTGAATCTGTTTGTGGTGTAGGACTCGTGGTATTGAGATCAACGAGGAGATAATAAGTGGTTTTATTATGAGTTGGGCAGTCGTTGGCTATTAGGTCGTTAGTATTTTCGGAGCGTACAATTCTCTAGGGGCCCGAACTTATTTTACAGAAATTAGTGTGTCCGTATAGATTTATTCATTGGTTGACAGAGAAAGAGCCACATATGGCCGAGCCGACGGTACGCATCCGAATGACAAGTTGAAACAAATGTTTTATTCCTATTAGCGGAATAATTTTTAAGAAAATTGTTATTCTAATTTTTATTTCGTTTTCAATATATTTAGGTTTTGGCTTACAGTTTGAAGTTGTAAAGGGAGCAATTCTAAAGAGTGTAACAACAGCCATTGTTGCCGGCCGTGGCGAGTCACACAAGCAGAGCGGAGGCAGACAAGCGGCCCAAGGGACAAGCGAGCCAATTTTTCTATTGGAAAACACTACGTACAAATGAGGCGGTAGAATGGCGGTTTCCGCAAACTCCAAATTAATACAAGCAAAGAGTATCAGGCGTACAGAGGTTGGCAAGAGAATTGGATGACTGTGTAGGGGAGAGGGCGATATGACGTAACAGTGTCTGAAAATGTCAGTGATGAACGTCTCAAGTATCAGGAGATCAGAGAATACCAATAACATTGGGGCAGAGTGATCATCGCTATCCTGCGTTGAAGGCGGTGTGAGCCCACCGTGCTCACGGCGCGCGTAGCGGATAATGCAATGACATTGCAGTCGCATTTTAGTTATCTCTATACATAAGTTTGTTTTACTTCTTGATTACATATTATATCATACTATTGCAGTTAAAAACTGCACATATAAATTTTTAGCCTAATTCTTTTAGCATAGATTGTTTTTCTAAAGAAGATCGGTTTTGATTTGTTGTTCCTACATGTGTGGTTTGGGTGAAAAACACAGACTCGGTGGTGTCGCGCGCCATGCGGAAATCCACGTGTCACGAACTAAGTTGGCTGCTCGCTCCTCCGCATTCCAATCTCTTTATCTGCTCATCTTCCGGTCCCGACCTATGTTTTGTTTCCTGGCCACATCGGCTGATTAATTAGTCCTTAATATTTTGGGCACTTGTTTTCCAACAACCATTCCCTTTTGAGGTTCTTGATCAATATACGGTATATGTACAACAAAATTATAATGTAAATTAATTCGTACGATTTTTTAATAGTGTGGAACCCATTTCCGATTCAAGATGTTGAAGTTCACACTAAAAATACTTAATGGGAAGCCCATTGTGTGGTATATGGTTTAACACTGCTTTTCTCCACTGATACCTCTGGTACAATCAAAAATGAAAATTGTTACACCGTTTTCAAGACAAATTGAAGATTTTTAAAGCATTTTAAAAACTAGAAGAAGACAGCCATGCCATAAATTGTTTACTATAATTTGTTTTTCTAAAGGATATACCTGACGGAACCGGGACCCGATGACCTCTCTTATATGCTAAACATCTTATTTCAAACTTCTACCACATTAAAGTAGGCTATACACCTATATCACATTGGAATAATCGTTTACTGACAAGGTTGTATTTACCCATGTATTCGAGTAAAAGAAAAATATTTTGTATGTTATTTTGGATTATGATAACCAAATCAGTTTTGTTTAAAATTTAAGCTTTCTCCTCGTTAACTTATCATTATTCCTTTTTCTTATTCTGCATTTTGTGTATGTCTTTTGAAGAACGACATACAAAGAAATCAGAAAGAACCTTACAAAATCGGTTATCAGTTATTATTTTGAGATTTAATAAACACTGTATGATATTACACGTTCTGCATGTGAATACTGATAGGGATTTATCCTCATTAGACATGTATTTGTTTATAAATCAACCAGCTGTTACACGCGGCCGTTGCCTACTTTGTCAAAGCACTTATGATGTTTGAATGTTGAATTTAGCTGCAATTCACAATCCTTTTATAGCAGTGTGTGGTATTTGACGCTGTCTGAAACTTGAGTCCTGGAGAGATCCAAAGAAAGTCGGCGACGAAGAAGCTCAAAACAAAGCTTTAACAACTTTACATCATCAGAGACACCTACAAATAGATGAAGTGGTGTTCTCATTGTCTCATCATATGCACAACTGAGTGCACTACGATGATCTGGTACGGTCTCTAAGCACAGTGGAGCAACCGAGTTCTCTACACATAATGTAGATATGGTAGATTATTACTAGGTAGCTCCAATCTTAGCAAATTAAATAGCATGGATTCCAAACAAAGGCTCCATTTACGGTGACTGAGATTTCGTTAACAGCTTATTTATTAATCATGATAAAAACCGACTGAAATCCGATCGCAGAATGAGCACATTTCACGAGACTGTGCAGGTATTCATTGAAAACAATATGAGGTTCCGAAATGAGTCAAATCACTATCTGATGTTCCCAACTTCTGTTATTTATATCCGATAAATAAACACTCAGTTAATCGCGTTATTAGTTAAAGGAGGAACAAAGGATTCTCCCGCACATCTCAATTCTGAATATCCTGTCACGCCAGAAGCCAAGCAGTTGGCTTTAGTTTGCTTTTTGTCTTTGTGAATAAAATCGCTGCTACCATCCTAGAGTTTCGCAGTGCGTAGTAATTTTTTAATTGAAGTATTTCCTTTATCTTAAGTTAAATCATCAACAATGAGTCTCGGTTTATTGATATCCCTCTACAAACAAAGCCTGAACGGCATTAGAGAAATATTTTTTTCCTCCGAAGGTGTTATTATAAATTATTTATTAAGCCATATCAAATCAATTCAAATTTAAAAGATCTGAGGAATGAAAAGAAATTTAGACCAGTTTCAGTATTCACTAATTTTATAAGTGATTTTGTCCTTTTTTGTTCCATTTCAATGAAACGGAGCTATAATATTGTATAAAATTGTAGTGCAGTATTTGGCTAAACTCTGGTTGAAAATGAGGAATATATTTTATCGTATATATAGACAAACTTGATGATAGGCAAACATTTATAATATTAGATGAATATTGAATATAAGACTTCGTTACGTCTTGTCAATTACACAACGGCAGTCATGCATACAGATTAAATTTGAAATGTTCCAGCTGTAATTGTAATGGTCCAGTAACCGACCATGGAATTCATGAAAATAAATCATTCACCGTTTTAGTCCATTATTTTTAATACTAGCGACTTGAAGATAATTTCTTATGCCTCTGTATCTAATATCGTCTTATCTGTTATGCCTTATACAATATCGTAGATGTAAGCAGAAAAATAGAAAATAATAATATACTCAGTATAATGAAGGAAACAGGATTTTTCCGGACGTTTCCATCGTTCAGTGAAACAAGAAATCAGTATCAGTAACTCAGTAAAACACATATTTCTAACTATTTATTTTTCAGCACTAAACTTTATTAATACATACAACCTGTTATTTAAAAAGAACATTGTTAAACGTTTATCATACTATCGTTGATCTACAAATTGTTATTTTTTTGAAATTATAATAAAATTTTGTTTATGAATATAAACAGTTGAGGGAAAACTCGTGTTTCGATTGGTACAGTCCTCTCGATTATACGACGTTTCAACGTTTTTTTAATTCAATTAGTCTCATCTGTTTATCATACTTCAGTTATTAGTCGGTTCCATTATTAGGGTTTTCATTATATTATGACACAATACACTGTACAACATACCTCCTTATAAATTATTAAAACAAAAATATATTTTTCTCCTAAAAATAAGTACTTTCTTTTTTCTAAAAATAAGAAATAAGTATAAAATTCTCCCTAGATATCGTTTATTATTATTACACCGACTAAAGCTATAAATAAAGATATAGATACATTCTCAACTACTAATACTCCCAACTAAACTTTTTACTATTGTATCATTTGTAAAAGCTGTTCTAACTCCTTGCCTCAAACACTGTTATTCACTGAATATGGAAATTTCGAAGTATTTGAAATAATTGAAATATTGACATTTGAAAATCTTGGACCTACACACTTTTTGCTACACTTTTTGCTCTAATCAATAAATTTCTGACGCCACATTTGAGTTTGCCGGTCCCAATACCTCTATCAAGAAATTAACATACATAAATAAACGCTAAATGTCTATGAAACTCAGCTCTTGTAATCTACGTCCGGTCTAAAATATCTCCAGTGTCATAAGTTGAATTTCCCTTGTTCAAAAAAAGAAAACGCATATATCCAACATACGTAGGACTGAAAAGCCCTACGTCTTGTTCTTTGGACGGTAGGCTGGGGAAAATGGCTCGGTGAGACATGTTTCTGTCCATACCTCTGTTCCTTAAAGCACAGTTAAAATATCATACATAATATCGAGGGAGACAATCAGTTTTAGGTACCTCGTGTGCTAATAGCTACATATTTGTTCATAAGGTGGGTTTTATAAATGAGTTGAAAATTCGTTAAATGGTTGTTTGGATTCGTCACTTGTGCAATTTGTAGAAAAAATTTGATAGTAATTTCGTCTTTGCAACCTGCATTACACAACGGATCAAGCACTATTTTATATTTTCTTAAGATTAAGTGTACCTAAACAAATATTTCTGTTTCTTTGGTAAGTAATAATTATTTTTCATATAACAAATATTAGGCCCGGAATATTTATTATTTAAAGCAATAAAATCCGCAGAAAAGAAAATTTCAGCTATTGTTACAAGATGTTATACCACAAACTTACAATTTAACTTGAAGTAAAATTTACTTATATACTTATTGATAAATGATAAACTATCAATAATATAATAGTTTGTAAGCTATGATATATTAAATACTACAATGTGTTTTCAATTTCGTTAGAATGAATTTTAGTGTAGAAATATACTTTGGATATTTCGAAGCAACTGTTATTATGAAGGATGGCGTTTAAATAAAGCGGTAACTATTTTTTGTCCTTACACCATTCCTCCTCGAACAATACAATTGTACACAAACACAGGCGATGTAGTGGATGCATGCATGATAACAACGATATTCATACAGAGTACACTGTAAGATATTTTGCAATAAGAACAGTTGTTAAATTGTACTGTCAATAAATTGATTTGCTGAATCTTTTGTTTAATTTATGTGTACTTAATTACATAGTAACAAAACTGCACTTTATGTTAACTTGAAAAAACTGATATTTTAAATATTAAGCGTCAAAATAAACCGTCGTTTTAATATTCAACAACGAAGGATACGAGGTATTGTATGTGTATGACTGATATTTCTGTGCATTTTAAAATCGAATATTTTCTACATATGTTTTATGTACTTTTAATAACATCTTGTTATTAATTGTATAACAATGTTAATTGTTGGACACTTAATTTCTGAAATGGAACGTAACATTATTATAGTGTAATTTTACAAAGAGATAAAATGATTCTCAAATAAAGCTTTGTCCTTTATTTTTACAATATTATTTTTACAGAACGTAGGATGCTGTATAATATTTAGGTAGAGTTCAGTGTTACCAGTATGAAATAAAGAAAGTATCTTTCTTAGATGACAAAATAAACAACAAACGGAAGAAATCTTGTTCATACGGCTAGAAATCTTTATTCTAGAACCGGTCTAGCCCGGTAGAGGCAACAACAAACATTGCTAAAACAAGTACAGTTTCCTGCTCTCCTGATACTCCGGTCTGATTTACAATCGCAATAGTTGGGTTGGCAGACAGAGTTGGGGATGGTTTGGGGACTTATGATTGATTGATTTACTAAGGATACTTAATAATTATTAATGTCAGTAATTAATTTTATTTTTTTTCAATATCAAGAAGTTTTATATCATTATAATACTGGAAATAACATAATAGGGTTTTGGGACTTTTGATTGATTGATTTACTAAGGATACTTATTAATTACACTTTAATTAATATTAATAACACTTTACGTGCCGATGCTCTGAAGGATTCAGTTGTTAAAATGGACACGGACGAGGTGGAAGTTGTGACAACAGCTGTTTATGTCGAAGCTTGAAGGACGACCCGCTTTATTTTGTGAGATACTTCGGATGGTATTTGAAAAGATCAAGTATTTGCTCGACCTACTTCCAAGGTCGAAGAAAAACACTAATGGAGGAATTGTATTTTTATCGAATGAAACTCCTTGATCCTATTAATATTAATTTAATGATATTAATTTAATATTAATATAATAATATTAATTTAATATTAATGTAATAATATTAATTTTATATTAATATATTGTTTTATATTATGTATAAAACACCCTGGCGGGGACAAAATAACTGGTAAGGCGACGGCTGGGCGCCAACAGGTTATCTTTGTAACCCGCTCTCTGCCACTGCCATGCCCCTGCCGTGCCCTTGCCGCCAACCGATCACCTGATCGCTAGCGATCGGATGAAAACGGAAGAGGCACGCAGGGGCATGGCAGGCTATGTGTAAATCGTGAATCTGCCGTCTCATTTAAACTAAATGAGTTTGCTAAATGAGCAAATCCAAAATAACTATTTCGACTAAAACGGCACGGCAGGGAGATATCAGGCTATGTGTAAAATTAGAAGTAAAAACGCTGAGCGATGTGGTTGCTGACGCACTAGGCTTTTTACTAAGCAAACACTATCAATGTCAATAAATTGTCAACCAACAATCAGTTTTATAATATTTCAAAGATCGATTTTTGACTACTTCAAGTAATGAAATTAATTCGATTTTGGTGTAATCTTTTTATTATAAACATTGTCATATCAACTACATCATTAATACGAATCACCTTTATTAGCATGTCAGAAGTTTGCTGGACAAATATTTAACGATTATCAGCACAGAAGATATTCGTAAGGCGAATCTTATTTTAAAGTTATAAGCGTACTGTTGTACAAAGTTGCATGCAACTCTTGTGATGCGTTTGAGTTAAAGATAATACACGTTTGTACTTTATTAGCCAAATTGGAATTAATGACCTAAATTCCAATACTTGTGATTCTTATATGATTCTTATATTACTGTACAGTATTATAATGATAATTACGAGTGACTCAATATAATAGCTTCCACCAAACTGAGAGCAGAAGTCGAGAGTCCAGCGTTAGTGCCGCGCCAGATTTCCTCACAGTTTTCCATTTGTAATCGGTTATAAACGGTGCAAAATGATTTCCTATCAAAAATTGTTTAAAATATAAAATAAAATTATACCTTAATCCAAAACTTTGCCGCAGGGAGTTTTTTCCTGGCCCAAAAATAAAAAAGTTCCTGGCTTACTCCTTTTTCTTTTTAACGCTGTTCAAAGTAAGTTAGATTATAAGTTTTAATTCCCTAAAATAAATTACAATAAATATGTAATTGTTAAAAATCCACCCAGTTAGAAGCACCAACTTATTTAGTTAATGACTATAGAAATTAGAAATGTTATGTTCAGAAATAAATGTATCAGCGCAGGTTTATTTAACATATGTTTGTTTAAAACAGTGCGGCTCATTAAAACTGCCCGCCTCAATAGATCGCCAGTTATTTGTGATAGAATCGGTGATCGCCAAGGTTCTGCTACCTGAACCTCTATCCATCTCTGCGCGCCTGATACTCAGTTACAAGTGAAACATTGAAACGCTGCCTCATCTTGCCTTATCTTGGCTCAATTTCTATTGGTTAGTTAAATATTCATAACTCTGTTCTTGAATGGCTATATTTTTGTTATGGGCGGAGTTGGGCCGGTTGTCCCTTGGACCGCTTGGGTGGACCCCGGATTAGGTTAGGATTTATGGGTGTGCCGTTGTGACGCGACCAGCACCAGTGCTTTGCGCATGCGCAGGTCAAACACTGCCGGTACAAACCTATATTTAGTTCTCTACTTATATAATGTTTGCGGTGCAGTTGTAATATTGAAATATTATTGTGTGTCATACGTAGCCATGATTGTATATATTGCAGTACGTAGAAGAGTGTAGGATACACATATATAGGTGTATATATTTATGTGTCATGATGTCCAACAAATAAATAACTGGTCTTGAAGACAGTAAAAGCATCTAGAATGGGATTAATATTGATTTTCTTTGTCTTATTGCCTTAACTTTATGTATTTGTATAAGAGGTAACACAGCCATTATTAACATTGCTAAATGCATTAGGTATGCTATTAGCAAGGTAAACAGTTTTTTGTTTGTACAGGCTAGTTTGTCTACTATATGTTTGTTATTTCAAATGTAAGTTTTTCAAGCATAGGTAATTTGTGTAACCAATTACATTATAAATTAAGCATAAGATTCAGCAAATACATTTATTAACATTAAAACAAATCTTTAACAAAGTTTCTAATTTATGTCAATAATTGTAAAAACCCAGCATGTAAGCTTGCGTATGAGCGTACCCAATGTTTTCGAGGAAGACACTGCGAAAGATAATGTGTTATACAGCCTAGGAGCTATAAATGTATAAATATTTGTGTAAACTTCTAATTTAGGAAAAAGGCATAGTTACGTGGTTTAACATTAGTAACCTAATTGAGCGAACGTAATATATTTCCCAGTGTGTGGCCGCCTCTAATTTATTTTTAAATTCAGGAGACAAAGTGACACATTAGGATATAACATATTAGGCTACAAACTACCGCATGTAAACTAACCGTCTTGCCTGAAAGAAGTTAAAACATGCTATTAAAAGCTACATTGATAGCATCTCTCTCTAGTTCTAAAGATATATGATATAAACAGTTATTTTCTCTGTGGGTGAGTCAGTCAGTTGCTCAAGGCCATCACTTGACATGATCGTTAAATAATCGTCGACGATCGTGACCGCTTAAGCAAGCATAAATGCATATCCCCGGTAACAACTAAATTCCGATCTTTGGATTCAGACAATAAGATATTTAATTCGTTCAAGAAAGACGCAATGGAATGCGAATGCAGCCTATAAACCGTCAAGATCGCAACAGAAAGCCCAACAGACTCAATGTCAACAGTGACCTTGAGCTCGTCAGCTGATTTCATAGTAACGCCTGATCGTCTGGCCTCATATCGCTCACTCATATAAACAATCACTCCACTTGATCTGTAGCCGTCATTACAGTTTGAACACTGGTTATACCCACTAATTAAAAACAAACTTATTGCACAATTGTGTATCCAAATTTCTATCAGTACAATGACATCTGGCAAAGACGGTAAAGTATTAAAATTAAAAAGGAAACCAAGTTTTCCTGAGGCCGTGTTGTTACGGGTATGAAGGACGGCTCGCCTCCCGGCATTGATAATACAGCTTCATTGATTAAAAATGTAAAAGAAAACTGTTCTGAAGTGATTGCAAAGCATCTAACTGATCGCTATCCAGTTAGGATATTTTACCAGAATAGTTCTAAAATGAAAACTGATTATGGGGTTTTGCAGGGAAGTATGTGGGGCCATCTCCTGTTTCTCATTTTTGTAAATAACCTAGATAAAGCCAATTTAGTCGGGAACCGGGCGTTCTTTTATTCCGACGACAAGGCTTTGTTGTTTGAGGGGAGCAACTGGGAGGAAGCTTTGGGCCTGGCGGAGCGTGGTTCTAACTTAAAAATCTAGGAATTTTTAATAATAGGAGTAGAATCTGTATGTTGATAAAATTTTGTTTTTGGCCCAATAATTCAATTTTATCCACGTTGTAGCTATAGAGCCCTAATTATGTTTCTACACTGGCGCTCGGTGGTGTCACCCGATGATCCCACGAACCAAGTCGCCAGGTTGCCCTCCTCCGCATTACACTACTCCTTGTCTATTCGTACCAACGTATGTTCTGTTTTCTTGGGAGTATCGGCTCGATATAACTAGCTCTTTAATACTCCTTATTATTTTGCGATCTACGAGTTTCCAACAACCCAATCCCTTTAATCATTTTATATGTACAAAAACTAACTGTAAAATAAATTAGCGTTATATGATTTTCAATGTATTGCCAGGTTTAGGATTTTAAAGTATTTTTAAAATTATAAGAAGCCAGTCATAAGATATATCGTTTACAATTATCTATTTTTTAAAAACAATAATGTATTCAAAGTTATTATGTGTTTTTTCTTTTTGCAAAAATTCACTAGTTTCGGTTCAGGAGTCAGTATGAAAACTGTAATAAGCACCCGACAACATTTAAAACATTGAACCTTTTTCATGGATGGTGCAATACAAATATAATAAATTGTACCGTTTATAGTAGTTATCTTTGCCTCAAATCATTTAGAAACCTCTCTAAAAACTGAAACAATTTCAAATACACCAATAAATTTAGCATGAACATTTATTTCTACATTGTAGACAAAATCGAGTTAAATGTTCAATAATGTTGCATGTCACTTCATGAGATTTGACTGAGCGTTTGCGAATGTTACATTTGTCTTAATTGTACCCATGATAACAACGAGAAAATCGGAGAATAAATCAATGTGTAAATACAAAACGCAATACACAAGACTTTCGTTACGTTTTCTCAAACATTTTTATTAAATATTCTGAGTAAGCCGGAATATTTTCTGTTTTATCTATTTGTTTCTATATAGACAATATAGAGTTCTAAGATAAGTGCATATTTCTCTATAGGATTTGGCTGAGCTTTATCAAAACCACTAACTTGAGATAACTCATGGTGATATTTTGATTGTGAATTGAGCTATGAACATGACATTTTTCTAAGCTGTTAATAACTGTTTTGGCAAAATAGTTTTGGCGTAGCCCGAAAGTATTTACAAAATAAGAATAGGCCTATGTTTTCTCTTGGAACATTAGGAATGTCTATGTAAAATTTCAATACAACATATTGAATGGTTTTAGCGTAACAAACAAACTTACTTTCGCATTTATAACAATATTAGGGTTAGGTAGGATTATGACAAATTGTTTCTTGTATTATTTTACAATATGCGTATAATTATGTTTGAAGCTACTGAGTTGAAATAAATCATTCATCTTCTTCTTCATTTATTTTGAATGCTAGCTTGAATTTAAGTTCGTATTATGTAAACTTTTGTTGTTTCTTAAGTCTGGTTATTTAATATCATAGATTTAAGCAGAACAATAAAAAAATAATATACTCAGTATAATACGTATTTCTACTTATTTTTCCTCACCAAACTTTTTTAATGACTATACATACAACCTGCTATTTAAAAATAGCATTGTCAAACGTCTATCTTAAAATTTGGATGTTTCGAAAGTGATGTTTTCAGAAATAGCCTACTTATGAGTCATTGTTAGACTGGACACGTGTGGCAGGTGGGCCGAGATAGCGAGCTTCCTCTGCGCTTCCAGACTGTATAACCGACATACACAGAATGTAGTTAAGAATTTCTAATCCTTGACGTGTCTGTAATATTTCTAGTGATTAAAGTGTCATCTCACTCGATTATTTTAACTACGTATATTTTGATTGCTTATACGGTCGAGCGTAACACAATTTCTTGTTATCACTTTGCGTTTCATATACAATAACTATTCTATCGATTGGTGTTTTGCACTGTTAAATATCTACTACTAATTAAAATTTTGGACTCGTTTAATTATTTTCCAATGGCATTTAATAAAAGATCACGATCCACTATTCGTAAATGTGTGAAATAGCCTTTCTTAACAGGTTTTGTTTGGATTATTCTAACATATATAAGGTCCCTATTCTATCAGAGTCTGTTTCCTTCCCCAGTCACCAATCACTGTGTTTATAACTCCAGTACCATAGTAGAGTTTGCCTTGTCCTGACGAAGAAAAAAATATATACTTACGTAGGACCAAAAAGCCTACTTCGGTTAAAAAGTGTCTATTTCAGATCGTTTAAATTCACTTACTATGTCACATTTCAGCTTACAACCTAGATCAAATTCTAGATACGTTCGATTATGCAGTTCTCGGAAATCTACTTTGGTCATAATCGTCTACTATCGGCTTCTGTAATCTATTTTCAGTTTAAAATATTTCTAGTGACATAGTTGTTTGTTTTGTTGTCCTGGTGAAGAAAATATACACATACGTAGTACCTATTACGGCCAAGGGGAAGTAATACCTACTTCCTATGTACTTTCGGTATAAGGGGGAAATCCTTATTAAGGTTACGCAACATTCCAAAATAATTGTTATTAAAGTTTTGCGTTACACTTGTTTTTTGGGCTGTAACCAGGAAAAGAATGAATCGTTGAGACATTTCAGTGTTCATTTCTCTGTTTTTCCAAAAGCCACTGATAAAATGCCAAATCACAATATCAAGGAAGCCCACCAGTTTAAAGTAACTTATGTGAAAACATTCATAACTTTGTTCATTAAGGTTGGTTACATAGCAGTGTTTAAATAATATTTAAAATGCATTAGATGATTTAAATTCGTCACTGGCGCTATCTGGAGTAAAATTTTGATATTAACTTTTTATTTACTATCTACATTGCATTACTGATCAAGCACGGTTTACTTAATATTTGATCAAATTCAAATGTAAACAGATATTTCAGCCAATTTGTCGCCATCGA